>NC_083324.2:74183995-74870576 GCF_963455315.2 Globicephala melas | reverse complement strand
CTAGACTTACTGTGGTGATCATTTCTCAAAACATATAAATTTCAAATCATTATGTTGTACACCTGAAACTAATATACTGTTTATATGACAGTTATACCCCAACAACAACAACAACAAAATCATAAATAAGAAGATGAAAAGGAGGAGGGAGGGAAAAGGGAGGGGGAGGATGTGGAAATTTTAAATATTAGGAAGATTAACAACAGCTATATAAATCAGGAGTTAAAGTATTCTAAGATCCCTGTATGGTACAGAAGGAGAGTAAAGGTAGCAATTAATATTAGATTTTTAAAAGTGAAAAAGGCATGTGGTAATCACTAAAATAATACAGTATAAAAATGCTAGACACAAACAAACAAACAAACAAACCTGACTTGCAGTTTCAGCTCCAACATGGAAGAAGCTTGGAAACTGTCACTCCCACCCTTACAAGAAGAAAGTTAAACAAATGGAAAATCAGTGACTTTCCTTGGACGCTTCAGAGAATTTAGGACACTGGGCAAACCACCACCTCAAGATACGGAGAGACAGGCATATCCAGAGAGTCACAGCTAAGATCTACTAGATCATCTCAAGTAGAAACCACTGGAGTCATAAACTGGTAAGAACGCTTGTACTAGTTTCCCAGGGCTGTCATAACAAACTATTACAAACTAGGTGACTTAAAACAAACTATTTTATTCTCTCATAGTTATAGCTTTGGTGGCCAGAGTACAAAATCAAGGTATCATCAGGGTTGGATCTTTCTGAAGACTGATATAGAACTGCTCCACACCTCTATCTTGGCTTCTAGGGGCTGCCAGCAACCTCTGGTATTCCTTGGCTTGCATAATTCCAACCTCTGCCTCCATGGCCCTCCCCTTCTGTGTCTCTGTCTCCAAACTCCTTCTCCTTACTCTTCAAAAGTACCCCAGTCACTGGATTTATGGCCAATCCTAAATCTAGGATATCATTTTAAGATCCTTAGCTACATCTGCAAAGACTCTATTTCCAAATAACGTCACATTCATACGTACCAGGACTTAGGACTTAGACATAACATTTTGGGGGCAAAAAGTCAATCTACTACAAAAACTGAAAACAAAACCTTTGATGAATTGCTGGAGGCTAAGTATGGAATAGCATGAGAGTAGAAAACTTCTGGGGACCCCAGTCTCAGGGAAGCCCCCACCCTTTTGTGGGTTTTACTTCCAGGAACCCCACCAGGTTCTCACAGTGAATCTCCTTGTGGTTCTGGCAGAGAGAAAAGGGGAAAGTAATCATTGTGAAATAACCAGTACCCAAAACACAGACCTACTCTCCAGGAAAAAGACTTCACCAGGTCCTGATCCGACCTGTGGAAAGGGTATAAGGGCATTTCTCTGATTCCAGTCCCTCTTACCTTTCTGTCTCACATGGAGAGGTGAAGGGGTGGGGAAATAAGAAAGACCTCACAGTCCCAGGACACAGACCCACCAGTAGTTTGAGATTTAATTGTAAGATTATAGGATGCTTCCTCTTCCCAGCACCTTACAACCATACCCATGGGGCTCCATTATAGTAAGTTAATTACCACTGAAAGAGTTACATAATGCAGATTCTATCTGAGAAGGAGTTCTTAGGTAAACCCAAAGACAGCAGGGAGACAAAAACAAGGACACTAAAGGAATCTGATGCCTCTGGCACCTACAGCTAGAACAAATATTAAAACAGTACACTCCTAGCCAGATTAATATAAAACCTCATACTAGGGACTCCCCTGGTGGTCCAGTGGCTAAGAATCTGCCTTCCAATGCAGGGGACAAAGGTTCTATCCCTGGGTCAGGGAACTAAGACCTCACATGCTGCAGGGCAACAAAGCCCGCAGGCTCTAGAGCCCGTGTGCCACAACTAAAGGGCCTGCACGCCACAACTACTGAGCCCACGCGCCACAACTAGAGAGAAGCCCGCATGCCACACAGAGATCCCACATGCTGCAACTAAGACCCAATGCAGCCAAATAAATAAATTAAAAAAAAAACCTCACACTAAAGACCTATTGATCTCAGCTCCTTTTACCTAATACATCATGTCCAATTTTCAACAAAAAATTACCCTTCATGCTTTTAGAAGGCAAGAAAAACACAGAGCCAGACTCAAGTATACATGCATTTTGAAATCAAACAGGGAATTGTAAATAACTGTAATATATGTTAAGGGTGATAATGGAAAAAAACAGGTAACACGCAAGAACAGATGTATAAGGTAAGCAGATAGAGACTCTAAGATAAACAATCAAAAGGAAATGCTAGAAATCAAAAAACACTGTAACAGAAATAAAGGATGCCATTGGTGGGCTCATCTACCAACTAGACACCACCAACGACAGATTCAAGAAGCTTGAAGATAGGTCAACAGAAACTTCGTGAACTAAAATACAAAAAATAATAATTTTTGAAAAAACAAAACAGAACATCCAAGAACTGTTTGAACAATTTCAGAAGATATAGGGACTCCCCTGGTGGCGCAGTGGATAAGACTCCATGCTCCCAATGCAGGGGGCCTGGGTTCGATCCCTGGTCAGGGAACTAGATCCCACATGCATGATGCGACTAAGAGTTCACATGCCATAGCTAAGGAGCCCACGTGCCGCAACTAAGACCTGGTGCAACCAAATAAGTAAATATTAAAAAAAAAAAAAAAAGATACACATGAAGAAAACCTCAAAGTTTTGGTAGTTTGGTAGTTTGATATAATCTGAATAACTATTTTTTAAATTGAGTTTGTAGTTTAAAAACCCTTCCAAAACAAGAAATCCCAAGGCCCAGATGTTTTCCTGGCAAATTCTACCAAACATTTAAAGGAGAAATCTGCCAATTCTACATGGTGAGATACTACTACACACCTATTAGAATGACTAAAATACCACGAAGATGTGAAGCAACTGACACTCTAATATATCGCTAGTGACAATAAAAAAAACAAAAACAACAGGTATAGACACTCAGGAAAAGAGTTTGGCAGTTTCACATAAAGTTAAACATACACTTACCATATGACTCCTAGCTACACATACTCTGGAGAAGTAAAACTTAGGCTGACATAAAAAACCTATGCACAAATGTTTACAGCAGCTCTGTTCTTAACTGCACAAACTAGAAAAATCCCAATGCCCTTCAATGGACAAACGGACTAAAAAAAAAAAAAAACCTGGTACAGTCATACAATGCAATCCTACCCATACGAAGTGCCTCTGGTTAATGCTGCAAATGCTCCCAAGAAACAGAGAAAAGGCTGAATTGCTTGATAGGTATCAATACACCGATTGAGGTCTGCAGCTGCAGTTGACTGCCATTTCAAGATAACTGAATCCAGGGTAAGAACTATTGTTAAATTTAAAAAAAAAAAAAAAGGAAATTTGTGAAGCTGTCACTGCAGCTGTGCCAGCATAGCGAAAACCATGCACTTTTTATTTCATACTGAAAATACAAGTTTAATCAGGATTGCTATAAGAGAGGCATACCTATAGACTCTAATAAGATTCAAGAAAAAAAGCAAAGCCATTACATGACAACTTAAAGCAAGAGGAAGGTGAAGGATCGAAAGCTGGAGAATTTAATGCCAGCAAAGGATGGTTTGTTAATTTTAGAAAGAGGTTGCCTTTAAAATGCCAAGATAACAGGAGAAACAGCTTCTGCTGACCAAGAGACAGCAGAAGAGTTCCCAAATGCCATTAACAAAATAATTTAGGGGGCTTCCCTGGTGGTGCAGTGGTGAGAGTCTGCTGCCAATGCAGGGGACACGGGTTCATGCCCCGGTCCGGGAAGATCCCACATGCCGCGGAGCGGCTGGGCCCGTGAGCCATGGCCGCTGAGCCTGCGCGTCCGGAGCCTGTGTGCTCCGCAACGGGAGAGGCCACAACAGTGAGAGGCCCACGTACCGCAAAAATATATATATATATTTCCGTAATGTTATACCAAGCGTTCCTGCCTCTCCTGCAGCCCCTTCCAACTCTTCCGTCTCTGCCACCTAAGCCAGCAAGATCAACTGCTCTTCCTCCACCTCCTCACAGCCTACCCAACGTGAAAAGAAGGATAAGGACCTTTATGACTATCCACTTCCACTTAATGAACAGTAAATAATCATCATGCTTACAGTTAATAAACTTAACTGTTGTGTGGTCTTCATGTGAAAAATCTCGTAACTGTACAGCAAGAATGTATGAGATGTTTCTGTTTCATCATCATCACCTAAGTATTCATCATGTAGAACATCGTGTGCAAGACTTGTATTGAAGTAGAGAGCCAGTCCTTACATAGGCATGGGTGATATTTAATATAAAGCTAATGTCTTAGTTTTCTTACTGTTTTATAACTTGGCTTTCAAAGAATTACATTACCATACAGTACATCTATCTCTCTCATAATTGGAGAAACTGTATATTAGCCTATCATCACAGGTGTTTTTTTTAAATGTAACAATATTTACATACTGTATTGTGAATACGACTGCAATATTGTATGCCATAATTTTATAACAATTTATTCACTAAAGGCTAGGCTACCATGAAGCAACCATATCAATTATACTAGGCTACCATAAAGCTTTAATGTTGCTGCTTCTTTATTATCAATGTATGAATCATTAAACCTATAAATAAATACAAATTCATTTTTCACATTATCTTTTCATTTTTGATGTCTAGTGTTAGTAATACCTATAACATCTACAGTGTTTTGTATCATATAAGATAATATTGACTTAGCTACTGATAGACAATTCATCCTGTAAACCAATGACCAATGACATAAATTTATATCAATAAATACAGTACAGTAATAATAAATGTATTTTCTCTTCTTTATGATTTTCTTAATAACATTTTCTTTTCCCTAGCTTACTTTATTATAAAAATGCAGTATGTAGTACATATAACATACAAAATATGTTAAAATAAACTTTATGTTATTTGTAGAGCTCCCAGTCAACAGCAAGCTATTAGTAAAGTTTGGGGGGAGTCAAAAGTTATATGCAGATTTTCAACTTTGCAGGGGGTCAGCGCCCCTAACCCCCGCACTGTTCAAGAGTCAACTGTATATGTGAAGTAGGAACCAAATCTGTAAAATGTATTTATTTTTTAAGACCTAAAACACATCAAAATAACTGTTCACTGTAGAAGTTTATGGGTCATTTTTGTCATTCTCTATCCTCCCTGTATTTTCTAAACTTCCTAAGATGAACAGTTTTATAATCAGAAAGATGTCACTAACATTAGTATCCCATAGTGGACTGTATATACAGAATGTTACTGTGTCAGAACCCCAAATATACAAAATAGTGTTCCTTATTGTAATGTCACTCTTTCTCAGTGAGGGTTTCATTCCAAGGTGATACAGGAGGGTATCTGATGTTTTGTCCCACAATATACACCAAAACATTTCACCTAGTTGTAGAGTCAGTCAGAGCCATGTGGGATATGTTTCAACCATAAAGGAATCATTAAAAAGTTCATAAATCCCATCCGCCCTACTCTCTGATAGAATTCTATAATTCTGTTACCAAACCAAACTCAATACAAAAAAGTTAACACCAATTTTCCAATATCACCTTATTATCTTAGAAACCACAGATTCCATAAAACAAGTCATACGGAACAAGAAATCCTGACTTACAAATGCACTGTTTTTCAAGTTCCTGACTATTTGCTCAATTTAAAACTGCTATCTGCCCCTAGCCATCTATTTAATTATAATGTCTATATTCAGATGTAAGAATTGTTAAGTACTTCAGTATATTTTATAATATCGTCACATACAATATGCATATATACAATATACACAATATATACTACATAAATTATACAAAATGTTCCTCAAAATATTAGAGTAAGTTATAAAAGTTTTGGCAAAAAATATGTTCCAGCAGTAAATATCAGTTCAGTACAATGAATTCCTCCTTAAATAAAATTAAATTACTCTTTATTTTGCTCATCTCGCAGAATTATACTGAGTTAACTTTCATATATTTTATCCACTTTAACATAACCTTTATTCGAAAGTCCAACTTTCATTTCAACACAGTCCATGTTTTTTCCAGTAAAATTAACTTATTCATTAAAAATCAGTTTGTTGTAAGAGCTAATTTTATATACGTTAGAGTAGCATTCTATTTTTAATTTTTCTCAGATAATCAAACTATATTAA
Organism: Globicephala melas; assembly: GCF_963455315.2. Taxonomy (NCBI): domain Eukaryota; kingdom Metazoa; phylum Chordata; class Mammalia; order Artiodactyla; family Delphinidae; genus Globicephala; species Globicephala melas. The sequence goes on along the minus strand of NC_083324.2, from coordinate 74,864,415 downwards.
AAAACACTAACATCTCACTTATTAGAGCTAAATAAACCAGATCCTTCTGAAGTCAGTAAACTTCAAAATAAATTCATCCTAGATATTTGGGGCTATTTTTGCCAATATATGAATAACCGTCCTAATACCAAAGACCGAAATTGTATATATTTAACTGATCAGTTCTGCTAAGTGATCTCAAACGGCACTAGCACTTGCATGGTTAACTCATCCAGCAATCCATTTCCAAAACATCTCAAAAGATTGAATACTTCAAAGAAGCCTCATCAGGATGAGCAATGAAAAATCAACTGGAGCCACAAGAGATTACAGAATACACAAAGAGATCTGCCAATTCAACATTCTAAAAAGAGATGCTGCAGCGTTGGGTCAGACTCAGCAGCCCAGAGGCATGTGAGAACTTATGAAACTAGGCTGGTTCTTGGAGAGGCTATAAAGTTCCAAGCCTAAAAATCTCAATGAAATGGATAAATTTCTATTTTAAAGAAAAACTAATTACTCAAGAGATTTCTTAAAATCAACAGATCAATAACCCAGGAATAAAATCAGAGAGTGATCTAAAAAAAATGACCTCAAAAAAAGTTACCAAAAATAGTTTCTTTTAAAGGTTAATTCTTTCAGAACTACTATAGAACACAAAACAAGCCCACAAAGGTTCACTATTTTAAAATAATCAGTATTTGAAACAATTTGAATGTTATCAAGACCAAAGACTGCACCCAGAAATGTACTCTCAAATAGATAAGGTTCTAAATAAAATGTCAACAAATGGAATTCAAATGCATAGTTAATTAGCTACCACAACTAAGCAAGGTTTATCATGGGATAGGTTTAATCTTGGAAAATCTAATTTATCATATAAATAGATGTAATACGAAAAACCACATGATCCAAAGATTCTAAAATAAGCATTCAATAAAAATTAACCTTTGTGTGTGTCTGTGTGAACCAGATCCCTCTCGTCACAGTAAAAAGCCTATAGCATGAGGTCTTAACCTCAAGCTTTGCCCCAGAAAACATAAACTTTGAGGCTAAAATAGCAATTCAGTTTCTCTCAGGATAACTAGATTTAGAACATGTGAATTCAGAACTAATTTATATTAGGGTAATGGTTCTCAACCAAGATAATCCTGCCCCATAGGGGACACTGTGGAATGTCTGGAGACATTTTTGGTTGTTACAACTCAGGGAATTCTACTGGCATCTACTGGGTAGAGGCTAGGGATGCTGCTAAGCACCGCCGAAAACACAGGACAGCCCCTCAACAACAAGTAATTTCTGGCCCAAAATGTCAACACAAAACTGCCAGTGTTGAAAAGCTGTGTAAAAGGGGAACATGCTACATACAGATTTTCATCTCATACCATATCCCACAAATTCTAATTGAATAAAAAAGAACACAGTACACACAAACACACACACACTTTCAAACAAAAGGGAAGGAAGTGGACAGGAGGGAGGGAAGGAAATGGAAGTGAATATCAAAATTATGGAGAAAAAAGAAATTTCTAAACTAAAGCAAACGAATTTTCAAAGCAAACAAGTTGAAAACTGGGAATAAATATTTGTAGCAAACAAGACAAAGACAAAGACAAAAAAAAAAAAAAAAACAAGACAAAGAATTAAGAGTATCTGTTAGAACCGAAAAGAAAAATATGAAAACCTAGAATGAAAAACAAGTAAAAGAAAGTGAAGTATTTAAAAAGTACACTAAGCCACTCTAAGAACTTAACCGTCACTTTAAAACAAAACGAAACAAAACAAAAAACATTTTTACTTAACAAATTGGCTGCAGGAAGGGATGGGGGGTAGTGCCCGTGGAGTATTTTTTTTAAACACAATTTTTTTTCAACATCTTTATTGGAATATAATTGCTTTACAATGGTGGGTTAGTTTCTGCTTTATAACAAAGTGAATCAGCTATACGTATACATATATCCCCATATACCCTCCCTCTTGCATCTCCCTCCCACCCTCCCTATCCCACCCCTGTAAGTGGTCACAAAGCATGGAGCTGATCTCCCTGTGCTATGCAGCTGCTTCCCACTAGCTGTCTATTTTACATTTGGTAGTGTGTATATGTCAATGCTACTCTCTCACTTTGTCCCAGCTTACCCCTCCCCCTCCCCGTGTCCTCAAGTCCATTCTCTATGTCTGCATCTTTATTCCTGTCTTGCCCCTAGGTTCATCAGAACCTTTTTTTTTTTAATTCCATATATATGTGTTAGCATATGGTATTTGTTTTTCTCTTTCTGACTTACTTCATTCTGTATGACAGACTCTAGGTCCATCCACCTCACTACAAATAACTCAATTTCATTTCTTTTTATGGCTGAGTAATATTCCATTGTATGTATGTGTCACATCTTCTTTATCCATTCATCTGTCGATGGACACTTAGGTTGCTTCCATGTGCTGGCTATTGTAAACAGTGCTACAACGAACATTGTGGTACGTGACTCTTTTTGAATTATGGTTAAACACTTAATTTAAAAATAGTGATCTTTTTAAAAATAAAAATGTCTGAAAACCAGGCTTAAAAATCTTAAAATTCAGAACTTTTAAAAAAGATTATGCACAAAAATATTAATGGCAATACTATAAAAGTTTTGACTGTTCTGCCTTCATAAACACATATTTTTTGGATAATGAAATATCACCTAATGAAAAAATAATGTAAACAATTTACACAAATTCCAAATAGGTTTAAGTTGTATGAGCAGTCACTAGGGAATGTTTACTTTGGTTTGGGTCAATACAATACAAATAAATAGCACAATGGCATCTAACTGGGTGTGTCAAATTCACCTTATTTCTATTATAGCACTGGTTACATTAGACCACTGAGAATTAACCGGTGTTCATTATAGCAAAGGTCAAAATGTAGAAAGTTATACAAAAATTAACAAAAATATACTCCAATATAAGCTTTATTGCCAAAGAAGTAGTTATATAATAAAAAACAATTTAATGCTTCCACCCCTTATTTCCTATTTAAAAAAAGGTTTTTTTAAAATATTTTTATTTTCAGGATTAAATATTCTTTTACCATAAACCAAAAATTTTTACCAGAAATTTATTTCCAGGACTATCTTTACCATAAATGGAGAAATGAAAAACTGATGAGCATTGCTTAATGTCATTAACCAATGACATTTCATTATTTAGGTCCCCTACAGTTACCCAGAGCTATTAGTCAAAACACTAATTACAAGCACAGTATCATCCCTAAAGTTCTTTTAGCTATATGTATAATATTAGAATTTCTGTCATTTACTTCCTCAAGCTTGTTAAACACAGAACTGATAAGCATAACATTTCTTATGTTTTTCAGCAGAGATAAGTAAATCCAGTCATTCTTAAGATATCAAATAGAAAACCCACCCCTCCTTTCTGTGTTTCAAATAGAGTGTGAAAGTTTGCAAAGTACCATATACTCTTACCACATATTCAAAAAGAAGAAAAGCAAATGTGGTATGAGGAAGTTTTTACACAGTATTACATTCCTTTAAACATTACTAAATCAGATCAATAGGTGACAGATATCCACAAAAATACCTTAAGCAAAGTTCAAAAATGAAAAAGGATTTAATCTCACAAAAACTGATTAAGAATTAGCCCCAAACAAAGAAATTACCATATACATGTGATTAATGTCTCCTCCCAAAATAATAAATCCTAAAAACAACAAACATATAAAATCTATCTAAAAAGCAAATAAGTTGGAAAACTCAATTAAATATTCCTCAGATTTTTAATCCACTATTAACTCTGAAAAAACACTAGAAATTAGTTTTAAGCACATTTCAAGCCAGATTTTTTTAAATACCAATGAATATTTGTCATGAAGTTTTATAGAACTCACCAAAAAAAAAAAAAAAAAGAAAGAAAGAATCCTCTGATACCCTACTAGATAAATGAGTAAAAGACCAATGTGTAACACACAGTTAAAATTTGTTGTCTTTTAAGAGAAAATAGTTACCCAAATACATGAACAATGTATAACACCAACTCACAATTTTCAGGTAATAAATATTTAAGGTTCATTTTTAAACCACACTGACATAATTATTTCAATTTATGTTACTTGCTCTGTCTAGCTCAACATTTTTCTCCTTTCCCAAAACGTTTTAAAAAATAATTAAGAGGAAATGCTTTGATCAATGCAAGTTTGATTCTGCCTTCTCCATACCCTGTCTGACCTTGGGTGAGTAACAATCTCTTTAACTTTAATTTCTGAATCTGAAGAATGGGAACAGTGATATTTTACCCAAGAATGCTCTTGTGGGATTAAATGTTCAATAAAATGTCTAGCATTGGAAGCATTTCCTAAATGATAATAATTAACAAAATATCAGCTAAAAAGGAATATTAAGCTTACCAAAAAGTGGGAAGTTGCTATAAAAGACAATTTTACTCACTTTCTAAGCAGACTTTAAAAACATAATGAAGTTATACAGACAACTGCAAGAACCTATAAGAATAATCAGAATCAAGAAAAAATATGAAGTAATTATTTGAATTTCTCTAAGCATCCACCAAAATCTCTAAGCATCTTATGTTTCTAAGCATTCACCAAAAATAAATACATGCATACAAAAAACAATAATTTAAATTCTTAGAATCAAAGAAGTGCTAAATGCAAATGATCCCCAAACACCATCTGGCCAGGACTGAGAGCAGGGGACTATGTTTCACTCATCTTTGTATTCCCAAACCCCATCACAATGCCTGACATACAGTATGTACTCAACAGCTATTTGGAGCATTGAAATGAAAGATATTACATTGTCTAAAATTTTCAACTCTTATTTGGGGACTTCCCTGGTGGTCCAGTGGTTAAGACTCTGCGCTCCCAATACAGGGGGCACGGGTTCGATCCCTGGTCAGGGAACTAGATCCTGCATGCTACAACTAAGACCTGGTACACCCAAATAAATAAATAAATATTCAAAAAACAACCTCTTATTTAGGCACAAGTATAATCATACTCAACATTCATTCAGGACTTCCCCGGTGGTGCAGTGGTTAAGAATCCGTCTGCCAATGCAGGGGTCACAGGTTCAAGCCCTGGTCCGGGAAGATCCCACATGCCACGGAGCAACTAAGCCCCTGTGCCACAACTACTGAGCCTGCACTCTGAAGCCTGCGAGCCACAACTACTGAGCCCACGTGCTGCAACTACGGAAGCCCACGCGCCTGGCGCCCATGCTCTGCAACGAGAAGCCACTGCAATGAGAAGCCCGCCCACCGAAATGAAGAGTAGCCCCCGCTCACCGCAACTAGAGAAAGCCCACGCGCAGCAACAAAGACCCAACGCAGCCAAAAAAAAAAAAAAAATTCATTCAGCAAATATTGGAGTGGCTGCTACTAAAAGGCACTTGTTCTAGGACCTGGATACACCCAAAAAAACAGCAGGGCAGGATAAGGAGGATCAGAAATACCTATTTTCCATAACCCAAAGGACATCTCTCAGAGGAACAGTTAGGAATTCGTTCTACATTTTATAGTGATTAAGAGTACCTGGATTCAGTATTTATTACTTTCTACTTCTGTGCTTGCTTCCTAATCTGTAAAATGAGAAAAATAACAGTACACAAAAATGTATATAGATTTGTTGTGAGAATTAAATGAGATGATGCTTATAAAGTGCCTAAAACTGTGCCTTAAACAGAAGTACTTAATAAATATTCACTAAATGTTAACACCTGTCATAATATACTACAATCTCCCCACTAACGATTAAGCAACAGGAGTGTGAGGATCTTGCCCACCTGCTTATTGAGTGCTTCCGTCTGTGCTGATAGATACAGACATCTCAAGAAACATTGTCAAATTTAAACCAAAGTATTTACTGACAAGATAGAATTATAATAATTATTATTATTATGGAAAAAACAATTAGTGTGGAATATGATTAAAAAACTAGAAATGTTAGAATGTAGGGGGGTAAAAAAATCACATAATAGCTATTTAACAGTCCTTCAGAACGTTTTTCTGATCACAGACCTCACTGAAAATCCAACAAAAGATATAGACACTTTACCCAGAACAATGCCATCACATAGGTCCATGCCAAATTTTACATGTTTAAAACTGACAGGCTTCTGAAATATTTTTCCCGTGTCATTTCTGAGAACTTATTCCCCAATAATTATGTCTGTGTTTTTCTTTTGAGCTCTTACCAACAGCATTCATGTCTGTGAAATGTCACACTTAAATCTTACTTATCTCTGAAGTTAAGCATTATAAACTGAAAGAACAGCTCTCTTATAACTAAGGCCAAATTATACACTCAAGTCATTCAAATGTCAAAAGCTTCAAATTCTCCAATATACCAACAGGCCGACTGCCAAAAAATCAATTTAGAAGAAGAACTAAACTTCAAGCTTATTACATGCAATCTATTAAACTGAGCATTTTTTTCCATGAGAAAATATACTTGTTATTTAATTACAATAAATTATTTATCCAAGATAAATAATTAAATATCTAATACAAAACTAATCAGATAAGGCCAAAAATGGTTTATTTACCATTAACAAACCCTAAAATAGTTCAATTCCTTACATAACGATTTTAACTGCACAATACTTTAAAAATATTTTAATATATACTCTCGTGAGATTCACAAAAACCCTTAAGATTTACATTCTAAAATTGCATTTCCCAGCTGGTAACCACCAGCCACAGGTGACTACAGAGCATGTGAATTACGGCTAGTCCAAACTAAGATGTTTTATATATATGTAAAATACACACCAGATTCCAAAAACAGAAAATAATATATACTAATTAATAAGTTTTTATAGTGAACATGTTGAAATAATGTATTTTCTTTAAAACAACATACCCATAATATCCAAATTAATTTCACCTTTGCTGTATTTTTAACATGGCTATAGAAAAATTTTAATTATACATGTAATTTATCAATTTAGTATGCCTCAAAGACCATATGCATACTTGCTTCATGATACCCATTTAATATTATATAATTTTACAGTTCAACAACATTGTTCAAGTTATTTTAAACAAACTTTCTGGAGCAAATTAAGCCTTTATGCCTCAATTTATTTAACAGGATAAATTGGAGAATCATACAGAACTGTCTCATATGCAAAATAAGTAATTTCCCCTTTATTTATTAGAAGTATGTAACATCAATGTAACATACATGGAGTAGGCAATCTGCAGATCCCCCTGACAAGATGTTTAATATCCCATATTACTGATTCTCTACTAAAGGGATTTAAGAGTCTCAATGAGTCATACAGAAAGGGTTAAAGAGTTCACAGTTGACCCTTGAACAATGTGGGGGTTAGAGGCGCCAACCCTCCTCACAGTTGAAAATTCAAATATAATTTACAGTCGGCCCTTCGGACGGGCGGTTCTGCATTCACAAATTCAACCAACCACAGATCCTATAGTACTATGGTATTTACTACTGAAAAAAATCCACATATAGGTGGACCTGCGAAGTTCAAACCTGTGTTATCCAATGCAACCGTACCTGTAAAAAGAAAGTTAGACCTCATCCACCCCAATTACTCCAAATTAAAATATTATTGAATCACAGACTTAGTGGACACACAGCAAGCTCCCAATTTTCTGCTAGTTACTAAGTGTTAAATTTTTTAGAATAAAATAAGTGATGGGGTCTCTGGCATCCATAAGCTCAGGGCAAGTAAGGTTATTACATATGAAAAAAAAGAATAACAAAGGAATTTTTATTTAGGCTTTAAACTGTGAGATTTAATCATAAGTTCAGTTGGGTTGTATAGAATATAAAGAATACAAGAAATTTAGGAAATTTTTGTGGGAAAGAGGTTATCTTGAAATTTAAAGTATAGCCTTTAGGTTTCCATTTGACATTCATTCTGAAAATTCTGAACTCTCAACAGATTTACTGTCATCATTTAAGGTAATTTTAAAATTTTTTATTGGAGTATAGTTGATTTACAAAGTTGTGTTAGTTTCTGCTGTACTAAGGTAATTTTTTTAACTGCTTCATAAAATGTGTTTGACAAGAATGTTCTAATTGGTAAGTAAAAATACAGTCTTCGTCTTAAATAGCTTGCACACATGCACATATGCACAAACATACACACACCCCAAAAGAGCAAGGCAAAATACTCATCAGGGTACTTTCTGCTGCAGCAGGAGTGTTAATTAAAGTCTAATAAAAAACTTTGATAGTAAAACACATTTCTAACTAATTAAAAGTGTAACAAAGAATTAGAAAAAAAAAACATGCAGAAGAATATACATTTGAAAGACCAACTTTAAATATGTTTCCGAAAAACATTACATGCTACTTTAGCCAAGACTGTATGGTCTCAATTTTACAAATATATGAACTTCTGTACTTATAATCCAAAACAAACAATTTGGCACTTGATTATTACGATAATCATGATAAATACAAATACTCTGGGAATGGCACTCTTATAGTTAATAAGGTCAGTCTAGGTGTTAGGTAAAGTTCTGGCCTCCTCAGTACTGGGGCACTGATAGACACTAAGAAGGTTAGGACACTTTGAATATTTCAGGTAAAAGGATCTTGAAGATACCAGTTCAAATGAAGGTGTGCTTCACTCTAAAGACAGTACCAGGAGTAGAGAAAAAAATATCTTGGCTACTGCCAAGTACTCACTATGTCACTGGTCAGACTTAGAGATGAACAAATCCTATTTGCCTTCCAATGCAGGAATCTATATCCTGATCTTCCTTATACTTCTCTTATTACATTTTAACATTTCTGACACTGGAATATATTTTCTTAATGTACTATGTTCCCATTTCTCATTTGGATTTCTGATGATTCACATGTTAAGTTTTATTCCTACCATGTTAATTCTTACTCCTATCACAACACTCTTAGCCATCCCAACACTCTGATGACACTCATCAACAACTGTAGGTAAGGAGACATGGGAGCATTTACATCAGAATCTCCTGTGTGAAATTTTTAAAAATCCAGATGATTCTAATAATATGCCCAACCTGCAACACTGTTGTAAACTATCTGAGGCACCAAAACTTATATTTGTCCTAATTCTCCTAGCACCTAGCATGGCATTAATCACATTCCTCACGTTAAGGCAAATACTTCTTGATTAATCTCTCATCCGAAGCTCCTTTCCTTGACAATGTGACCTTGTGACAGAACCTTTCTCTTAACGTTGGTGGTAACTGTTATTGTTACCATACTTAAAGTATTTTTCTCCTAGAAACTCTTAGTGATTAGATGCCACACAGTCACCCTCTGAGAATTACCTGGACACTGAATCATTAAAAACAACCTGAGGGACTTCCCTGGTGGCACAGTGGTTAAGAATACACCTGCCAATGCAAGGAATACGGGTTTGAGCCCTGGTCCGGGAAGATTCCACATGCCGCAGAGCAACTAAGCCCGTGCGCCACAACTACTGAGCCCACGTGCCACAACTACTGAAGCCCACGCTCCTAGAGCCTGTGCTCTGTGACAAGAGAAGCCACCACAATGAGAAGCCCGTGCACGGCAACAAAGAGTAGCCCCTGCTCGCCATAACTAGAGAAAGCCCGCACGCAGCAACGAAGACCCAACGCAGCCATAAATAAATAAAATTAAAAAGAACCTGAGCTATGTGGCACTAAAATAGATACGGGAATTCAGGATCCCATGTTAGTCATCTCTGGTTTGCAAATTAGTGGAGAAACAGTATGTGATCATGATGGAAAGTTGAATAAAGTATACAAAATTTTAAAGATTAAAAATGCAAGTCTAAAAAGAAAAATGCAAGTCTACTGGAGGCACTGGAAAGTAATGATGTGGTATAAAGAGGTTCTAGGAAAAAAAGAGTCCATAACATGGCCATATCTGACACTAGATCAACATTTCAGGCTAGATATCAATTTAGAATAATGAATTTTTAAAAAGCAGAGTTTCTTATTAGAATAAAAGCTCCTTTAAGTACAAACAACCAAAAAATACACTTTCAGCTGAAAGAAAAGAGTAAGTATGAGGATAGAACATTCAGGCAACTGAGGTCTTCAGAAACTATCAAACAAAAACCAAAAAACAAAAAAGATGTGAAGTTAAATTTAGCCCAAAGGAGGATTTAGGAGCCCAGAAAGAAAATACCTAACTCACTTGGTGCTAAAACCAAGGTTAGAACTGAAAATTGAAAGTACAGCACAGGGACTTCCCTAGTGGTACAGTGGTTAAGAATCCACCTGCCAATGCAGGGGACACGGGTTCGAGCCCTGGTCCGGGAAGATCCCACATGCCGCAGAGCAACTAAGCCCGTGCACCCGTGCACCACAGCTACTGAAGCCCGCGTGCTCTAGAGCCCGTGCTCCGAAACAAGAGAAGCCACCGCAATGAGAAGACTGCGCACCACAACAAAGCACGCAGCAACGAAGACCCGAGGGAGGGAGGGAGGTAGGGAGGGAGGGAGAGAAGCACAATCTTGGGTCTGAAAAGCCCTAGTAAGATTATGAAGGGAATTCTATCTGCTTAATAGCAATAAATGAACCTGTGAACTAGTCTGAACATCTATCTAACAGAACATCTATCTAACATAAATCTAAAAGAAAGCTGTGGGTAGTATGGTGTGGGGGGAGTATGCGGGAGGACTGAAAAGGGCAGGTATACTATACAAAAAACAAACGAACAAAAAAACAAGAAAGCTCTCTCTAATAACCAGCCTAATAACTAGCCTAACACAACTTCAGTGAAATTGTTCAGGGATCAAAAATGAGTAGTACTTTCAAGTTTCTTATGCCTTACTTGCCCATTTATTATTATATTGGCAGTTATGACTATTTAACACTGTTAAGGATTGTGCACTTGTTTCTGAAACAGAAGGGTATGCTGAAACTTTGTAATCTACTTTGCCTTGGGTGTGAAAGGAGAAGAACAGGTGAAAAATAAATAGCTGCAAAGAGCAGATGTATCAAATCCCTGAGACCAAATAAACAGAGGGAGCGCTAGACCGTGAGCAAGAAATATCCTCAAGCATTGAGACAGAGAATCTCCTTTCACCCCAGTTACCCAGGGCCACTTGTAACACACATATAGATCCAGCTACCGACGCAGTGCCAAGCAGAAAATATATAAGCTCTACAGCTTAGGAGCTCAGTATCTTGTCAATATTACTGCTTGCCACATCCTAAACAATTCCAATAACCAAGCTCACTTTTGTTCCTGGGAACAAATAGCTACCTTGTATCTCTCATAAGAAATCTGGACCCTGTCTGGTTCTGCTTCCTGGTTCCGAGGTCTTCAAGGCCTACTGCTAAAACTCATTTCCTCCCTTTTCCAAGATGCCAGCCTGAACCTCTACCTAGTACCTGCTACCCACCACCATCCCACTCCCACACCAACCTGGCCAAGTCCACCTGTCTGCACACTGTCTTTTGCTACTCTTATCCCTCATGCTGAGAGGCTAACTATAGTACCTCCATCCAGATTTCCAGGCCAGTGTTCTGGCCTCTCCATCTAGAAAGAGCTAATCCTGCTTGAGGTAAAGCTACCTAGTAGTTGGATATCAAATTCTACCAAGTCACAGATCCATCATGATGATTACCAATTTACCTAAATTTCAATCACATCATATTAGGTTTTATTCCCTCTTTCTTTTCTGAACAGAAACTCTGAAAACTTTCAGATCTTTCACAACTTATACCAGTTTACCTAGGAACTGCTTCTGCAGCTGTCCTGTTCTCACACAAATCAAGAATCATTACACCTTTCTTTGCCTATCTTCAACCTCTTGACATGACACCACTTTTTAAATACATTAGAAAATGGTATCATACTTAAAATACACTTAATGGAGGAAAATATTCCATGACACAGGAGAGGAGGGAAAAAAAATCACAGATTGGATTACTTATAAATAAAAATTTGAAGGTATTTTCAATTGGCAATATGGAATGAACTGAAGGCACTTCATGCTTTTAACTTTATCTTAAATGCCTTAAAATTTAGATCATCTTATTAAGTGAATAAGACATCATTTTACTTTGCTAACCCCTCATTCACGAGAGATATATGGCAAACTTCAGGCTAATTTCTACAGGAAAATATAAAATATTATGAATGTGAATTTTCACCCTAAATGTGATTTTACGGAATTATAACTATTCAAAACTTGAACCCTTGGAAAAATCTGATCACGAGTACTTACTAATTAAGGAACACAACTGATTATTAGATTTGCTAGTGATCCAACTTTGTTTCTTTTTTAAATTAATTAATTAATTTTTTGGTGGCATTGGGTCTTCGTTGCTGTGCATGGACTTTCTCTAGTTGCAGCAAGCGGGGGCTTCTCATTGCGGTGTCTTCTCTTGTTGCAAAGACATGGACTCTAGGCTCGTGGGCTTCGGAAGTCATGGCACGCAGGCTCGGTAGTTGTGGCGCACGGGCTTAGTTGCTCCGCGGCATATGGGATCTTCCTGGACCAGGGCTCAAACCCGTGTCCCCTGCATTGGCAGATGGATTCTTAACCACTGCACCACCAGGAAAGTCCAATCCAACTTTGAAACAAAAATTTCCTAATATTCCTCTTTCATGCTCAGGATTAGTTTAATTGAAGTAAATCCTGAAATTGAAAGGTGAGCTGCCAGGAGGCAATTTCCAGTTGCCACTACTTATTTGTATGAATCAAGATTTTATCAAAAGAGTGAATCAAAGAAAAGAAATAAATCACTGTATTACAGAAGTACACATATTATCTCTAAACCAAGTATATATTTCTGCCCATTAACTGCCTCATAATTTAAACATGTTGACTTATTATATGTGAGGTGGTAAAAAATAATTTAAACTAAAAAGTTCATAACCTTATCTAAAATTAAGAGAAATCCAATCCTTAAAATCTGCTTACTTTTTCAGAAATAAAAAGTTATATATAGTAACACTTCGTGCCATTTGCTTTCTGTCTTATTCCACTCCAAAATGTAGATCTGTACTTTTGGAATAAGAAATATAAGTATTGTCTTACCATCTTTTTCAAGCTCTCCCCAGTTCTTCCACACGGAAGGCCTCAAATTTCCTTATGATAAGCATTCTTCCACATTTAATAAATGCAGAAACTAAAAACAGTGCTTTAGTTTAAGACAACATTCAAATAAGTCTCTACTAACACTCATCCCACTTAGTTTTTCCTAAACTTACTACCAATAATGAACTTTCTCACAGTATATCAAACTTTGGAAGTTATCTTCCCGTTTCTGCATTGATACAAAATCATCTCATCCCACTGGTCCCTCAAAGACAATATCATGCTTCTAACAAAGGTCAAACATTGAGAATTGTTTTTTCAAGTTGATGCAAGATTTAGGGAAAATTATTTGAAAATGAAAATAATAGCAACGAACATTGGCTGTTCTAAGCACTTTACAAGTATTAACTCATTCAATCCTCCTAACAACCTGTAAGGTTGATAGTTTTATCCCATTTATAGATTAAGAAACTGAAGCTCAGTCACAACAGCTAGTAGGTAGAAGAGCCAGGATTTGACCTTAAACTGTCCCAGTTCAGAGCCCAAGCACGCTCTAACTCTCTAGCTGTACCACCTAAATGTTAAGAACCATCATTTAATAGGTATCCAAGTTATTTTGAAACGAAGAAATTAAAGATTTTTCACTTCGTGATGAACCAGATAAAATACCATGTAAATATTTTAAGCTATCGTCTTAAGTCATAAGAAATAAAGACTTCTGACAGCAAAACCAAGTATGTTAGATTAATATTATAGAAAAAACTCCCTTTAAATGATTTTGATAATTTTATTATGAATACATGACCAATAAATTTAAAGTACACATTCATATGACAATATCTGACAAATACCTTTCAAAAATTAACTGCACCCAAGTAATCAACCTTTAAAACACATTCTGGGTAGTCAAGTTGAGAGTGTACAAACATCACACTTGACCAAGATAATCTGGCAACTCACTTAACCAGAACACGGCAAAGTCACTGAGAAAAGGCCTCTGAACAATCAAAATAAATACTCCAATGTCCAAGTATTGATACTCACTTTTCTCAAAAGAGGATCTCACAACTAAATAAGGGTCAACTCATTTTTACCTTATGCAGAATTACAAATTTGATTTCTGGAGGAAAAAATGGCGTAGAAAAATTACCAGTGGGAAGGTGAAGGGGGACACCGATCACAGTGACAAGCACATCCAATAGGGAAGCAGAAAAATGCTTACTTAATAACTTCAAAATGCAAAGAAATCTGATCTACAGTCCTATATACAATCCAACAGATCCTCACGGCCCACAGTAACTGATGGTCACAAATGATGACCCTAGGTCATCAAAAGATTTAATTATATTCTGCATCCTACTTAAAACAGAAAAGAATACCATATTTAATTTTAGTATGATTTTCACTCAAAGTCGTTTTATAATTTGAAGCTTAGAGGATAAACCCTCAATTACCCAGTAAGCTCAACTAATAAATTAGAAAGAAATTCCTTGGAAAGTTCCAAGTAGCAAAGGTTTCACTGTTTCTAAGTTTAAGAGCACTATGTGTACAAAAGTTACCTGAGAGCAAAAGGCAGACAGGAGAGCACAGAAGTAGAAAGTCTAAGAAAACAAAGAAGAGCTAGGCGACAGTCTATAAACGTGCTATCCTTAAGGCATTTCCCACAAAACAGTGTGTGGGCAGTAGGTGCCACATCAGCAGTACTCTGTATTTGTCCTGCTCCTAAATCATTGGTTAGTTTCATGAATTATTAATTTCAGTTAATAGTTTGTTGAGATGAAGCAGTACCAACTCTTTCCTCAACTGCAAGAAGTGATAGCGTCCTTCTGATTGCGCTACAAAACCAACACTGGGATTACTCTTAGAGCATGCATATGCCTTACGGTGGCACACATTTAATTTTAAAAAAAAAAGTTCTCTTTTAAACTGCTTTTCATTTTTAAAGGATTCAGGGAGATAGTGCCTAGCCCACACCGAACTTTGTTATCAAAAACATTGTTACACTACTCAACAAAACTCCCTTTCAAACCGGGCTGCGACACATTCTTTCTGTAGCTCCAAACAAAAACTTTAAAGCACATAGTAAATAACATATAAGGCCTTGTACTTTTCTCCCCTTCTAGCGAGGAAGTCTAACTCCAAACAGGAAACTGCTTCTCAAAGGATTCAACGCAGAAATCCTACCAAACGCCAATCCAGTTCTCAGGAAGAGATTTAATATTTAAGTGCCAACACACTTGCCCAGGTAGAAACGGAGTAAATACTCAAGCTTCCCTGCCCTTGAGGCACCCCTTGGAAGTTTTAAAAGGGAAAAAAAAATTTGCCTTTTCTAACGAACAAATTACAAAATGCTTTAAAAGGCCAATCTATACAAAGGTTCACAGAAGATAAAGAAGTTGAAAGTGCTAGTTTGTCAAGTTTTTCGATCACCCTCCCCCATCCCACCAGGATCGGGGAGGAAAGAAGGGGCTAGGGAAGAAGGAAGGTTCGAGGCTGAGCGGAGCTAGGCGCGGGGCGAGGTGATCGGGCGCCCCCCCCCCATCCCCTCACCTTTCCCGGGACCAGGTAAAGAGGCAGAGAGGAAAGTACGAGATGGTGCACTTCTCCGCCAGAAGAGCAAGGTGGAAGGCAGGGCGAGGAGGGGCGGCGGGGAGTGAGCCGTGTGGCCGCGCAGGGACCGACCCCCGCCCCCTCCCCGCCGAGATCGAGAAGGGGAACCGTCTCCCCGAATCGGGAGCGTCCTCGAGTCCCTTACCCATGCTGGGGGCTCCCGCGAGGAGCAGCCCGGCGCCCGCCGCTCCTCCTCCGGCTGCTCGCGCGGCCGCTCCGGCGGCAGGAGGCGGGCCCTCCGCTCGGCTCTAGCCCGGCTGAGCTCAGGCGGGGCAAGAAGGCGCCTCCATCCGCCCGCGGCGTTCCCTGGCCAGTCCCGTCCACGCCACCCGTGAGGAACAGGCGGCGGCCGCTCCTCACTCGCGGCGGCTGGAGCACCCTCCCCCGCCCGCCCAGCCGGCGGCTTCCCCACCCCCGATCGCTCCCTCCACGGGGTGGGACCTGCCGGTTCGTCGTGGCCGCCGGCTCCAACCCGGAGCGCCAGCCCAGCCCCGGAGCCCGCCCCCCGCCGCTGCCTCGGCGCCTGCAGTCCTCTAACGCGACGCCAGAGACTGAGGTGGAGATCGGGACAGAGGCCGGGAAGGTGCCGGGAGCTGGGCCGGGAGGAGGAAAATCTCGCGAGAATCCCCGGTCCTCCCTGCCCCGCCCCCGCCGCGTTCCGGCTCACCGCCTGCCCCCGGCGGCTGCCAGGTGCGGTGACGTCATGGCCAGGGGTCGCTCGCCGCCCGCGTCCAGGTGCGCGGAGCGGATGGGGGAGCCGTGCGGCACAGCTGCGACAAGTCCTCCGCCCTGAAGTTCGAAGCTGCTGGGACAGGCGTGTTTTGTGGTTTGTCGCTTCAGATGGATACAAAGAGTTTTTGCTGATAGGCAAATGAGCCTGGGTTGCCCCACTTTGCAGTGTTGCTGCAGCAGGCTTTGGGGAACCTAAAAGAAAAGAGGCCGCGAGAGAGAGATGCAAGAGGACAGAAATAGAGAGAAAAACCGTTTGCTTTCGAACTTTAGAGGTCCAGCTGCAATCAGAACCCGCGGTTTACCTTGCAAAATTCCGCATGAATCAGAAGCATTTCTTAGTCGGAAAAAAATCCTAGGCACAGAGTAAATTCTATTTTACAGGATTAAGTTATTGGGTTCCTTTAGTCTCTGTCCGCTGAAGACCACTTTCTAAATCCCTTTTCTCCTTGGAAAGTATAGTTTAAATTGTTACCTGATGGGGAGGGGGGAGCAGGTCGGGATAGTCATGATTTGAGAGATTGCCTGGCATTTTTTTCTAGCCTGAATATGAAAAAGAGCATAGGATTATTGTAATCAGAGTTAGAAATATATATAATTAATTTCTTAGAGTTAGAGTTCTTAGAGTTAGAAATATATATAATTTCTTAGAGTTAGAAATATATATAATTAATTCAGCCAGGGACTTCCCTGGCGGTCCAGTGGTTAAGACTCTGTGCTTCCATTGCAGGGGGCATGGGTTCCATCCCCGGTAGGGGAACTAATAACCCACATGCCAAACAGCTCAAAAAGAAAAAAAAAGTTCAGCCAACTTTTTTCCTCTACTGTTGAAGCAAACCCAGTTCCCGGACAGATGCGTGTGAGAGCAACATTTGTTGGTGCTTTTAAAAGCAATTTTGTCATTTAATTCTCACAAGCATCCAGGCAAACCCGGGTTTCTGAAACTCAGCACAGCCATTTATTTTTTGTGGGACTTTGGATAAATTAACCTTGCTGGATTTCAGTTTCTTGAGTCTGTCGAAAGAAATCTTTATAGTGCAAAGCACAGTGTCTGGCACATAGTAGCAACTTTGTAAATATCCATTTCCACTATCTCCTATAGGCCTGCATTTGCCATCCTTTAATCTTTTATTTCTAAAAAGATTACATAGGGTACCTTTTTAACAAGAATTGTCCATTACAATCAGAGACCAAAAAGGATAAAAGAAAAATATTTAATATGCACACCCAAAAAGATGTACATATTGGCTGTGTTGTACTGAAACCATGAAACATATTGTGACTTTTTTCAGTCAACAAATATTTATTATTATGTTAATTGTCCCCTTCTAAGCAAACAAATAAACAAACCAAAAAAGCTGAAGTCCAGCCCTTACCCTCAAAGATTTTGAATTCTAACCAGGAAGTGAGACATGAACAGATAGTTTATTAACAGTATGAGGTAGAGAGAGTCAAATTCCTGAAAATTTAAAGGAAAATTACTACAGGCAAGGCAAGCTTCAGGGGGAAGGTATAAATTGAACTAAAGCGTGGAGGAAGGCAATAATTTCAACCTGGAGGAGTCCTAGAAGTAAGGAGTGAAAGCGGAAATGCAAACGGAATATCCCTGAAACCTGTGTGGCTCCTGCAACCCATAAGAAAGCAAACAATTTAAACTTTGAAAAAATGAGGCTGATGGGAGGCAAAAGAGGATTCATGGAAGGAGATAAAGAAAAATATAAGATATTGGAAGAGAACTAAATACCTTGGTCTCTAGGATCCTAGATATTTTAAGAAGAAAGGCCAATGAATAGAAATGAGAGGGTAAGGAAAACAAACAGAAGGAGGGAAAAGAGAACTCTGGATTTGACAATAAGGTTACCTTTGAAAGTATAACTTCAGAATATGTGACAGAATGTGTAATATATATAGCTGCATATATTTAGAATATATAGAATAGAAAAGTTAAAAGTTAGTTAAAGGTTTCAGTGACTAAAAGAGTGATTAAGAAGTGAGGCCATGGGTTTCCCTGGTGGCGCAATGGTTGAGAGTCCGCCTGCCGATGCAGGGGACACGGGTTCGTGCCCCGGTCCGGGAAGATCCCACATGCCGCGGAGCGGCTGGGCCCGTGAACCATGGCAGCTGAGCCTGCGCGTCCAGAGCCTGTGCTCCGCAACGGGAGAGGCCACAACAGTGAGAGGCCCTCGTACCACAAAAAAAAAAAAAAAAAAAAAATGTGAGGCCACAAGTAGATAAGGTAAACATATTATTTTAACCAAAAGTCAGGTCACATAATCTGAAAAGATAAAGTATCTATCAGTACAATCAGTTATAGCCTAGAAATCTCAGGATCTGTATTATTTCCACCATAGACCATGTATTTTAGAAGTCTGAAAATTAAAATAAGCAAAATCACTTTGCAAATTCAGAGGGCAATACCCCATTGAGGTGACGTTGACATATTGGATCATAAAAGAAATTGGAAAGATCAGGAAATAGGACAATAAGAAAGGTTGAGAAAACTGAACTAAAGCTAGGAAGTAATCACAATCCCGGAGTTAATGCTGTCTTTCAGAGGTGAAGACAAAGGGCATCCCAATGGAAGAATGAAATCTAGAATGTATTTTTTAAACTTACAAAATGGTATGTGAAACTATGTTCTAAATTTGTGAGTACTGAGCAAATGTTAGCTATTAATTACTCCATGGAGCTCGTTTCATCTTATAAGTCTTACCCCCTCAATGAGGCCTTTAAAGTGTGGCAGTATGTTTTATACATTTTTATGTAACTAGCACATTGCTCAGCTCAAAACACTGCTTTCCTCAGTAGTAACTATTAGTTGGATGATAAAAAATATGGTGAGATGATAATCTCATCATATATTTAGATTTAACCTCAAATTCCTTTCAGCTAAAAACAAATTACCTTTTCTTTTAGTCTTTATTTCCTTTATCTTATAATGAATTAGGATTTATTTATCCATCTATCCTCACCCTTCTTTGTATTCTAAGACAAATGAACTAATACCATTCTTTTTTTCTTTTCTTTTTTTTTTGGCCATGCCATGCAGCTTGTGGGATCTTAGTTCCCTGACCAGGGATCGAACCCAGGCCCTTGGTAGTGAGACTATGGAGTCCTAACCACTGGACCACCAGGGAAGTCCTGAACTAATACCATTCTAATGACTCACTTTCTTTTTTTTTCTGCTGAATATTGATCTGGTATGAAAGAGAATATTACAATTTCTGTGAGAATGACATAATTTCCACCAATCTAATTCATTCTAGACTGCCATCATGTCTTCCTAATGTTTTCTTAGGAATTTATCAGAAGATATCTATATTGAAAAAACCATCTACCTTCTTTCCTTCTGGTGAAAGCTATTCTAACCAGGAAGATTATTCTAAAGAAAATTAAATATTAACTTGATTGTGTTATTTTTAAAACACTGATTTAGCTCAAATCTTAGAGGCAACTAATTCTTTTCTTTATTCTCAGTTCCACAGAGCTAGATTTCCTAGCCAGCATTCTTATTGTTATTTTGTTTTGCCTTGGCTAGTTTACTGTATACTTAAGCACAAATTACATCAATGTATAACCTGAATTTTTAAAAATCATTCTTTAGAAAATAATTGAAGGAAATAATACTCTCAAACACAATGCCTATACTGTGAGGTTAGTGAAACTAGAAAATGTCCCTGCTCAAACTGGACCCATCAGCTTCTAACAAATTCCTGCTACTCTGTTAGCAATTTGGGGCATGTGCTCAAACATATGGTCTCTCTAAGCACTTTTCATTATTGCAAATAAGAAAAAATTTAGTTAAAAACATGATGAGGGACTTCCCTGGTGGCAGTGGTTAAGAATCCGCCTGCCAGTGCAGGGGACATGGGTTCAAGCCCTGGTCCAGGGAGATCTCACATGCCGTGTAGCAACTAAGCCCATGCACCACAACTACTGAGCCCGCGCTCTAGAGCCCGTGAGCCACAACTACTGAGCCCATCTGCCACAACTACTGAAGCCCACGTGCCTAGAGCCTGTGCTCCGCAACAAGAGAAGCCACTGCAATGAGAAGCCCGCGCCCTGCAACGAAGAGTAGCCCCTGCTCGCCACAACTAGAAAAAGCCCGCGCGAAGCAACAAAGACCCAATGCAGCCAAAAATTAATTACTTAATTAATTTTAAAAATAGGCACTATTACCAATAAATAAATAAATAATAAAAACATGATGAGCCCATCCAAATGAATCACTACTTTGCAAACTGAAAGGACCTTTTAAATAATGTTATTTGTACTTTATTCGGATGGTAGTGTCATTACAGAGCTGGTGGTTGGTAGGTAAGCCATAGAGCCTTGTTCTAAGTCCTCAAAGAGTCTCTTTCAAGAAGCATTACTTTTTCAAAATGTTAAAGCTAGTCTCCTTTGAAGGGTCAGATATTTTAAGCAATTCCAAATGACAAATACATTTGCATTTTTCAAATATCAGGCGATTCAATTATATACACAATATCATGTGAAGAATTTCTGGCTGTGAGTACATATTTATTCAACTCAACGGACATTTACTGACCACCCATTATAGATCAGCACCTGCTCTGTCACAAATATAGAGATAGAAAATGTAGGGACTTCCCTGG
This sequence comes from Globicephala melas, assembly GCF_963455315.2. Taxonomy (NCBI): domain Eukaryota; kingdom Metazoa; phylum Chordata; class Mammalia; order Artiodactyla; family Delphinidae; genus Globicephala; species Globicephala melas. The sequence continues at coordinate 74,843,468 of NC_083324.2, read as the reverse complement.
TGGGCCAGTGGGTAAGAATCCATGCTCCCAATGCAGGGGGCCCAGGTTTGATCCCTGGTGGGGAAACTAGATCCCACATGCATGCCGCAACTAAGAGCCTGCATACTGCAACCAAAAAAATTTTTTTTAAATTAAAGAAAACATGCCGCAGCGAAGATCCCACATGCAGCAACTAAGACCCACTGCAGCCTAAATAAATAAATACTTTAAAAAAAGAAAATATAGTCCCTGCTTTTTTTTTACACTTAGGTTGCTTCCATATCTTTTTTATATTTAATTTTATTTATTTTTTATACAGCAGGTTCTTATTAGTTATCTATTTTATACATATTAGTGTATATATGTCAATCACAATCTCCCAATTCATCCCACCACCCCCATCCCACAATAGTCCCTGCTCTTAAAAGAGCAAGTATTGGGGAGCTTTAGGGGGTACATTGGAGTTGCTCAATAAGGACAAGGAAGTGTATTTAGACAGCGAGAACAACAGGCAGGTATACTATTGAAAGCCTGGGATACCTTTGGCAGGGGGGCAGGCTGGGAGAACCATAGTCAAACACAGAGAGTTCATGTGTTGTGGAAATGATTTGAGGTCTTATCCTAGAAGTTATAGGTAGTTAATGAAGGATTTTAAGTAGGCAATTGCTTTGCTCTTTCAGCCACAGGAAAAAATTCACATGTCTCAAAAAATTAGGTACAAAAAATTTGGTTCTATAAGCATTGATTAAGCCCCACTACCCTCAACCAATTAATAAATATGTTTTTTACTAATATTAAAAAAAAAACGTTTAAACTAACATAATAGACAAGACACTATGTATGCTGGGCACTGTGAAAACAGCAGCTCTGCCTTTAAGGACTGTGATTTCCAGCTAAGAGATGCTTAACTGTTTTGAACTTACATTTATTTAAATAAAATTGGCCTTTTTTGCAGACATGGCACAAATGAATAAACTGGGCACATTCTCGTTTTAGTATGAATTTAGTAATGAATTAGTATTCTTATTTAGATCGCTTTGCAAATTCTAAACAATAAATGCAAATAACTTGTTTCTCCCAAATAAGAAGATATTTATACGTATCACAAGTTACTGTACCACAAGTTTCAAAAAAGAGTAGATTTTTGAAAACAGAGATATTAGTGATCTATGTTTTCTTCACTTGTGAGCTTTTATAAATGACAAAGAATGAATTATTATTATTTTTTTAAATAACCCAAAGGAACATCCAGAAGAAGACTCCATCTGTAATCATTATCCCTTGGGCAATACCATTTCTGCGTCTGCCTAATGTGACACTAAAAGGCACTCATCAAACTGTTATATGTCTATGCTTCTGCTTATCTAACCATGAATTGTTTCTGAAACAAGAAGTGGAAACTTTATTTCAAATCCCTACTTAACTTCCTTAAGGGCACAGATGGCAACGAGGGTTATGTCCCATCTGAGACTGGAGTGTTTAAACTGCCTGCTTTGACATTCTTTTTTGTTTTTTTTTTGTTTTTTTTTTTTTTGGTGGTACGCGGGCTTCTCACTGTTGTGGCCTCTCCCGTCGTTGCGGAGCACAGGTTCCGGACACGCAGGCTCAGCGGCCATGGCTCACGGGCCCAGCCGCTCCGCGGCATGTGGGATCTTCCCGGACCGGGGCACGAACCCGTGTCCCCTGCATCGGCAGGCGGACTCTCAACCACTGCGCCACCAGGGAAGCCCTCTGACATTCTTTTGAAACCCACGATTAAATACCTGCCAAAGCAAAAGACGTTCCTCTCTGCATATTCCTGAGAATTCACATACCGTTCTGCCGGTTTCTGAGCCACGTCACCACTCCCACAACTGCACCACATGCTGTATGTGGCTCCTAAGGAGATCTCCTCCATCTCCTGGTCAGCCCACTCCTCCTCACCCAGCATTTGCCTTTTCTCACATCTGCTTAAATATCTGAGGGTAAATTCCAGTGACACATACTACACATCAACCTCCTTACTCCTGAGGCTTATATCAATACCTCCAGTTTATAAGCAGGGAACCGGAGTCTTTCTAAATGATCTCCTGCACACCATGCCTACCTTCTTCATTCTAGAATTGATGCTTTAACAGGACTCTGTCCCCTTCTTTTCTCTCAACAGTCATATCTCTGATGTGCCCGCTCATAATTTTATATTTGAGCTACCTTTTCTTTACCCTTAATTTCCTAGACGAAATCCCCCCCCTTTTCACTCTTCCTTCCCCACCCTATCTTATACCATATCTCTCTTGACACTGACCTTTGATTGCCAATCCAGTTTGTCCGGTCTAGTAAACTCTACATACGTAGCCTTTCTGATCTCCTAACCCTCCCTGGCCACCAAATATCTTTTCACAGAGTAATCTTAGACCTTATTGAGACCTTATTGTTACAGTTTTAAGGTAACAAAGTTTTTACACATTAATAGCACGTAATCTCAACGTATTCCTTAAAATAAATCAGTGAGCTAGGTGATGCTATTTCTTGTTTTGCAATATTAGCAACAAAAGTAGCATTAATAACAGCTAACAGCATCTGACCATTTTTAAGTCTCGGGCACTGACCTACTTACACACTTCATATGCCTCACCTCGTACGGTCCTCACTACAATGCTATGAATCATGGTATTATCATCCTCATTTTAAAGAGCAGGAAACTGAGACCAGTAATTACCTTGCCTAAGATCACATAACTATTAAATGGCAGAGCCTAGGCTTGAATGCAGAGCTAACTCCACAGCTAATGTTTCAGTTTATCTCAAGTCAATTTGCTCCTTAAGCCATAATTTCTTTTTTTGCTTAAAGAGAGAATATAAAGGAATATATAAAGGATATAAAGGAATCCTTCTTCCATGGTTCGTTATAAAGATCAACCAGGAAAGGGCCTGGGACAGAGTAGGCACTTGATGCTAATCTCTTTTCCCATCTTTATGCATTCATTGAGGACCTACTCTGTGCTGGGAGGTATACAAGGTGCTTGTGTAGATGGGTGTAGAGAAGTGATAAAGGAGACGTGGGCCCTACCCTCATGGAACTTGTGGTCTAAGGGAAGAAGTTGCATTTCCCAAGTACACAGTGTAAATCATCTATATGATTTCTCACGTGCCGCCTCCCACATGACCCCTTCTTTCTTAAATGTGTTCTCTCCTTCCTCAGAAACACTGTGCTTATACCTCTCCTGGAGTATTTGGTATATTTCCTTTTGTAGTACAGCTATTATCCTACAACTTGCATTTCCTGTTATGATGGTGATGGCCTTGAGACTGGGACTCTGTCCTCCCTATCTTTGCATTCTTGCCAACCACTAACACAAAGGAAGCTCTCAATAATTGTGTACTAAACTCAACAATAGAAAGACATCATAAAATTATGTCTCTACATCCTGAAGATTTCAAATCAAGGAGTTATGACCTCACTGATTTGGTCAGATTCTTCTTATGAATGCTGTCTTATCAATGGATTATTTGCCATTCTGTGGCAAACTTTTCCTGGAGATGATTAGCCAAGATGTGATTACTTAGGTATATGCTTGACTAAGGGGTCCCTTATCTTTTGTAGTGAAGACAGTTCCTGTTAAACTGTCATAATTTTCAGTTAATTTTTACATACCAGAATTTTGGTAGAAATATTATTTCAAAAAAACTGAAGATGTATATTCAGAATAAATTCATACTATTTATTATGAGGTCATAGTTTTTTCTAAGAATTATGGGGAGGGAGGAAGGAGTGAAATAAATGCTGGTAACGTGAGAGAAATGCTGGAAAAATCTTATCTACCCTGTGGTCTGCATCAGCGCAGCCACTCCTTGCAGGTGAAGCCTGGGTTTCATCAGCCCCGCCTCTGCACAAAATGCATATTTGTGTTTACATGCATACGGTATTCCCTTTCCCACGTGGAATCATCACCTTCTTCAAACCTTACCTCTCACCCCTAAAATGTATACAAAGGATGAAGAAATCCGAGATATTACGACACTACAAGGTTGTGCTCGAAACATGTTAAAGTGTCATGCCCTGTTGATTAAGAAATTAGTCACCACCCGTGTGCGATGTCACCTCACATCAGGTGGAAACGAGAACCCAGGATTGGGAGACGTGCTCCGTGTTTCAGAATCCGATTAAACAATTCAATAAAACATTTACAAAACAGAAAGATGTTGCGATCACCACACAACAGAGTTGTGTTAAAAGACCATCAGTTTTCCAAGGCCCAGGGAAATGATATGCCAAGAGAAACAGCCTCAGAGGAATTTCCATTTCTGGTTAAGTTCACTTCAGGATCGCTCTTCCCCAAATGAAAGTGTTAGTTAGTGGGTCTATTTGAAGATTACTTAAACCATAATGAAAGGGAAAGGATCTTCATGGCAGACACCTTGTAGAGACAGGAATTGAAAGCCAGTGAGGACAGTTTCATTTGTAGGGGAAGAAGCCTGAGAAAGAGGAACTCTTTAAACAAATTTCTTGAGAGACAGAGACAGAAATATCAGACGACGAAAGGCCTGAGAGAAAATCTCTCTTAATTATTCATTCCTTCATTCATTCATCCATTCCTTTTCAGAGGAGAATGTTTTAATCATGACTCAGGATGAGCTTTTTTTTTTATGAAGTGATAAATTGAAATCAAATTTATCCAGTACAAATAAAAACTTGGCCTATTCTTAAATCCATATATTAATCACATGCACATTTTTATGCTTTTCTTCTGATTATGTAAAAAATGCTTGCTGTACAAAATTCAAACAATACCGAAATGTGTAAAGTAAAAGGGGAAAGTCCCAAAGAAGCCCATGTCTCAGAACAACCTCTATTAACAGTTCGGTTTATATTAACCAGTAGTTTTATTCATTGTCTTACATGTAAATTGCTTATAACTACACTATAGATATTGCTCTGCAACTGTGCTTTTCCTATCTAATCAATGGACGCCTCTCCATGCCAATGCATTTATTTCCATATCAAGTCATTGCTTCAAATGGTGTATTCCATTGTTTTACTGATTCATGACCAATTTTATATTAATGAGTGTTTGAATTACTTCCAGGTTTTTGTATTTTTTGGTACCATAAATCTGCCTCAGTGAACATCTTTGTATATAAATCTTTGTACACTAGTGTGAAATTTTTCATAGAAGTGCAATTGCTAGATCAAAAGTCATCCAAAAATGTTGTGCCAATGATTCATTTTCCACAGTTTACACTATCACCAAAACTGAGTATTTAACGATCTTTTGAATTTAGTCCATGTGGTAGGAGAAATATTATAGCTCGTTGTTTCAACTTATATTTGGGAGGCTGAGAATCTTTGTAGATTGACTACTTTTATTTCTTTGTCTAAAATTGCTAGCCCGGGGACTTCCCTGGTGATCCAGTGGTTAGGACTCCAGGCTTCCACTGCAGCGGCCACGGGTTCAATCGCTGACCGGGGAACTAAGATCCCTCAAGCTGCGCGGCACAGCCAAAACTAAATAAATAAAATAAAATTGCCAGCCCTCCAGCCCATATGCTTGGCTCATCTTCCTATTTGTACTTATTATTTTCTCAATGCTTTATAAAAGCTATTTATTCTAGAGATGTTTGTCATTTTTCTGGGTATCCCTGTGGAAGGCAGAATAATGGCTCTTCGAAGATGCCTAGGTCCTAATCCCTGGAACCTACGAACATGTGATGTTACATGGCAAAAGGGAATTGAGTTGCAGAGAGCATTATGTTTGCAAAATCAGCTGACCCTAAAATAAGGTGAGCATCCTGCGTTATCCAGGTGGGTTCAATGTAGTCATAAGGATCCCTAAAAGTGGAAGAGGGAGCCAGAGCAGGAGAACCAGAGAGACGGTAGTATAAGGACTTGAGGAGTCATTGCTAGCTTTGAATATGAGGAAGGGGCCATACCCAAGGCTTCTAGCCTCTAGAAGCTAGAAAAGCCAAGGAAACAGATTCTCTTCTAGAGCCTCCAGAAAGAAATACAGCCCTGCTGACCATTGTTTTTAGCCCACTGAGGCCTGTTTCAGACTTCTGAACACCAGAACTGTAAAATTATAAGTTTGTGCTGTTTTAAGCCACATAATTTGCAGTGATTTGTTATAGCAGCAATGGGAAACTAATACAGAGGGCCAGAGAAAGGGATAATCCACCCCCACCACCTACTTCAAGCAGCATCTCCAGCATCCACTACAGTCCGCTGACATGGTTTTGGCTTCAGCTAGTTGATCTTGGCCCCTGAGCTCTGGGAACACCACATCTTCCCTTTCCCGCTCCAGTTTAGGAGCTAGAAGGCTACCTGCTGTTGATAACTTCCAAGGTGTTTACCATCCTCTTTTTTTCCTTTAACTTTTAAAAATAGAAGTATAGTTGATTTATAATGTTAATTTCTGCTGTACAGAAAAGTGATTCAATTATACATGTATATACATTTTTAAAAAATTATTTATTTATATATTTTTTGGCTGCGTTGGGTCTTCTTTGCTGCGTGCGGGCTTTCTCTAGTTGCGGTGAGAGGGGGCTACGCTTCATTGTGGTGGGCGGGCTTCTCATTGCAGTGGCTTCTCTTGTTGCGGAGCATGGGCTCTAGGCGTGTGGGCTTTAGTAGTTGTGGCACGAGGGCTCAGTAGTTGTGGCTTGCGGGCTCTAGAGAGCAGGCTCAGTAGTTGTGGCACACGGACTTTGTTGCTCCGCGGCATGTGGGATCTTCCTGGACCAGGGCTCGAACCCGTGTCCCCTGCATTGGCAGACGGATTCTTAACCACTGCGCCACCAGAGAAGTCCCTATATACATTTTTAATATTCTTTTCCACTATGGTTTATTATAGGATATTGAATATAGTTCTCTGTGCTATACAGTAGGACCTTATTATATATATATATATATATATATACGCACATTCTATATATAAAAACTTACATCTGTTAATCCCAACCCCTCACTCCATTCCTCCCCCAACCCCCTCTCCCTTGGCAACCACAAGTCTGTTCTCTATGTCTGTGAGTCTGTTTCTGATTTGTAGATAGGTTCATTTGTGTCATATTTTAGATTCCACCTATAAGTGATATCATATGGTATTTGTCTTTCCCTTTCTGAGTTACTTCACTTAGTATGATAATCTGATTTACTTCACTTAGTATGATAATCTCTAGCTGCATCCATGTTGCTACAAATGGCATTTTTCATTCTTTTTTATGGCTGAGTAGTATTCCATTGTATATATGTATCACAACTTCTTTACCCATTCATCTGTTGCATGGACATTTAGGTTGTTTCCATGCCTTGGTTATTGTAATAGTGCTGCTATGAACACAGGGGTGCATGTATCTTTTTGAATTAAAGTTTTGTCTGGATATGTGCCCAGGACTGGGATTGCTGGATCATATGGTAATTTTATTTTTAGTTTTCTGAGGAACTTCCACACTGTTTTCCATAGTGACTGCACCACTTTACATTCCCACCAACAGTGTGGGAGGGTTCCCTTTTCTCCACATCTTCTCCAGCATTTGTTCTTGCCAACCTCTGTTTGGTTTTTCACCCCTTCCATAACCAATGAAGACAAGTCCTGTATTAGTTTCTGTTTACAATGTTTAGGGATATCTTTTCCTGGGTGGACCTTGCCTGATAGAGTCTGTCCAAAGTGTTGCAAATATGTTTTCCCAATCTGATGTTTGTTTTTTACTTTTGATAGTGTTTATTTCATGTCTGATAATGTTTTAATAGTGTTTAAACTTGCATCCAGTTAAACATCAATCTTTTGTAATGACATTTGAGTTTTATGTTACCATTGAAAGGCCTTTTCTCCTCCAAAATTTTAAAAATACATAACCTATCTGGGACTTCCCTTGTGACTCAGTGGTTAAGAATCTGCCTGCCAATACAGGGGACACGGGTTCCATCCCTGGTCCAGGAAGATACATGCCACAAAGCACCTAAGCCCGTGCACCACAACTACTGAACCTGTGCTCTAGAGCCCACGAGCCACAACTACTGAGCCCTCCTGCCACAACTACTGAAGTCCACGCACCTAGAGCCTGTGCTCCGCAACAAGAGAAGTCACCACAATGAGAAGCACATGTACTGCAGCTAAGAGTAGCCCCCGCTCGCCGCAACTAGAGAAAGCCTGTGGGCAGCAACGAAGACCCAACGCAGCCAAAAATAAATAAATAAAATAAATAAATTTACATATATATAAAAATAACCTATCACTTTATCTAGTTTTGAAATGTTTGTTGATAATATATAATCGCAAAGTATATGTATCATAAGTGTACAGCTTGCTAAATTTTCACAAACTAAGAACTTCTGGTCATATTATAATTTCACTTTTTGCATTTAAAGTGATATATTTGGATTTGATTTAGGGTTGATGGAGTAAGATTGGAATTCAGGTTTGTTTTTCCTTCAGTGAGTAGTTATCATGTTTGAGAGCAGTAATCCGTACTTCTACAGATTTGAAATGCCAACTTTATCATATGCTTAATCCTGTTTGTACCTGATCGGTATTTGGAGTCTGATCTATTCCCATGTTTTTATTTCGCTATTTCTTAATGTTTTAATATAAAATTGTGCAAAACACTCCCCTTTATCCTAATTACTCATACTCAGAATATAAACTCTTCTAAATGTTTAGAATTACAAAAGGACCCTGCCTCTGCAAGAAAGAGTGATTCAATATCAAAAATACGCTCTAGGGGCTTCCTTGGTGGCGCAGTGGTTAAGAATCCGCTTGCCAATGCAGGAGACATGGGTTCGAGCCCTGGTCTGGAAAGAGCCCGCACACCGCGGAGCAACTAAGCCCATGTGTCACAACTACTGAGCCTGCACTCTAGAACCTGAAAGCCACAATTACTGAGCCGTCCTGCCACAACTACTGAAGTCCGCATGCCTAGAGCCCATGCTCCGCAACAAGAGAAGTCATCACAATGAGAAGCACGTGCACCACAACGAAGAGTAGCCCCTGCTCGCTGCAACTAGAGAAAGCCCGTGCACAACAACGAAGACCCAATACAGCCAAAAATAAAAATAATGATTAAAAAAAAAAAGCTCTAGGCCAGAAAACATAGTCAAAAAATTGTCTTGTGTAAGCATGAGTAGATGTTTATCTTTCTTCTGCCAGGTTAGCCAGGACCTGGCACATGTAATATTCAGTAAATAAGTGGTTCCTGACTGAGCATTAAAAGTATGTCAAGCACACATTTTGACTAAATTCCAACTGATTGAGTATTAAGAATTAATCTCCATCAGAACTCATTATCAGGGACTTCCCTGGTGGTGCAGTGGTTAAGAATCGGCCTGCCAATGCAGCGGACACAGGTTTGATCCCTGGTCCGGGAAGATCCCATGTGCCGAGGGACAACTAAGCCCGTGCGCCACAACTACTGAAGCCCACGTGCCTAGAGCCCATGCTCTGCAAGAAGAGAAGCCACCGCAATGAGAAGCCCGCGCACAGCAAGGAAGAGTAGCCACCGCTCGCCACAGCTAGAGAAAGCCCGCACACAGGAACAAAGACCCAACACAGCCAAAAATAAATAAGTAAAAAATAAATTCATTAAAAAACAAACAAACAAAAAAAAGAACTCATGATCAGAGCTAGATATTGCCATCGTAGGTTGAAATTCTGGCATACAAGAATAAATCTGAGCTTTTCATTAAAAAGTATTATTCCAATTTTATTTAAAATTTTAGACGTTGAATTTTTGTTTGGTATTACAGAGCAGGAACAAAAATTTCTTAGCACTCTTGTCTGTTCAGTTGCTCCTATGGTCATTGTTATGCATATTTTGTAAATCTTAAAACAGTAGACAGTGGGTGAGCAATATACTTTTAGACTGGCCTTGTCCACATAGGATGCTGCTGTAATATTGCCACCAAATTTTCACACCTCCCTACTTCTCCAATGGTAATTGACTAGAGAAATGTCTCCGTGGATTCACAATTATATGGAATTATCACAGCATTCTTTTAAAATCTTGCTTTGTTCTTTGATTGGTGAGAAAATTGGTTGTTGTTTCTCACTTTTTTTTCTCTTTTCTGTTTTTCATTTCTTCAAAGTCTTTACTCTGTCTGAATGAAGATGATTTAATATGGATATCATTGTGCGTGATTTTGAAGTTTTTCCTCTCTATGAAATATCGAAATGGAATTGATATCCTGCCATTAGTTTCTCATCACACAATGGAAAGAATTCCCATACAAGATGTTTTTTCTTTTTTTTCTTTTTAATTTATTTTTCGTTGTACCGGGTCTTAGTTGCAGCTCGCCACCTCCATTAGTTGCACCACGTGTGCTCCTTAGTTGTAGCCAGCAGCCTTCTTAGCTGTGGCATGCAAACTCTTAGCTGCGGCATGCATGTGAGATCTAGTTCCCTGACCAGGGATCAAACCCATGTCCCCTGCATTGGGAGGCGGGTTCTTAACCACTGTGCCACCAGGTAGTCCCTAAGACGTTTTTTCTGAAAGATCAATTGTTTAACTGGAGATAAATAACTACAAATGAAATAAACTTCATAAACATCATTTTCTTTAATGCAATGAATGCCAACATTACCAAGGGTTCTATCGATACAAAAATTGCAATGAGAGAAAAAATTTCTATTTTTCTTCATTGTATTATTTTAAATTTTATAAACATTTACAGCACAAAAATGATAACAATATCCTTCCCAAACTCTTTCTCAATGTTTACTTTTACACTCAATGTAGTTCATTGCATTTTCCAGCTTCTAGAAACCACTCACATTCCTTGCCTCCTGGCTCTTTTTTCTCCCCTCAAAGCCAGTCACTTTGCATCTCTCTGATCAGAAGTCACAGCTTTGGGGTGGGATAGGGAGGTGGGAGGGAGGGAGATGCAAGAGGAAAGAGATATGGGAACACATGTATATGTATAACTGATTCACTTTGTTATAAAGCAGAAACTAACACACCATTGTAAAGCAATTATACCCCAATAAAGATGTTTTAAAAAAAAAAGAAGTCACAGCTTCCTCTGACTGACTTTTCTTCCTCTCTTCCACTTTTAAAGAGCCTTATAATTACATTGAATAATCTAAGATACTCTCCCTATTTTAAAAACAGTTGACTAGCAACATTAATTCCGTCTTAATTTCCTTTGGAATTAAGCCTATTCATAGGTTCCAAGGATTAAGACATGGACATTTTGGAGGACCATTATTCTGCCTACTGCCATATACGTACTTACATACATTTTATAAATCAAGATTCAGTTGCAGAAAATATAATCTACTCCAGCTAGTTTAAGCAGAATCTATTTCAATAGCCTCAGAACAGTTGGCTGATTAACTAACTAGACTTCAGCTAAGCTTCTAGGAGTCATTTCCAAAGAATACAGTGCAGACTGAGGCCACCAGAGAGCTGACAATTCTGATATAATCAGGTATGTGCCTATGGAATCTGGAAGCCGTGGGTAGGGCTGTTGTCTGTAAAGCTACCTCACCTCCACTACAATCAGAAAGCTGCCTCTGCTAAATTGGGAATCCAGTACTACGCTGCTGAATCATGCAGCCTCTGCCTGGATCCACACAGCAAAATGAATGCCCTGCCCTGTCTCTCTCCTCACTTAGCTCAGTTTCAAAATCAAGCGTCATACAAGTGCATCTGATTAGAGGAACGTAAATCACATCAAGAACTCTGGTTATAATGGAGGCTGGGAGATTTTATTTTTAGCTTTCTAGCCTCTGCAACACAGGAAGGATTACTAGCAGGAGGTTGAGAATGGATATTAAACAAATTAAGCAAGATGTCTGCTAGAAACACACATGGTATGGTTCTGGAAGGAAATACAAGAAACTGATACAGTGGAGGCAGCTGGGGAAGGGACCTGAATGGTTGGAGGATGGGATGGAAAGGACAGTTTATTTTCATTGCACCATCCTCTGTAACTATTTAAATTGGTACTTTGCATACATATTGGTTATTCACAACTAAATAATTTTTTTAATAGGATAGAGCAAAACAAAACCAAGTAAACTAAAATCAATATAAAAAAATCTCCAATGATTCTGATATAGCTGGTCCACAGACCAAGGTAACCTTGTCAATTAACACTTGTTGAAATAAATGTGTCTTCTATTTGGTCTAGGTGAGGAAAAGCATAGTTAGGTGAAACTTAATTGATAATTGTTGGAATTTAATTTCATATTACTTTTATTATTTTTGACATCATTTATGTGTAAAAAATAATATTAGCTATTACTTAGATATTGTCTTAATCTTGCATTTTGCTCTCATTTGCTACTTTCCCATTTCCTGGTGGGACTAGTTAACTAGTATATACACAAAAGACTGACTTTCAATTATCTATAACTTGGGTCAGGCTAACCACTTGGACTGAATTCCATAGCCAGGAGCCACAATTCCACTGTTGGCACCTGCAAATTATAGGCATGATTCCAAAAAGGGAACAGTTCTGTAAGATAGTCTTGCAAAAATCAAACCCATGAGAATATTTTGATGAGTAAATTAAATATAATGCTGAGCTCAAAAGACTAGAAAAAGGATTTGTTTAAAGAAATGGGAACAGAAATGGGGAATCCAGAGGAAGTGGTATTTTGGCTGGGGAATATAATAAGTTGATTGACACAGCATTTGGTTAGTAGTTGGAAAAGTCCTTTCAAATAGCAGAGTCTGAGCAGTCAGTTGAAATTTCAGAGAAGGCAAGTCTGCTGGATATATACATTTAATAATCATCGAACACATATCAAACCTTGATTATAAATATAGGTCTTGACAAAATCTGCTTTACCTCAGGCTAAAATCATGATGCTTCCACTGTACATAATGAATGAGTCTCACTCTTAGTAATATAAAATGAAACCTATCAATCAGTAGGGATTGAGTAGAAGTGGTAACCTGAGGCTTTCTCTCTGAGAAATGTGTATACAGCTCTCACAGCAATCAGGTTGTTGATTCCTCTGGGCATGCCACTGAATTGGCCTGTGGACTCCCAGACACTAAAGGACTTAAATAGAAAAGAGTTTAGTCAGCCCCTAGGTGACCACAGAGCAGCATCTGGGAGAAAGCATGCTGATTTTCCTTCTACGGTAGTTGAGAGATTTCTAAGAGAATAGGACTTTATTCTATTTCCCTCCCCCCAGCTTTATGGAGGTATAATTGGTATGCAAAAAATTGGACTTAACACATGTACACTATTTGGTGATTTTGGACATATGATTATATTCTTGTTACCATAACTATAGTCCAGGTAATAGACATATCCATCACCTCCAAAAGCTTCCTTACGTGGCCCCTCCCTGTCTTTGTATCTTGTGGTCACATGAGATCTACCTTCTCAACAAATGTTTAAGTACATAATACCTTATTGTTAACTATTGGCGCTGTGTTATACAGCAGATCTCTGGAACATACTCATTCATGTTCATTACAACAGACTCAATAAAGGTCACAACCCTTAGGAATTGGGCTGTTGCTTGATCAGGAAAAGCAGGGTGTAACTTTGTGTGGAATCACTCAAAACAGGTCCTCTGTGTCACACACACACACACACACACACACACACACACAATCAAACTAGCTGTAGAAGAATTGCCTTGAAAAGTTAATCACTAACTAGAACCAGGAGGACCATTCTCAGCTGCTTCCAATGCTACCAACAAGTGCCTGTAGAAATCTGCATAAAGCCACGTGATTCCCTGGAGAATTCACTGGGTGGGGAGGAAGAAACTGCTTCAAGCAGTGATCTGACCCGTGACCAGAAATCTGACTTCATCAGAGGACAACGCTGCAGACACTCAGTCAGATGCAATCTTAGCCGTTTAGCAGGAAGAACTGCGGGAGGATGAAGGGCCACCTTGCCTGGGGCTGAGAGAGGTGTCCAGGCCCCCAGAGGTCTCAGGCCTTTGCTAAGGGGAATCAGAGGAAAGCTGCTGTGGGAATAGGCACAGACGTGGCTGGTGACTTTCCTGTTCCGGTAATGCCCAGCATAAAAGTTTTGCTTTGTCAACAATCTTTGAAGCCAAGATACGGGGAATGTGGCTGTTGGGACCAGGTATCAAATAGAATAATCCTGGGACTTCCCTGGCAGTCCAGTGGTTAGGACTCAGGGCTTTCACTGCCGGGCTGGGCTTGATCCCTGGTCGGGGAACTAAGATCCCCCAAGCCGCACAGCGTGGCCTGAAAAAAAAAAAAAGTGTCCTAGTGCAAAGAATAATCAAATGTATCTGGTTGCCAAAATGAAGCAAAACTTTAAGTCACATGTTCTGGAAATAGAAAATGATTTTACAAATAAACTTCAGAGTATTGTGCCAGTGATTGGGAAAGCGACCTAAGAGTCACAAATGCTGTGCAAACTCACTACTTCTTTTCACAGGCTCCGGACACGCAGGCTCAGCGGCCATGGCTCACGGGCCCAGCCGCTCCGTGGCATGTGGGATCTTCCCCGACCAGGGCACGAACCCGTGTTCCCTGCATCGGCAGGCGGACTCTCAACCACTGCGCCACCAGGGAAGCCCCAAACTCACTACTTCTGATTATTTTATTTGCAGGCCAGCCATGGGGGCAGCAGCCCAGAGCCCTCCCATGGAGGTAGGCAGTGGGGCAGCCTCCCCTGGGGCTTTATTTTTTTTTTTTTAATTTTATTTATTTTTTTATATAGCAGGTTTTTCTTAGTCATCAATTTTATACACATCAGTGTATACATGTCAATCCAAATCTCCCAATTCATCACACCACCCACTGCTTTCCTCCCTTGGTGTCCATACGTTTGTTCTCTACATCTGTGTCTCAATTTCTGCCCTGCAAACTGGTTCATCTGTACCATTTTCTAGCTTCCACATATATGCGTTAATATACGATATTTGTTTTTCTCTTTCTGACTTACTTCACTCTGTATGACAGTCTCTAGATCCATCCACGTCTCTACAAATGACCCAATTTCGTTCCTTTTTATGGCTGAGTAATATTCCATTGTATATACGTACCACATCTTCTTTATCCAGTCATCTGTCAGTGGGCATTTAGGTTGCTTCCATGACCTGGCTATTGTAAACAGTGACAGTTTTACTTCTTCTTTTCCAACTTGTATTCCTTTTATTTCTTTTCCTTCTCTGATTGCCATGGCTAGGACTTCCTGATCTTAGAGGAAATGCTTTCAGTTTTTCACCATTGAGAATGATGATTGCTGTGGGTTTGTCATATATGGCCTTTATTATGTTGAGGTAGGTTCCCTCTCTGCCCACTTTCTGGAGAGTTTTTATCATAAATTGGTGCTAAATTCTGTCAATAGCTTTTTCTGCATCTGTAGAGATGATCATGTGGTTTTTATTCTTCAATTTGTTAATATGGTGTATCACATTGATTGATTTGTGCATATTGAAGAATCCTTGCATCCCTGGGATAAATCCCACTTGATCATGGTGTATGATCTTTTTAATGTGTTGTTGGATTCTATTTGCTAGTATTTTGCTGAGGATTTTTGCATCTATATTCATTAGTGATATTGGTCTGTAATTTTCTTTTTTTGTAGTATATTTGTCTGGTTTTGGTATCAGGGTGATGGTGGCCTCATAGAATGAGTTTGGGAGTGTTCCTTCCTCTGAAATTTTTTGGAAGAGTTTGAGGAAGGATGGGTGTTAGCTCTTCTCTAAATGTTTGATAGAATTCACCTGTGAAGCCTTCTGGTCCTGGACTTTGTTTGTTGGAAGATTTTTAATCACAGTTTCAATTTCATTACTTGTGATTGGTCTGTTCATATATCCTATTTCTTCCTGGTTCTGTCTTGGAAGGTTATACCTTTCTAACAATTTGTTCATTTCTTCCAGGTTGTCCATTTTATTGGCATAGAGTTGCTTGTAGTAGTCTCTTAGGATGCTTTGTATTTCTGCGGTGTCTGTTGTCCTCCTTTTTCATTTCCAATTTTATTGATTTGAGTCCTCTCCCTCTTTTCTATGATGAGTCTGGCTAATAGTTTATCAATTTTGTTTAACTTCTCATAGAACCAGCTTTTAGTTTTATTGATCTTTGCTATTGTTTTCTTTGTTTCTATTTCATTTATTTCTGCTCTGATCTTTATGGTTTCTTTCCTTCTGCTAACTTTGGGTTTTGTTTGTTCTTCTTTCTCTAGTTCCTTTAGGTGTAATGTTAGATTGTTTATTAGAGCTGTTTCTTGTTCCTTGAGGTAGGCTTGTATCGCTACAAACTTCCCTCTTAGAACTGCTTTTGCTGCATCTCATAGGTTTTGGATCATCGTGTATTCATTGTCATTTGTCTCTAGGTGTTTTTTGATTTCCTCTTTGATTTCTTCAGTGATCTCTTGGTTATTCAGTAACGTATTGTTTGGCCTCCATGTGTTTGTGTTTTTTTAAATTTTTCCCCTGTAATTCATTTCTAATTTCATAACGTTGTGGTCAGAAAAGATGCTTGATGTGATTTCAATTTTCTTAAATTTACTGAGGCTTGATTTGTGACCCATGATGTGATGTATCCTGGAGAATGTTCCGTGCGCACTTGAGAAGAAAGTGTAATCTGCTGTTTTTGGATGGAATGTCCTATAAATATAAATTAAATCTATCTGGTCCATTGTGTCATTTAAAGCTTCTGTTTCCTTCTTTATTTTCATTTTGGATGATCTGTCCTCTGGTATAATTGAGGTGTTGAAGTCCCCCACTATTATTGTGTTACTGTCAATTTCCTCTTTTATAGCTGTTAGCAGTTGCCTTATGTATTGAGGTGCTCCTATGTTGGGTGCATATATATTTATAATTGTTATATCTTCTTCTTGGATTGATCCCTTAATCATCATGTAGTGTCCTTCCTTGTCTCTTGTAACATTCTTTATTTTAAAGTCTATCTTATCTGATATGAGTATTGCTACTCCAGCTTTCTTTTGATTTCCATTTGCATGGAATATCTTTTTCCATCCCCTCACTTTCAGTCTGCATGTGTCCCTAGGTCTGAAGTGGGTCTCTTGTAGACAGCATATATATGGGTCTTGTTTTTGTACCCATTCAGCAAGCCTGTGTCTTTTGGTTGGAGCATTTAATCCATTCATGTATAAGGTAATTATCGATACGTATGTTCCTATTACCATTTTCTTAATTGTTTTGGCTTTGTTTTTGTAGGTTCTTTTCTTCTCTTGTGTTTCCCACTTAGAGAAGCTCCTTTAGCATTTGTTGTAGAGCTGGTTTGGTGGTGCTGAATTATCTTAGCTTTTGCTTGTCTGTAAAGCTTTGGATTTCTCCATCGAATCTGAATGAGATCTTTGCTGGGTAGAGCAATCTTGGTTGTAGGTTCTTCCCTTTCATCATTTTAAGTATATCATGCCACTCCCTTCTGGCTTGTAGAGTTTCTGCTGAGAAATCAGCTGTTAACCTTATGGGAGTTCCCTTGTATGTTATTTGTCATTTTTCCCTTGCTACTTTCAATAAGTTTTCTTTGTCTTTAATTTTTGCCAATTTGATTACTATGTGTCTCGGCATGTTTCTCCTTGGGTTTATCCTGTATAGGACTCTCTGCACCTCCTGGACTTGGGTGGCTATTTCCTTTCCCATATTAGGGAAGTTTTCAACTATAATCTCTTCAAATTTTTTCTCGGGTTCTTTCTCTCTCTCTTCTCCTTCTGGGACCCCTATAATGTGAATGTTGTTGAGTTTAATGTCGTCTCAGAGGTCTCTTAGGCTGTCTTCTTTTCTTTTCAATCTTTTTTCTTTATTGTGTTCTGCAGCAGTGAATTCCACCATTCTGTCTTCCGGGCCACTTATCCGTTCTTCTGCCTCAGCTATTCTGCTATTGATTTCTTCTAGTGTAGTTTTCACTTCAGTAATTGTATTGTTCATCTGTTTGTTTGTTCTTTAATTCTTCTAGGTCTTTGTTAAACATTTATTGCATCTTCTCGATTTTTGCCTCCATTCTTTTTCTGAGGTCCTGGATCATCTTTGCTATCATTATTCTGAATTCTTTTTGTGGAAGGTTGCCTATCTCCACTTCATTTAGTTGTTTTTCTGGGGTTTTATCTTGTTCCTTCATCTGGTACGTAGCCCTCTGCCTTTTCATCTTGTCTATCTTTCTGTGAAAGTGGTGTTTGTTCCACAGGCTGCAGGATTGTAGTTCTTCTTGCTTCTGCTGTCTGCCCTGTACTTCTGATTATTTTAACTACTGCTAGTATTTTAACTATCCCTGTAATTCTGTAATAGAAAAGTGCAAGTACAGAGTTTTCTATATAGGTCCTTGAGGTATCCTTGCCAAGTAGAATTCAGTCTATGATTCAACCCTACCTTTTCAACTGAGAATCAGCTGCTAGGTAACTAACATGGTACACCACCAAGAGGATGTAGTAAACCTATTCTGAACGTTGTGGTCTTGACTACCATCTCAATTAAATTGAGACATCTCGAGAGAGAGAGACAGGTGTCCTAGGCAACTGATGAGTTAAAGACTTATGTGTTCCCTAGGTCAGAGCTTCTCAAACTGTACTGTACACCCAAATCAGTACAGTTAATGGGGTGTTAATGAAGATGCAGATTCTGATTCAGTAGTTGGGGAGGGGGCAGCTGAGATTCTGGATTTCTAACAAGTTTCCAGGTGATGCTGATGCTGCTGGTCCAGCCACAAGGGACTCCAAGACCCTCTCCAGAGCTGGCAGGAGAATGCTAAATAACAATGTTATTGAACTTTGTTCAATGAGGTAAAATATATGGAAAAGTGTAAAGCCCCAAACACAGGCCACACACTATATTAATATAATCTATCTGGCTCCTTGTCTCATTTCAGTCCCCAGAGTGTGTATCTATCTACCTGTCAAGCATGAAATGCCATCATCAACAACAATAAAGACTCATGCCTACCCCCAATCCATCTGTCTCCTATCTAAAAACACACCTCTCTCTGAAACGTCATTTGAGTTTTGTGAAGCTGTGAAAGTTGTGGTTATATATAAACAAACACCAATGAAGAAAGATGGGTATACAAATGGCAGGTGATAAGGAAAAGCTCTCAGAAAAGAATCAGAGAACATCTGCTAACCAAAAAAATTTCTGTATAATAACTACTGTTTGCCTTTGGGTTCAGCTCAGGAAGTGATCATATATTTTCTACATTTGTAAATGAATGACTCACATATTTGCATGAAAAGATGATATGAATAAATGAATTAAACATACTGCAAACTACCCCTTATGTCAGGGCAGGAATGGGGGTTAGGGTAGATAATGGATACAAACCATTATTGAACACCTGCTATATAAAAATTGCTTTACGTGGATATCATTTAATTTCCACTCAACCTCAAGCAACAAGTATAGGGTTAACGTACCCATTTCACAGTTGAAGAATCTGAGACTCAGAGAGGTAACAGACCTTGCTTAAATTTATGCATTGGCAGAATCAGAGTTTCCAATCCATTTTTTATCATAAAATTTCATAATATTGGTCCAATACACTAAAATCTATACATAGATTTCTGTTTTGATTTGGGGTTGGTATTTTGAATACCTAGAAGAACTATAATCACTAGCAAGTTGGGTGCACTTAGGAAAGGCCATATTAAGGGCATATGCTTTTCAAGTTAGTTTATTTTTTAACATCTTTATTGGAGTATAATTGTTTTCCATTGTTGTGTTAGTTTCTGCTGTATAACAAAGTGAATCGGCTATACATGTACATATATCCCCATATCCCCTCCCTCTTGCGTCTCCCTCCCTCCCACCCTCCCTATCCCACCCCTCTAGGTGGTCACAAAGCACTGAGCTGATCTCCCTGTGCTATGTGGCTGCTTCCCACTAGCTATCTATTTTACGTTTGGTAGTGTATATATGTCCATGCTATTCTCTCACTTCATCCCAGCTTACCCTTACCCTTCCCTGTGTCCTTAACTCCAATCTCTACATCTGCGTCTTTATTCCTGTCAAGTTAATTTTTAAAAATAAAAGATATATAAAACATGGAAAATTCTAACAGGATATAAATTTTACAAGATAAAAAGTAAAATATCTTCTGCTTCCCTTCGGGAAATGGAACTGTTCAGTCAATGATTCAGAATCTCTAGGGATGGAGCCCAGACACTAGGATGTTGTAGGGAACTTCCTGGTGATTTGGAGGCAAAAAGAGGGTGAGAACTGTCACCTAGATCGCCCCTAAAAGCAAATCCTTCACACTGAAGCTGCTGCCACACAACCTATTTGATTTGAATGTTCATTTTCTTTCCTTTTTCAAAGTGATCTTGAACCTATAAGCGTTTGTTGAAATAATGCAAATGGCATCATTTCTCACCAACTCGTGGGTGATATATTTGAAATCCCAGAACAAAGTTGGTGAAAAAATCAGGTCTGTATCCACCTGTCCGTGCTCCCAGCAGAAGCATCATGTGTCTGTGAGTCATAAGACCTGGCCGGCTGCTTCTGGCATGTTCAACTGAATCTCAAATCTGCTGCCAATAGGGAGGTTAAATGAAGAGCTGTAGTTTGTTCTTTTAATTTGTTTTCATTTTTGTTGTTATTGTGTTGTTTGTTTTTTTAACGATCCTGGATAGAAGTTTTATTTGATGTTCTATTTCCTAGAATCTGTGGGCAGGTTTATGCACTTTCAGGGATTTCTAATGGCTACTTGTTGGATACCAAAGTGACATTGAAACTGTTCTCGTCTCGGTTAAGTTCTTAGAGCTCAGTGGTTGGAAATGACAGTGGTGGTCTGAGCAGAAAACACTGGTCCCGGGAAAACAAATGGAAATGCACAGCACTTTGTCAAAGTCTCCTTGATAGCCTAAAACTAAAAATAACCTGTTTACCACGTCATTTAATATGGCAATTACTCCATGACAATAGTTCTTAGGATGGCGGAGATCAGAGAGAGCCTTCTCCTGACAGAGTAACAGTTGGCAAAACTTGGTTAGAGGATCAAATTCACCTTGATGTTATGTGAACACTGAGAGTGAAGGGAAAAAAAAGTTACGGTTGACTGGCCGCCAAGTGGCACACTTTTTAGTCCTTGCTGGAGACGCAAAAAACGGGACACATTCTTTTTACTCAGTCTTGTCTTCAAAACTGTGTGAAAAAGTGGCACTAGATACACAAAATGAGGGAAAGAAAGCTGAACTAGGGGGAGTGAAGCATGAATGTTGTTAATGAAACTTAAATGCATTTTCCTTCTCAGTCTTTGAGCAAGTAGGCAACATTTTTTAAAAGAATTGTTTTGTTTCTGGCAAGAAGAAAGGAGACATAGAGTATATTAACATACAAAATCAACCGGGGCATCAGCGAGCGCTCTTGGCTAACTTCAAAGTTTGGTGTTCTGGATACTGAAGATTTTAAATCAAGAATGCAGAAATTCTGGACTGCAGTTTCTAGAATATTCATATCCAACTTCTAGATTACGGTTTCTAGAAAAATATGAGTGGTCAAGTAGATTGACACTAATAACATGATAATTCTCCCATTTCAAGCTCCTCACTATAATGAGGGGATGGTCATACATTTTGATGTAATACTAACTGTACTTTCAGGTAATAAGCAACTTAAACCCCCAAACAATTCAAAGTTTGAAATCATGAAAACAAGGACAATGACATAAAAGAGCGCTGTGAGAAGATTATGAGCTATCAAAACAAAAACAGCAGCAGTATTCTGACTATGCCTAATTTATTAAAAAACAAACTTGCTTAGAATTTTGTAGCACAGACTGTACAGGTTTTTCAACTTCTGTTTCGCTTAACTCCTTAGTGTGGCTCTCCCAGCAAACCTGGAGACATTGAGAAGACATAGGTGTGGTACTCTATCCTGTAAAAACCCAGATTGGTTTTATTGATTTGAACCACAGCATACAAAAGGGAGACCAGAAAAGTGATGTGCCCATGTGAAAAGAGGACAGTGTGGCAATTTAGGTCAATTGTAACTCTAATTGCTTCTCCTACTCCCAGGAAGAAAAGGATACCTTCTATGGATTCCTTGCATAATGGTATCCCCCAAAAGTTAAGGCTTTGCCTTATATTTGTCCAACTCTGTCAATAATTGGTAGGTTCAAATAATAGTACCCCATGTACAGCCCCATCAACTTGACAGCACAGCTTATTATTTTCTATCATATATATTATTTTGAAATTTTGAAGATTTAATATTAAACTGACCCGAGAGGTCATTCTTTAAAAAATAAAATAATTCAACAACTTGCAATGCACAAATATATCACAGAGTTGTGTCAGAAAGCATTCATTTGTGGGAAAAGGGCAAAAAAAAAAAAAAAACAGAATTATTCATTAAAGTATTTATTTAACGAATATTTATTTATCATGTACTATATGCCAGGCATATAGTACTAAGCTCTGAGGAGATTTTCCTGCTTTCGTTATAGTTATAGCATTTTTTAATAAACGAAATTTAAATTTGATTGATAATCTCTAGTCATAGCTGAGCTCGCCAAGATTTAAAAGAAGGAATTCATTACAAAAGCATGGCCTAGAATGTATAAAATGAGAATAACTCAGTGTGACATTTTCCGCTTTCTGGAACAAAAATGTTAATGTAAATGTGATAGAGTGGTTTGAAGCTGTCAAGAAGTTTTAAATTGGCCAAATGTGGTAAAATTCCCACTTCCCCAAATGGTTAATATGATTTTTCTATGTAGGGGATCAACAACATTCTCATAAAACACGTGTCTTAACCACTTAACAAATATGGACTCTGTTTTGAAAATGTAATCATGCTTTGCAGATCATGGGAGAGAGCATACCTAACAGAGCTCAGGTATTCAAAACTGGGCAGAGGTGCAAGCGGGTTACTCCCAGGTGGAAGGATGTTTGGAGCAGCACATAAGCAGGAAGGCAATGAAAGAAATAAAGGGGAAGTATGTTCTGGAGGGGAGAGTCCCTTCTAAAGAGACTAAAGATGAGGCTACAGGGAAGGACAAAAAAAAAATTGACTTATTGACATAAAAAGCTAGGTTTGGATCCTTCTTCTCCTTTTTGTTGGCCGCATGGCACAGCATGTGGGATCTTATTTCCCCTGCCAGAGATGGAAACCACGCCCCCTGCACTGGGAGTGCAGCGTCTTAACCACTGGACCACCAGGCAAGTTCCTCCTTTTTCTTCTTTTCTAATACTTCCAATTGTCTCTTTAGCCTTCCTGGATTTTTCAGAGAAGAGTGAATATTTTCTTCATTGCGTTCATAAATCCCTTTACTTGTACTTTTCTTAATATTCCTACCAATTATGTATGCACTCTCAATCTTTTTTTTTTATAGTTCTAATTCTTTTTTATTTATTCACATTTAAAAATATTGCTGATTGAGTACAGTGGGCAACTCTATCACCAACAAAGGAGAGGGATGGATTCTGTTTCCTAGGTATACCACTAATATTCTTTTTTTTTTTTAAGTTTTTGCTATTTTTTTTTTAAAAATTGAAACATAGTTGGATATAACATTATGTTAGTTTCAGGTGTACTGCATAGAGATTTGACATTTGCATACATTATAAAATGATCACCATGATACATCTAGTAACCATCTGTCCCCATACAGTTATCACAATATTATTGACCATATTTCTTGTGCTGTATATTACATTCCCATGGCTTATGTGTACCCTCAGTCTTGAACCTAGATGTGTTAAGGAAGAAGCATTGGTTTGAGTTATTTAATCTGTGTTCTGATACATCAGACAAGTCACTTAAATTTGAAGAGGCCTGAGCATCTCTGTGTGAAGTGGAGGAATAGGTAACATAACCAAATACAATAGAGACTGTAAGTCACAGAAAACTTGGCCTTAGCTGGCTTAAACAACTGAGGTTTATTGGCTCTCTTAACTGGAAGTCCAGAGATTGATCAGGGTTTGAGGTTGCTTTAATTAAGTAACTCCAGCTCCTGTTTCCTCACTTCCCCTGGCTATGATCATCTCTGAGTATTGGCTCATTCTCAGGGTAGCATCCCTTTTGATGACAAAACAATGGTAGAATTTACAAGCTTCACATCCCTATCACACAACGTTGAGAAGAAAAAAGAGTATCTCTTCTGGTACTCTCTTTTAAACAAGGGAGTGGTTTCCTAGTGGTTTCCAAAAAGGGTCTCTCATTTTTGGCTCAAATTTGGTTCCATTCCAAAGCCCAGTCCCATTGTATTATTTTGCTAGGGCTGCCATAATACCACAGACTGGGTGGCTTAAACAATAGAAATTATTTTCTCACAGTTGTGGAAACTGGAAGTCTGAGATCAAGGTGTCAGCAGGGTTGGTTTCTTCTGAGCTCTCTCCTCGGCTTACAAATGGTCATCTTCTCCCTGTGTTTTCACAGTCTTCCCTGTGTACATGTCTGTGTCCAAATTTTCTCTTATTAAGACACTAGTCATGGACTTCTGTGATGGCGCAGTGGTTAAGAATCTGCCTGCAATGCAGGGGACAAGGGTTCGATCTCTGGTCCGGGAAGATCCCACATGCCACGCAGCAACTTAGCCCATGTGCCACAACTACTGAGCCTGCGCTCTAGAGCCTGCAAGCCACAACTACTGAGCCTGCATGCTGCAACTACTGAAGCCCGCGAGCCTAGAGCCCGCGCTCCGCAACAAGAGAAGCCACCGCAGTGAGAAGCCCGTGCACCACAACAAAGAGTAGCCCCTGCTCACAGCAACCAGAGAAAGCCCGCTCACAGCAACGAAGACCAAATGCAGCCAAAAGTAAAATAAATAAATTTATATATTAAATAAAAAGACACCAGTCATACTGAATTAAGGCCAACTCTAATGACCTGATTTGAACTTAATGACCTCATTAAAGGCCCTATCTCCAAATACAGTCACGTTATGAGTTACGGGGGGGTTAGGACTTCAATGTATAAATTTTGGGAGGACACAATTCAGCCCATAACACCCATCCTAATAGCGGGGACTTGGGTGAGCAGATTGCCTTAGGCCGAGATTCCAAACCAGTGAGATCATCCCCAGTGGGAAGTCAAGCCCGTGGCCAAAACACATTGGCAGCATCAGGGAGGGTGAAAAACTAGGTGAAAATTGGGCTGACAAAGGGAATTGGCAATCAGCAGTGTTAACTAGAAGAGGGTTAGGCTAAGTGATTGCTGAGATCTCTTCTAGCTCTAAAACTCAGTGACTGAAAATTCCAAGTACTTTTCATCACAATGTACTAAAAGCTAATACAAAGCAATAGGTGGAGATTTGATGACAGCAGACCAGAACTACGGGGTCAAAAGTTATCTTGCCAGAGAAGCCAGCAGGGCAAGATGACATTCTCTTAGAGATGTAGCTCTCTTGTCTGTGGATAGTGGCAATGGAGAACAAGACCACGACTCCAGGGGTTGTATAGGGGGGAGGGGAAGAGATGGCCCAGCATAGCCTATATTTCATCATATTGGATATGGTAAGAGTTCTGTAAATATCAAAGGCTGCTGATAAAGACAGTTGACAGAAAAGTTCTACAGCCTTAGACGCAATCTTTGATTATGTTAGGTTAAAGCCAGAGAAACTGATGTTTCATAGGTTAACAAGAATTAAATATCAACAATTTCATGGTTCAACTTCCATGGTTCCTGTAGGCCTTAAAGATATGTGTTCTCAAATAATCAACAAATATAAAGGATTTGTGAAAGAAAAGATATTTCAGAACATGCATTCCCTTTCAGTGTGATAGCTCCCCCTCCAATAGACTCCATTTACCAAACAATATAAAATGTTGATAATGACAATCTTAACTGATAGAGAAAAAGCATAAGTATATTTCACATGGTCTGTTTCCTATATCTAGGGAATATAGAATACATCTAAAAGCATCTGAACAACTAACAAAAATTGTAGCATTTTTTAGTCTTGGTTATCTTAGATATCTTTCCTTATTTATATTAAGTAACTGAATCCCCAGCTATAACTGGGAAAATATGATTTTCTGAGTTCTATATAAATAGTAGAAAAATGATTCCGGCCCCTAACCTTACCTTCCACCTTCCCTCTCTTCTAACGTTATTGGCACTGAAATCTCAACTATTTGATGGCTCATTTGGTTTGTTTGGATCTCAGACAGTCCTTAATGGAAAAGAAAGATTGGTCCCAGACTAGGTAAATCCCCCTAACTTATTATAATATTATTTTTTGGTTTAGACCTTATTTCTTATTCTCTTTCCCCTAAGTGTGGGCAGATATTTAGACATTTTTTTAGAAAGAATATTTCCTCTTTACTAAAGTTCTTTTACTTTTATAGAAATTTTAGGCTGAAGAAGTTTCTCATTATTTAATATGCCTCTCTTTAAAATGATGTTTGATATGTTTAGGACTTACATTGATAAGGAAAAATTGGAAAGCTCCCCAAAACATTTCCTATAAATTTCCAATAATAAAAAAACATCACTGGGCTTCCCTGGTGGCGCAGTGGTTGAGAGTCCGCCTGCCGATGCAGGGGACGTGGGTTCGTGCCCCGGTCCGGGAAGATCCCACATGCCGCGGAGCGGCTGGGCCCGTGAGCCACGGCCGCTGAGCCTGTGCGTCCGGAGCCTGTGCTCCGCAACGGGAGAGGGCACAGCAGTGAGAGGCCCGCGTACAGCAAAAACAAAACAAAACAAAACATCACTTATGGCTTCTCTATGAAGAAGTTATTCAGAAGAATCTCAGTAAAAGGTTTTACATTTAGATTGCTCTGTTTATTTTACATGTTCTCAAAGAAAAACATAATTTTATTTGAGAAGACAATTTCTGAGATTTTTTGCAATAGAGCATTGCTAATCAAAGTTTTGGCCCATGCTGTTGGTAGAACAACACAGTGTTTAATTAAAACACAGGAGAATCCTTTCTATTTGAGAAATTAAAGAATGTCACCTTTTTCTTCTTCGTTTTCCTTAAGGTGATCTCTAAAAAATGCATTTCCGTTATTCAGTTACTAAGTTTGTTGAAGTTTAATTGCTTATGTGGCTCTTATTGTCAGAGCCAAAGTGCAAAAGTCATCTTTTTCCTCCACACAGACACAAATGCTGGCCTGCATTACAGCTCACCGTGGGAGGTATTTATTCTGCGATTAAATGAGAGTAAGAAGAATGTTCTGAAGTTATTGCTTAGTGCCTCTCCCACCAACCTCCCCCCACACCTTTTTAAAGATAATTAAAATCAAGGCTGAATGTGATTTTGGTAAAGTAAAATTCTGGGCTTATATAAATTAGTTGAAACTTACCAGAAATAAGGGTAAGCGTTTGCATTTAGGTTCAAGTATGAAATGAACATGTGACCTGGAGGTAGGTTGTTCCAAAAAAATCTGTAGATTTTAATTAATCTAAAGTTTAAGATTAGGGACTTCCCTAGTGGTCCAGTGGTTAAGACTCCAAGCTCTCAATGCAGGGAGCCAGGGTTCAATCCCTGGTCAGGGAACTAGATCCCGCATGCCACAACTAACAGCCTGCATGCCACAACTAAAGATCCGGCACAGCCAAATAAATATGAAAAAAAAAAGAGAAAAAAAAAGCTTAAAATTAATCAAAGTATGATATGACTATCTTGTATTGTAAAAATAGAATGTTAGATCATGACAAGTAACATCCCCACTGTTCTATGAATGAATCAGGTCGCACTTGGGGCATCCTTTTTTTTTTTTTAATAAATTTTAATTAATTAATTAATTTTGGGCTGTGTTAGGTCATCGTTGCTGCGGGTAGGTTTTCTCTAGTTGTGGCGAGCAGGGGCTTCTCATTGCAGTGAGGGGGCTTCTCATTGCGGTGGCTTCTCTCGTTATGGAGCATGGGCTCTAGGCACACGGGCTTCAGTAGTTGTGGCACGCGGGCTCAGTAGCTGTGGCTCACAGGCTCTAGAGCACAGGCTCAGTAGTTGGGGCGCTCAGGCTTAGTTGCTTCGCGGCATGTGGGATCTTCCTAGACCAGGGATCAAACCCGTGTCCCTTGCATTGGCAGGCGCATTCTTAACCACTGTGCCACCAGGGAAGTCCCAACAGTTGGGACATCTTAATAGTCAAATTTTTAAGAGCAATACTGATGAAATGAAGTGGATGAGCAGACCAGAAAACTGAGTTGTGTGAGGAACAGTGTATGGAATGAGAGATGCTGAGGCTGAAAAAGAGAAGACTAAGGGGTAGAAAACCACTAACATCCAAACAGCATCTCTTTTGTGCCAGGAATTGTATGAGGTGCCTTCCAGCACCTTGCTCAATTCTCAAAATAATCCTATGCCATAGCGTGTACTATCTCCATCTTCCCACTGGCTTCTTGTGATTAGGCAACTTGTCCCAAGATTCTTCATTATTCAGTGACAAGGTTGTGACTCCATCTGCTGCTTTTCTGATATCAAAACCTGAATTTTTCCTTTCAGGTCTTAGGCCACCATCACCGTCACTTAGGCTTTAGATTCTGGAGAAAATTACAGGTCAAGAGTTACTTCATTCAAACCCTTTGTTCAACACTATTTGGGCCCCTGAGTATATGAGGCATCGTGCCAAGAATTCTGCCCAAAGTGAGCTTCTGGCTTCTTAGAGGAAAGAAAATACTTGCCTCAATAACAGTAATGGAAGGTGGGAAAAGTAACATGAGCAATGCAGTCAGTGTGCTTCAGGGGAAGAAATATTGCTGCTGAAGAAGAGATGTGGCATTTGAACTGGGCTTTGGAAGACAGAGGGATTTGGATGTGCTGAGATAAGGTGGGGAGGGCACCCCAGGCAGAAGGAACAACAAGACTGTGGGAAAATGCAATGCATGTCTAGGAAACATTAAATAGTTTCGTGTGCCTCTAATATTAGGTATGAGAAGATAAACGAGGAATGAGTTGGAGGAATGGATTGACCTAGATGAGAGAGGGTAGGAAATGCCAGGCTAATGAGTTCTGTAATGTTCTGTAGGCAATGGGGAGCCACAATTGATTTTTTTTTTTTTTTAATTAAGGCAATTACAATGGCTTCAACAGTTTTTTTGCATAGAGAACATACTGCAGGGCAGAAAAGAAGGTGGGAAGAGGTTGGAAGGCTTTTATTTCCCATTGCAAGCTAATGAGAGCCTGAGTGATTGTACTGTGCAGGCTTCTTCCATTTCTTTTTTTTTTTAATGATATCTTGAAGACAAAATTTTATTTTTTTCTCTTAGTTATGATATTTAATTTTTATCAGAAATTTTTAAATTTTATGCAAGTTTTAAAATTTTATTTTTAATTAATTTTTATTGACATACAGTTGATTTACAATGTTGTGTTAGTTTCTGCTGTACAGCAAAGTGAATCAGTTATCCATATACATATATCCGCTCTGTTTTAGATTTCTTTTCCATATAGGTCATTACAGAGTATCGAGTAGAGTTCCCTGTGCTATGCAGTAAATTTTTATACAATTTTTAAAGGCTCCTTTCCATTTACAGTTATTACAAAATATTGGCTATATTCCCCCTGTTGTACAATTCATCCTTGATTTATCTTATACCCAACAGTTTGTATCTCCCTTTCCCCCGCCCCCTATATTGCCCCATCCCCCTCTCTCCCCACTGATAACTACTAGTTTGTTCTCTATATCTGTGAGTCTGCTTCCATTTCTTTTTAAGCCCACCCAACCCTCATTCATACCACCCAACTGCTGTCCCATCAGATGGACTCTTGACCTACACTTCTTTGCCTTTTCTCAATCTCCTTTGCCTTCACCTCCTTCCACTAATCAAGAATTTTGGCCCCCTGACTCCTGCCTTCAACTCTGGGCCCCATGTGTTTGATCTTCATCCTTACTTTCCTGGTATTTGGACACCAGTTTTCACCCATGCGCTATGCTTTGATTCCCTTTTCCATCCTCGGGTCACGCCATCACCTCAGGCAGGTTCACGCTGCCTCAGCCTCGGCCTTAGCCCTCCCTTGCACACGAGTCAGGATTCAAGACTGCAAACGGAAACTACTCTAGTGAGTTTAGGACAAAAGCTTTTTTTTTAATTTAATAAAGGATGTTTGGTACCTCATGGAATTTCTGAGTGCTGGCCCCTAGGCCATGCAGCCAGGATCCGTAGCCACAGGCCACATCATGCTGTACGCTGTGAGGGCTGCTGAAGGGGAGAGGGCTTCGCTGCTGCTGGCCACAGGGACCACGGAGCCAGTGATTCTGGGAACTCAGCACAAGTTTCACCAAGGACGTTCTGGAAGAGCTGATGCCTCTATTGTCATTTCTGTGAAATGGTAGATTGCAAGGACTCCTGCTTCCTAAGGTTGTTCACTTCCGGAGTGAAATCTTTATGATTATGTCTGATGGGTGAAACCTAACCGTCTCCAGAGATGGATGCCCCACGGAGCTAATGAAGCTTCAGCCGTGGGACCTCTCATCTGCACAGACCCCTTCCAAGGCCCTGGGAGAGTCTTAGGATGGTCATAGGTTTTGGAAAATTTACACAAGAAAGATACTGTAACTGCAGCCCTGTCTTCCCGGTCCCACTTACTAAATTTACACAACATGACCAGCTATGTGTTGTGAAGCGTAAAGAAACTTCTCTAAACTATTGACAATAATAAAAAAAACTTTGACCAACCTTACTAAAGGACAGTCTCGAGTGTCTTTCTATTCTTTATTAAAAATATATTATAAAGCCACTGCATGTGAAGAGGCAATCAAAGACTATGCAGCTAAAATAATAATAAATATATAATAAAGAATAATAAAGAAAAATATTAAAGAGGTGCATTAGGCAATTGAAATTACACTCTTTTTCGGGATTTGTGATGTTTATGGTAGTGGTCAGTTTTTTTAATTTTTAATTTTTTTTCTCATTCTATATAAGTACTTAATTTTTAAACCTAATTTTAAGTTCAAAATTTGGCTGCTTTTTATTATGAAAGAAATTTCCCCTAAATTGCATTAGCTTCAAGCCCTACGAAACCAAGATCTGCCCCTGGGTGAATCCCTGAACCTTAACTAAGCAGGTTAAGAAAACTATGGGGAATTCCCCAGACACAGGAAGGATATTTAAACATGCCAGGTGGCCCTAAACATGATGAATGTCCTTTCCATTGTGCTTGAGCATGTGTATGGAATGTGGGAAGAGCACCTCTTTTGAGGAAATAGGTTTTAGAAAAGGAATGGAGAGTCAGGAACTCGTAACAGAAATATTACATAGACATGGTGAGACACTAGATTGTGCATGACACCAGAGGACCCTGAGGATTAGCATAGACAGTGATCAGGATGGTGATGCTAATAGCCGGGATAGAGATCTCAGAGCTGATTCAGATTCAGGGAAGAATTGGGAAGACAGAGCTTGTTTTTGAATATTCTAGGACTCAGATTGTGTAAGCCTTCATAAAGACTAAAGTTAGTAGATCTTCTAGTATTAACTCATTCATTCATAGCCCTGAATGAAGGGTAGTAACAATTACAGTTATAAACTGTAACTTGGCAGCCAAAAGAAAATAAAGTAACAGATTAGTTTAGAAAAATACCAACAAACGTAACTGAAGGGCAAGGGTAACTAAAAGGCAGATCAGGCGAAATGTTACTCATGACTAAATACTAGAGATCCTGCTTTGATGTTAAACAAATTTTAATCTTGTTATGCTAAAAAAATAGCAAAACTAGGTAGGAAACCCAAAACAAAACATGGTTGTCTTGCAGAAATATTTGTAATAGCAGCGGGTATGTATGCTTTCTATGCTCTATGTATTATACTAAATAACATAAATAAATATATAAATATATATATATACATATATATATAAAACTTACATAACTTACATTATTTCTTATAACAACCCATTATGGTAGTGTCATTATTCTCATTTTACACATGGATAAACTGAGTTTTAGAGTGGTTAAATTACCTGCCAATTTGCAAACAGTGGTCTGGACTCTAAAACCTGTACCAGAGTGTATAACCAGTGCACTATACTGTTCTGCAGCATTCAGCTACCTTGCCTTCATTATTTTGCTGGAATATGTGGAGAGCATTATGCAAATATACATGCTTTGTTCCACCACAGACATATCAAGTTAAATGTATCTTTGATAGTCTCACACCCATACTAAGGAACAGTGGCCCATTCAGAGCTGCACAGGAACCAATGACCAGGTAGACTGGGTTCCCCGAATGAGTGGCTTTTGGCAGCCTTGCTGTTGGGGGTGTATAGGTTGTTTAAGAGAGGCAGCACGACTTAACGTGAGTCTGTTTGAAAAACAGGAAGAGAGAAATTATTTGTACATTGTGGATTACATTCAGTCTTTCTTTTCCTTTTAAGTTTCTGATGGGGGATTTAAACACCGGGCTTCAGGGAAAATGGGACCAGGAAGTTACGAGCATCCCTACCCACTGCTTACACAGGGCTAATGAAACAGTCCTATATTCCCGTACAACTGAGGTAGAGAAGGAAGAAAGATACGCAGAGGCTGCAGTTTGCTTCCTTTCCCTCTTTTAGTCAGTGCAAGCAACTGGTTATCTCTATGCAAAGTCACACACTCCAATTTTTGGTCCCTTTTGTTTCTTTCATTTTATTCATCATAATTGTTTATCTTATTTATTTTCTGACTTCTGTCTTTCCCCTACAGTATGCATTTTTCACAGGGATAATATCACCCCAAAGGGTAAAATTTGGTTCTTTGAGGGACAAAAAAATCTTAATCTTTCTATGTTTAAAGCACAGATATACACAATACGTAAACAGCTATATAATATATCTATAGTATTAAACACAATACATAAACAGATATACAGTATATCTGTAGTATTAAAATTTCATAGTGGAGCCAGTCAGAAAAAAACATTTCTAATAAATTTCCTTTGGTAGGGGGCAAGCATGGAAAAGGGTAGAGAAAGACTCTTCTAGGGGATGAGCTTCAGAAGGGCAGGAGCTGCAGAATCCTTGTAGATTGTAGCCCCAAAGTTTAGAAATGTCTTGCACAGAGTAAGGGTGTAATAAATATTGAGGCATCAACCCTTCATTTGCCTTGCTAACGACAGACATGTTCCACATGGAACCATTCCTTTAAAGGAGGGAGAAGGAGAGTGGGGAGAAGGGAATTATGTAGAGAATTTTTTTTTCCCCTGAAGGAAGCTAGGCAGAGTACATGTATAAATTATCAAGGTGTCAACTCAGACGTGAAGTTACTTCTCCATTTCTTTCAGAAAGCTACTTTGTCACCATCAGCTAGTGTGGACTTTTAGATATCTCCATGCAAAATGCTTAATTTAAAAACGGGCACACAGTGTTTCAATCAGAACTTTGCTGTCATTCTCACGCTCTGCCTCCTAACAGACTAATATTGAGTTCCTTTTAGATCAGGGTTGGGACAGCTTAAGATAATTGAGACAGTGGGGCATTTCTTGTGGTCTCTTTCTAATTCCCCAGTCCAAGACTTCCTCCTACATCTTCCTCTCAAGAAGTAAGAATCACAATCTTAAAGGGTTCTGCAGAAACAGAAGAAATGCCAGTCATGATCTGGTGCTAAATGATTTCTCCACAGCTCTATGCTTTAAAGGCCCATGATGGGCTTCCCTGGTGGTGCAGTGGTTAAGAATCTGCCTGCCAATGCAGGGGACACAGGTTCGATCCCTGGTCCAGGAAGATCCCACATGCCATGGAGCAACTAAGCCCGTGCGCCACAAATACTGAGCCTGCGCTCTCGAGCCGGCATGCCACAACTACTGAAGTCCCTGCGCCTAGAGCCCGTGCTCCACAACAAGAGAAGCCATGACAATGAGAAGCCCGCGCACTGCAACGAAGAGTAGCCCCCGTTCACCGCAACTAGAGAAAGCCCGCGCACAGCAACGAAGACCCAACACAGCCCAAAATAAAAACAAATAAATAAATTAATTTAAAAAATTAAATTAAATTAAAAAAATAAATGCCCGTGGTCATACCGGGAAACTTTCGATACAAGGATCTTCAAGGACACTCCATTCTTAAGTGTTGCTTCTGTATACCTCAAATGGCATGAGATTCTGTATGTTGACTTAACTAGACAGAAATACTCTTTACAACATATCATACCTAGATGGAATTTCTACATATTGATTAGAAAACTCCTGAGTAAGGCAATAATAGTAAGAGATAGGAAATAAATCTCTTTGGAAAAGATAAAATTATTTGTTTCTTCTGAAAGAGGTAACTGAAGAATTTTTTTTTTTTTAAAAAAGGTGGTACTTTATTTTATTTTATTTTTTTTTAATTACATTTTGCAACTTTTTGTTTTTCAATTAATTAATTAATTTGGCTGTGTTGGGTCTTCGTTTCTGTGCGAGGGATTTCTCTAGTTGTGGCAAGTGGGGGCCACTCTTCATCGCGGTGCGCGGGCCTCTCCCTATCGTGGCCTCTCTTGTTGCGGAGCACAGGCTCCAGATGCGCAGGCTCAGTAGTTGCGGCTCACGGGCCTAGTTGCTCCGCGGCATGTGGGATCTTCCCAGACCAGGGCTCGAACCTGTGTCCCCCGCATTGGCAGGCAGATTCTCAACCACTGCGCCACCAGGGAAGCCCTGAAGAATGTTTTAACAAACAGATGAGGTGTGAAAATATGTCCCCATAGTTCTTTGTCCATTTGAAAATGATCTAAAGGTTCACAGAAATGATTACGCAAGGATAAAGGAAAATTGGAGCATAGGAAAATGGGTTCCGTCGGACAAGAGGAGATTTCGACTCTGAGAAGTTGGTAGAATTTAGAACACAGGAGGATTGTTAGCCTTTGAGAAGGGTCCACTCTTCTCTGAGACTTTTGGAGAAAGAAAAGATGATGGAAACAGGGAAATAGAAAGGTGGAATGTTAGCCAGAGTTTCCATGGTGGGTGTCTCTTGCTCTCAAAAGGAACTTTCTCAAGATCTGGCCTCAGTAGAGCCCATATTCAAAATGATTTTCCCAGTGCAAGTAAACAGCCCCATGAGCCTCCTAACCCATTCCATCATCTGTCGTGCGTTTTGTGAAATCAGTGAGCTCCTGAGACAGTGAAGGTCAGAGCTGGCAGCTTGCTTCCAGGCAATGGAGAGCTTAGCCACCCTAACACTCCGTAAGCTGTCCTCCACCCCATTCCCCCCACAGGAGGGTAACAGAGGTCATCACCGTTAAGTGAGGGCAGTGAGGAGGAATCGGGAACTTTGAGTTGGGTGAGAGTTGGAAACAGCCCATGTGGGAAGTATATCTGTGAGTTCATGTGCCCTGAAAAAGTGTTACTGATCTTCAGTAATCAAAGATGAAGGACATTTATACAGATATATATTTTTTAATCTAGAGAATGCAAACAATCAGGATGAATTTTTTGAAAAAGAGTAAAATTTTGAAAGTACAGTAGAAGCTCTCTTAACAGACCTCCATTTAAGCGAATGTCCAGATTATCCAGTCCTCTCCCTCCTCTCTGTAACATTCTGGCAGATGCCCACGGCATGCTGTCATGAAAACTGCTCATAACTAGTTCACTATTTTCTAGCTCTCTTCTACTCCCATCTGTTGAATTGCTTGTGCTAAGAGCACTTGGTTTGTTTTTTTGGGTTTTTGTGGTTTGATCATCTTGAATATTTATTTATTTATTTGGTTATGCCGGGTCTTAGTTGCAGCAGGAGGGTTCCTCAGTTGTGGCATGCGAACTCTTAGTTGTGGTATGCATGTGGGATCTAGTTCCCTGACCAGGGATCGAACCTGGGCCCCCTGCATTGGGAACACAGAGTCTTAACGACTAGACCACCAGGGAAGTCCCAAGAGCACTTGTTATTTTAATTATACATTTTTTCCTTTTCAAATGATCATATATTAAAATTTACTTTTTTGGGGTACAGTTGTATGAATTTTGACATATTATATTGTATGTATGACCTACTGTATAGATTAGTATACCACAATCAGGATACAAAAAAATTCCATGGCCCCCTCGCAAAAGTCCCTCACGCTATTCTTTCATGACCACAGTGTCTCTCCATCCTTACACTGGCAATCACTGATCTGTTCTTCAACCCTACAGTTTTGTCCTCTTGGGAATGATATAAATTAGTTTATATAGTACCATAAGCTTTTGAGACTGGCTCCTTTCATTCAGCATAATGCTTTTGAGATTCATCCAAATTGCTGCTCATATCAATAGTTTATTCCTCTCTCTATATAGGATTTTATTGTATAGATGTACCACAGCTTGTTTAGCCATTCACCCACTGAAGGACATTTGGATTGTTTCCAGTTTGTGGTTACCATGTACAGAGGTACTAAAAACATTCAGGTACATATTTTTGCGTGAAGATAAGCTTCCATTTTTGTAGGGTAAATACAGCAGAAGTGGATTGTTGTGTCATGTTGTAAGGGTATGTTTAACTTTATATAACTGCCAAATTGCTTTCCAGAATGGCTGTCCCATTTTGTATTCCCATCAGCAATGTATGAGAGTTCTAATTGCACTGTGTTCTTATCAACACTTGGTACAGTCAGTATTTTTTTAAGCCATTTTAATAGATTTGAGGTGTTATCCCATCATGGTTTAATTTTCATCTCACTAATGGCTAAAGATATTGAATATCTTTTCATGTGCTCATCTGCCATCTACATAACTCTTTTGGTTAAGTGTCAACCATTATTCATTCAAAAATATTTTTAGCACCACACTTATACTTGTTTCCTTCTTGGACTCCAGTGAATCAAAGGTTAAACCTTTTGTTAATATCCCACAGTTTCCCGAGGCTAAGTCCATTTTCTTTCAATTCTTTTTCTCTGTTGTTCAAATTGGATATTTCTATTGATTTATCTTTGAGTCCATTGGCTCCTGCTCTATTATCTCCATTCTGCTCTTGAGCCCAGCATGTGAGTTTATTTCGGTTATTGTATTTTTCAGTTCTAAAATTCCCTTTTGGTCCTTCTTTGTATCTTCTCTGTGCTTGCAGAGACTTTCTAGTTTTCTATTTGATTCAAGTGTGTTTGTGATTGCTTTTGGAGCATTTTATAATAGCTTCTTTAAAGTCTTTACCGGGTAATTCTAACATCCATGTCACTCATCTTTGTAATTCTAACATCCAAGTCACTCATCTTTGGCATCTATTAATTGTCTTTTCCTATTCAGATTGAGATTTTCCTGGTTCTTTGATAGCAAATAATTTTGGATTGTATCCTGGACTTTTTGAACATTACGTTATAAGATTCTGGGTCTTGTTTAAATTCTACGGAGAATGAATGTTGCTATTTTTGTTTTAGTAGGCAATCAGTCTGGTTGGGTTCAGGTCACAATCTCTAACCCACCTCCAGTGGGCTATGTTTTTAATGCCAGTTTAGTTTTCATGCCTTTGCAGTGCTGTTTGGACCTGTCCCATGTGTGCACTTCCCGTTGGCCAACCTGAGACGTGAGCAGGTAGTCTGTCTGTTAAATTTAAATGCTGACTTGAGTCAGATCCATGTATGTGCTACTCTGGAGTGAGCTCAGAATTCATAAATAACTTCATGGGGTCACTTTCCTGAGCTGTACTCTCTCCCAGACATCCAGGTACTTTCCAGTTTCCTGAACTCCCATTTTGGTTCTCACGTCTGAAAGGTGGGGCTCTTTTTAACCATTCTTCTGCCAACTTGCACAACTTTGCCCACTTGTGGGGCTAAGCTTCAGGAGGACCAGAGGAAAAAATGCAGTAAGTTCAGTGCTGCTTCAGTCAGAGGTACTTCAAATTCTGGGCTTTTCCCTTCAATTTTCCATTATTCCAAAACTTCCCTTCAGTTTGCCATTATTTACTTTTCAGACAAATAGCTTCTCCATGCGTTCTGTCCAGATTTTATAGCTGCTATCAATGAAAGAGACAGGGAGAAGTGTGCTTATTCTTATTTGGAACTTGAACCTCTATAGATTCTAATTAAACATTGTGTGAACCAAAATCATATGAGTACAGAAACAAAAGTGGTTGAAGTTTTTCATAGTTTTGTGGGGTTTTTTTTTGCGGTACGCGGGCCTCTCACTGTTGTGGCCTCTCCCATTGCGGAGCACAGGCTCCGGACGCGCAGGCTCAGTGGCCATGGCTCACGGGTCCAGCCGCTCCGCGGCATGTGGGATCTTCCCAGACCGGGCAACGAACCCGTGTCCCCTGCATCGGCAGGCGGACTCTCAACCACTGCGCCACCAGGGAAGCCCTGGGCTGCTTGCTTTTTAACAGGACTGAGAATAACAAACAAAACACAAAGGAGAAAGAGGGGGGCTGGAGGCAGAGGATGCTGTTTGTTTTCTCAGCATGTTGATAAAATATTTGCCAAGATCAAAAGCAGGAGGTATTGAAGTTGAACTCCATGGCAGGAAGCTTAGAGCCAAATTCAGCTAACAAAATATAAAATTTTGGCATCATCGCTAAACATATAATAAGTACTGCATCTAATAAACGTGTGTTGGTTTATTGTTGACTTTTTGTTTCATTTTCCTGCCTTTCATCAATTTGTTATTAATTGGGGACTTAGGATCTCTAAGGGAAGCTTATTGTTGTTTAAAAACAATATGATAACTAATTGTACAATCGTTTGGGCTATTTCTTGGGAAAAATGAGGAAAGAAAGCCCAAGTTATCCAGTTACAGAAAACGGTAAGAAATTAAATTTGCTTTTTAATTGCTCCGCCCTTCTTTTGTCTTGCTGTAGTTCTGGGAATGGAGAGTCAATGTGATCTAATTGTAAATGATGGGGATTTGACATGCTGGATAATGATTATCCATGGGCAAGGAGAGTTTGCCAGTCTTATTCAGACCCAAAGTATTTCTCGACAAGAAGGAGTAATAGAGCCAAGGAGCCTGATAATTGGGGGAAATTCCTCTTCTTTAATTGGATGCAAGGCATACTAGTACTTAATGTAGGAAAGACATTTAAGAAGTGAATTGCCTCTGTGTACCTGTCCCTTTGCTTATTTCCTTTTCAGGAAACATTACTGTTTTTAAACTTTAGAGAGGAGAGAAAAGCCAGTGTGGGGATGGCTTTAGTTAAACTAGAAATGTGTGGTTCTGGAATGTTTACTCCTATTCTTTTTTTTTTTTTTTTTTAACATTATCTCTCTCCTTTCGACTCATTGCAATACTAATTTCTCGTAAGGTACCTTCAGGCTTAGAAAACGCATTTCAGTGTTTCCTATTAAAGCTGAAAGGCAGAGTTTTCTTTTCATTTCCTTCTTTAGGAGTTTTAAAAACCAAACTGTTTTTCTAAAGCTCCACCTCCAAAGTTCTAAACAATTAAATGCATTTTATAGGTTTTTCACAAAACCTAAGAATGATTTGAGGTTAAAAAATAAAATATCTTGAGCACAGGGAACTATACTCAATATTTTGTAATAAAATATAATGGGAAAGAATCTGAAAAAGAATATATATATACACACATACATATATATATATAACTGAATCACTTTGCTGTGCACTTGAAACTAACACAACATTGTGAATTAACTACATTTCAATAAAAAATAAAATAAATCAAAAAATAATAAAATGCCTTGAGCTTTATTGCTAATCAGACCTCAGTGCAAGACTTTGACCAGCATGACTTAAAAAAACATTTTCCCCCTATTCTGATTACATTTTTAAACAATATTTTGCTTTTCGACATGGTAAAGACATTTAGGTATTTGAAAATGATTTTGTTGGTAGCCAGCAATAGTTGTATTGGGAGTAAAGTTGGATAAATTTTTGTGTGTAATGGGGTGAAACAGGTTCTGTCCATGGATAATTATGTTTTAAGTGATCTCAAGCTACTGTTATGTATGTTTGGACTAGGAATGAATGTCATCTAATTTGTGGCTTCTTCATATTCTTTATGAGGGATATCCTTATCTCTTAAATATTACAAGTCAGTTTGCCCCTCCAAAGTCAGGAAAGAGATACTTGAGTTAAAACCATTCATTTGTGTACCAGTCAGACCTCATTTTTCAGATCCCACAGATTTCAGAATTATCATTCTTTACCTGCCATTGAATTAACTCTCTTATAAAGGCATGGATAATTGCCCAGAACTCCACAATGTACATGAGAATTTGAGAGGACTATTAAAGACAATAAACTATTCCCCCTTGCCTTTAGCAAAACAACTCATATTAATTCATAATAACCGAGGCTTTATTTTAAAAATTAATTTACCACATTATTTACCAAAAGAATGAAGTTGGACACTTACCTTACACCATAAACAAAAAATAACACAAAATGGATCAAAGACCTAAACATAAGACTTAAAACTATAAAACTCTTAGAAGAAAACATAGAAGAAAAACTTTCTGGCATTAGGTTTGATGCTGATTTCTTGAATATGACACCCAAAGCACAGGGAACAAAAGAAAAATAGATAAGTTAGACTTTATAAAAATTTAAAATTATCAAGAGAGTGAAATGGCAACCCAGAGAATGGAAGAGAATATTTTCAAATCATATATCTGATAAGGGGTTAATGTCCAGAATATATAAAGAATTTACTCCTAACCACTCAATAACAAAAATACAGATTACCTGACTACAAAAATGGATAAAGGATTTGAAGTGACATTTCTTCAAAAATGATATAAAAATGGCCAGTAAGCACATGAAAAAATGCTCAAAATCACTAATCATTAGAGAAATGCAAATTAAACCCACAACGAGATCCCACCCCATGTCCATTAGGATGGCTATTATAAACAACAACAATAACAATAGAAAATAACAAGTGTTGACAAGGAGGTGGAAAACTTGGACCCTTGTGTATAGCTGGTGGGAATGTAAAATGGTGCGATCACTGTGGAAACCAGTATGGTGGTTC
Organism: Globicephala melas; assembly: GCF_963455315.2. Classification (NCBI taxonomy): domain Eukaryota; kingdom Metazoa; phylum Chordata; class Mammalia; order Artiodactyla; family Delphinidae; genus Globicephala; species Globicephala melas. The sequence goes on along the minus strand of NC_083324.2, from coordinate 74,802,891 downwards.
CTCAAAAAATTAAACATGGAATTACCATGTGATCCAGCAAGTTCACTTCTGAGTATATACCCCAAAGAACTGATAGCAAACACTGGAAGAGGGGCCTGTACACCAGTGTTCATAAGAGCATTTTTCACAATAGCCAAAAGATGGAAATGAATGTCCATCAATGGACGAATGCGTAAACAAAACGTGGTCTATACATACAATGAAATATCATTCAGCTTTAAAAAGGGATGAAATTCTAATACACGCTACAACATGGATGAACCTTGGAGACATTCTGTTAAGTGAAATAAGCCAGATATAAAATAACACATAGTGTATGATTCTACTTATATAAGGTACCTCGAATAGTCAAATTTATAGAAGAGAAAGTAGAATCGTGGTTACCGGGGGCTGGAAAGTCCGGGGACGGTGGCAGGGGCAGGCGATGGGGAATTGTTAATGGGTACAGAGTTTCAGTTTGGGAGGATGAAAAAGTTCTGATGATGGATGGTTTGTGATGGTTGCACAATGATGTAATGCCATGGAACTGCACACTTTAAAATGGTTGAAGTGGTAAATTTTGTGTTATGTATATTTTACCACAATTAAAAAATCCATTTGTTTATATACTCTTAATTTGGATTTCCCCAAAAAACAGACCTCGTGGGACAAGGATTTAAGAGGAAGTGGTTTCTATGGGATCCCAAGTAATATCGGTGAGTGGGGAAAAGGGGCAAGGAAGAGAAAGCAACCGAGATGTGTGTCATCAAGCCAGTTACCACTATGAACAACTGAGACTTAATCCAGCTGGGAGCTCTGGGATCCAGTGCGGCACAGACCTCAGAGCTAACTCCCTGCGGATGAAGGAAATGGGATATTGCCCCACTAGCTCCCATCTGTCTTTTTTTTTTTTCACTCAAACTATAAACTTTATTCAAATTTCACCAGTTTTTTCCACTTACGTCCTTTTTCTGTTCCAGAATTCAATCCAAGATCCCACATTGCGTTTAGTCATCAGGTCTCCTTAATCTCTTCTAATCTGTGACAGTTCCTTAGTCTTGCCTTGTTTTTCATAACCTTGAAAGATTTGAACAGTAGTGGTAAGTTATTTTGTAGAATGTCCCTCAGTTTGCATTTGTCTGGTGTCTCCTCTGGTTAGACTGGGGTTATGGGTTTTGGAGAAGAGGTGACGTGCTCTTCATATCACATCACATCACATCATCACATCACAGGGCGCATGATAGCAACATGGCAATGCTGGTGATGTTGTCCTTAGTGACCTGGTTCATGTGGCATCTGCCAGGCTTCTCGAACACTGTAAAGTTCCTTTTTTGCCCTTTCTATACTCTTTGGAAGTTCTTTCTATGTTCTTTGGAAGTTGAGTCACCAAGACCAGTCTATAGCAAAGGAGAGGGAATTAAGCTCCACATCCTAGAGAGGAGAGTATCCTCATATGTTATTTGGAATTCTCCATCAGTCATTTTTTTAAGGGCTACTACCCAGGTGTCTAAGTCCTTTAAGCCAGGTGCAGCAGAGTGGACTCCAGTGTCCAGAGAAAGTCATTGGGCAAAGGGACCCTAAAGCTGGCAGCAAACTGGATGACATTATTTAAAATTGAAAGAGATTTCTTGATTCAATCCTGAATAAAGCACTGTAGGACCTACTGGATGTGAAGTATACATTAGGCATCACATCACCCCTTTCCTGTGACTGTCTGTCTTTGAACTGTGTGCTCTGCAGCATCCTCAGCTTGGGTCCAAGTCTTCGCTTCCCAATCTGCTCCTGAACCCCTGCTCTAGTAAGAAAAGACACACAACGACCTTCTTTTCCAAAGAAGGAAAACTTGGACAAAAATGTCTGTTTTCTTCAAATATACCCAATATCTTGTAATAATCTATAATGGGATATAATCTGCAATAACACTGAATCACTATGCTGTATACCTGAAACTAACACAATGTTGTAAATCAACTATCCTTCATTTAAAAGAAAAAAGAAAGAAAAACGTTTTCTTCTGAATGTAATTAAATCTTGTTATTTTTGTATTCCCAAACTGCTATATATATCTACAGCTTTTCCTGTAAGTATTGAGTAAATGAAGGAGGAAGGGGAGGCAAAGATGACAATGTCTTGGAGGACAAGAGCTGGGCAAGACTCTCAAGAACGAAGCTAAGGAATTCCCTGGTGATGCAGTGGTTAAGTGTAATAACACTGAATCACTATGCAAGGCACAAGGCCTGGTCTGGGAAGATCCCACATGCTGCGGAGCAACTAAACCCACTAAGCCCGTGTACCACGACTACTGAGCCCGCGTGCTGCAACTACTGAAGCCCGTGTGCCTAGAGCCCATGCTCCGCAACAAGAGAAGCCACCGCAATGAGAAGCAGGCGCACCGCAACGAAGAGTAGCCCCCACTCGCTGCAACTAGAGAAAGCCCGTGCGCAACAATGAAGACCCAAGACAGCCAAAATAGAATATAAATAAATAAATTTAAAAAAGAACTAAGTTAAACTTTAGAGTAGTGAGAACCATCAAAGCTTAATTTCACTTACGTTTCAATGAATACCAGGGACAAGTCTCATTGGGAGACAATTTATCGTGGAATTGTTTGAAACTTTGTAGCTTTCTCTTTGGTGTTTTAACCCCTTTGGGGTTTCCTGTTATAATTAAACAGTAAAACAAAATCGAACCAAACAAAAAGTCCTTGGAAAATCTTAAAAAGTTTCTGTGGTTTCAAGGCAGTCATGGGGTCTCATCGAATTTTTTGATGCATGGTGCACTGGGAGGGCTAAAGTCCCCATGGAAACACCATTGAAAATGAAGCTGATGACCCCACCCTGATGAGATGGGAAGAAAAAAAGAGCCCACCAAACTTTTTACCTTTGACCTCCAGCTACAACTTGACACTCTGGCTTGGAGCTGAAGAAATTCCCACTACCTGGGGGAGTGGGAAAACTAGAAGACAGTCTTTTGGCATACTAAGTTGAATCAAAACACTCCCCATGGAAACATTTTTAGATGTGATGGTTAGGTTCTGAAGTGCTGACAGCAAAATTACAGCTTAAATAAGTTTTGTGGTTTTAAGACAATAATGACTTACCATTTCTCACTTTGGGGACCAAACCCATTTTCATGTCAGGAAATTCCTCAGCTGGAAGATTTAGTAAGAAGAAAAGTTAATGTTAACCACTGAGGAGATTTTGCTTTCGCTTACCTGCCTGGCTTGTATTTTTAGATTTATACACGTATAGGTTTACACATGCCCTTTCTGAGGTAGGGATATTTGAGTTAAAAGTGTACTATATGACAAAGACCTATTGTATAGCACAGGGAACTCTACTCAGTATTCTGTAATAACCTATATGGGAAAAGAATCTGATATAGAATGGATATATGTATAAGTATAACTGTATCACTTTGCTGTACACCTGAAACTAATGCAGCATTGTAAATCAACTATACCCCAATATAAAATAAAAATTAAATGTAAAAAAGTGTATACTATATGAGCTATCAAGCCACGAACAGACATGGAGAAAACTTAAATGCATATTACTAAGTAAAAAAAAGCCAATCTGAAAAGGCTACAAATTGCATGATTCCAACTATATGACATTCTGGAAAAGGAAAAATTATGGCGATGGTAAAAATATTACCGGTTGCCAGGGACAGAGAATTTTGAGGGCAGCAAAATTACCCTGTTTGGTACTCTAATGGTGGGTACTTGTCATTATACATTTGTCTAAACCCATAGAATGTACAACACCAAGAGTGAACCCTAATGTAAAGTTAGGACTTTGGGTGATAATGTTGTGGCCATGTAGGTTCATCAGTTGCAACAAATGTACCATGCTGGTGGGAGATGTTGAGGATAGAGGAGGGACGCATGTGCGGAGCCACAGAGTATATGGGAAATCTCTGTACCTTCTGCTCAAAATCGCCGTGAACCTAAAACTGCTGTAAAAAAAATAATAAAGTCTATTTTAAAAAATGAACTGTATGTTCAGCTATTGTGTATGTACACCTACCTATTCCCCTGCTTTCCTTTCTCCTTTCTTAGAAGAGCAGCATTGTCTTGGGTGGATGCTGCCACCTCGTGGCCAATATGAGAAACTGTCAAAAGCAAGACTTCTGCAGGGTGAACTTAAACCAGGCTTTCTTTCAGATATTCACTAACAGCTCAGCAAATCCCACCAAAGTGCCTTAAATGTAATAAACACTGAGTCCTCATAAATACAGAGAACAGATTGTTGGTTGCCAGAGGCGGGGATTGGAGGTGGGCAAAATGGGTGTGAAGGGGGTCAAAAGGTACAAAATCTCAGTTATAAAATAAATAAATCATGGGAATGTAATGTACAGCATGGTGACTATAGTTAATAATATTGTATCGCATATTTGAAAGTTGCTAAGAGTGTAGGTCTTACAAGTTCTTGTTAAAATTTTTTGAAACTATGCGTGGTGATGGTGTTAACTGTGGTGATCATTTACTATATACACAAATAATGAATCACTATGTTGTACACTTGAAGTTAGTATAATGTTATATGTCAATTATATCTCAATTAAAAAATACTCAATGAAAACACAGAGCTTCATTTTAATTAGAATATGCCACTACAAAGGAAATTAAAAGTGATGGATTTTTATTTACAAAACCATCTTGGGCCAACGTATATTCAGATTCCTATTGAAGTTCAAATAGCTTAAAACTTTGAGAGGCTTTTAAGCAGTATATATGATTCCATTTTGGGTACCCTATTATCTGCCACTAATCCACAAGTCTATTTTTACCAAGAGGTCTAATCTCAGGGATTCATTATATTCTTAGAACTGGAGCACCGGCAGAAAGTTAGCTTTTTAAAACATGAAGTTTGTAGCAGATGCATGATTAAGAAGTAACTAAATCTCTTAAGAGAACAATTTTTGGATGGTTCCACATCCTCCAGAATCTCTTATTTGATTTAAGCTCCTTAGTAAATCAAAACATTTGTTCTAAGATTGACAACAAGCTTGGAAGCTTTCAACAGATGGGATCTCAAATAGCTCTGGATTATGTGAAACAAAAAAACAAAACAAAATAAAAAATCACTACAATCTTCCCAGGGCTTTATAAAATTATAAAAGAAACTATGATTTGCTTAGTTACGGATTTCTGCCTAACCCTGTTTGCAGAAATACTTCTGAGACCAGCCTCTGTGATCGCCCAGATATCATATGTCTGTGACTCAAGTCTTGGGTCCAAAGCTCTAGCTTTCAGTTTGTTACCAGGGGTAAAAGTGTTCTTTGTAGTTGTAGCTCTTTACAGACTTCATTCTGCTGATACCTTCACGGCTGCCATCTTCTCCAGGTTGTGTCTGTGATTTGGGAAGATGGCGAAAGCAGAGAACTGTGCTGCCCCTGCCCTGGCCCCAGTAACGGCTTAGAGACAAACACAAGACACACCCCTCCTAGATGGATTTTTATGATATTGTATCTTATGTCCGTAGTGCTCACTGCAATCTATGAAAACATGCTTGCGTTCATCTCAGGAGCACACCTTTGCACCCACATACTTCACAATAATTTTCCTCTACTCCACACCCATGTGACCAAGGAATATTTGCCAATCCTTTTGACTGAGTAATCATTTATGCGAGACATCCTTAAGTGCCTCGGGCCTGGCTCTGTCCTCCAGGGAGCTCCCGGTTGGGACGAGAAAGTACCTCGTCAGATTCTTTACCACCTAGAGTGAATTTGGTCGTTAGCAATGGAGACTGAGCCAGTGACATCACTCAGGAAGCTAATTTTTTTCTTTTATTGAAGTATAGTTGATTTACAATGTTGTGTTAATTCCTGCAGTAGAGCAAAGTGATTCAGTTATACATACATATACATTCTTTTTTATATATTCTTTTCCATTATCCTTTATCACAGGACACTGAATATAGTTCCCTGTGCTGTACAGTAGGACCTTGTTGTTAATCCATTCCATATATAATAGCTTACATCTGCTAACACCAACCTCCCACTCAGGAAGCTGAGTATTTTGAATGGCGTAGGTTTTTGTTTGTTTGTTTGTTTGTTTGTTTTGCCGCACTGCGCAGCTTGTGGGATCTTAGCTCCCTGACCAGGGATCGAACCTGGACGCTTAGCAGTGAAAGTGCAGAGTCAGAACCACTGGACTGCCAGGGGATTCCCTTGAATGACCTTTAAGGACTGGTATTTCCTAGGTTTCCTCAGTCCTCTTCTCCTCCCCAGGATATGCATTCTAATAGCTTCAGTTTCTATTTATATGTTGATGACTATCAATTCTATCATTTTAACCCCAAACTCTCTCCTGAGATCCAGACCCATAGAATCATCTGGCTATCGGACATCTCATCTTGGATGTCTCTTGGCTACCCTATGGAATTCGTCATCACTTCCCTCCCCTCCCAAAATGTTGCTGCTTTGGAGGGTGATTCTTATCTCGGTGAGTGACACACCATCCATCCAATTTCTCCAAGCAAATATCACACTTCACTTCTTTCCTCCAGCATCTCCAACATGCACACATATACACCCATTGTCTCTCTTCCTCCGTGTATCCAGAATCCATCTAATTCTCTTCACATCTGCGGCTACTATCTTCATCCTCGCTGCCCCTCTAAAAGCCTGCCTACACTTCCGGCCTCTGATCTTGTCCTTTTCCAATTTTCCAACTGCAACTAGAAAGATCTTTCTAAAACACAATTTAGATCGTTATCACTCCCCTGCTTAAACTCTTTCTAGAATCTTCTTTTGCCCTTTAAATAAACACCAATGCAGCAATCTTAGTTCTCATTGCCTTCAATGCTGTTTACCTCCTCACTTTCACTTGGCTAACTCCTATCTAATTCTAAGGGTTGAATTTTTAAATTATTTCCTTTGGGGCTTCCCTGGTGGCGCAGTGGTTGAGAGTCCGCCTGCCGATGCAGGGGACACGGGTTTGTGCCCTGGTCCGGGAAGATCCCACATGCCGTGGAGCGGCTGGGCCCGTGAGCCATGGCCACTGAGCCTGCGTGTCCGGAGCCTGTGCTCTGCAACGGGAGAGCCCACAGCAGTGAGAGGCCCGCGTACCGAAAAAAAAAAAAAAATTATTTCCTTTGGGAAACCTTCCCTAAATTCTTCAGACCAGGTCAGCTACTCCTCCATTTTCACAGCCCCTTGTGTTTATCCTTCATAGTAGCTATGTTATTTTATATTAACTTGTCTGTCTCCTTCATGTACTGTAAGTTCCTTGCTAGAGGGAAGTGTGTCTAGTTCAGCACTGTAATACCTACCAGTGCCTAGGAGGCACTCTGCAAATATTTACTGAATGAATGAAGGACCTCAAGCAAAAATCATCAGCACTGAGAAGTAGTTAGTGAATGTGTATGTGCCCTACAGCAACAGAATAAAACATAAAATGGGAAAATTTAAGATTCTGTGGTCCGAAACAACAGAATTGTGAGCCATTACTGGCAAAGTATGATTCTTGCTATATTCAGAAGGTATTGGAATTGTGGATGAAAAATGTCACCTGCCATATCAGGATGTTGTGGCCATCAAGCCATCAGCCACCACGCCACCTCCTGACTGTTCACCCTGAGGGTATTCAGGATGGGGAAAAAACAAAACAAAACAAAACAGGATACTGGCCTTAGATAGTTGTGGTGCATATCAAAGGAATGATTTCAATGAACCCAGACTCTTGCATCTTCCCAAATAGAGAAAAGCACTAAATTATTCATTCACTTGAGATGTATGATTTTCTTTAATTAGCAGTAATCTTTTGAGGTTCTGACTACCTGGGAAAACTCCTCTATATCCTGGCTCCCCCCCTACCTCTTTGGAGCAGTCCCCCAGAGCCATCTGAGAGGCTGTCTCCTGGCCTTAAGTCCTCGCAAGTCCACTGAATAAAACATAATTCTCAAATTTTACGTTGTGCATTTTTTCAGTCGACAGAACGAAGCATAAAAAAAGCAAGATGATTAATTCATTTATTAACAAACCAGTAATGGGGGCCTACTGTGGGCCAGGCCCTGTGAGGGGCTTTGGACATCCTGAGATGATTGTTCCCCAGTTCAAAGCTGAGTGAGTGACAGACTCACAGAATGCTAAAACCGGGAGGAGATACGCAGGAAATTCGATTCAGCCCCCGCATTTTACAGAGGAGACTTAGATGATTTCTACAATGTCTTCCAAATTACTCAATAACTGTATAAAAAGAGAATATTTTCCTTTTACACAACCAACTTTTCCCCACCTTCAATTAGGGAACCTCCTTAAAAAGGGAACACTGTATCAGTAATACTCTGAAATCCAGCCCACACAGGCTCACCTTGGAAGGGAAAAAAAAATGAATAGTCTGCCAAAGCTGCCTGGAAGGATACATTTCTATTTAAAATCTTGGCATCGTGAACGCTTTAGGGGTTAAAAAAAAAAAAAAAAAACCTGTCTGCATGAAATAGTTAAAAATGATCATGAATTAAAATCATCAAGCTATGTTAGCAGGATATGGGAAGAATCTGATCACATAATCGTTTGACTCAATGACCAGAAACTGGTTTTCAAAGAGAGACTGTCATTATTAAATTAAGATAGAATTAGTTTTTAGTGGACCTTTTAGACGTTTTGGTAAAGTGACAATTTGTACACACTTCAAGGTGTTGATGTCACGCAAAGATAGGCCAACTGCTTTGCATCAGGTGAGAGATGAGGAAGTGTCCTGTCAAAGGCTGTTTTTCTTGGATGAAACAGGCCTTATTCATAGGGTGTGTGCCCCACCATAGGAGACAAGAATAAGGCAGCCTAGAATTAAGAGGTTGAAAATATCTACATCTTCAAGTCAGAAAACCAGAAATGCTCACTTCTGGAGGATAGTGGATGCCTTAAATATCTGTTTCACTCACATGTCACCTGTTTCCTGAAGCTCTGAACACCCATACGTGGGGTTTCACACGTTCTGTTTTTATACTTAGAGGGTCACTGACCTTAAAAGATCTCACATGTGCAAAAAGTTAGAGCCTCTGTAGAGGTTATAGATTGGCCATTGATGATAGTTGTTATGTTATTATAACATCACATACACATATATGAATTATACTAACACATATACCCACGTGAACGTACACATTATTACATATACACATCACTATTACATATACACGCATACACATTATTACAATATGTTTTATTATTACATGCACATATATACATTATTATAACTGTTGGGAGCAATTTTATTAATAAATCAGACTCTTCCTCGGTCAAACTTTGGGCATGATTTTCCCTGTCTTTTTTTTTTTTTTGCGGTACGCGAGCCTTTCACTGTTGTGGCCTCTCCCATTGCGGAGCACAGGCTCCAGACGCGCAGGCTCAGCGGCCATGGCTCATGGGCCCAGCCGCCCCACGGCATGTGGGATCTTCCCGGACCGGGGCACGAACCTGCATCCCCTGCATCGGCAGGCAGACTCTCAACCGCTGCGCCACCAGGGAAGCCCCTTCCCTGTCTTTTTGATTTTATAGTCCACGAGGATGAGGGGAGATAAAAAAGCTTTCCTTTTTTCGGTTATTTAGTAGAGTGGCAATGGTACTGTTCCTTCAAGCAGAAAAGTCAAAAGTTGTATCTCATCTCAGAGAGTCCAACAGCTTTTAATTTATATGTTGATCCGGACTGGAATGCAATGGAATTTAAATTAGGCACACTCACCACAGTGAGAGCAAAACACCCTGCATTTTCTAATTACATAAGCACTGAGGCTTGGATGATAGACGATGGGGGAAACAAATCCCTAAGCAGGAGAGCAGCGCTTTCTTATTGCTCACAGCACTTATTTTCTTCAATGTACGTTTTGAAACATGTGCCTCCTTTGGCTGCTCCCTGTAACAGCGATGTGAATCTGGTCTCTTGCCGTCTGTGATTCTCTGTACTTGTTTTGAGTGTGTGAGGCCTATTTCCCTTTCTCAGTTGCCCACTTCTAGAGATTAGGGATTAATGATACACTGAAAAGAATATAATAAGTGATTTTATTATTACGTGTTGTATGTATGTGTGTGTTTATTATGCTATTTTAGAGATATATATGATTTGAATTTGTTTGCAAATACAATTTCCTCAAATTTGGGATTATGACCCCATTTTGCAGTGGAGGGGATGTGGTGTGTGTACGACTTGCCCAAGTTCTCCCTGCTGGTCTGTAGCGGAGCCAGGGTTAGAAGCCAGAGTCTGACTCCAGAGCTGTATTCTTTCCTCCATCAATTTCTCTGTAAACCCTACTCCTCCTCCAGGCCAGCCACCCCAGCATTTAACAGGGTACCCAACCTTATGGTGATCACTCAACAAATATTTGTGAAATTGATGTGAACTCTAATTGTAGATTTGCTCACCATATTACTTGAACAAGACTTTGCAGGAAGTGGAGAACAAAGCAGACACACACACCCAGAGGTTAACGTGAGTCCGGAATGCCACGTGGGCCCGGAATGCCGCGTGCTGCTTCCCTCCCCCCTTCCCAGCCCAAAGGAGAAAGACTTCAAAATGACCCCAAATTAATTCTGCATAAGTAGGACAAAGAATGCAAAGCAAGTATTGCCAACTCACTTGAGAGATGGCTAGGAATGAATCTGGTTCCAACTGAGCAGAAATTCAATTTTGGCATCCACTCAGCTCAGAAATAAGGTCAGTTGTTTAAAACTGTGTCCCAAGGAAAGCCTGAGTGTCACAGGTGATTATCTTCAAACTTCCGCAGCATCCTGGGGGACCCAACATCAGTCGTAGCATTCTCTCCTGAGAGCATTTGCGTAAGTGTTGATGACAGCCTTGTTCCCAGCTTGGTTTTTATAGTCACAGGGTTAACTCCAGGGCTCCATACCACTGGGTTTTCCCAGGTCATTTAAAAATCTCATGTCCCTACAGCAATGACTTTTTGTTTGTGTCCATCTTGCATATCCTTCTCGGGGAAGACAAGCCATCATTCTCTTTGTTCCTAAAGAGGCAGCCGATTATGGATTTTTATACTTAGGACTCTGAACTATGACATTTGGGACAGGCTTACTTTCATCTACCAATCCCTAGGGCATAATCTAATTACCAACAATGCCCACAGTCTTGTAGAGAACTCTAGAGTAAATGCTCTATATTGACCAGAGACGGAAATAATAGGTAATTAATTCATGAGCCAGCATTTATTGGGCACATTGAACATTACTGAGTGTTAGATAGGCCACATGATGGTAACTAAGTGGTGAAACTTCTCAAGGGATTCCCCCAGCGGCTTGGTGGGGTCAATTTCCCATCCAGTAGTGATGAAGCCATAAGGATTAGTTCACATTTCAGTGAAGACGAATAGGTCTCATCTACCCTTCCACTGGAGGGACAGCAGCACGTTCCCTGAGTTGAGAGGATGCTGGTTGCCAGGTGTGGAGGAGAAGGGAAAAGAGTGGGTATAGGAGTTCTTGGATGGGCGGCTTAAAGACCAGCTATGTATGGGGAGCTAACCCATAAACAGTGTCCAGTCCTTCCTCCAACAAGTCTCCATTGAGTAGCTGGAGGCAACTTCTCCGTCCTGAGAGTCACACAGCTTAAAGTTCTAGAGTGAATTTCCAACATATATGTGTGTGTTCATGGGGGCAGGGGGATCCCGTACATCCAAGTAATTCTCTGACTCCAGCTGCGTGTCCTACAATTCAACCCAATTCTAACGCTGCAGTTGGTCCTTTCTGTCTTCGGTTTCTGCATCCGTGCATGTGGAGGGCCTGCTATACTATGCCATTTTATACAGGGGACTTGAATATCCTCAGATTTCGGTATACGAGGGGGTCCTGGAAACAATCCCCCTGCAGATACAGAGGGTTGACTTGGAGATAGCATCAGATCCCACAGGCTAAGGACTCAGTCCTACAAGACTGTCTCCCCTCCTACTTCAGATGCCAATTACAAGTCCAGGCAGTCACTTGGGCTTCTGACCAACAGGCTATAGATCAGAGATTCCCACAACCCCCTACTTGGGGGGTTGATTAATTTGCCAGCACACTGAACTCAGAACGTTTTACTTACTAGATTACCAACTTTTGAAAAAAAAAAGATATCACTCAAGAACAACCAGGTGGAAGAGATGCATAGGGCAAGATATGAGGAAAGGGCACAGGGCTTCCATGTGCACCAATGGTTCCCACGTACACCATTTTCCCTGAACCTCCACAGGTTCACCAGCCTGGAAGTTCTCCAAACCCTGTCTTTTTAGGGTTTTATGGAGGCTTCATTACACAGACATGACTGATTAAATCATTGGCCATTGGCCATTGATTAAACTTCCAGCCCCTCTCCCCTTTCCAGAGGTTGGAGCGGGGTGCGAATTGGGACTGAATGTTCCAACCCTCTAATTAAATGGTTGGTTCTCCTGGCAAGTTAGCCTCCTTAGGTTCCTTCCAAAAGTCACCCATCAACATAACAAGACACCTTTGTTGCTCTCTTCACTTGGGAAATTCCAAGGGTTTTAGGAGCTCTGCCAGAAAGAAGTTTGAATATATATACATATCCTTATTATATATATTTCTTCTTATAAATCACAGCATCACAACAGCCCTTCATCTAGACAGCTCCCAGTGCAAGGGCTTTGTCTATTCTGACCTTGGCTCCCCTGGTAGTATTTGGCTTGCTTCATATCTCAATCCTGGATCCTGACTATCCCTGACAGGGAATGCACAGTGAGTTTGACCTGTCCTAGATTAAGCCCAGGTTTAACTATGTCTTTATGGTTCTGATGTGACCTGTTGAAATGCTAAACAGTGTGAAAAAGCTGATCATTTTGTCAAGTAAGTTGTCAATCATTCATTCATTCAACAAGTATTTACTGAGTGCCTACCAGGTTGCTTGGCTCTGTCCTGGGTGCTGGCAATACAACAGTGAGCAACACCCCCCAAAAACCCCTCCCCCAAAATCAACCCCCCGCAAATCCTTGACCTCATGGACACACAAGAAAATTAGATAAGACCTTAGACTATAGTGTGTTAGCTGATGTTAAACCCTAAGGAGAAAATAAGGCAGGGAAGAGGGATAAGGAGTTTGTTTGTGGGGTGAGGCTGCAATTGTAGAAAGGCTAGTCAAGAAAGGATGCTCGAGGAGGCAGCATGTGGGTCAGGACCAGGGAGCGGTGAGGGAGTGACTCATAAAAGCCCTGTGGGTGGAGAGCATCCTGGCCAAATGAAAAAGCAAGTACGAAGGTCCCGAAGCTGAAGTATGACTGGAAAGTTCCAAGGCCATGAAGGAGGCCAGAGTGGCTGAATTGAGTGAGGGAGAGGCACAGTAGTAGGAAATGGGGTCAGAAAGGGAATTGCAGAGGGGAGGGAGAAGGTTACAGGCAGGGCAGAGTAGGTAGGACTTTGGGGCCACTGATGATACTTTGACACTTAACTCTGAAGGAGATGGAGGGTCAATGGCATCTGTTATATAGACATTTTTATTTAATAAAAACTTTGATGAGCAGACAGGAAGGGTACAGTGGTGTAGCTAAATGTGTAAGAAGTGAAAATACTTTGCGCTCATTTACGTAGAAGGACATTTCTCTAAGTAGGTCACTGCGGTAGCGACAATTATCTGCTATGTATTCAAATCTTGCCTTTCCTTCTGCCCCCTAATATATCCGCCATCTCACTCCCTCACTTGATTCAGGCTTATTTCCAATGTCATCTACCAGCGAGCCCTTCTTTGACGATTCTACCTGAAATGCCACCCCCGACTGCTCTCTTGTCCCCATCCTAGTTTTGTTTTTCTTCAAAGTACTTAACGGTCCCAGCACTATACAGATGTCCTCAGTATCCCCTGGGGGATTGGAGACCCTGTGGGTACCAAAATCCAAGGATGCTCAAGTCCCTTATATCGAATCGTGTAGTGCCATGAATACCGTCTCAGGTGTTACAGTGTAATACTTGACAGTTCATTTAGAAGAGCTTGTATACACATTAATATCATTTATCCATTTACTGTTATGTACCTGGAGTTTGTTACGGTACACACATTCTCTATTCTTAAACAATCCCGAAAAATACAATGCAATATCTGACAATTGTCCCCGGAATTTTTCATCTAAATAACACAGAATAACAGACAAAGACACTTAGAAAACATTCCCCTAAACTGAGAAACGGCATTGTGCCAAGAAGAGATGGATTTATTGTCCTCATAGTGAAACAAAGCCGCCATCTTCCACCAAGAGAAATATTTATCAGATACAAACAGACTTTGTGATAAGGATTAGAGAGGACAGACTTTTTAGAGTTGATCTCTCTGGGTCACTTATTTACTCTGCCTCTAGGGCATCTGCCACTTTCAGGCCCAGAGGACCCTCCCTGGGACTTCTGGTCTCTTCATTAGACAGGAACAAAAAGGAAGACTCGCCTAGTCAGATGCTTCAGCTCTGCAGGATCTGGAATGAACTGCACTTCTGTAGAGGAGCAGAAACGGTGCAGCTTTGCACCAGCAAAGGGTCTTGCATCTACCAATCCCATCTCAGGCAAGGTCTGTGTTGCTTTGAGGGTAGCATCGAGACCAGGCAGCGTAGGGGATGAAGACATAAAGATTTCAATTCTGTTCAGTCACTAAATGGGTCCTAGTCCTGGACTGTAATCATTTCACCTTTCTGGCCCTCAATTTCCTCAACTTTAATCACGGAATGAAAACAAAAAACAAGTTGCAGAATAACGTGTCTAGTAAGATTTCATTTCCTTTTTTGTTTTGATACTAAAAAACCCTTTACGGGAATTCCCTGGTGGTCCAGTAGTTAGGAATCAGTGCTTTCACTGCAGTGGCCCGGGTTCAATCCCTGGTCAGGGAACTAAGATCCCACAAGCTGCACGACGCGGCCAAAAAACAAACAAACAAAAAAAAGCCCAACCAAAAACTCCCCACTTTATATATGTGTTATGTGTCACACACATAACATACATATACTGTATAGATATATATGGAGGATGCATACATACACATACATTTGCAATACATATGTCTACTTCTACATAGAGATATAGATACGCACACACGGATAAACACAAAGAAAGCTTTGAACATAAGTTATTCTAAAGAGACAAGCAGAATGCTTGGATATTTGGCCCCTGAGTCTCATTTAGTGTCCATAGCAGTAGGTGGGCTGGGTCAGGGACTGCTCCTCCCTGGGGCTGGGGAGGTGAGACTCCAACTCAGTTTCTCACAAGGCTATCAGGTGCTAGCAGATAATGGTCCTAGAAGCCTGGGAACAGCTGGCACCCACGCTCACCCTTTTGGTACTCAAGCGCAAAGCTCTTTTTCCCTACTTGCAAGCACATCCCAATATGTGCCCCATAAAAAGGAAGAGTCACAGAGAGGTGGGATCCTTCCTCTGGAACACAGCCCCATGGTATGTCTGGTAGCATCTATAGCCCAGTCTTTCTATCCACAGAAGAGAAGGGACCCCTGTGGTTGCTTCCTTTCTTCCCTGAGTTGCAGCCTGCACTAAAGGATGCTCGCAGGTACTCATGGGCCCTTGACTTGACGGGAATTCAAAGTGTTCATTTGAAAGTGGGGAGTGTCGTTTGGGGAGTGGGGATGAGGTAATGAGGGGAGAGATTATTAACGTTTCCTGTACTTTTATAGCATACTTTCACTATGCTTTTACTTGTTAAAATGAGAGCACATTTGTAATTAAAAATCTAGTTAATAAAAGCAGGCACCAGGGATACTAAGTATACTTTCCAAGTGCAAAGTACGAGCGATTTTACACGCCGACTCACTGTCCTGTGACATTTCATGTTATTAGGAACACAGTCAAGCATTTGGGTTTTGCTTCTGCTGACCACATTTATCATTGTAAGATCAGAGCCATTGATCGAGACTCATTGTTGCTAGATTTGCAAAATAGAAATAGAGACATTTCGATGTTCATGCAGATCTTTTAAAGACATTGAGATTTTAAAGACACTCTTAAAGCATGAGGTAATTTTAGTAAGAAATTAAAGCTCCAGGCTACCCTAGTCAAGAGTAAATTTGGGGACGTCCCTGGTGGCGCAGTGGTTAAGAATCCGCCTGCCAATGCAGGGGACACGGGTTCGATTCCTGGTCAGGGAACTAAGATCCCACATGCCGCGAAGCAACTAAGCCCATGCGCCATAACTACTGAGCCCGCACGCCACAACTACTGAAGCCCGCGCGCCTACAGCCCATGCTCCACAGCAAGAGAAGCCACCGCGACGAGAAACCCGTGCACCACAATGAAGAGTAGCCCCCGCTCGCCTCAACTAGAGAAAGCCCATGCTCAGCAATGAAGACCCAATAGTCAAAAAAAAAAAAAAAAAAAAGGAAAAAAAAGAGTAAATTTGAACAAGGAAAGAAGGAATTGGATTAAAACTGGTTAAAAGAAACTGACTTTGAGAGCTAAGGGAATCACAGGGAAAGAAAAGCATCTCTGGAGCATCCCAGACAACGTCTGACCCTTCGGACCCTTCAGCATCTTGTTCTTCTGCATAAGATTCTTCAGGATTACACCCCTTACAACCAGTTCTGACACCACAGCTCTACATGAGTTAAAAGGGCAAGAAAAAATATACCCTTCTAATGTGCCACATGGACCAATCCCAGAGGAGAAGGATGCACGCGGCTTTCATATTCCTTACATTTGATTCAAGCAAGACTTATTTCTTACTCTCAGTGGTTTCTTGAGCTATTAGGATAATATTTTGGAAACGGATAGACTGCTTAATAAAAGGCCATTTGGTTACCATGTCTCATTTTCTCATAAAGCAGTATGGACAGCAGTGTAAGGACACTGCTGATTTTCCAGATGGCTTTGGAATAAGTTGAATTCCATTCTTCCCTCAAATTGGTCAATTGCTCTAGGTTTCAAAGACAGGCAACTTCCTGGTACTTTACATGAAAAAAATTAAAAGCTTGCCTGAACTTTACAAACAGGGAATTTGTGAGATGGAAAGAAGGAGAAGGGGAGGAAGGAGGAGGGAAGACAGGAAGGAAGGAAAGAAGGAAGAAAACGTCATTTGACCTGTACCCCTTTAGAACCAAAAGTTAATATGGTCCTCTTAGCTTCTGTGGATACTCCTCTCCTGCATTCAGGTTCCTACTTTTCTATTTCTCTCCCAAACTGGAAAACACGGCAATGATCTCACTTTTAAATCATAGATATGATATCCATGTTACTCCATTTCTGTGGCTTCTGTTAAAGGCAGTCAGCTCGTTAAATACTATCACCTAGGCTGCGTTTCAGATTTTGTGTACAGAACTGCATCAGTGAATGCCATTGCATTCAAAGTTGAGGGCATGACTCCAGAAATATGTCTGCACCCAAAAGTTGAGCGTGTTGCACGGTTTCTGTTGCTTGGATGAAGTAATCCAATAATTAATGTTGTTTTCCATTGAGTAAGTCTTCTCAAGAGGGTATTTTAAAAAGACGTGGCCTGAAAACACTGTGTGTGTGTGTGTGTGTGTGTGTGTGTGTGTGAATTTTAATGGCAGGCAAATAATCAACATGGATTGTGTTTACCACAGGCTTTCTGTGGTAAATATTCAGAACTTTCAAATAATGTACTTAAATGGTTACTAAGGCCACTTAAAACCATCCAATCTATTATTTATCCCCTCGTCCTCCCTCTCATTGTTTGAGAGGCATTTTGGCAAAAGTAATTTCTTCATTTTCCTATCTCCTTTTGTATTTTTTTTTCAAGTTACAGTTTTAAAGATGATTTGTTTATACTGGCTGTTGTGGTTCCCAAACATATCAGAAGCCTTATGTTTATGCATTTATATCCCCTGGGACTCCACAAAGCGACTCCTTTCATGGCATTCAATATCTGTCCTTTCCATACCAATGAGTTTCTTTTTCTTTTTAATAAATTTATTTATTTATCTATTTATTTTTATTTTTGGCTGCGTTGGGTCTTGGTTGCTCTGCGCGGCATTTCTCTAGTTGTGGCGAGTGTGGACTACTCTTGCGTTGCGGTGCACGAGCTTCTCATTGCGGTGGCTTCTCTTGTGGCAGAGCTCGGGCTCTAGGCGTGCGGGCTTCAGTAGTTGTGGCGCGCAGGCTCAGTAGTTGTGGCTCGCAGGCTCTAGAGCGCAGGCTCAGTAGTTGAGTAGCACGGGCTTAGTTGCTCCGCAGCATGTGGAATCTTCCCGGACCAGGGCACGAACCCGTGTCCCCTGCATCAGCAGGCGGACTTTCAACCCCTGTGCCACCAAGGAAGCCCGAGAAGCTACACTCATTTATCTCTATGTTTTTAAACGGAGTGTCAGCAGGGGGAAACCAGATCCTTTGTTTCACCCTCCACTAATACATCAGTGACCCAATCGCTCCTTATTCTGCTGTCACAAAGGGAGCCGGACACTTTATTTTTCCTATGACAAATCTAAAGTAGGTAATCACTCTTTTCTCTAGATAACCAGGCAACACCCACAGTCAAAGAGGATTCTCTCTTTCTAGTTCATTTAAACTCATAATTTCACATAGGCCCGTAATGATACACCAAACCACACAAATAGTTCAGTTTCATCCTACTGCTCCCAGGCAGAGAAAATACAGGTTAGCTGGTAAGGGAGGGTACTGAAAGCAGAAGTTCATCTCAAATCCTTAAGCCAAATGGACAATTTCATGGCTATGTTACCAGCCCATTTCCCCAAGATTCACTGGGAAAAGGGGTGCTTCCTATTTTGGGGGTGCAGGGAGCTGTGTGCCCTGCATGGTGGGAGTGCACAGGGAGTGCCCTTCTAGTTTCCATGTCATGGTCGTCCCCAGGAAGCCAATCACTCCAGGGTGACTGCCAAGGCACCTGGGCCAAAGGACTCTACGCCTTTTAATGTAATACAAGTTTCTATGAAGGGCTATCGCCTTCAAAGGAAGTTAAAGTAATTATAACCTGGCTTTAACATAGAGGCCATTTGTTCCATACGTTGAAATCAATCCAGTTACATTTTGATGCACACATCGTGCCAAGCGGTCACGATGAACAAAGCACTACCTAATGCTTAAGAAGAGCAATCCTCACCCGTGGAGGGAAGACAAGACCTGGGTAGCTTTCCCTTCCTTTTTTTTAAAAACAGCTTTTTTGGGCTTCCCTGGTGGCGCAGTCATTGGGAATCTGCCTGCCAATGCAGGGGACACGGGTTCGAGCCCTGGTCCGGGAAGATCCCACATGCTGCGGAGCAGCTGGGCCCGTGCGCCACAGCTACTGAGCCTGCGCTCTGGATCCAGCGGGCCACAACTACTGAAGCCCGTGCGCCTAGAGCCCATGCTCTGCAACAAGAGAAGCCACCGCTATGAGAAGCCCGCACACTGCAACGTAGAGTAGCCCCTGCTACTAGAGAAAGCCCATGCACAGCAATGAAGACCCAATGCAGCCAAAAAATAAATTAATTAATTAATTTAAAAAAATAAATAAAAACAGCTTTGTTGAGGTTTACTTTGCATACCCATAAAAGTGAAGTACAACACAAAGAGGTGAAGTAACTTGCCTAATATCTCGTAGCTGGCAAGAAGTCAAGTCAGGATGTGAAACATGACAGCCTGCATCCTATCCTCGTAACAACGAGATGGAAGTACCTGAGGCTCAGGGAGCTATAGAACTTGTCCAACACAGCTACTCGGTCACAGTGATTAAATTGAAACTTTGAGTTTGTCTATTCCCAAATCTTTACTTTTTTACTACATTACATTGGTCTCACTGCAAACTGTGGGGAGCTTTGAATACTGTAGCTTCCCAATTACTTTAAAAATGTTTCTTTCGTGCCCATTACTCATTCAACAAACAGTCATGTAGTGAGTGAATTGGGCCAGAGCCACAGAGCTACAGAGAACTAAGGCATGGTTGGATCCTGGGGGATCACAATCTCGTGTGGAAACAGACACGAAAACAATGAATTCTAACAGTAGGAACCTGTAAGAAGTACTCTGTTTGGAGAATAGGAAGGACTAAATTCCACCCAAGAAAGCAGAAACTTGAAGCAGCAGCCCAGGAGACATTGCTGATGACAGAGTCTATTCTTTTTTTTTTTTTTTGCGGTACGCGGGCCTCTTACTGTTGCCGCACACAGGCTCCAGACACGCAGGCTCAGCGGCCATGGCTCACGGGCCCAGCCGCTCCGCAGCATGTGGGATCTTCCTGGACCAGGACACGAACCAGTGTCCCCTGCACTGGCAGGCAGACTCTCAACCACTGTGCCACCAGGGAAGCCCGACAGTCTAGTCTTATTTCTTCTTAATAGGGCACAGCTGAGAGCAGAATCAGACTAGCATTTTAAGACTAGTTGATGGAGGATGGAAATTGATGGAGAGGAGATAAATTGTTAGGTAAATCAGGAACAAGATGCGAGATACCAGGGATCCTAAGTTAGAGCCGTGAATGCAGAGAAGGGAAGGTGGGGACAGATGGCACAGCAAACACACAGTTATGTTTTTTCCACTGTGTTTTTTTTTTATTTTATTAATACCACATCCATTTGCAGTTTTACAGGAACCAAGATTTGAGCTCCTTAGGTGCTGCTATACTTTCATGTTGCATGCACATATACGCACACAGTTTCACTAGTAATTTTTCACCTACAGATTTTTCTTAAAAAAAAAAAAATTCCCATGTGGCACAAAGATCTGTAGGTGTGGAGGCTTCCAGTGCAGAGAAAGGTCCTTTGGAGGGGAAGCCCAAAAAGATGATCAGTGATCAGTTAGTTATTAAGTCCACCAATGTGTTCAACACTGGGCAGGAGGACTTATAGAGGGAAAGGGCGTGAGGGCTCAAGGTGGAACCTCTAATTACTCCTTGATTCAGTGGGGAACTTTGTTGACCCAGAGAAAAGGAAGAGAATCCTAAAGTTCTCATGCATAAAACCTTCCCTCCCTTTTCCCCCACACACAATTCCTTCCTTTAGAGGTCTTTTGGGGTTAGAAAGTTGTCCTCTGGCAGTGCAAATGCTTTTGGGAGAGCACCTGACATCTGAGACGAAATGGATGAGAGGTTAAGACAAATGTTCTCCCATTTTTAATTTTGCTAAAGACTCTGCGGACAGTTTGTGAGAGAAAATTCTAATTTTGTGTAGCTCTTATTATTACAAGGGTACTATCTTCATTTCCATATTTGCACTAAATAATCAAGACCCAGCTCTTCTCTTTGCCATCTTTCCTCTTCCCTAGCAGCCGCAGACAAGAGGGTCGAGCTCTGCAGTTTTGGTGGGTATACAATCTACCCTGGACACCAGAGGCTCTACACCAGGACCTACTGGAAGGTTTTCCAACTTCATAACGCAAATTGCAAGTTGGCGTTCCTTTCCAAGAGGAATCCTTGGCAGGTAAACTAGACTGTTGTCTCCAGAAGAAAGCACAAAAAGGGAGAGGTGAAGAAATTTTTTTTTTTTTTAAACATCTTTATTGGAGCATAATTGCTTTACAATGGTATGTTAGTTTCAGCTTCACAACAAAATGAATCAGTTATATATATACATATGTTCCCATATCTCTTCCCGCTTGCGTCACCCTCCCTCCCACCCTCCCTACCCCACCCCTCCAGGCGGTCACACAGCACCGAGCTGATCTCCCTGTGCTATGCGGCTGCTTCCCACTAGCTATCTACCTTACGTGAGGTGAAGAAATTTTAAAAGGAGCCCACGGTATAGTCAAATTCCAGAGGCCATCACCGGTATAGCCCTTGCTGATATAAGGGCTAAGAGGAATCAGAAAGGCTCAACTAGAACAACCTAACAGGGCTGCCAAGGAAGCAAAAGAGGGCTAAGAAAGCACCTAAAAATACAGCAAAGGCTGCTGCTAAGCCTCCCTCGAAGGCAGCACCTAAGAAAAATATTGTGAAGCCCGTGAAGGTTTCTGCTCCCTGAGTTGGTGAAAAATGTCAAATTGCCACATCAGATTTTTAAAATCAATTAATTATTATTTGTTAGATCAGATTTTAAAATAAAGATCTGACTCTATAAAAGGGATTCCGTTCTTAAAACAAGGCATACATATTCACATCTTTCCCTTTCCTCTATACTCATTTCCTCTCATCTCTGCTTTCTTTTTTTCCCCAACAAATTTGTTCAGAGCCTTCTAGGAGTTAGCCATCAGCTGGACCTTCCCTGGTCCCAAATATCTAGACATGATTGTCTTGAGCCCCATTCTATGCCCCATGGGAGTGCAAAGCCCATCCTGAGATAACCACATTCCCAGGAAGCTTAGAGTTTGTTCTGATCTGAGCTCCTGTTTTTTCCTGAGTTCACAGGTTGATGAATCACCTGGCAAAATTCTAGGTGCTGCCCCTTCTTCCTGCTGAAACTTTCACTCCAAGCATGTGATACAGGACTTCCTGAAGACTTAAGGGGACAGAGGGAGGGTTTACAATGCAGTAAGGCAATATCTTCAAATCTACTGTCATCCAACCTTATCACTAACAGTGACTTTCCACAGTCCCAGCATAGACACCCAGTGACGCCACCTTCCTGCTCTCTTCCTCATGCCTCTTAAAATTCTTCTCTTTGCTTTCTGAGAAGGTACCCAGGTCCCAGGTCCCAGGCTAATGGGGTATTTGAGGGCTCAACAGCACAGTAGGGGGTCTCTATTTAACAGAATCCAGTCTTGGTAAATGGAAATTTGTGGTTGTAAGTAGCAGGTTTCCTCCTCCCCCAACTCTCATTACTCTCTGCCTCTACTACTGCATGTTATCTTCCCTTTAGGAGATTTTAGTCTCTTGGGAATAACACCTAATAAAGATATGTACAAAGTACTGAAAGGACATCAGGAAAGGGAAGACTTGCATGCAAAGGGGCCTGTGGGGATTAAGGGAAAGCGTTATGAACAGTCCATGCATGCCTGTATCCATCCTCCCATCCATCCTCCCACCCATCCATCCATCTATCCATCCATCTAACAATGACTGAGTGCCAGCTTAAGTGCCAGATACCACTCTAGCCATTGGAGATATAGTCATGAATAAGACAGCAAGGGCTCTGCCCTATCAGGGTTTATATTCCAGTTGGGGCCTATGAATTTTGATTCATGTCTTGCAGGAAGAAGAAGCATTCACTGCAGAGGTAAGGGAGTCAAGACTTTTCCAGCAGAGAGAACAGGATACATAAAGCCATAAAGGCAAGAAAGAAAATGAAATACAATTAAAGCACTAGGAAACTTAATATGCTTGGCTCATAGGATATGCAGTGGGAAGGCAAAGATGGAGGCAGGGCCAGGCACGCATATAGCTGGGAGTTTGGATATTATCCTGTGGCAAAGGGTAGGTTTGATCAATTCTACAACGTCCCTGTCTTTCTTTTTCCTGCTGCTGTGCCCTCTCTTCATCTCTATTCCAGTCAGCGTGTGTGCTTGTCATTCCCATCAAATGAGTCCATAGAGATAGGAGCACTGATTTATTTGAGCAGACATGTGTCAACATCATTTGGAGAAAAGGCACCAGACCCATTATATACACTCAAATAATGTAATTAGGACTAGTTTGAAAGCAGCAAACCTCAAGCTTTCTTAATTCAGTCCTGACTGTTTCAGCCCACTCTGCTTCTCAGCCTGTATTCTGAACTAATTTCTACTTCTCCATCTCTCCACTCGTCAGCTCCTTTTCCCCAACACACACACACACACACACATGCACGCACACACACACTTCAGTCATCTCAGGCTCTCCCCTATTGTCTTGACTCTTGTCATGGCAAGCCATGATAGTCACTGGATTTCCACAGCAAGGAAGGGGTAAATTCTTAGACACCATCTCCCTTAATGTGGGCGAAGGTACTATAATAAAAACATGTTTCAATCCTAATCTCTTCACATCTTTGTTGGATTCATGCAATTCTAAAGGCAAGATCTGGATGGGACCTTAGAGACCGTCTAGTGAAATCTAGCTCCTTCATTTTAGAAAAAAACAGATCAGGGGAATTTATCTCAAGCTAACAAGACTCTGGAGCTGAAAGCAACAGAGGCACATCTTGGTTCCCTACTCTGATGGGGGATATGCATGTGTGTGTGCGTGTGTGTGTACGTACATGTGTGTGCGTGTTGGAGAAGAGTGTGTGGTAGGAGACCCTGGTCCATGCAGGCAAGTGGAAAATGTAAGACGCAATCCCAGCAGCCATACACCCAGGCTTTATGGATGTTGGAACATTCTAAGGTTCTGCAGAGGTTGATACAGCACAGAAACCAGGCATCGGGCCACATACCCAGAATTAGGGAATTCTTAGTCCCACCCAAGCGTTACACCTGGTGACAGCCTCACTCCTCTTATCTCTGCCTCTGCTATTCCTGCTACTTCTGCTGCCACAGGTTAATGACTTGAGAAGATAAAAACCAACTCGTCTGTCTCCTTTACGGCTCCTGCTGGCTCTTGGCCTCCCCTAATTGCGGTTTCTGCTTCCTGCACCTCTGTGGATCATCGGCTGTTGCCCATGGCTAAGTCCTTCTCTCAGTCTAGCCTTTAAAGTTCCCAAGAGGGAGTTCCCTGGTGGCCAAGTGGTTAGGATTCCGGGCTTTCACTACTGTGGCCTGGGCTCAGTCCCTGGTCAGGAACTGAGATCCTGTAAGCTGCATGGTGCTGTCAAAAAAAAAAAAAAACCTCCCGAGAGAGGGGCTGATTGGTTCATTTAGTTTCCTCCTCCCTTCTCTCCTTCCTTCCTGCCTTCCTTCCTCCCTCCCTTCCTTTATTTTTGGCTGCTTTGGGTCTTCGTTGCTGCACACGGGCTTTCTCTAGTTGCAGCGAGTGGGGGCTACTCTCTTTTGCGGTGCGCAGGCTTCTCATTGTGGTGGCTTCTCTTGTTGCGGAGCACGGGCTCTAGGCATGCGGGCTTCCGTAGTTGTGGCACGAGGGCTCAGTAGTTGTGGCTCGCGGGCTCTAGAGCACAGGCTCAGTAGTTGTGGTGCATGGGCTTAGTTGCTCCGCAGCCTGTGGGATCTTCCTGGACCAGGGATGGAACCTGTGTCCCCTGCATTGGCAGGCAGATTCTTAACCACTGCACCACCAGGGAAGTCCCTCTTTAGTTTCATAGTTATTCTTCGTGGACAATATTCTTGTGTCAGATCTCGAAGACTGCCACCTGGCCTGGGCAACAGCTGTGCTGGGACTCATTGCCTGTGCCCAGGGTGGCAGTAATTTGCTTTTGTTAGACAGGACTGTGCTGGTGGCAGGGTTGAACCCCCTCTCCAAGCAGCCTCTCCCATAACTTTTAGTGGCTGAGGCAGGGCTCAAATCCAGGTGTTCAGACTCCTTGCTCTGTGCCCTTCTCATCATGCCAAACTCACCTGGTTCTCACTGGTCCTGTGTGTTTCTTCCTCACCAGCTCCCACTCCTCATGGCATCCACTCTCCCATCGAGCAGGACCCAGGGTCAGATCCTGGAGTTATAGAAAAGGACGTGATAAACTAATTATAACTGAGAATGGCTTAGTCTATATCCTGGGTATTTACATTTTAATGATGCCTTAAGCCGAACAAATTACCCTCTAATGCAGCATTTCATACTGTGCTAGAAGGAAAGAAAGATTTGGGAGGGAGCAAATTTCCCAGGGCTACTCCAATTACCATACAAACAACAACTTATTCTGCGTGCCAATAAATATAGCTTCCAGCCTCTTTTACATATATTATCTCCCCGGTCACCACTTTTATTTCACTGATGAAGATTAAGACATGAATAACTTTTCTGGGCATAAGCCAGATTAAGGATGTTGAGATGGGCACAAATAAGCACATTTTATGCTCTAAAAAAGGCTCAGAAGTCACAAGGTGAAGGATGGGAAGGTCCTTTTATAAGGGAAAAAGGTTCTAATTTAAGAATTCTCAAACTTTCCATTACCCATTGCACTCTCCTGCAAGGGAGAGAGGTAAGTTGTCATTCACGGACCTGAAGTTAATTCTCTTGTATTCCTGTAGAGTTATTGAAATGGAGCAGGACCCTGTGCAGCTCCTGGGTACAAACCTTTCTGCG
Source organism: Globicephala melas (assembly GCF_963455315.2). Lineage (NCBI taxonomy): Eukaryota > Metazoa > Chordata > Mammalia > Artiodactyla > Delphinidae > Globicephala > Globicephala melas. Next base: position 74,776,992 of record NC_083324.2, on the reverse strand, counting down.
TCTCTCATTTCTTATTTGTAGGAAATAGGCTTCATTCAGCCACCGTGACCTTCCCTGAGTTCCAAAGGGCAGATTCGAACAGTTGCTGATCAGAGAAGAGAGGGGATGCAGAAACAAGGGAGGAGTAGTCAAGAAACAACAGTGCAGCCTTGGGGCAGGGTCCTGGTTCCTCCTCAAGTAATAGACGTAACAATATCTTTGAGCCCTTCTGAAGAACCAAGGCCCCCCACCCAGGTGGAGGATGGCAACTTCAGGCTGAGCACAAGATTCCTGGAGCACCTCCCCACTACCTCACCACCAACCCATCAGAAGAAAGTCACACACCCTGCAGCCCTCACCTCAAATGTTGCCTATAAAAACCTCTTCCCCCAGACCAGCAGGGAGTTTGGGGGTTTTGAGCATGAGCCACCCCTTCTCCTTGCTGGGCCCTGCACTAAACCGTTCTCTGCTCCAGACTGACTTTTTGGTTGGTTTGGCCTCACTGTTTGTCAGGGACATGAACTTTGTTCGGTAACATTATTTTTTAATCAACAAATATTATTATAGTGCCTATTAGGGACTGGGTGATATTTTTAAAATGCCAGTTACATATCCACTGTAAATATTTTAATTTTTACATTCATTTTACCTTATTGTTATCAAACCCAAGTCCATGTGCCTGATACACGGTAAGGCCGAACAAACAGAAACGGAGTTTTGGGGCAGAGAAAGGTTTTTTGTCGGGCCAAGCAGGAGAACAGGTGGCTCATATTCAAAAGACACAAACTCCCCAATGTCTTTTAGGGAATAATTGTTTTAAAAAATTTATTTATTTTTGGCTGCATTGGGTTTTCGTTGCTGTGCATGGGCTTTCTCTAGTAGCAGCGAGCAGGGGTTACTCTTTGTTGCGGTGCGCGGGCTTCTCATTGGGGTGGCTTCTCTTGTTGCGGAGCACGGGCTCTAGGTGCACAGGCTTCATTAGTTGTGGCACATGGGCTAAGTAGTTGTGGCTCTCAGGGTCTAGAGCACAGGCTCAGTAGTTGTGGTGCATGGGCTTAGTTGCTCCGCAGCCTGTGGGATCTCTCCGGACCAGGGCTCGAGCCCATGTCCCCTGCATTGGCAGGCGGATTCTTAACCACTGCACCACCAAGGAAGCCCTGGGAATAGTTTTTAAAGGAAACGTTTGGGGTGAAGGCTGCAGGGGGCATGACTTTCTTCTGATTGGTTGTTGGGAGGTAACGGTGGTTACCGGGAATCTCAATCATCAACCTTCTGGTTCCAAACGGTCTGGGATCTTTGCAGGTAGTTAGCGTCCTTCACCTGGGTGGGGGCCTTAGTTCCTGCAGAACAACTCAAAGATACAGTATCAGATTGTTATGGATATCCCTTGAGGAGGAACTAGGACTCAGGTTTTATCGGTTTTATGTTACATTATTGTTTCTTGACTGCTTTTCCTCAGTTTCTGCATTCACTCACTTCTATAATTAGCAATTGCTTGAATTTGCTCTTTGGAACCCAGGGAAGGCCTAGGGGAATAAAGTCTTTTTCCAGAAACAAGAACTGGGGGACATGGAAAGGCTTTTGTACCCAGGAGGGCTCCACAGCGTCTTGCCTGGTTTCAATACCTCAAATAGAATTGAGAACGTGTGTATGTATATGCATATATGTACAATATTCTTAACTAATATTTACATTAATTTCATGTTATATTACAAAGATTTTTACATAACTAAACATATGGAAAGACATTATTCTCAAAACATATTATTGTAATAACTATATAATATTCCATTATTTCAATATATAATATAATTTAAATATTTCCCTCCTGGTGGATATCTAGGTTGTGAAATTTTCACTGTTGCAATGATGCTATAAGTCTCCTACATAAATTCTCGTTTGCATCAATGATTATTCCTTAGGATAGATTCCCAGATTGGGAAATAGTGAAAGAGCATGATGATGTTTAAGGCAAAAAAAGCTATCTCTGAGGCTGAGTTGTAAAGAAGCTGCAGTGTCAGACATAGGAACAAGGCCAGGAACCCCTTTCCAAGTACAGAGAAACATCTTTGAGTGAACATTCCGTTTCCTCCATCAAGGGAAGGGAGCCTGCACTGAGGCGTGGCTTGCATTTTGTCCTCCATTTTTCTGTTGGAGAATTGTACAGCCCGAGTTTGGAGGGCAAGTAAGTCCTTTCATATCGTTGACAACCTCTCTCGGCTTAAACCGTACTCTCCTTTCAATGGACTTTGCTGAGAATAACATCCAGAGGACTGTCGGGGTTCACAGCATCTGGCCCCCCCCCACCCCGTTGGCCATCTTCGGCATTCTGCCCTTCCTTCAGTGCCTTGAAGGGGCCACGTTCTTTAAAGGCTTTAGTCCATCCTTTTCTCTCTGTCTGGAATATTCTTCCCCACACTCTTTATGTGCTCTTGCTCTTTTTCTTCCTTTGGGACACAGTTTTTTTGTTTTGTTTTGTTTTTGCGGTACACGGGCCTCTCACCGCTGTGGCCTCTCCCGTTGCGGAGCACAGGCTCCGGACGCGCAGGCTCAGCGGCCGTGGCTCACCGGCCCAGCCGCTCCGCAGCACGTGGGATCTTCCCGGACCGGGGCACGAACCCGTGTCCCCTGCATCGGCAGGCGGACTCTCAATCACTGCGCCACCAGGGAAGCCCCTGGGACTTAGTTTTAAGCATACCTCCTCAGAGAGTTCTTGCCCATGTCACTCAGAATGTTGCTACTTTGTAGAACTTATTAAAACGTCTAATTATTTTACTTAATTCTCTTTTTACTTGTTTTTTACCCTCTGCTTCCCACCCGTGATGGAAGAGTGGGTTCTCTGGAATCCCTCGAGCCTCTCGCAGTGACTGGCACGTAGTAGGCATTCTATAACTATTTACTGTTGAATTTCTGGACAGTTTGGCCGGTTGTGACAGGGGGACAAAGTGTACAGTAAGATGAGATGTGGACTCCAGGGCCACATTTGGACAGCAGGGACCTGGGCGCCAGGTCCAAGGTTGAGTTGATCTGTGTTACCTGCCGTGGTAGCTGAATAATTTTCTTTTTCTTTTTTCCTTTTTTTTTTTAAATTGGGGTAGAGTTGTGTTACAATGATGTGTTAGTTTCTACTGTACAGCGAAGTGGAGTTCCCTGTGCTATACAGCAGGTTCTTATTAGTTATCCATTTTATGCATATTAGTGTATATATGTCAATCCCAGTCTCCCAATTCATCACCCCCTCCCACCTTCCCCACCTTGGTGGTAGCTGAATAATTAATAAAAGATGTCCATGTCCGCATTCCTGGAACCTGTGACTATCTCAGAATGAAATACTGAGGTTTGCTTGGCCAAGAAGCCAGCCAAGCAACCAACCCCAAGGTTGGGGTAGTTATGATCTGGGTTCAAAAGCTAGAACACCACCTATGAAGAGTCCAGTTCAGCAGAAATCTGAACTACAGTAGTCCCAGCACCCACGGAGGCCCCAGTTAAACCAAGACAAGACCAGATACTGAAGCCAAAGGTGAGTGTAAGCCTGAATGGACCTCAAGATATATACCCTGTTTGTGGGAGTTGAGTACAGAAAGTATGTAACTGAAACAACATGGACTGTGATATTACACTTTGGTTGGAATCTTGACTTAGCCACTTCCTAAGTATAATAGCCAGGTAAACTTGGGCAGTCCTTTAACCTAGCTGAGATTTAGTTTTCTCATCGATAAAATGTCAGTCAAAACACCTACTATACAGGATAGTTGTGAAGATTAGAAATTCCATTTATGGCATGCCCAGGACATAGTAGGTTTGCAAATGGTGATTATTATTATTACTGGAGTGTCTTCCAGGGACCCATTGCCAGAGTCATGGATCAGGGACTAGGGCTCTATCTTAGCTTGGTTCTAATGGATGGGGTGTTTGTTCCCCCACCCCAAATCCTCAAAAGGGAGGCAGACATAAGAAAGGGATATACTAAGGGATCAGATCCTTTACCCCACTGGCTCCCCTACTTCCGATCCCGAACCCTGTTTAGCACAATTTGGCAAACCATGAAACAGGAAATTTGTGCATTTCTCTACCTGGTAGACAGCCTATGAGACCTCTGTCCAGTAAGTTAACTTTCAATCTCATTTTCTTCATCTCTCAAGTAAGGGTAATAATAGTATCTTCCATGGAGGGTTATTATAGATAGGAAATTTAAATAATGCATATAAAACACTTATCAAGGAACCCGGTATATGGCAAGAGCTCAGTAAATACTAACTGTTGCTGAGGTTGGGGGCAGTGAAGGTAAGCCTGAAGATGCTAATGGTGAGGATGGTGAGAAGAACGAGGTTGAGGAGGATGATGCAATGAAAGTGGCTTCTTGATTAAATTCAGGGGACACCCTGGGACTTAACAGTTCTCACACAGCCTTAGGGCAGAACTCTTTTTGGAGGGAGGATGCTTAAAACGACACAAATTTCTTCTCTTACAATGGTGCAGTCAGAATTTTTAAATCAGTCTCACTGAGCTAAAGTCAAGGTGTCAGCACGGCTGGTTCCTCCTAGAAGCTCTAGGGGAGAGTCCATTTCCCTGTGTTTTTTAGCATCTAGAAGCCACCTACACTCCTGCACTCGTGGCCTTCGTCCATCTTCAAAGCGCATCACTCTAACCTCTGCTTCTGCCATCAAACTTCCTCCTCGATCCTTTGACCTTCTTACCTCCCTCTTCTAAAAACCCTTGTGACCACATTTATGACCCACCAGACAACCCTGAGTAATCTCCCCCCATCTCAAGATCCTTAACGTTATCACATCTGCAGAGTTTCTTTTGCCTTATGAGGTAACCATCACAGGTTCTGGGAATTAGGATGTGGCTTTGGGTGGGGCGGAGAGGCTCCTCCACCTACCCCAATCACCTGCCATCTGTCCCCACGTCCTTACTTCCTCAGCGTAGATTCCGGGACCCACCTCTGTGAGGCCCCCATTGCAGGCACCCTCCAAGCCCTGCTTCTCCCTTCTGTTGTAGGCTACAACTTCACCCAGTCCTCCATGTGCTTGCATCCAAGCAGCTCGACCAGTCTGGAGAAAAACACAACCGTGCCAGCGGGTCCCACCTTATGTTTTTTGCCCCAGATCTGAGGCAGGCCCTCAGCATTAGAGCAGACAGCTTGCCACAGACCAGGGCACAGACAGGTAAGGGAGAGGTAGAATGATTCATTTTGAGATAATAAAGTCCAAGGAAAAACAGATAGCAAAGGTTAAATGGGGATAAGGCAATCTCCTTTGGATCCACAAATGAATTGTGAGGACCATTTGCCCTGAGTGGGAAGAGTTTTTATGCAAAGCCCTCTGGGTGATGGAATTCTAAGGCAGAGGGAAAGTTACGTGGCCAATGCAGAAAAGGGGAATCTTTCCAGGTCTGCTAAGAAGCTAGAGGAAAAGGTTGTGTAAGTACAGGGCTTAAATTCTTATCAGGGAGACAGAACATGATAAGGTAAACACATAAAAATAAAATACAATGCCAGGTAAAGAAAAATGCTGATAAAAATAAAACAGGGAAGAGTACGGAAAATAACAAGGATTGTTATTTTAGAACGAGGAGTTGCAGTAATGACCTATATGGGGAAAGAAGCTAAAAAAAGAGGGGATAGATGTATACATGTAACTGATTCACTTTGCTGTACAGCAGAAACTACACAACATTGTAAATCATCTATACTCCAATAAAAATTAAAAAAAAAAAGAAAGAGGAGTTGGAGAGGGCTTCTCTGAGGAGTGGCATGTGAGCAGTGAGGGAGGAGGAAAGAGAGGCAGGGGAGGAGGGGAGGAAGTGCAAAAGCCCTGGGGCAGGATCTGGGTAGTGAGTTTGAGAACCTGCCGGGGAAGTGGGTGTGGCTGGAGAGGAGTGAGCCTGGAAAGGACTGGTAGGTGAAAGTGGGCAGGTTTCCAGGGGTTGTACCCCAGAGAGTCTTAGAGGACCTTCTGTCTTTGCTTGGCTGTTCCTCTGGTGGGGGAGACAGAGGCCCCTCTCCTCGTCCCGACGGCACAGCTAAGCTGGCTTCAGGAAAGCCATCCTCGTGTGTCATCTCTGCTGAGAAGCCCTCCTGTATCCCCTGAAGGTGTAACTGATCATGGCCGCTTGCATCCTTCCATGATCCTGAGAGTCCCCACCTCGGGCAAGTCTTTATTTCTCAAGATCCCAGCCTCTGCATCGGACCAGCTCAATCTTCCTGCGGGAGTCGAAAGGAACCATCCCTTCCCAAGTTCTGATACCCAAGTCATCAACCCATGACAGCTTCTTTCAGAGGATTTGCTTCTTCCTCTTATATTTGGAAAGATATTTGGCTTTCTTCTCCATTGTCTGGTTTGGTTCACTTCTCCTATTGTTGCTTTTGTTCCATGATTAGCATCTTGGACATAGGGGATGAAGAAGGACTCCAAAGTGTAAGTGAGGTCAGGGGGAGGTGGGAGAAAGCTTGGAAGGTGAAGCTGAGAACATGTGATTCAAGGAAGGGTAAAGAAACAAAACAGAGCAAAGAAGGAGAGTCTGACACCCCTGGGAATCAGCTTCCACACCACCGCTGCTCGCACCTTCTGCCTGGTCCAGGGGCCAGAGGGGACATCCTTGACTGTCTTTACCAGGCGGCCCAGCCCTGCCTGCTCTTGCAGCTGAAATGCCAGAGGGTTGGGGAGCTCATCTTTGAGGCTGAAAATGGGCCACAGGTTTTAAATCTGGTCATTACACTGGTCAAAATTGAGGACTGAAAAGGCAAAGCCCAATATTAACAACAACATAATTACAAAAACCAAATGTAATTTTTTTTTTTTTTTTGCCATGCTGCGCAGCTTGTGGGATCTTAGTTCCCCAACCAGAGACTGAACCTGGGCACTGGTGGTGAAAGCACGGAGACCTAACTACTGGACCGCCAGGGAACTCCCCGAATGTAACTTTTGAGACAAATCTCACCACTCTGGTTTATTGTACAAAATAATCCAAAGAGTAGGCCAGCTAGGCAAGCCTGGGTTCAAGTCTTGATTCTGAAACTTCACACCTGTGTAACTTAGGTATCTAAGTACACTGTAAGTACAAAGCTTAAATTCTTATCAGGGAGACAGAACACGATAACGTAAACACATAAAGATAAAATACAGTGCCAGGTAAAGAAAAATGCTGATTAAAAATGAAAGAGGGAAGAGTACGGAAAATAACACAGATTGCTATTTTAGAAAGAGGAGTTGGAGTAATGACCTGTATGGTGAAAGAAGATTTACTTCTTACAATGTAAGAAGTTACATTTCTTCACACTTGAGTTTTTCTTGCATGTAATTGTGGATAAAATTATCCAGCTCACAAGTGCACAAATTAACAAATGAGATCTACCTAGCAAGTTGCCTAGCCTGTAGTTAGCGCTCTTTCCCTTTCCTTTCTAGCTTTCCCTCCCTCGGTCCCTCCCTTCACCCCTTCCTTCTGATTTTTTAAAGAGTGCTATGACAGTCTAAAGATATTTAGAAAGTACAGATATACCAAAAAGATTTTAATAAACATGTTGACATGTTTCTAAGGAAAAGTTTCAGTGTGTATAACAGGTGTCATACCAAACCAAAAACAATAAGGAGAGAGAGACAGAGAAAAAGAAGGGAAGGAAAGTAAGAAGGAAGGAAAAAAGGAAGGAAGGAAAAGACTACATAATTCTCTTTCTCCCCTTCCTTTCTCTCTTGGAATATAAATTCCTGGGGGGTAAGCTTCCCAAACATATTCTTGTTTTTATATCAGCTCAAGTCAAAGTATCCCAGAAAAAAGTTTGGATTTACTACTAATCTTGAATTAAGCAGGCAAATGTTTCTCAAGCCCCTGTTTGAAGAGTATTGTTCCAAGTGCTGTGAGGTAATACAAACACGAATAAGAAATAAGAACTACCAGCAATCCCACTTCTGGGTATTTATCCAAAGAAAATGAAAACACTAATCCAAAAAGATATCTGCAGCCCCATGTTCACTGCAGTACTATTTGCAATAGCCAAGGTATGGAAACAGCCTAAGTGTCCATCAATGGATGAATGGATAAGGAAATTCTAGTATGTGTGTAAAAACGAAGTAAAGCGTGCCATTTGCAGCAACATGGATGGACCATAAAAAAGAAGGAAATCTTGCCATTGGCAATATAACAACATGGATGGAACTCGAAGGCATTATGCTAAGTGAAGTAAGTCAGACAGATAAAGACAAATACCGTATGACTCTCTTATATGTGGAATCTAAAAAAACAAAACAGGGACTTCCCTGGTGGCGCAGTGGTTAAAAATCCGTCTGCCAATGCAAGGGACACGGGTTCAAGCCCTGGTCCGGGAAGATCCCACATGCCGCAGAGCAACTGAGCTCCGTGGGCCACAACTACTGAGCCCGCACGCCACAACTACTGAAGCCTGCATGCCTAGAGCCCGTGCTCTGCAATAAGAGAAGCCACTGCAATGAGAAGCCCGCGCACTGCAACGGAGAGTAGCCCCTGCTCGCTGCAACTAGAGAAAGACTGCGCGCAGCAACAAAGACCCAACGCAGCCAAAAATAAATTAAAAAGCAAAACAAAACTCCCCAAAGACAAGCACATAGATACAGAGGACAGATTGGTGATTGCCAGAGGTGGAGGGTAGGGGTGGGAGAAATGGGTGAATGGGGTCAAAAGGTAGAAAAAGCCAAACAAACAAATTTGAAAAACTTTCAATAGTGTGGATATATAATGGCTGGGGGTAGGGGCAGTGTACATAGTGAATTTAGAGATCTGTCTTCAGCGAGGGTCGGAGGTAAAGGGAGGATGGATCTCAGGTTCTTTCCTGATCTGAGCTGAATAAAGTTGCATTTCTCAAACTGGTCTTAGTTTCTGCCACGAGCAGGAGTCATTGCCAAGCAGCTGGGTAGGATTCTAGCTTTACTACTTGGCCGTGTGAGCTTGGACCAGTCACTTGCCTCTGAAAATTTGTCTCTTCATCTGTAAAATATGATTAAGGATTCCTGACTCATAAGATTAATGTAGGATGATATTTGTGAAAACGTCTGGCATATAGTAATCACTCAAACTAAGAGCTTATGACCTGTGAAATTTCAAGTTATACCTTTCTCTGAGTTCCACAGAGATAACACTCAACCTTCTACCCCTGGCTTCCCCATCCTTAAATTTTGTTCTCTGCCTTGCAAATCCCTCTGTCTTCAGCCCACCAGACAGGAGAATTTGGAAAAAGAAGCAATAGGGAATTCCCTAGTGGTCCAGTGGTTAGGACTTGGCGCTTTCACTGCCAAGGGCTCGGATTCAATTCCTGGTTGGGGAACTAAGATTCCACAAGCCGTGTGGCGCGGCCAAAAAAAAAAGCAATAGGAATTAGGGTGCAGTTATTTTTTTTAATTGCTTGTAAACAGATACACTTATTTTATTAGGGAAACAGGAATTTAATGCCTTAAAATGAAACTCATTTTTACACTTACTTCTAAGAGAAAAATTGCATAAAATACCATTTTAGCAGCCAATCAACTCATTTACAATCCTTAATTTTAAAAGCAGTAAATGTTTCTATATAAAAAACAGGGTCTTACTGATTTGGGAAAAGACATAAGAGGAGGATGGGTTTTCAAACAACCCCGTTCATAAATCAGTTCTAGAAAAGACTACATTAGGATACAAATATCCATTGTGTTCATCATTATGAATCTTTTATTTAATATTAGTTTTAGTGCTGTGAAGAGAGACGGCTGAAAATCTCACAAAGTGACAACCACATTGTTGATTACTCTAAGGCTTTTGAATAGTTCAGATAATTCCATAAAATGATTATTTTCCAAGCAAAGTTCATGCTGCTTTAAAAGTGACTTCAGATACAAGCAAGCTACTTCAATTGAGCCTAAGGCATAGTGTGAGCAGAATGTCCCCAAAACCTTAAAGTGGTTTCAAGCTTTCATTACTTCAAGAGTATATATGTTACAAACAACAAAAAAATCATTTGAAAGTGTTAGTATTTCAATTTCTTTACCTTTATGCATTTTGGTGCATTTTGAATGACTTTGTGTTTTGTTTGTTTTTTGTGTTTTTGGCTGTACCACGTGGCTTGTAGGCGGCTTGTGGGATCTTAGTTCCTGGACCAGGGATTGAACCTGGGCCATGGGAGTGAAAGCACCAAGTCTTAACCACTGGACGGCCAGGGAATTCCCTTGAATGACTAATGTTTTCATTTTTGTTTGTTTGTTTGTTTTGGTCAATGTTTGCTAACTTCCATTAGAGGGACAAAAATTAAAATTAAATATGAATTATTCTAAAACGTTAAAAATGTAGTAATTGCATGAAGAAGTAAAAAAAACTGAACTTTCAAATGGTTTCTAAAGTTTGTAACGTATATACTTCTGAAAGGATGAACACTTAAAATTGCACTAAGACCTTTGGGACATCTTTTGTCAAATACTATACATAGTAAGTGCTGTGGAGAATAAAAGTGAAAAAGGTCGAATCAGAAGGGAAAATTCCCTCTAAAGAAAAAAAATCCCTTTTTCCTTAGATCAGTTGATGTAGGCAGGGCACCAAAGACCAATCATCCAAAAAAACCCTAAAGGCCCTTGACGGGGTGAGGCAGGGTGTGTGTGGGATGGTGAATTGGGGGGTATGTGATTATACTGCCTAAATTTCCATTGCTTAAATGATTCTGGGTCCAATTTTCTCTTGCTAATGAAGTTGTTTCTCTGTCCATTCCCCTGCATGGAAGAGCTTATGGTATAATGAGAACATTACAGGTGTGAACTCCTAAGGCACAGGTATGATGGGCAATTCAAGGTCAGGGCCACTTTTCACAGTGCTGCAGGTGAAAAAGAAAAAGGAACTAATTTAATCACCTCACTGTTCCTGGGAGTGAGACAAAGATGTCATACCTTCAAATGATCGGCTATTTTATTTTTTCAAATCATCCCCCTTTTACCATCCAAGAGAGAAGGAAGCTTCCAGAACCGTGCCTGCCTTGCAATCCTATTCCCATTTGATCTTCTCCAAGAATGCCTTCTTTGTAGAATGTCATCATGGAGACTTGATCAAACCACGCCCAGGCACTTAATCTTGCAATCTGTTGCAGAATGGCTGATACTCCTTCTTAGGCCAGAGAACGGCAAGTTCTTAAGTGAACTAGTTTAAGGAAACAAAGCTGTGGACAAAACACTTAACCCAAGTCCAGGACACGGCACTTTAGCAAAACACAAGATTAAACCTGTTATTATTTGTATAACACAACTCAGGATGTTTGATTTAAGGCTTGGAAAAGGAAAAGGTACGTCAGGTGTGTTAACTGTTCCATGGTTTGTTAAACTTTCCAAGTTTGTTTCACTCAACAAATATTTATTGAGCCAGGTCAATATCTTGAATCTTCACTACGGAGATAGAAGATGATTAAGACATAAACTTTGGACCCAAAGAGCTCAAGATCTGGCCAGCGACACAGAGAGGTAAACTAACTATAGTATAATGTCATACATGCTGTAACAGAGACATGTAGGATAAAACTAGAGGAACAACTGTCTTTCCATATGAGGGTAGAGAAGGTGAGGAGAGGACATTAGGAAAGGCTTCTGAGATGAGGTACCGCTTGAGGTTGGTCTTAAAGGGAAGATTCAATAAGCAGAGGAGGGCAATTGAAAAGAAAACAACACCTAACAAAGGCTCAGAAGTATGACAAGGACAAGGTAGTTAAGAAACACAATGATCTAATGGGATTAGTGTGTAGAACCTGGGGTTTGTAGGGACTGGCAGGTACTGGGGATGAAACTAAGCCGGATGTAGGAAGTAAAGGCTCTATGTGCCATATCTGTACATGTTTACTCGACCTTGTAGCAGGGGGGAGGGTTGAACCATAAACAGAGATCAGAATGAATTGTTTTGTTAGGATTTTGAACTTCAAATTGAGAATAATGAGGAAACTTTGTTGGGGATTTGGTGAGGAAAGAACATGACCAGATTTAGGTTCTAAAATGTTCATTATCCTTAGGGTGTGAAGAAGAGATTTATTGCAGGACTGAGAGGCAGGGATGCCAATCATGAGGTTTGTGTAATCGTCTAGACAAGAGGCTTTGACCAGAGCAGAAGAGATCTAGAGGAGGAGCAAAGGGGGAAAAGTGACAGAGATAGAATTAGATTAGAATTAATTGAGATAGAATTAGCAGGTCTTCATGACCTTGGATGGGAGGGATGATGAATAACTAAGGTCTAGCCAATGGCAATGCTTCCCAGAAGACACACATGGCGATTCTACTTGGCCAGAATTTTAGTCACATGGCCATACCTAGGAGCACTGGAGGCTGGGAAAAGTAGTCTTTTATTCTGGGCAGCCACATGATTTTGAAATAAGTATGCACCTATAATTGAGCACAATAGCCATCTCTAACACCCAGACCTGCTGTACTATTTTAGTCATCTTTTAACCTTTCTCCTCCCTGAGACTGTGAATTCCTCAAAGACAGGATCAGTTCTTAATATTGTTTCTGCTGTACCCAACAGTGCCGAACACATAGGAGATACTCAGTAAGTGTTGAAATGAAACAATCTTGCTGTTGCTTAGATGAATTTCATGCTTTTTTTTCCCCTTTGAGTGTGGCTTTAAGCTGATTCTTGTAGCTTTTGTATGCTCACACCTCTTCCCATCAAATTCCTGTCATTCATTCCTTCATGGATCAGCTTGGGATGTTGACCATAAAGCAGGCACTACTAAGAATGTGAACTGTTATTTTCATTGTAAAAAGTGGGTACTTACATTCTTTTTTTTTTTCTATTTTAAAGTCTTTTTATACATGACAAAACCAGACCTCAAATAGCTAAATCTGCAAACTTCCTATATAGCATAGTAGGAATTCTACAGTGTTGGGTCCAAATATATATCTTAATAGTACTTAAATATTTCAGTGGATTATTTTATAATACATTTAATTACTGACCTGTGTGCAGTCGTTTCTGAGGCTCCCTTTCTTGCAACATAGCCTCTGTTAATATATTGAGGGTTGGTTTGTCACACTTCCTCTTAGCAGGGCTTTAATAGAAATATACTTTTCAAAATTCTTCTCTCAAGGTCCAAAATTGCTATTTGCCCGTAGCACACAAAGATGCTGTGACTGGCAAAAACCTTCTGCTTTTTAGTAGCCAGCTCTCATCAATTTTAGGTCTTCTTTATTTAACTTAGCAGTTCATCTTTTTCCATTTGGTAACCACTTTTCTTCCACTATTCTCGCAACTGCCTTGCTAAGTTACCTTCAGGAGTACTGTATTGAGTCTTGAAGCAGATAACTGAGAAACTGTGTTATCTTGAAGTAGAAGGGGTCAAGGAAAGCTAGAAGAAGCCCAGCACCATAGGGTTCACAAATGAGTGGTATGAGCCAGATGGCCAAAGAGGTAATTTCAATACAGTGTGCCCTGTGCTGGCAGAACCTAGAGGATGGACACTGTACCAGAAATGGTGGCAGCTCTCAGGAGACTCTGCCTCCCACCAGGAGAGACAAAGAAAGGAAGGCCAGGTCCTCTCTCACATTGAGAAATGCAGGAGATGCCAGCCAACCAAGGGAATGCTCTGGTTGCTCTTACTTCTGAGGCAGAATATTACCTCCCTCTCTACCCACTCACATCCCACAAAGGCATTTGGAACTCAACTCAAAATTTTTTAACACTTTTTTTGAGGGGAAGGGTGTTTCTTATCTCTGTTATAATCTGATTCAAAACTTTGGATCCTTTATTTAGGAAAATGCACCGGCCCACGTATTTCAAGGATTTCCAAGACCTCTGGAAGACCATCCACAGACTCAGCTTCCGCGGACTCCGGGTTTGGAATTCTTTAGTCTGGATTTCCTTAACTGCATTCATTAGCCTAGAGGATTTCAAACTTTGCCCCATAATCTCCTCAAATCACCTGGAGAACTGAAAAAATTCCCAATGCCCAGGCCACATCCTGTTCCAAGTAAAGCAGAATCTCTGGGGTAGGACCAGGCATCAACGCGTATGTTTTAAACTCTCCAGCTGATTCTAAAGCGCAGCTACGTTTGAGAACCAAGTTGCTGGTCTCTTTATGGCATACAGTTGATCTAATGCTTTATGGTCGTTTGCTGTCCTTAATCATTGAGCCAGAAGCAATAGAAAGGCGTCTGTCACAGGAAATAATTTACTGAGAATCATCTTAGAAAAAGGAAATAAATTGGGGTCAAGGGTGTGCATACCTTCGCAAAGTTTTCCCTGGGTCAATAAGCAGCTGCAATTTCTTCGGCGAACGCCAGGCGGCAACTTCTCCCGCCGCGCTCCTCCTGGACCGCCTTCCCACTTCTGATCGCACAAAGAGCCGGCCTCCTTCGCGGTGACATCACAAAGGGCCGATTCCCCGCCCCTTCAGCACCACCACGTGTGTCCCCGCGCCCGGCGGCCACCCGACTCATTCCCTCGCCGGCCGGTCTGGGCAGCGGAGGAGGGTGGTTGGCAGCGGCTGGAGGCTTCGCTATGGGAAGTTGTTCCTTCGCTCTCTCGCGCCCAGCCCTCCTCCCTGGTTCTCCGCAGCCGCTGTCGGAGGAGAGCACGGGGAGGCGCGGGTTGCAGCCGCGGCTGCTTCTCCCCGCCCGGGCAGCCGCGCAGCTGGGCAGGTGCTGAGCGCCCCCGGAGCCTCCCTCGCCGCCTCCCTCCTCTGTCGGGCTGTCCGGCTGCCGCAGTGCACATGGGGTGTTGGAGGTAGATGGGCTCCCGGCTCGGGAGGCGGCGGTGGATGCGGCGCTGGGCAGAAGCAGCCGCTGATTCCAGCTGCCGGGGGGCCACGCGCCCCGGGCGCCCTGCGAGCCCCGGGCTCAGCCATGGGGATCTCCGCGAGCAGCAGCACCGCCCCGGCCTCCTGCAGCCGCATCGCCGGAGCCACGATGATCGCGGGCTGCCTTTTCCTGGTGAGAGCTTGGGGTTGCTGGGGGCGGGGGGGGGGAGCCGGGGGCGGCGGCCGCGTGGGAGCAGAAGGCACCGCGCTCCGGGAGCCGGGCGGGTCCTCGGGCCGGGGCTGCGGGGGGCTGGGGTCCGGCCGGCTGGGTCGGGAGGTTTGCGACCGAGGGAAGGCAACACAGCGGAGGGCTCGGACCGGGTCATTTGGGGGAGCCGTAGGGCTCAGCCGGGACTCCGGAATGAAGGCGAATTGTTTTCCTTGCAGTCTGGCTGCGCCGGGCGAGGTGCGGGAGGTGTCCACCGGGCTTCCTGCGCATTTCAGGGCTTCTCCCCCTCCTCGGCCCCTCCGGGGGCCTCCACCCCCTCCACGCACCCCCACGGCCACCGGCCGCTGCCCCCGCCGCGTGGAGTGGGGCTGGGGCCGCGGGGTGGGCGCCGAGGCTGGCGGCGGCCGCCGCTTTGTTGCAGCTGCAGTGTCATGTCGGGATGCTACCGCAGTGGGAGAGCGCGGGACCTGTGCGCGCCGGCTCCCAAGACCGCCGCGTGCATCCGCGCCTAGCGTTCGGCGCGGGCGCCTCGCCCCCTCCCCCCATCTCTCCGCTTTGGCTGGGTGGGTCCCGGTTTCTGCACGCCCAAAGAAGAGCCCTGAGACCCGCTCTGAGGCGCCTCCAAAGCGCCGGCTCGCAGCCAGGCAGCCAGCGCGTTGGCACTTGAGTGGGGGGAGGGGGAGAGAGCTCTCCATAAAGGAAGCTGAATTTTCTCCAGTCTTTCCTATCGCTCGCTTACCTGTGGCCGGGCAGGTGAGCCTGCAGGGTGAGGCAGCTTCCTCCTTGGGCACTCGGTCTGCATTCAGCTCCAGGGCGTGCTCTGTAGGTAGTCCTTCTGTCACTTATCTGGTCAGAGCCTGAAAGCACCTTTGACCCAAAACTTATCCCCAACTTCCCCAGAACCCTTCCCCTTCTTTGCAAATGTTGGGGGGAATGGGATGAGTTAGGGGGAAGAAAGTTGACTTAAGATCAAGCCCGAGCCACCACAAGCTTCCCGTGCATATCTTTTTGTCTCCTCAAGGAGGATGGAGATTCTTAGCTAAAGGCCGAACAAAAACAAAAAACAAGAGCCTATTTTCATGGCAGGGCTGTGTCAGGGAAAGGCAGGCTTGCTGTCTCCTTCTCGCAAAGGGCTTAATGCCTGGCCAGCCAAGATCTCTTAGATCCCAGGGCATTGCAGTTGCTATGGCCTGGGAATTCATCCTACAGACACTCTGGTTCCCTGTGTTAGGGTGTGTTTTAAAGGGGAAGAGAGAGACTAAAGAAAAGTTCGGTGCTGTTAGCATTTATAATGAGGCAAGTCCCAGTCTTCCTTCAAAGACCCTTTTCTGCCCATTTTATAGAAATGGCAAAGTCAAGATTTTTATCGTTGACTCAAGGGTGGTGGGTGATGAGCGGTAGAGGGGGAAGGTCTCTTAAAGCAGGGAACCTGGATTGGACAGTCTTGGTGTGGAGAAAAGCCGATCTAAGGCCCAGGGAACATTGATCCTAAGATGAAGTAGGTCCATCCTTCAGCTGCCTCCTGGTCAGCCTTAGATCTACTACTGTGCCCCACTGTGTGCCACCCCACTACATGCCTGTCCGATCCCTCCAACACATCTGATCATTAAGCTCCCCATAGAGCCCATCTCTGGGTTAAGTCTTAAGTCAGTGCAGTATTTCATTGACTTTCCATTTCTGCATGAGATGCTTAAAGTAAGGTCAGAACGTAATCCAAGTGCAGCTTGCTTTAACCTCCGGAGAAAGAGCCCAGCTCCTTTTCCGAAATCATTAAGTCCAGTTGACCTAAAAATTGTGCACTGAATTTGCAACTGAAGACTTGAGAATGTAAGTTTGGCTGTCTTTAAAAAAAAAAAAAAAAAAGAAATTTATAGTCATGTTTAGAAGCAATCTCAAGATATTAACTAAAATGAGTCCTTATTCTTCTGCTAATTATGATAAGAAAGGTTCCACTTCAGTTCACGGAATGGCCTAGAGTTGACCCCTTTGTCCTGAAGGGAAATTGAGAGGGTGGACCAGGGGTCACCAGGGTGGGGAGGCAATGTCTTTTATTTTTCCTGTTCCCGCTCTGCAAGCTCCAGTCCTCAGCCCAGGCATTGTTACTGTATAAAATGATGATCTCATGGGACTTCCCTGGCTGTCTAGTGGTTAAGACTCCACGCTTCCAGTACAGGGGGCACGGGTTCAATCCCTGGTCAGGGAACTAAGATCTTGCATGCTGCAAGTCACGGCCAAAAAAAAAAAAAAAGATGACCCCATGACATCGTTATAAGGATTCTTTATCCCACTGGGATTCTTGGCCATGTGAAAATGACAGACTCCAGGTACTGGAGCTCAGGTAGACACGGAAGCACGCTCAGAACACTGCCGGGGCCAGTGGGGAGATAATGCCCTACCCATTCGTTGCCGTTAGCTTCAAAAATAATAAACCCAATAAAATGTTTTTTTATTATGGCTTTCCATCACTCTTCTTCTTTCAAATATCTCCTTTTTTGGGTGACAGTGTTTGTTGTTGTCATGATTTTTGACAATTTCTTTCGTGTGATGACAGGCTAACTGAAAGAGAACTTACTATAAGCTTTAAAAAATCTTTATATAATATATAATACATATACATATAACATATAATATGACTATTATTATTGTATGTGTCAGGTGCTTTATAGAGAGTATCTCTCTTACTCCCAACATCTCTGAAGCAGGTGGGATGATTTCCATTTTACAGTTGGGAAAATGGAGGCTGCAAAAACTTCATTGATTGTCCTGGGCCACCCAGCTCCCAAGGGATGATGGCACTGGAGCTGGGACCGAGGACAGCCTGACTCCCTCTCCCACTTCATGCCTCCCTCCTGTGCCACTCTGCAGGTTTCACAACTCCAAATTGCCCGATGATGAAATGTAACAGGAGAGAAGGCTCACTGGGGGAGAGTTGAGGCTGGTGGTTTGGTCTGTTGCAGGACGTTGATGAGAATTACACCAGTGCCTGTGGAGGAAAGTGTTTTCGCTGCTTGCACTTCTGTCTCTGATGCGTTTATTTTTGTTGTTGTTTTTTTTTCTGGCCACACCACGTGGCTTGTGGGATCTTAGTTCCCTGGCCAGGGATTGAACCCACGCCCTGTGCAGTGGAAGCACGGAGTCTTAACCACTGGACCGCCAGGGAAGTCCCTGTTTCTTTTTTGTTTTTAATTAATTAATGTGTTTATTTTTGGCTGCGTTGGGTCTTTGTTGCTGTGCGTGGGCTTTCTCTAGTTGCGGCGAGTGGGGGCTACTCTTTGTTGCAGTGTCCAGGCTTCTCTTGTTGTGGAGCACGGGCTCTAGCCTCGCGGGCTTCAGTAGTTGTGGCTTGTGGGCTCTAGAGCACAGGCTCAGTAGTTGTGGCGCACGGGTTTAGTTGCTCCGTGGCATGTGAGATCTTCCTGGAGCAGGGCTCGAACCCGTGTCCCCGGCATTGGCAGGCGGATTCTTAACCACTGCGCCACCAGGGAAGTCCGAAAGCCCCTGTTTCTGATGCGTTGAGATGTCTGTGTGATATTGGAAAGTGAACCACACACTGAAAGGCAAAATATTGCGTGTTTCAGGGCTTCCCTGCTGAAGCCCACACGCCTGGAGCCCATGCTCCGCAATAGGAGAGGCCACTGCAATGAGGGGCCCCCGCACCTCAGCGAAGAGTGGCCCCTGCTCGCCGCAGCTGGAGAGAGCCGCGCACAGCAACGAAGACCCAATGCAGCCAAAAATAAATAAATAAAATATATTTTTAAAAACCCCAAAAAACAATATTGCGTGTTTCAGGCCAAAAGTCTGAAGAGCAGATAAATGAGACCTTAAGGTTTGTGCCGGAGTTAAGGAATGCCCTAGAAGGGCTTGCCCAGCATGACACAACACACTCAAAGGTGTCTCTTGCCCTCAGGGAGTTGCTTTGACTGGACAGATAGAATATTGGCAGTGGGACAGTCAGAAGAAGGGCGCCGTAATTGATAAGGAAATGAGGTCTGAAATTTTAGAAACCACTCATCTGCACAGATTATGAATTCCAGATAGGACAGTTGCTGTAAGATCCTTCAGCTGTGCTAGTCTAGAAAGTCCCAAGTATGGTGTTTGTCAGTGTCTTTGAGACTAGATGTCTAGCTTAATGCCATCTCCTGACCTTTGCTTATCAAAGTTAATTTGATAATTTGATAGTACGTTTGGTGTATAAATGTACGTGGCTATCAATAGTGCTGGTTGGGTTTCACGCATTCAGAAAGAATCAGTGGATGAATGTACTATACTCAAAGTAATACACAAAATGGGATAGATGTTAACATCTTTAAACTACTTGAAATAATTTTGGCTTTTAGTCTGAAAGTCAGAAGAAGAAACGTCTTCCTACTCTCAGAATGATATCTAGTAGCCTTGGTAGGGAAAGTGACTTATGACTCAGAAGAGTAGGGAATGCAGACCTGTCCCGGAAGGCAGGGTTTCTCATGTACCCCGGGAATCTCCCATCCCTGTTGTCAAAATTTATAGAATGGGATCGAGCTTTCTCATCTGAATTCTCATCTCAACTGTTTCTAAAGGCATATGGCTGAATCTGTCTCAGGCCCAGTCCGAAACAAATAAACAAACGTACCGTGTAAAGAAAACACACAGGCGCACCAAATCAGCAAGAAAACGATTCCTTGTCATGGAATGCATGCTACCTTAAGTTGAGGAAGTACCCGGGACTATATCGGCATAGGTCCACCAACCGGCTAGATTACATATTTTCGTGTGGCTAAATTTGAACAGAGTCTTTCAAGCTGGATGTGGTTAGCACAGTTAATGCTGTCTTTTCCAGCACTGTTTGCAGAAGGCCCCTTTCTCCAGGTGGATGGGGTGAGTGTGCGTGGGCTCAGTCTGCTTGTAGATCAGAAGACATCACATTTCACCTTACACGTGACTCCATCTGTGAGGATGAGAGGTAACGTCTCTTCGGAGATTCCATAGAGAAGTTGCAAATGGGTTTTGTACTCAGCCGGCCCTTTATAAAGCATTCAAACTATAATTGGCTCAAGTAGACTTTAGTGTGTGTGTGTGTGTGTGTGTGTGTGTGTGTGTGTGTGTGTGTGTGTGTGTGTGTGTATGTGAGAGAGAGAGAGAGAGAGAGTGATGGGAAATGGCCAGCTGCATCATCAGATCATTCAGGGGCCAGTGTGCACTGAGTGACTTTTCTTTCTGTCAACTGCCATGCTTTTTTTTCCGGTAAGCACTCGCTCTGCTGGCCCTCTTCCCCCAAGCAGGCCTGGCAGACTCTGGTGATGCCAGGTCTCCCGGCAACTTCCTGGAAAACTCAGGTGCTTCTCTTCGGTGACAAGAGCCTCTCATCGCCCTTGGGCGTGTGCCCGACGACCATTTGGAGTGATGCAGTCTGGAACATGAGGCGCAGCTATGTCTGACAGAATGAAAACGGAAGCCGTGATAGGAGTTAACCTGGTCCCCAAATTGAATCCCCGTTTAGCGGTAGCGGGACCCTGGGCATGACTGTTGCTGAGATAGCAGCTGCTGAGCCTCGATTCTTTAGGGGCGGGGTGAGGTCGTGAATAAATACTGGCCTAGCCCCAGTGTTTGTATTTGTCAAATACCAAAAAGTAAACAGGCATCCTAAATCGGCTTGTGTGCTGCCACCTGGCTACTCTACCACCTCCCATTTCCAGCCTGAGTCCAAGAGGAGAGGAGCCAGGCAGAGATTATAAGTAGGGAGGAACCTGGCAGATGTTTAAGTGTCTGCTGAACGCTCACGAGAGCTGTAGAAACCTGGCGCTCACGGACGTTTAGGCCGTTGCTTGAAAGCAGTGGTGACCTCACGCTTCGTAAGAGCTGCTGAAGGCCTCCAGGAACGGTCCGTTCTCCTGGCTTCTGGCTCTCTGGAGTTTTTCCACATGTTAGCACCCTGGCCTTGGAGATGATGGATGCTTGCAGTGGTGGGAAAGTTGCGCTCAGGGGGTCCTCAAGCAGGGGTGGGACTGGGCGGGGCATGGGTGGGGAGTCAGGGCAGCGTGCTATAGCCCCATCTTCTCACGGCAAGCGGGGGCCACTCTTCATCGCAGTGCGCGGGCCTCTCACTGTCGCGGCCTCTCTTGTTGTGGAGCACAGGCTCCAGACGCGCAGGCTCAGTAGTTGTGGCTCACGGGCCCAGTTGCTCTGCAGCATGTGGGATCCTCCCAGACTAGGGCTCGAACCCGTGTTCCGTGCATTGGCAGGCAGATTCTCAACCACTGCGCCACCAGGGAAGCCCCAAGGCTTCATTCTAAACGAAAAAAAACAAAACCAAATTTAAAAAAGACGGGGCTTCTGGGACTTCCCTGGTGGTCCAGTGGTTAAGACTCTGCACTTGCATTGCAGGGGGGCAGGGGTTTGATCCCTGGTCAGGGAACTAAGATCCTGCATGCCACATGGCGTGGCCAAAAAGTTAAAAAACTAAAAATAAAAAAGAGGAGGCTTCATAAACGAAGTCACAGCAAGGCTCGTGAGCTTATCTTGATATAATTTTTTTAAATTTTATTTTATTTATTTATTTTTGGCTGCGTTGGGTCTTCGTTGCTGTGTGTGGGCTTTCTCTAGTTGTGGCGAGTGGGGGCTACTTTTCGTTGCAGCACGCGGGCTTCTCATTGCGGTGGCTTCTCTTCTTGCGAAGTACAGGCTCTAGGCGCATGGGCTTCAGTAGTTGTGGCACGTGGGCTCAGTAGTTGTGGCTCACGAACTCTGGAGCGTAGGCTCAGTAGTTGTGGCGCACAGGCTTAGTTGCTCCGAGGCATGTGGGATTTTCCCGGACCAGGGCTCAAACCTGTGTCCCCTGCATTGACAGGCAGATTCTTAGCCGCTGCACCACCAGGGAAGTCCCGATATAATTTTCCGTTTGCTCTTTGGCCACCAGGACTGCTTGGTGGCTCTAGTTCTTGGAGCCATTTGCTAGTCTGTTTTGGGAGAAGGAGCCTGAGTTGAATGGATTTAGGAGAAAGGAAAGGAGTGAGTTCATGGGTTCTGGAATCCAATGAGCAGTGATGGCTTTAAGAGGCCTTTGGCCCTGACAGCCCAGAGGGAAGGAATAGTAATGGCTCTTAATATGAATCATCGATGTTGGTATCGTTAAGCTTCTATTTATCGAGCATGTTACCATTGACATTGTGTTGAATACCTTCTACAAATGATCTCAATAAAACCTTGAAGTCCATGAGGTAGTAGCATTAGTCCCATTTTGTAGGAAATGAGGCTTAGGAGAAGTTATGGTCAAGCAGTTGTCAACTGCCAGAGAGAGAGTTCAGATCTAGGCCGACCTGGCTTCCTACACACTGCTCTTTCTGCCAAGATGTGGGTAGGGCACAAGTAACCTTAATTGACTGGAATTTTGTTTCCCGTTAAAGGAATGCTTTTACCTGAGAGTCGAACATTCTCTTTCCACTGGGTGAGCATTTCTGCTCCACGATGGCATTTGGACGTTTAGCCCAAAGGGCTGATTACAAAGTAAAAGCAACCTGTGTGTGTGTGTATTGAAAGGGGAGGGCATGGAGCCATTGGCAAGCATTTTCCTATGGTGTGATTCTGACAAGGAATGGTGCTATGGTTAAGATGGAAAGATACTCCTGCACATTGAAATGTTATAAATAGGGAATAGACGCTTTGCTTTCCTGCTCCTTGGGTCATTTTGAAAAATATTTGCTTAGTGAGTAACAGTATGACACGGGTTCTGCTTAGCATGGCAGTTTCAACTCATCCTGAGAACTTGAGGACCTCTTGGGCTTTTTTCTTTGCTGCCAGCCTGAGTATTTGTATAGGATCAGTGCATGGGTTTGCCTCATCTGTTATTAGTATTTTCTTTGTTAACTTTTCATTTCAGGTCTCTTAGAAACTGGTTGGGCTCCATGATTTGCGTGGTCTTGTAGGTGATGTGTTTGTGTTTGGCTTATCACGCTTGTAGCGCTCTCCTAAGCAAGGTTTTCATAGATTGTAGGTGCTGAGTAGACTAAAGAAAGGCATAAGGGGAGAAGAAATGTTATCACTGGTTCCAGGAAAGAGGTTGGCATTCTGGTTTCCCAAAGAATCCTTTAGAGACAAGACCATAATCTGATACCAACTTAGGTATGGCCACTTCAGCATAACCAGGGTTAATAGAGGCAAGAGGATGGGAAGGGGGAAAAGTACTCAAAGGCAAATGGTGACAGGTTCCCAGAATAATCTAACTGGGCGTTAGTCACTCCTTGCTCTTCCTTTACTTCTGGACGTCCATGGCTCTTCTCTCTTTGGTTGAAATCTTGTGTACCTGGTCCAGGAGAAATACGAAATCGGACAAGATCTGGGTATGCTTCCCTCCCCATGTGGGATGCTCAGGGCCAGCGTTACTCCATTTCAGCTTCTTACTGACGACAGACAATGTGCTATTCATCTTTGTGTTTCTGGCTCAATGCCCTGACACATAGTAGTTAAGCAATAAATGATTGTTGAATGAATTCCAGAAGGATTTTGCTGTAAACTAACTGTTCATTCATTCTAGACAAGTTAGAGGGTAGTGAGAGCTTGATCTATCTCTCAATACTTTGAGCTACATCTCAAGGGTATTTGAGTTACTAACAAGGAACATTTTATTTATTTATTATTATTTTTTTTTTAGCCACGTTGCACCGCTTGTGGGATCTAAGTTCTGTGACCAGGGATTGAACCTGGGCCCGGGATTGAACCTGGTCCCTTGGCAGTGAAAGTACGGAGTCCTAACCACTGGACCGCCAGGGAAGCCCCTTCCCAATTCATTCTTATTCTTGGATGTTACACAACCATTCCTGTACGGTTAAAACTAATATGTACGTGCTTGTGCTCTGCGTTTCTTTCTGTAGCTATTTTTCTGTGATCTTACAGGGACATATTTTTCACTCATTTAATAAATATTTATGGTGCATCTGTTAAACATCAGGCATTGCTAGACTCTGGGTATGTGATGGTAAAAGGCTATTAATGGGTCCTCCCTCTTGAAGTTTATAGTTTATCAGGGAAGACAGAAGGGTTGATATTTAAAGACTAATCTTCTGAAAGAGCAGAAGGGTGAATATTCCAGTAAGAGGGAACAGCACGTGGAAGGGCCCAGAGGTAGGAAAGGGCCCACATGTTCAGAGACTGGAAAGAAGGCCATTGTGGTTGGTGCTCAGCGAATAGAGGCAGAGGGAGCATGGACTGAGGTTGAAGAGGTGGGCAGAGGCCAGACTGTACAAGATCTTTAAAGATACGAATATGTCAGGATATCACTCAGAGTACAGTGGGAAGCAGGGTTATAATATGGCTTTAATTAGATTTTTTTTTTTAATAGATCACCGTGGCAGTTCTGTGGAAAATGGGTTGGAAAGGAGAAACGTAGATGCAGGAGGCCAGTTGGAACCTTTTGCCATAGTTCAGGGGAAAGATGATGGTTCTGGGGCGGTGGCAGTGAACATGGGGGGCTACCAGTTAGATCTGCAAGAGTTTGAAGAGAGTTTCCTGATGGTGAAATACGAGCGGGCAGGTGCGGTGAAAAGAAAGCAGTCATCAAGGCTGGCTCCCTGGCACCGTGTGGCTTGTGGGATCTTAGTTCCCTGGGGGGCACAAGTGTCGAAACTATGCCCCCTGCAGTGGAAGCTCGGAATCCTAACCACTGGACCGCCAGGGAAATCCCATGACTCTCCGCTTCTTGAATTTAGTCTTTGATGGTCTGATTCCTTTGAAGGGGAGGCTGGGGAAGGAGTGGGTGGGATTGGGGCACCCAAAGTTTGGATGTGAGTTTGAGGTGCTGTGATTTGTGTCAGTGCAGTCTTCATGCCCGCCAGTTTTTAAGTCCACCTCTTCTCTGGTTGGCCGTTTGTTGAGTCATCCCCCTGTTGTTGGACACTTAGGTTATTGTCATTGTTTTCCTACTGCAAGCGAGCAGCAGTAATAGAGTTGTCTCTGTACAGACGAGCTGCTCTTTTCCCTTTTGGGTTGTTCCCAAAAGTGAGGTGCATTTGAAGTGTATTCCCCAAAGTGGAATTGCGGGGTCGCAGGAAATGAATGAACCATTTTATGGCTCGTGCTGCATGTTGCCAGATTGTCTTTAGAAAGACTACATTCATTAAGAACATCACCAGCAACCTATAAATGTACCTTCTACCCCACAAGCCTGCCAACGTTGAAGTTTCTCATTTTAATTTATTTATGCTGCTTTAATATAGGCACGTAGAGGTCCTTGGTTGTGCAGATTTACATTTCAGTAGTTGCTAGGGATATCATCAATTTATCCATGGGATAATTTCCCTTGTAATGTTTCTGTCTCAACTATTGAGTGGAATTTGTGTTAACCTCCTTTGCATTAATTCTTTATATTTTTAGTTGTAAGCTTTTATTAGCTATATGTGGCATATATTTTTCCAGTCTACTTTTAATGTTTTTATATTTCGCAATGCAAACATTTCTGTTAATGTTTTTTTTTTCTTTTTCTTTCTTTTTCTTTTTTTCAGCCGTGCCGTGTGGCTTGCAGGATCTTAGTTCCCTGACCAGGGATTGAACCCGGGCCACGGCCTTTAAAGTGTGGAGTCCTAACCACTGGACTGCCAGGGATTTCCCTCGGTTAATTTCTTAAACCTATTTTCTGAGAGTATCAGAAAATGAGTGTATCTTCTTTTGTGTCTGAGAGTATCTTCTTTTTTGTTGTTGATTTTTGTTTTCATAGTCAGACATTGATCTCTTTTTTTTTTAACATCTGTATTGGAATATAATTGCTTTACAATGGTGTGTTAGTTTCTGCTTTATAACAAAGTGAATCACATAGACATATATCCCCATATCTCCTCCCTCTTGCGTCTCCCTCCCACCCTCCCTATCCCACCCCTCTAGGTGGTCACAAAGCACCGAGCTGATCTCCCTGTGCTATGCGGCTGCTTCCCACTAGCTATCTATTTACATTTGGTAGTGTATATATGTCCATGCCACTCTCTCACTTCGTCCCAGCTTACCCTTTCCCCTCCCCGTGTCTTCAAGTCCATTCTCTACGTCTGCGTCTTTATTCCTAGACATCGATCTCCTTACAGATGGGCTAAATCAACTATTGCTATTACTTTAAATTTTATATTTGATCTTTTTAATGTTGGGTTTATTAACCTTTCTGGAATTCAGCATCATGTTGGTGGTGAGACCTACATCAGTGTGTTCTGCAGAATGTTCATACTCCTAGTGTGAGTAAAGGATTTCATGGTCAAATAAGTTTCACCATTTTCTGCAGCCCTCCCTCTGGGCCTCCTGGGGCCATCATCAGGCTGCCATTAATTGTGCCTCTGCAAGACAGGGCGCCAGTCAGGAGCATTTCCTAAACTTTTAGACCAGGGGTTGGTGAACTTTATCTATAAAGAGCTAGATAGTATTTTCGGCCATGTAGACCCTGTGATCTCTGTGGAAACTACTCAACTCTGCCTCTGTACTTTGAAAGCCGGACCTAGGCAATGCCCAGAGGAATGAGTGTGGCTGGCTTCCAAGTAAAACTTGATTTGTGGACACCGAAATTTGAATTTCAAATGATTTTTTTCATGTGTCACAAAATTTTATTCTTCTGTTGATATTTTTCCCCAACTATTAAAAATGTAAAAGCCGGAGTTTGTTCACCGGTGTTGTAGACCCTAGAATCGGGAACCTCTGACTTAACTTCTTCTCCCTTTGTCACCAGTGTACCGACTAGTAACACATCCTTCCTCCTCTGTGTTTTCTCATTTGCTGTATAGTAAGTTTATCTTCTAAATCTGTTTGGAAACGCCAGTTGGTCCTTGCTTGTCTTTTACCTCTTTGCCATGCGGTCTGTATGTTTTGTTCTGTGTGGGCTCCTAGCCTAGTAGGGTGTGTTTTAGGATTACAGTGTTTTTTGTTTTTTTTTTTTAATCTAGAGTCTTTGACACACTTATCAAGAATCGGATATTTTCGTGGTTTTTTTTTTTTTTTTTTTGGCCGCACCTCACGGCTTGTGAGATCTTAGTTCCCCACCTAGGGATGATGGAACCCGTGCCCTCCGCAATGAAAGCACGTAGTCCTAACCACTGGACCTCCACGGAACTCCCGTGTTTTGTTTAGTTTTTTAATAAAAAGGAGGCTACATATTTATTCTTTAGTTAGTGTTGTAAAAAAACAGGTATTATTTATTTTTTATTTTTTTATTGAATGAAAGTTTCTTTAAATTCTGTAGTGCTTTACAATTTTCAAAAGTTTCATACACGTGATTCGTATTCATATAATCCCATAGTAACCCTTTTTCCCCCATCCCTGTATTGCTTCTCCCCCTTGCCTCTTTCCACTGGTAACCACCAGTTTGTTCTCTATTGGATATTTATGTTTTAATTGAGGTGTTTTAAAAAGTTGTCTAATCCCAAGGGACTGAAGCTAAACTAGAGTAAAATGACAGTAGAAGGAGTGATGATTAAAATAACTAACATTCATGGAGAACTTCCTTGGGTCTTGCGTGTTCTACCTGCTTTATGTGTGGTAACAATTAATTGTGAAAACAACCCTAGGATTGTTATCCTATGTATTATTTTTACTGCATTATTATTAAAATTATTTAATTGTATTATTATTATCTCCATTATATTAATGAGGAAATGGAGACACAGGTCAAACCACTTCCATACCCTCCCCCCTCCTCCCTCCCCCCCTGCCACCCCCAGCTCCAAATCAGGATCTGGTAGAGCTGGGCTTGCTCAGATGCTTCAGGCTAAATTAGGTTTTGTTTATACTTTCAGGCTGGAGTTGCTGGCCTGGCTGGTGGTGTTAGTTTTGCCTTGGTTTATATGAGGATTCTATAAATTCTTAGTGAGCCCAGAGGCATGTTTCCCCTACACCTTTACCTGTCTTATTTATAAGTTGGCTTCTCCACGTAGGTGGGGTCTTAGCCTATAGAATTAGCCATCCGTGATGGGTGGAGGGTGATGCGTTTCTGTGGTCCAAGGCCTGAAGGCTGAGTACACACTCTTCTGCATTGTAGGTTCCAGGGAAGACAGCATCCGGGTTAGTTCAGTCTTGCCCATTTTTTTCCCTTTTCCCCTGTGTCCCCCGAGCTTGCCTCCTTCCGGTCCTGTTGTCAGCACATTCTAGCCTCAGCATTCTCTAGATCTGCCAGCTTTAACAGCAGTCCCTGCTTTTACCCTAGCAACAGAAGGCTTTTTTATATCAGAGAGGATAGTAGACAGTGCCAGAGCCAACCACATTTATATAACACAACTGAGAACAGGTCTGTCCGTGCTTTGTAGAAGCTTTATCCCTGGTGCCTTTCTCTTTGTACATTCTTTTTCTTTCTTCAAGTCTAGAGAATTCCCAGCAGTCAGTGTCCTGCGATTACAAATTTAATGTGATGCTGAAAATAAAATGGTCAGAACTTCTGGGGGTGTTTCTACCCTGCCTGGTTTTTGCTGTTTGAGCATCTATTAGTATGTCTTATAGTCACCATCTCAGGAATAACTTGGTTCCCTTTTCCTTGTTATCGTAACCACAGTAGCGGAGATTCCTTTTGATGTACTAGTTTTAGGCAGCATTGAACCATTTTCTATAGCAAACTCACAAGTGGTCTTCCTGCTGATCCCTTACGAATAGACAAAAGTTTATCACTGTCTTGAGTTTGCTCATTTTCCATGAAAAGTGATTGGAATTTGATAGGGAACAAGAATGACATAAACACGTTGTACTTATAAACTGCGTGGAATTTCTTCCCCATTTGTTTGAAGGACGACGTCACGGGATAAGAATTGTTAGAGAAATAGGCATCAGTATTCTGACATGTATCAGCACAGCTGGTGCTTCTTGGGTCCATCTCTGTGCCCTAGAGTAGAAGCGATATAACAGGACAGGTGTGATGTGTATCACCAAGGTGAGTGTGGAGGCCTTTATAGCTGGTCGTTTTAGAGCTACCTCTTCCCTCCTTTGAAATTTGCTTTGTCTTGGGTTTTCCCTTTTAATCACTTCATAAGTATTTACAGTGCTCCCATATCCTGTACAGTTTGGGGTGGTACACTGATATTTGCTCATTTAACCATGATTGGTGGTGAAATAAGTGTCCTAAGTACATGAAATTTTTCAAATAACTAAAGTTGAAGCTAAGATGGGACATAGGTGACTTGCGGAGAATAATCTCATTACACTGCTTATAATTCCAAGCACCAAGTTAGTGTAATCTTTTTATGAAATGAAGGGGAGGTATTTTAAATTCTTCGTTACATTTGCTTGTCATCTTAAGCACCACACAAAGCATAATTCTTATAAGCCAGCTTTGGTTCTGTTAAAACAGAGTGATATCCTCAGGGGCTTTGGAGGCGAAACTATTTGCCTTTCCACCGAAAGGTGCCAACCTGCTTTATCTCTTGAGTGATGATGGCTACGTGGTGGAGGCATTTTGGTTTTCTCTCACTTGCCTTTATATCCGTGCTCATGCCCAGCAACCTCTTCCATCCCCACCTTCTACTTTGATGCTTCTAATTACTTACGGTCTGCAAAGCCATTCATTCATTTAGCCAACAAACCCTCGCCAGTTACACCACACATTGGGTACTGTCCTCAAGGACTTGGAGAGCATCAGAATGTAACAGAGTCTATTCTTATCCTCATGGAGCTTGTGGTCCAGAGGGGAAGACAACACTAAGCAGATGAATGTGTACAAAATAAAGGTAGTCGTATAGGAAAAACAGGGATGAGGGGATGGATAAACAACAAGGTCTTACTGCATAGCACAGGGAACTGTATTCAATATCCTGTGATAAACCATACTGGAAAAGAATATGGAAAAGGATGTATATATATGTATAACTGAGTCACTTTGCTGGACAGCAGAAATTAACACAACACAATATAGTAAGTCAACTATATTTCAATAAAATAAATTAAAAAAAATAAAACATTTATTAGCCTAAAAAAATGTATATGAGGGGAGAATATGAGACCAGTTTTAAGTTGGGGAGGGGAGGGCAGGGATGGCATTTCCAAGTAAGCCCTAACTCTGGTAAAGGTTTTGCATTCCATCGTAAGTCATGTGGGGAGCCATTGAGAGTTTTAAGCAGGAGGTGGAAGGATCAGATTTGGCGTGTCCGTTGCAATGGGTGTCAAGAAAGGAAGCCACGAACTCCATACTCTGCTGGACTCTCCGAGGAGGTATGAGTGTTTCTGTGAGTGAGCTCCTGGTCCCTGAATTTTTTGACATTTCTTTTGACGGCTGAGCACAGGTATTGGCAGGCTTCTTCTTTTTTTTTTTTTTTTTTCCTTTCCTGTAAAGAGCCAGATAGTAAATACTTTAAGTTTGCAGCCATATGGTCTCTATTGCAACTCTCCAACTCTGCTGTGAATAACACGAAAGCAGCCATAGACAGTACCTGAATGAATGCCGAGGTTCCCATAACACTCATTTACAGGAACAGGGGGCATGTAGCTTGCTGACCCTTGGCTCAGAGGATACGTTGTTTATCATTTCCATGATCTTCGTCACAGGTGGTTGAGCAAGGAAGGAAATGCAATCTACGTGGTTGACCCTGGCCTCGGGCTGCTTATAATCATTATGGGAAGATAAGTATGTACACTGAGGAAGCCGTCAACTAACATTACAAGGCAATATGTCCGTTAGGCACCAACACGATGAACAGAAGAAGCAGGAAATGTGTTGAAGAATTTGCTCATCGGCTTGGCATCTGGGTGTCTAGGAATGGTTGTAAAGGCTTCATAGAGAAGGTGGAACTTGATAAACGATCACAGACACCTTGAAGAGGTTAGAGTTGAATACAACCTAGTCCAACCTGATAATTTTACAAGCATGTAAAACCGGGTCCAGTTGATCTTAAGGCAGAGTCTGGACAAGAACACAAGTCCTCCGTTCTCTAAATCTTTGCCCAGGTATTCTTCGTATTTCAGGTCTGGTGCTCTCGTAGGCTGAAAATACGTATCTAGTAAATTCATAGTAATAAAGAGGGGAAGGAGTGAGAGGTTCCTAGTTCTTTGGTCCTTGAAGAAAGGGGTTCTCGAAAGACTGAGGGCAGCATAGTTGTAGCTGTCGTTTGGGATGAGAAGGAAAGAAGAGGGAAACTGGGGTGTTGTGTGGGAAGGGAAGGAGGCGAATACGGATTATAGAAAGACACATGCGTACACTGACACATGGACAGAGAAGCAGTCTACGTGTCCTTAGTAGGAAGTATCTCTATTCTTTACCACGCGCATGTTCAAAGGTATAGCCATACTGTTGAAGAGAGCTTGACCGTTATAGAGAAGGAAGTACCTATGTGTTCAGACAGGGAAAGATTTCGGTGATGCAGTATTAGAAGGTGAACGAAAGCAAGTCACAGAATAGTGGGTGTGGCCTGTCCCCTTTCTATACGTAAGCCAAACCCAAACCCAAAGTAGCTGAACTGGCCAGCTGAAAGCATGTATGTGTGTTTTATGTGTAAATGCTCAGAAAACGGTCTGGAATGGTACACACCAGAATGAACAGTGCATTTCTCTGGGGAATGGGTGGATTTGAGCAAAGACTTAAACATTTCACTCTATTTCATAATTATTAAAATTGTGACAAGAATGTTTATTTTTGTTATAAAAAGAATCATGAAAAAAGAGTAATATTAAAACAGTAAAAAGTGCCAGGTTGGGTGAGAGGCAGAGGGAAGGGCTCTGACCGTGGGACTGAGCTGTCTCAGAATCATAGGTGATTAGAGCCCCAGGAGGCCCGTCGTGGTTCAGGGGGTCTAAAACTTAGTTGGGGATGAGAATCACTTGGAAAGCTTAACAAGCAAACCAAACCAAAGCAAAACAGATTCCTGGCCACACTGCAGATCCACATGATACCAGGTGATGGGCTGGGGATGTGGACTTTTAAAAAACTTCTCAGGTAATTTTGATGCTGCGTTTGAGGCCCGAGTCTTTGTCTGAAGCTCTGATTTAGTTTCCCTGCCTCTGTATCAAGGAGAGAAGTAAGGATCTTGATCAGGGAGAGCCAGCTTCGGGTTTTCTGGCTCCTGTTCTCCTGAACTTTTCTCAGTGACTGTGTCTCTCGATGCAGGTGTTTTCCCTAACATCAGATTTTCGGTATCATCTAAATTTGTCTTTACATTTTATAGGGAACATTCTTAAATACTGTTTTGTTTTGGTTTTTTAAAAATAATTTATTTATTTTTGGCTGCATGGGGTCTTTGTTGCTACGTGTGGGCTTTCCCTAGTTGTGGCAAGCGGGCTGCACTTTGTTGCAGTACATGGGCTTCTCATTGCAGTGGCTTTTCTTGTTGCGGAGCACGGGCTCTAGGCGCGTGGGCTTCAGTAGTTGCAGCACATGAGCTCAGTAGTTGTGGCGCGCAGGCTCAGTAGTTGTGGCACATGGGCTTAGTTGCTCCGCGCCGTGTGGGTTCTTCCCAGACCAGGGCTCAAACCCGTGTCCCCTGCATTGGCAGGCAGATTCTTAACCACTGTGCCACCAGGGAAGTCCCTTAAATACTGTTTTTGAACTTGACTGTCCTCCTCCCCAAGCTTTGTGCTTGGGCTCCTAGGCGGCTGCAGGTTGACTGTGGCCTTCAGAGGCTCAACAAACAGGATGTGCATCTAAAAACATTAATTCTGTTATTTAAAGCTCGTTAAGAATGCCAAGGGCCTGCCTCTGTTTTACAAAATACAAACAAAAAACATTTACCTTTGTCTATTGGTCAACTCCAACCGGGTCACCTGTTAGGGAAGTAGCAGCTCAAATATTTGCCGCGCTGCTTCTCAGCTGACTTGTCCTGGTATCAAGAAATGGCCACGCAACCTCTGGGTCATAGAAGGAGGACACTATTCAGCAAGTTATTTTCCTCTTGCATTAGGATTTTGACTTCTGTGTAGCGTTTTTAATGCGAGTCCCAAAGTGCTTTCACATTCATATTCTCCATTGATTTTACAATCAGTTCGAGAGGTACTGTCAACTTCATTTTACAGATGGAAGAAAAGGAAGCTGAGGCAAAGGTCAGGCAACAAAACCAAAGCTTCACAGCCAGGAGATCAGGCCCCCATACGGAACTGGAGTCTGTTTCTCTCTCTGTTATGTTGCAGCCGCAGTGTTAAAAGGGTACAGAACGGGTCAGACCTTTCATGGGAATGATGATGATGGTGGGGTTGGGATTCTTCCATCCTTTCTCCTCCTCTTCCCGTGTAACACCTTCTTGGTTTTTGTCCCCCCACCTGCTTTTTCCTTCTTTCAGCTTGGATTCCTCAGTACCACCAGGGCTCAGCCGGAACAGAAGGCCCCAAGTCTCATTGGCAAATACCACCATGTCGACCGTGTCACCGGCCAGGTGCTTACCTGCGACAAGTGTCCGGCAGGAACCTATGTGTCTGAGCACTGTACCAACACAAGCCTGCGTGTCTGCAGCAGCTGCCCCACGGGGACCTTTACCAGACACGAGAACGGCATTGAGAAATGCCACGAGTGTAGTCAGCCGTGCCCCCGGCCGATGATTGAGAAATTACCTTGTGCTGCCTTGACTGACCGAGAATGCACTTGCCCACCTGGCATGTTCCAGTCAAATGCTACCTGCGCCCCCCACACGGTGTGCCCTGTGGGTTGGGGGGTGCGGAAGAAGGGGACGGAGATGGAGGACGTGCGGTGTAAGCAGTGTGCTCGGGGGACCTTCTCTGATGTGCCTTCCAGTGTGATGAGATGCAGAGCGTACACAGACTGTCTGAGTCAGAACCTGGTGGTGATCAGGCTGGGGACCAAGGAGGCAGACAACGTCTGTGGCACGCTCCCGCCCCTCTCCAGCACCACCCCTCCTTCCCCTGGCACCATCAGCCCTTCCCGCCCTGAGCACATGGAACCCCACGAAGTCCCTTCCTCCACTTATGTTCCCAAAGGTAACTTAACTCATGAGTTATGTATGTGAGGAAGGCTTTGTGCCCCGTGGAGGTACCGAGAATGGGCTTGGACCCAGGATATTTTCTCCATCTGGTCTATTCCAAAGTCACCCCTTGAAGAAAGGGCTTGCGTTTTGTGGCTATTTAAAGTCTAGCTTCTTTGGACCTGTTAGAAATATTGAGACTCAGAAGTTATCTATTGGGGAGAGCAAGTATCTGAGAACTAGGTGACATCAAGCTAGAAAATAAAAACTGAGAGAAACGAGGTCAGCGTGTGGCCTTATGGAAGTCACTGAACTTCTCCAGGCCTTGGCTGCAAACTTGTCAATCGTATGACACCATAAATGAGTGATTTAGCTGTTTTAAGGTCCCTTCTACATGAAAGGTTTTCCAACACCCAGTCAATGCTGGGGAGACACAGCCTGAAGGTCAGAAGGAGGAGGGGAGAAAAATACCATGACATCTGGAAGGGAGGGATGAATGTTGGATCTGAGGTGGGCCAGAAAAGGAAAGTAAGGCAGAAGCTTCAGGAAACAAGCACATCCGTGTCACATTGAAGGTAACTAGCGTTCACATCTAGAAAAGAATTTCTTTTTTTCAAAGGACTTTATGTCCTCCATTAAGTGTATCCCAGTTTTCCTCAGAACTCATTTTGAACCTCAGGCAAGAATAACATTGTTTTTATTTTCATGTCCTTTTTGATTAAATTTAATTTTCATGAGATGACAGCCAGTGTGAGCTGTGCTTTCCAGCAGACTCTCACGTGTGGTTACGTTTGACCTTCCTGATGACTCCATAAGGAGGGCCTTCTCACAACCGCCAGTTGAAATGAAGTAACAACCTCAGAGAGATCCCATGACCTGCCCAGGTTTCCTCAGGGGTTGATTCAGGCCAGGTCCTGTCTCTTGGGACTCGAATTCCCAGGCTTTCACTCCTTAATAGAGAATGCTTGTGGAAGCTTCTCCGAAAGCAGTCCACGGAGCTGCCTGCCCAAATCTTGTTCCTCTTATCACCAGCACATACTAAGCAAGTCCTGCCCTGATTTTATTCACTGACCTGTCTCACCGAACCTTTCACTAGTCAGACTTAGATTGGAGTTCGAGCTCTTTTCTTTATTTTAGTCATAGTCTCCACTTTACCACTGCACCGTGAAATAGCCAACTGGTGGGAGAGTAGCAATAACGAAACTAAAGGACAAAGGAATTCAATTGGAACTAGTTTTCTGAATAATCAAAACAATTAAGGGTTGACTCAGTATGTGCAGCACAGAAGCTGCTGTGAAGCTCAGACACTGGATCCCTGAGGATGCCCTTGGTTTTGACATGAGGAAGTGAGTTTAGCTGTTAAGCTGAGTTTTCACCTTCTCCATAAAGGTGCTGTCAGGGTCTTTATGAAAATGTACAATGACGTTTATTCTTAAGCTCCAAAGGTCGTCTTTTCTTGGATTATCTGGCCTGGTTTGGAGATGTCTAGGAAGAGGAGGGAATGTATAGAGCCCCACATATAGAAAAGCTCTTCCCCCCTCCTTACTCTTTTTTCTAGGCGTGAACTCAACAGAATCCAACTCTTCTGCCTCTGTTAGACCAAAGGTGCCGAGTGGCATCCAGGAAGGGACAGTCCCTGAGAACACAAGCTCAGCGAAGGGGGAGGAAGGTACGAACAAGACCCTCCCAAACCTCCAGGTAGTCAACCACCAGCAAGGCCCCCACCACAGACACATCCTGAAGCTGCTGCCGTCCATGGAGGCCACCGGGGGCGAGAAGTCCAGCACGCCCATCAAAGGCCTCAAGAGGGGCCATCCCAGGCAGAACCCACACAAGCACTTTGACATCAATGAGCATCTGCCTTGGATGATCGTGCTTTTCCTGCTGCTGGTGCTTGTGGTGATAGTGGTGTGCAGCATCCGGAAAAGCTCGAGGACGCTGAAGAAGGGGCCCCGGCAGGATCCCAGCACCATTGTGGAAAAGGCGGGGCTCAAGAAATCCATGGCCCCCACCCAGAACCGGGAGAAGTGGGTCTACTACTGCAATGGCCACGGTAAGCCTCCCACCTTTCCCCCTTGCTTCCAGATCCCCCGCCTCTCCCTGCCTAGTCCCTGTGGGCGGAAGGAATGGGAAATGCAACGTTTCTGGAATCTCCTTTGAATACCAAGTGCTGTTGGATCTCAGTCGTGTTCCGAAAAAGGAGGTGGTCAGCATTCGACATAATAACGTTCAGAGAGAATAACTCCTCTGTCACCTGTCCCCATGGCACAGTTAGAGGACAGTGTTTTGGCATCAGAGACGTGCGAGTGACCTTTAGGGACTTTGTTCAACCTCATCATTTAACAAGTGAGGGAATCAAGTTCAGAGAGGTTTGGCTGCGTTGACCCAGGGGAGTCTTTTGTTCGGGACAGATGGGACTGAATCCATGTCTCCTGACTTTGGAGCCCTTGCGTCTTCACAGGGGACTGCTCAGAAAATTGAGGGAGGAAAAAAACAACTTGTCTTAAATTTGCCTTGTTGAATTTGAGCCTTGCTTTTAGGTTCCTATCACTTTTCTCACATGTACTTTTTCCCCCTTATATTTTTAGGATCGCATTTCTATCAGGAAGATCGAAAGGTCTTTTGGGTTTTAGACACTCAAAGCTTAGTATATCGGTTATCATCTGAGGCTGGGCCCTGTATCTTTTTCCTAGTTGTCAGTGTGTGTGGATATAGGCTGGAATATTTCATTTCTTCCTCTTTTGAGGGCAAAAAATAGCTTATAGAACTTGTCCTAGCAGCTAAGTGTGATCTGAAGACTACAGTTTTCAGACTGTGGCAGTAACTTCCATTTCTTTAATATTAAATGATATTTCAGCTCAAAGTTTTGATAATCCCATTTGGGATCGTTTTCCTTAAAGATAAAGGGGTGGGCTTCCCTGGTTGCACAGTGGTTGAGAGTCCGCCTGCCGATGCAGGGGACGCGGGTTCGTGCCCTGGTCCGGGAAGATCCCACATGGCCGTGGAGCGGCTGGGCCCGTGAGCCATGGCCGCTGAGCCTGCGCGTCCGGAGCCTGTGCTCCGCAACGGGAGAGGCCACAGCAGTGAGAGGCCCACGTACCAAAAAACAAACAAAAAAAAGGTAAAGGGGTAAGCTTAACTTCCTAAAAGGTGGTTTGGCCTTTTGTATTGAGTCTTAAAAATGTTTATACTCTTTGACCCAGCAATTCTATTTTTGTGAATCTATCATAAAGATATAAACCAGAAATATTTAAAAAAAAATTTAAGCACAAAGATCTTGAACTTTTAATTCAGCATTATTTATAATAAATAAAAACTGGAAATACTCAAAGGGCTGGTTTTAGGGAAATGGCTATGTAAATTATGGCATATCTATATAGTAGAATATTATGTTGACACTGAAGATTTTATTATGAAGTTTTTTACTTTTTACCCATGACATAGGAAAATGTTTATACTAGGTTAAAGAATGGGAAAAAAAAAAAGCTCCCCACTACACACTTTATAGAATATTATCCTAGTTCTCTTAAAATTTAGGAATAAAGACTGAAGGAAATATGCCAGAATGACGATGTTTCTTCCAGTTTGGTGGGATTTGGTGAGATTTATGTGGATTTTTTTCCTTCTTTATTAGTTTTCTGTCTTTTCCCCAAATTTTCTATGGTAAGTACATGCTACTTTTGTAATCAGAAATGTAGAGAAAGTTTAAAAGAACAACTCATTTTGCTTCTTTTTGCTAATTTATATGAACGATCAAACCAAGTGAAAGTCAGACTGGGGTGAACCTCCGACTTGGGATGAGCCTATACAGACTTGAATAAAACAACCCTTTGCAGGCAACCATCTGGGCAAGGGAGGCTCCAATTCTTCCTCCTTTTTAATAAAAAATTTTTATTTGGATATAATCTCAAACGTATGGAAAAATTAACCAAAATAGTACAAAGAATATCTATATACCTGTGCCCAGATTGACCTATTGTTAACATTTCGCCCTTTTGCATTATCATTTGCTCTCTTTCTATAAAAATATAAATTTTATATTATAAAATGTGCCATGTAGAATAATCTGTGTTATATATAATGTTATATAATGTTCCATAGTACACAATATATAGCATGTATATGCACCTATATACAGACATAAAATAATTTTTCTGAACCATTTTATGACCATTTATGCCTAGATTCTTCAGTATGTATTTCCTAACAATAAGGATATTCTCTTAAAAAACCAGCACAGTTTTCGGCTTCAGGAAATGTAACATGGATGCAATATTTTAATTTGCTGTCCATATTCCATAGTTGTCAGTTGACCCAGTAAGGCCCTTGATAAACAGCATACTTTTTCCTCTGGTATAGGGTCCTGCCTAGGATCCTATATTTCATTAAACTGTCCTTTAAGGTGGCCAGGCAGAACACTTGTTCTAATATATCTAATTAGCAGAAAACAATGTTCACATTGTGCTTAATTATGTACATATTTGGAACTCTCCTCTCATTATTCATTTTATTTTTTAATAAATTTATTTATTTATTTATTTTATTTTTGGCTGCGTGAGTCTTCGTGGCTGCACGCGGGCTTTCTCTAGTTGTGGCGAGCCAGGACTACTCTTCGTTGCGGTGTGCGGGCTTCTCACTGTGGTGTCTTCTCCTGTTGCAGAGCACAGGCTCCAGGCACACAGGCTTTAGTATTTGCAGCACGCGGGCTCAGTAGTTGTGGCTTGAGGGCTCTAGACCACAGGCTCAGTAGCTGTGGCGCGCACGGGCTTAGGTGCCTCAGGGCACGTGGGATCTTCCCGGACCAGGGATCGAACCCGTGTCCCCTGCATTGGCAGGCGGATTCTTAACCACTGCGCCACCAGGGAAGCCCTCACTTTATTAAAGAAACGACTCCATTGCTTTAGTAGCTGGATTTATAGATTAGATTATGGTCAGCTATAGTTCTAAACTCTCTTGCAGTGCAGTTTTCGGAATTCTTGAGAACACAGGGAGTTGTAGAAGTAAATCTGGTCCAGCAGCAGAAAGCAATTTAATACCATGATCTTAGGCATTCTTATGGCCACTGTAACCTTGTAAACTACTATGTCTGTGTCCTTGAAGCAATCCTATTTTGTAGAAGGAATGGAAGTGCTAAATTAAACAAAACCTGAGCCTACCTTCCGAGAAAGCAGTATTTCAGCAATACACTTCTCCAACTAAATCGCAGTCGTCTCGCTCAGATGTTATTATCTCTTCCAGTAGTTGAACCTTTTTCCCCGGGATTTTGCATTGGGAAGTTTATGTTTAAGGTGTTTTTTTAAGGAAGGTCTGTTTCCAAATTGCTATTCTCAAAGGTACACCCAGGTAAAATCCCATAACAAAGAGAGGTTCTGTTTCAGAAAAACCATTCCAGGTGCTCAGAGAGGCCTCTGGAAACAATACCGTGTTGATCTGATTGCAGTGAGTTCTGGGCAGCAGATAATCCTGTATAATAAGATCGTTTTCTGGTCCTTGTCCATTTCACACTGAATTGTTCAAGAGGACGAGGGTGGGGATAAAATCACCTAGTCCTGTGTATTCTGTATAAGAGGTCGTGTAGGACCTCACTTAACCCTTACCCGCCTTAAGCAGATGGTGCCGTGCTCCTGAATGCCTTGGAGACCCCCAGCACTGTGAAGCCAGCCCAGTGGTTCCCATCTTTCTCACCAACAAGAGCCTCTTTTGGTTCCACTCATCCTTCTCTGCCTTCCATGGGTTTACGGTTTTAAAGCTGAACTCCACAAAACTGCCTCCCTACTTCCATGGAATCCTAGTGTTGGAAACACATGACGAGACCTTATGTGGCCAGGAGGATGGGAGACTGAGGGGCTGTGGCATTTTGTATGTTTCCTTCCTTTCTAGAGTCATAGCAATTTTCTGTTGGTAGATTGGGACTGTACTGTGGTTTCCTGTAATACGTCCTTTTCAGCAGCAGGAATTGAATGTCCATTCAGAATTTATTTAAGAGTTTATTACTAGGTCCAAGTATCATCAAGATGTAAGTCTATTGTTAATGCTTAATGTGCCATGTTTTTGTCTTTTTCTTTTTGGCTATGTTGGGTCTTTGTTGCTGCGCGCGGGCTTTCTCTAGTTGCGGCGAGCAGGGGCTACTCTTTGTTGCAGTGCGCGGGCTTCTCATTGCGATGGCTTCTCTTGTTGGAAGCACGGGCTGTAGGCGTGTGGGCTTCAGTAGTTGTGACCCACGGGCTCTGTAGTTGTGGCTTGCAGGCTCTAGAGTGCAGGCTCAGTAGTTGTGACACACAGGCTTAGTTGCTCTGAGGCATGTGAGATCTTCCCGGACCAGGGCTCGAACCCATGTCCCCTGCATTGGCAGGAAGGCTCCTAACCATTGTGCCACCAGGGAAGTCCCTTTTTGTCGTTTTTAAAAATTTTAGTTCTTTTGATAACATAACCCAAGCATAATGGGGCAAGTGGGGTTCCAAAATGTTCAACTTAAAGCTTAATGTGGGTTCATGTTATTTGGGAAGTTACATGGAAAACAATATTTTTTTTGTCTGATCGCTTTGGAAACAAAAAGCACCAAAGTAAGGAGAGTGACACTCCTTGTGTACGCACTGACCGTCCATTGCACTGAGAAAGTCTCAAGTGATCTTAAAACAGTCACCTCATTCACTTCATTAGGATTATGGATCATACAGAGCAGTGTGGTCCTGTCCCAGTTAAGGACAGAGATGGCTTGAGAACGGGAGCCAGTGCCGTTCTCTCGGTGCCGTTTCTAATATGGGTCCTTGCTATTGACTTTCCTTCCTTTGTTCCTCTCCTCCCTTCTGCCTTCCCCACTTCTCTCTCTTCCTATTTGTGACCTGTAACTATTTGTGATGAGTATGAAATTGGGTTCCCAGCAGCCCCGTTGCCCTTGGGATTTTGAGGGGAAGTTTGGAAAGCAGGTGAGGTGTGGAAATTGCCCTGAAATACTTGCGGAGGAGGTTCTGGATAGTGAGAAAGGGAGCAAAAAACGGACAATGTCTCTCTTCAGTCACATTCCCTTTTTCTTCCAGACTTCAGGCTATGAAGAAAAATGAGGGGAAAAAAGGGTGAGAGACAAAGGAATTGGACTTACCTTGTTTAAACTGCACTTAGTTCCTGATGGGCACATTCATAGTCCTGGATCTTAGGGAGATCGGAAGCATTTGACGGGGACAGTAATCCTTCCCTGTGTAGTTTCTTAAAGCGCGTGTTATATAAAGACAGCGTCTCCTTTCAGTGGACTGCAGGAGGGATTGTGAAGGTAGCTGGTGGATGTTTTCTCAAGCAGACCGTTTTGTACCTGCAGCAGCAGCAAAAAGGCAAAGGGCTCATTCTGTAGAACGAGATACTAAGATGCTATTTCTTTTTTTTAAATTTTTAAATTAAAAATTTTTTAAAATTGGAGTATAGTTGATTTACAATGTTTTGTTAGTTTCTGGTACAGCAAAGTGATTTGGTTATATCTATCTATCTATCTACCTATCTATCTATATTCTTTCTTAGATTCTTTTCCATTATAGGTTATTATAAGGTATTGAATATAGTTCCCTGTGCTATACATTAGGTCCTATAGTAGTCTGTATCTGTTAAACCCAAACTCCTAATTTATCCCTCCCTCACCCTTTCCCCTTTGGTAACCATAACTTTGTTTTCTATGTCTGTGAGTTTGTTTCTGTTTCATAAATAAGTTCATTAGTTCATTTGTATCATTTTTTTAGATTTCACATGTAAGTGATATTATACGGTATTTGTCTTTCTCTGTGTGACTTGCTTCACTTAGTATGAGCATCTCTAGGTCCATCCATGTTTTTGCATAACTTTGACGTCCCAATCTGTACCTAAAGACTGTTCTTGGGGAAAACGATGCTGCTTAAGGAACAGGACAGAACTGGCCTAGTGCACTTACTTAAAAGGTTCAGATATTGTCCTGGCACTGAGCTCTATTTTAGATCTTGAGTTTCTGGTAATATATTTTTTATTTCTTCCATCCTTTCCCCCATCCACAACTCACTGCTCAAGCAAAGCAAAACAGGACATCATCCTGCCTTATCCAGCAAACAAGCAGATGCACATCCCCTCCCATCTCTGTGGTCTTTAGGTTTTACTCAGTAACGACCATGTTCTCAGTTCTGGGTCCCTACAAATCCCAACAATAGGCTGAGAATAAATGCTTCCTTTCCTCCCAGAATTCTGGTTCCTTACGAATCCCAGCAATAGGCTGAGAAAAACTGCTTCCTTCTTTAGGATTGGCCCCATGTGGGAGAAGCGGTTATTATTGGGGCTTATGAAGGAAAACCATCCCTCAGTTTTGCAATTCTGCAGACTTCATCCTCTTTCGAGGGGAAGCAGGAAGATGCCATGGAATTGTAAGAGCGGAATTGTGATTGTGTGTCTCTTATAAATATTTCCTCGAAGTTGCAGGGGTTGGTTAGGGACAGATGCTGAGTAACTGACATCTGTGCCTTGGATGCATTGGAACAACATCAATATACTCTTCAGTCAGGTTTCAGGAATGACATAACATTTTGCCTGAATTATTAAAACCACTATAAGCAGTGTTGAGAAATGAAGAACGAATGAAGTGCATTAGGAATTCAATAATAAGTACTTTTCCACTTTACATTTTTCTAAAGTGAGATTAGGGAGTGTTTGCTACCACCCACATAGGCAAGATCTTGAGGTGATTTTGGGGTGCAAAAGATGGAATAAACCGTGACTTACTAATATAATTTTCTAACCTTATAAGAAAGGTTTCTGCTACCATTAAGTTTTCATTGTCTACTTTTCTTTAACAAAGACTTGTATCGTGCTTACTGAATGCCATATCCTGTTCTAAGCATTTTTTATAAATATTAACTTAATTTTCTTAACCATATGAGGTAGGCCACTATCATTGCCATTTTACAGGTGGGAAAACTCAGGTACAGAGAATCACTTGCCCGAGGTCGCACAGCTACAAAAGGGCAGTGCTAGGCTTTAAACCCAGGCACTGATCTGACTCTGGACACTGCCCCTTGATTCTTAGAATCTGGATTTATTTTTCTGGTTCTTGGAATCTGAATTTTAATTTTTCCAATGTTAGAAATTTCTAGTTTCTATGGTTGATTTTTTAAAATTGTGCTCAATCAAGAAAAATTTATTTCCCTTAGCAAAACCCAGCTTGTTCTGAAATAAAACAACTGAAAAATTGTCACCCATGATGAGTTTTCCTCCATAGAAGTCACCCCGATTTCCTACTTTTCACTGTTTTCTTGGATTGCTTGAAATGGAAAAATTCTAAAGCCAGATACCCAATGGCTGAAGGCTCTGAGGGCTGTTTGAAAACATAAAGGCTGTTTCAGATAAGTCAGAGGTGATGGAGTCGTGCTAATTGGAACTCACATCTGTTGAACTTGGTGGTAGTTTTCTCAGCCCCAGGCAGCAGCAGCTGCAACCGAAGAAACCCTCCTCCCTTTGCCAAAAGGCTCCTGGACTCCAAATTCTAGACAGTCATCCTGTCTGTCAGCCCAAATTTCCTACGGGAAGTAGACTTGACATGTAAACACCGGGAAGCCGGGCTGAAGGGAGCAGATTATTCCAGTTAAGAGGTTGCTGTGCCCTTGCTCTGCCCCAGGGCCGCAGTCATTTTCTGGGAGCAGGCAGGAACAGGCGGGCTGGTCTCCATCCCGCGCTCCCCAACCCCGGTCTTTGCCACCTTTGCTTCCGGTAATGCTACTTCCAGCCGACGGCACCTTTCGGTTGAACCTCTAAGATGTTTGAGAATTATAAAGCACACACAACCACTGCAGTAGAAAAGCCTCTTATTGCGACAGCCTCAAAAGCATTATCTCGTGCACAGAGTCTAGAGTCTGTCATACAGAGTGAAGTAAGTCAGAAAGAGAAAGACAAATACCGTATGCTAACACATATATATGGAATTTAAGAAAAAAAAATGTCACAAAGAACCTAGAGGTAAGACAGGAATAAAGACACAGACCTACTAGAGAATGGACTTGAGGATATGGGGAGGGGGAAGGGTAAGCTGTGACAAAGCGGGAGAGAGGCATGGACATATATACACTACCAAACGTAAGGTAGATAGCTAGTGGGAAGCAGCCGCATAGCACAGGGAGATCAGCTAGGTGCTTTGTGACCCCCTGGAGGGGTGGGATAGGGATTGTGGGAGGGAGATGCAAGAGGGAAGAGATATGGGAACATATGTATATGTATAACTGATTCACTTTGGTATAAAGCAGAAACTAACACACCATTGTAAAGCAATTATACTCCAATAAAGATGTAAAAAAATAAAAATAAAGCACTAAAAAAAAAAAAAAAAAAGAAAGGTGTGGCCTTTGCCCTTGGAAGCCTGTTGTCCTCCCCAGGCCCACCCACCAATGGCTTCTTCCTCTAGGCTTTAGAGGACAGGTGTTTATGTTTTAAATGTATATTTTTTTCTCTAATTTATCGAACAGCTTTTGAATTTAAGCTGTTTGGGATACTGAAAAACACATAAGCATTTTCCCCACGTAGGGCTAAAATACAAGTAGAAAAGAAAATCCTTACAAATAAGTGTCCTTGAATCAACCTGGTCAGGTATTATGTAAGCAGATTTTGCAGAGAAGGAGGAATTTCTCTAATTCTGTTGATTGTTCTTCACGAGTAATTGGTCGTTACCCTTGCAGCGTATGAACAGAATTTGTCGTATTAGGTTGTTGATGGTATGTCAGATTGTAAAAATTAGGCGAGTTCAAGTTTATAAATTAAAAAAATAATAGTTCTCACTATATTTCGTCAAATCTAAGACGCACCATTATTTTATACACCACTAAGGAAAAAAGCACACTGCAACCAAGCTACGGAAAGGCATTGGTTAAAAACATATATATCACTTATGTGTGGAATCTAAAACGCTGATACAAATGAACTTATCTACAAAACAATTAGACTCACAGATTTGGAGAACAAATTTGTGGTTACCAAAGGGGGAAGGAGTGGGGGAGGGATGAACTGGGAATTTGGGATTAACAGGTACATACTACTGTATATAAAATAGATAACCAACAAGGACCTACTACTGTAT
The DNA here is from genome assembly GCF_963455315.2 of Globicephala melas. Taxonomy (NCBI): domain Eukaryota; kingdom Metazoa; phylum Chordata; class Mammalia; order Artiodactyla; family Delphinidae; genus Globicephala; species Globicephala melas. Next base: position 74,732,197 of record NC_083324.2, on the reverse strand, counting down.
AGCACAGGGAACTATATTCAATATCTTGTAATAACCTATAAGGGAAAAGAATCTGAAAAAGAATACCTATCTATCTATATATCAATCTACCTATATCTGAATCACTTTGCTGTATACCTGGAACACTGTAAATCAACTTTATTTCAGTTTTTAAAAAGTGCATTTAGATGTTTTAGCACCTCTAAAATATGGTAGCAATGTTTTAGCCCCAATCTGGCCTCTTTTCCACGTAGTCTGACAGCACGATTCTCACTGCATTGTTCGGTTCTGAGTTTTCCTCTATGGCCTACTGGGTCCCTTGGTTCCCTTCTTCCTGAAACACTTCCTTCGGCTTCCTGGACTCCACCCTCTCTTGCTCTCCTCCCACCTCTCTGGCTGTTCCTTCTCCAGCTCCTTGGCTATTTCCTCCTCTTGGACCCCACCTCCTCTGAATAATGGAGAGCCCCGGGGCTCAGGACTCAACCCTCTTTTCTACCCTCATACACCCCTTCCCTGGGTGACCCATGGCTTTAAATGCCATCTATCTTCTGCTAATTCCCAAGTGCATCTACCCAGCCTGGAGCCGAACTCAACATACAGATAGCCTCCCACCTGCCTGATGGACCCAGATGTCCAAGAGGCACCTCCCACTTAAGATGTGAAAGCCTGAATCCCGAACCGTGCTGTTCACATCAATTGCCCAGCGCAGAAAATGGCCCCTCTGGTCTTCCTGCTGCTCCGAGCAAAACTTTAGCATCATCCTTCACTCCTTTCCTGCTTTCTCACCCCATATTCAAGCCATTAGCCAATCCAATCAGCACTACCTTCAAAATAGATGCAGAAGGCCACCATTTGCCCTCATTTCCACAGCCACCACCCTGGCCCCAAGGCACTGTCACCTCCCTGCTGGATCATTGCCATGGCCTCTGAACTGGTTGCTCCACTTCTGCCTGTGCCCCTTTTAGTTTATTCTTTTCACAACGGCCAGAGTGATCCTGTTCCATGTAAGTCACATCGCGGCAGTCCTGTCCTTGAAACGTCAAAATCCCCAGTGACTTTTCACTGCACGGGGAGCGGCAGCCTGAAAGCCCAGTGCAATCTGTACTCCGCTCCTGGCCATTCGTATCTAGCCTCTGACGCCCACCACACTCCCCATCACTCACTGTTGCAGCCACACTGGTCTTCCTGCCCTCTTTGTACATGCCAGCACCCATCCTCCCTTTCTACCTGCGGTTCCCTCCGCAGGACTTGCTCCCTCACCTCCATTAGGGCTTGATTCCAACGTTAGCTCAGTGGAGCCTTCTTTGAGATATCAGGGAGAAGGCCCCATATTTAAAATTGCAGCCCTGCCCCCTCGGTCCCCTTCCCCTGCTGTCTTTTACTCCTTAGCACTCCTGGCTGTGCAACGTATGGAATATTTTATTACTTCCCGCGTTCCCCAGCAGAACGCGGACTTCACCAGGAAAAAGGATTTTGTTTTGCCTCATTCGCTGCCACGTCCGCGATGCCCAGAATCGTGTCTGGTGCTCAGTAAGGGCTCAGTACATTTTCATTATATGAATAAATGAGCAGCTTCATACAGAGGCTGAGACAGGGAGGAAGAGGGCATTTCGTGTTGTTTTGTTTTCCTCCTGGAATGAAAGAAAAGGTTATTAGTTTTGTCCTCACAGCCTCAGTGAAATTTATATCTTCCATTCCTACCGCTTTGATAGAGTTTGCCCTTGGTAAACAGTTCTTCCATTAACCGCGAGACCTTTGCACGGTGGCTTTAGCGGCTCCCGAGATTCATCTGAGCTTGTAATGATTGCCCATTGAACCTTCAACAAGATACTGATGAATTCAGCTTTGGAAATCACTTTTGGGGTTTCAGGTGAAATCTAAACAGTTCCTCCAACTTTTTACCTCAATAGGGAAGGAGTATTTTTAACTTGGGGCCAACCAAGTTCCCGGCGTGGATGAAGCAGTTTCCTGTGTGATGCTTTGGGAGTGATCACTTTAGATATAGTATGGTTTTTGTCTTTTGTTTTTGGCCACGCGGGATCTTAGTTCCTTGACCAGGGATCGAACCCATGCCCCCTATAATGGAATCGTAGAGTCTTAAACTCTGAACCGCCAGGGAAGTCCTGATAGAGCATGTTTTAACCATCCTATGACATGCTGGTTACTGCAAAAAAAAACCCATGCACATGTGGGGTTGTTGCTTTTAGGAGCATTCACTATGTTATCAGGCGAGCCAGACCGTGGCCTGGATAGCTTATCTCTGGAGGAGGTTTCCGCCATGGTGGGACCTCTTTGCCTCGTGCGCTCTGGGCCCTCACATGGATTCAGTGGACCGCCCTCAATGGGAAGAGGGCGCCAGCAGAGGGAGAGGTTATTGCGCAACGGCTGGGTTCCTGTGCCAGGAAGCCCACGTTTCCCCCATTGGCAGCCCCACGTGGGCCTTTCTTCTTGTCATAGAGACTGTAGATCCGGCGGGGCTACACGGCAAGGATGTGCATTTGGTCCCTTTCAGGGACTTAAGTTACAGGGGCTAATGGGGTAACAAATGGTGGGGAGGAGGTTCAGGCAAGAGGGGAGGCATGTAAAAAGGCTCTCGTTCATTCATTCAGAGATATTCATTGTACTTTTGTTATGTGCTAGGCTCCGGGAGTAGCTGGGGATAATGGTGATCGAAGCAGACATGGGGCTCGGGCAGAAGGTGGCCAGAAAAGGCGTCTCTGAGGACATGACCATTGTACAGGGAAGGCCATCATGGCATGCTAAAGCCAGACTTTTTTTTTTTTTTTTTTTTGCGGTATGCGGGCCTCTCACTGTTGTGGCCTCTCCCGTTGGGGAGCACAGGCTCCGGATGTGCAGGCTCAGCGGCCATGGCTCACGGGCCCAGCCGCTCCACGGCATGTGGGATCCTCCCGGACCGGGGCACGAACCCGTGTCCCCTGCATCGGCAGGCGGACTCTCAACCACCAGGGAAGCCCCACCATGGCTTATTAATGATGGCACTCATTTCAGATATTTATCTCCAAAAGGAAGGAGCGTTAATACCTTCTCTTGAAAAGGTCAATTCAGGTTCGTATTAAAAGAGGAGGAACTTTTTTTGCATACTGACGTTGACATTGAGCCTCCGATGAGGGTTGTCACCCAGATTGTATCTGATTCAGGGTTTTATAACGCATGGGAAAATGCCATGTCTTCCACAATAACCCAACTGCTCACCTCGTGCCTTTTCCTTGAGCTCCCTCACAGCAGGGCTGGGCAGAGTCCGCTCATTCGGAAGAACCCCCCGAGTCCTGTTATGATGCCCTGTGTGTGGCGGGGGGCAGCGTTGACCTCTCACATGTGCCTTTCTGTGGGTGGTGCCCCTCTTGTGCAGAGGTGCCCCTTCGGACACATACTGGTGAGGTTCTGAAAAACCCAGGAGGCGAGGATGCTGGTGCCCGGCCTCATTGTTCAGCGCCTGTGGTCCTGGTGCTAAAACCGACGTCTATGCAGAACTCCTTCCGCCTGTCAGCTTCGTTGCCCCAGTGACTCTTGTCCAGAAATGCAGGGGACAGAGGAAGGAGAACCAAAGTGCTTTACAGGTTTAACACTTGACCCCGTACATCTCCTTACCCAGCCTATGAGATAAGAGGTGGTATTTTCGTTACTGATGAGGACACTGAAATCTTAGAGGTCATTTGCCCCATGTCACACAACTAACAAGTCATGGAGTTTGAAACTGTATCTTGGGATTAGCAAGTTTATGATCTTTCTACTACCTGCACCTTCAAAGTCACAAGCCATTTCCCTGGTGCCAGAACCACCTTCTCATACACAGCCCCTGGCAAGTACAGCCCCTGGTTTATAGGGCTGGGCTGCGTCATGACTCCTTTGGAAACTTCAGCCATTCTCCAGAGCTCCAGGACCTGCCATCACAAGAAAAGCGAAGTTAAGCTCGTTGCCTATCAATCAGCACTTCTGTGGGTTGACGGTTGTCAACCTCTTTTCAACCTAAGAAAAAAGAGATTTTTGGCATCACGCTAAACAAGTTAGATTAATTCAACACATGGTGACTGTCTCCATTCTAGATGAAAATTGTCGGAACGCTGATGGACAGGTGACCAGGGCACCGGGCCACGCAGAGATTTGGTCTCTATTTTACTAGCGTTTCACATTGAGATTGATCATTGGGGTAGGAACTTTCATTTTGGGGGCTTTGTGTGTGTTTGTGTTTCTTTAACAATGCTTTTCTAAATCTTTCTGCCGTTTGACAGTCTAGCTGTGGTCTCTTTAAATTGCTACAGTTTCAGGGGTTGGAGAACTTTAGCACGTGGGCTCATTTGTACTGCTTATGGCCGCTGTCACCTAACAACAGAGTTGAGAACTTGCAACAGAGACTGTATGGTTCTCAAAGCCTAAAATACTTATTCTTGCCCTGTACAGAAAAAGCTTGCTGAAACTTCCTTTTTTTTTTTTAAAAAAAAAAAAGGGTACCATAGTTTTAAAGGAAAGAGCTACACTTGCTAGCCCTAAAGAAAAACTTTCCAGGCATCTGCTTGGTCAGTAATAACAGGCCAGGAAGAAGTACACACACCATGGTCTATGCCGAGTGCATTCATATGTGGACTGTGCCCTAGGAGCATCATTCCAGCGAATAGCAATGTTCCTCTGCGATACCATATTCCCTATTAACCACAACAGAGGTACCACTAACTAGCTGGGCAACCTTGAACTAGTCACTAACCTTTCTACCTGAGATTCCTCACCAATAAAATTAAACATTAAAAAAATTACGTATCCCACATCATAGTATGTATAGGTATGAAGTATATGCAAATATATCTATATATGTGTGTTATATATATGTATGTAGCTTTAAAAGGAATAATAACATAAATATCAAATACAATAATAAAATAAAAAGAAGACCCATTTCCCCACCATCCAGCTTAGGAAATTGAACCTCAGGAATACCTTTGAAGTCCCCTCTGTGCACCTATCCAGTAGGGGACAGCTACCGTACCCCCCCCCCTCCCCAACGGTAGCTATCTCAATTTAGTTTAATCATTCTACTGCTTTGCCTTATAGTTGTATTGTTTAGTGTTGCCTGAAACTTGTTTTCTAAACGAAGAGCACTTTCAGATCCCATCAGATTTTGTACTTCATCAGTGTGACTTCATTTTCTTGGTGCTAAACTCTTTGTCTGAAAATCTCCCAAGGGCTTTCAGTCCAGCAAACAAAGTTAACACACACAGTGGCTGCCCAACAAATACTCTTGAAATATTCCGCAGGTGTTTCTTTTCCCTTTGGTGGCGATAGTGGGGTCGGGGGCAGGGTACACCAAAGCCGTGGGCTAGTTCAGACTGGTCTTCCCTCCTCCTGCTGTTTGTGATCCTGTGCTAGGCCGAGAGGCTGGGGTCTCCGGAGGTAGTGGTTGTCTCTGTATTTATCAGCTCCGAAGGGGGAGGGGCCCGTGGTGAGGAACCTTGTCGATCCAGGCTGGTTCACAAAAGTTGACTCCATGTTTCCATAGTAAAAGAATAAGGTGAAACCTGATTCGTGGACCTAAAATTTAGCCTCCAGTCAATTTTAGTTGAAGGAAAATCTCATCGCACCCATTCTTCATGTTTTCCATTTTTTTTTTAATTTTGTGGCAGAAAAAAAGTATAAATACTGGCTTTTGGAAGAAGGAGCTATTGTTAAGCGTAAGCCTTTTAAACTCTGTAATTACTCTGTAAAGCCTGTGTGTTTCCATCAGAAATGCATTTAGTCTTAAGTTGTTGTGCCCAGTGTATGGAACATTTATAATGATGGGGTACTTCCAAAAATAAATCCACTCTATAGAAAATGTTAATCAGCTCATCCCCAGGGACCACACTGAGTATCTGCATTGTACAAATGAGGAAATGAGCATGACAGTTAGTGGTTTGCCCAAAGCCGCACTGTCACTGGCACTACGAAGATTTGAGCAAAGGGCCCACATACAAGAAAACAGTCATGTTTCCATGTAAGACACTGTGGGCCTTCGTTAACTTGACCTAAATTAAGATTCGGGGGCTAAGAAGCCTTTTGGTGTTTGGAGGAATTGACCACACCAACCACCAAGAGCTGGCTTGCTTCTGAAAGTTACCTGTGGGGTTTTAAATAAGATATGCTGTTTTTTGAGGTGTCTGTTTGCTTGAAATCAGAAGCTCTGTATCTGGCTAAACATTGCTATGAAAACTGAAAAGCAGCGGGTTCAAGTGTATTTCACACTGCCGGGGAAAATAGTGTGGGAAGTACAGTCGGGTCTCAGTCTGTGGCATTCTACTTTTACAGTTGACAAGAAAGCAGCCTGCTACCAGGAACTTACTTTCCGAAACCATTTTCAGGGGGTTGGTTCAGGATGTCCACGTAAGTCTTCCAAGTCATCTGCTTCAATGGGATTGCGTGGCAGAGGAAGGGTTTCCATGGAGGAACCACAAATTCCTCCATTTACAAGGAAACTTCGGGAATTGTTATTGCTCTTCTCAGGCAAAAGTTGATAGCTCATTTTATAAATATTTTCCCCAACAACTGATTGGAGCAAAAAAGGTTTTTTTCTTTCCTGCCCAACTAACCTCTAGTTAATTGAAAAATTCAATTAACCATCACAGTAAGCTCCTCTTCTCTTCTTTTGCTTTCTTCCCCAAGTTTCACTTGGGAACTTGACTTCATTTTTTTTTTTTTTTTTTGGCCTCGCCCTGTGGCCTGTGGGATCTTAGTTCCCCGACCAGGGATCGAACCCGTACTCCTTGCAGTGGAAGCACAGCGTCCTAACCATTGGACCACCAGGGAATACCCCCCTGTGGTTTTTTTTTTTTTTTTTTTGAGTAGTAAGTGTTTTGAAGACTTTTTTTCAACTTTCCTTTTAAATTGAAGTGTAGTTGATTTACAGTGTTGTGTTAGTTTCTGGTGTATAGCAAAGTGATTCAGTTATACACATATATATTCTTTTTCAGATTCTTTTCCATTATAGTTTATTATAAGATACTGAATATAGTTCCCTGTGCTATAGAGTAGGACGTTGTTGTTTATCTATTTTATATATAGTAGTTTGTGTCTGCTAATCCAAAACTCCTAATTTATTCCTCCCTCACTCCCTTTCCCCTTTGGTAACCATAAGTTTGTTTTCCACATCTGTGAGTCTGTTTCTGTTTTGTAAATATGTTCATTTGTGTCATATTTTAGATTCCACATATAAGTGGTATCACATGGTATTTGTCTTCTCTGTCTCACTTCACTTAGTATGATAATCTCTAGGCCCACCCATGTTGCTCAAATAACACTATTTCATTCTTTTTTTTTTTTTTTTATTCGGCTGCACCGGGTCTTAGTTGCGGCGGACGGGCTCCTTAGTTGCAGCTCTCGGGCTCCTTAGTCACGGCTCACCAGCTCCTTAATTGTGGCTTGTGAACTCTTAGTTGCGGCATGCATGGGGGATCTAGTTCCTTAACCAGGGATCAAACCCGGACCCCCTCCACTGGGAGCTCGGAGTCTTATCCACTGCACCACCAGGGAAGTCCCTATTTCATTCTTTTTTATGGCTGAATAGTATTCCATTGTGTATCCTCTTTGTTAGCTGTAGTTAGCCAAGACGTTGTTAACTATAATAACTCTGGTATCTGGGTTTGTGAGTATGGCCTCATTCAAAGATACGGTGGTATTGATTCAGAAGACTCATTCACCTGTTGTGATACCTACCAGAGCCCTTACTGTGGGGTTATATATACACTCCCTGGATAAATTTGGGAGAAGCCAATACGTAATTGCAGAGAGACGGTACCTTAAAGAGGAAGACACCAAAGTGTGCCACTCAGGGAAAACCCCACCTCACAGAGGGTCGGTGCCAGGCGCTTATCCTGAGTTGTCAAATCCCAAGATTTGATTTTGGCATTTTTACCCTCTGTTCATCAGATCTGGGGACTGCAGACCCATGCTGATTGAGTTTATAAGTAACTGATGAGCCACAATGACTCCATTTATAACGTTATCCAGTGAGTTGGGTTCAAAACCCAACGCACCTACCTTTGTGATATTGGGCAAGTTGCCTGACTTTTCTGTTTTGTTTTTTTTTTCTTACCCGGGCAGTTGGAATGTTAATGAGCGAATGCCTTCACATAATACCTGGAAGATAATAGCTAGTGTTAGTATATTGTCATTTTGCTGTTGTCTTCGTTATAACTGTGCAAGTCAACTTTAGGAGACTGACTAATAGATCAGAAAGTTGCCTCTTGAGCATAGGATTTTAGAGCATGGGAAGTTAGAAGTTCTGAAGGAATGCCCCCATTGGGCTGGGTCAGTTGGGAATTTCATCAGTTGATATACAAGACACCATAGCCAGACCCTGACCACCCATTACCCAGACCCTGCTGGATAAACTCCACTGCAGTTTGAACCTGTGGCTTACCTTTTCTAGATTTTATAAAGTCGCCACTTTTTTCATCTGAGAGTCTCTAGTTTATTTGGTTCCAGTTTTTAGCAGCGATAAAGGAATCACTCTGAGTACTTTGTTTGGGTTTGACTTTCAAAATATTGTTTAGGGGCGATTTATTTTTCTTCCAGGTTGCTCCTCTGGTTCCACGTTCTGGAAGTGACATTTGCAGGAGGGTACCTAACTAGTCTCCAGGATGGCCTGCATGTGCAGTAGGAGGCCCTGCATCCCTTTGACGGACGAGAGCCATGGGAAAGCATGCTTCTTTAAGTGCATTAAAACAGATTGGCCTTCTGTAAAGACCTCACATATCTGTATTTGTGTTTTATTTTATTTTGTGTCTGGTATAGGTATTGACATCCTGAAGCTTGTAGCAGCCCAAGTGGGAAGCCAGTGGAAGGATATCTATCAGCTTCTGTGCAATGCCAGCGAGAGGGAGGTGGCCGCTTTCTCCAACGGGTACACGGCGGACCACGAGCGGGCCTACGCAGCACTGCAGCACTGGACCATCCGGGGCCCCGAGGCCAGCCTGGCCCAGTTAATTAGCGCCCTGCGCCAGCACCGGCGCAACGATGTCGTGGAGAAGATCCGTGGCCTGATGGAAGATACAGCCCAGGTAATGCAGCCCGGATTGTCTGTCTTTCCCACTAACCTTTAGGCCCCTGTGCTTTACCAGGTATATGTAATAAGGAGAAAGAACTGAGAGTCGGTGTCTAGGTTCTGTCTCTCTGTCTCACTCACACACACACACCCCTCTTCTAGGGCAGTACTTCTCAATGGTTTTCCATTAATCATCTAGAGAACTTTTTAAAAATTTTGGTATTTGGACCCCACTGTAGACCAGTCACTGTAGGGACAGGACTAGGAACCAGTATTTTTAGGAATCAGTATTTTTAAAAGCTCTCCAAGTGATTCTAACGTGCAAACTTGAGAATCTTTGCCTTTGGAGTGGATTCTGTCATCAGACTGTATGGCTAGATCTATTCCTTGTTACCCAATTTACAGTTTCATTTTGCATAACACATTTTGAACAAAAGCAAGAAGGAAGACTTTTTTCTATTCCCTTTCCCTTCCGGACGATATTTTCTGTGATGTGGTTTAAGAACGCTCTGTCTTACTCCTGAGTACCCCCAAGGATGCAGGTGGTACTGGCAGTATTTAGTAATAAGATTGATATTTCTTCTTGGGCTTGTCCAATCAGTGCCTCAGATGAAACTGAGGGGACCCCGGAGTGTGATTTATTTATAATCGTTGGTCCATGAGCCCTGGCTTTGGAGTCAGACAGCACTGCATAGGCATCCTGGCTCTGACACTTACTAGCTGGGTGACCAAGGGTACATTACTTAAACTTTCTCTGCCTCTGTTCTCTCCGTTGTAGGCCAGGTTTATAGGGTTAATTAAGACTGGAAATAAAGTATATAAAATGCCTGACACATTGAAGGTGTTCTGTAAATTGTAGTTATGGTCATGATGTAACTCATTTTACTTAGCCTTTCCTTAATCATAAGGTGCTTCCCTGAAAGGCCGTGAATTAAATACAAATTTGGCTATTGAATCATATTTCTTAGACTTCGATTGAAGTTTTGTAACGTGTTCCCAAAGGAAAAACGCTGCCCTTGGGCCTTGATAAAACCCGCTTAAAATTTAAAAGGCAATTCAGCCTGTGTTCTTTTCCAGTGGTCCAAACTCATTACCTAAAAGTGCAGGGGAGAGATTTTCCCCCTGTCCACTCTAATCTACTATCATTCTGTACCACAGTTGTATATCAAGGGACTCAGTTTTATACATTTAAGAAGTCCAAGTGCCTTTATCTTTCTATACTAACAGTGTAGTGTTTCTTCATTATTGAAATAAACATTCATCAGGTGGATCTTTTATCTAAGTGACTAGATAAAAGTTCATCGGTGCTAATTGACTTTAAAGGTAGTCTTTAAAGCCCCTGGTGTATTTTTAACTTTTTTGAAATGTGGAATTTCAGAAAAGAGATTTACTAATAGAGTCGGGGGTAATTATTCAAAGGCACACACCAGTGTCTTGTGACTTTCTGCGAAATGATCTCAATTAAGTATGGTTCACAACTAAAACGAGGCTTTGAGTAGCTGGATTTGGGGAAAGGAGAGATGCTTGGCCCCCAATTGAGTAAAATGGCTGCAGTTCAAACAAAGGATCTCAAGAGGCAAAACATTATTGTGGGGCTTCCCTGGTGGCGCAGTGGTTGAGAGTCCGCCTGCCGATGCAGGGGACACGGGTTCGTGCCCTGGTTCGGGAAGATCCCACATGCCGCGGAGCGGCTGGGCCCGTGAGCCATGGCCGCTGAGCCGGCGCGTCCGGAGCCTGTGCTCCGCAACGGGAGAGGCCACAGCAGTGAGAGGCCCGCGTACCGCAAAAAAAAAAACAAAGAAAAACAAAACAAAAAAAACATTATCGTGCTTCCTTGGAGTGCTGGCTTTAAGGAAAGAACTGCTAGGGCGAGCAGAAGATTTGAAGAAGGATTTAGATGCTTGCGAATAAGCCACTGGATCGCCTTGATAATGCCTCCAAAAAAGAGAAAATGTAATCGATGCGATGTTCCTCCAAAAAGAGAAAATGTAATTGATGTCGGTTCAATGGAATATTCAATAAGGTGGAAGGATGATCATGATGTATTGTTAAGGGTTCGTGATGTATTGTTAAAGGTTCAAAGGTTTCTCATTAGAAAAAACAAATATAAACATAGGAAAATGCATACATGTTAATATTATTAAATCTAGGTGGTTGAATTAGAAGTGATTTTTTAAAAATTATTTTCTATAATGAAAACATTACTTTTGTGGTTTAAAACGTTTTTTTAAATGACAGCTGAAAAGGCCCACGAGGAAAGATAGGTAGGGCTTTGTTTTACTGTGCTGAATTAAAAGACGGAACCATCCTCATTTTAATTGAGGAGAAGCAGACAGTGGTTTACGCGCCATCCATTCTTCCTTGAGGACTGGCTGAGGTTTGCTATGTTGGGTCATGTTTGCCTAAAACATACTTTACTTTTGGGTTCTGCAGATCCGTCTCCTCTCTCTGTGTACACTTAGCAATCACTTAGAATTTGGGCCTAGTCTTTAAGGTACTTCTTAATGGTGGTAATGATGGTGGTAGAATATTGCCTATACCAAATGACGTTGGTATGCTTCTCTTATAGTACCATTGAGTTTCATCAATGTTTATGGAGCACACTTTATTCCAGGCACTGTCCTAGGTGCTGGGAAAAGTGGGCCAAAGGTGCAGACTCCATGGAGGAGACTACACGTCAGGGAGAGTGATTATAGCAAAAATCACTGCGTCAATGAATAAGAGACCAAAACCCTTAGTCCCCAAGTGCCAAGCTCTTGTTCCTTTTAGTTTTTTCCTTCCTCTTATCTCCTCCATATACAAAAGATTCTAGTATCTATTTTTTGTTGTTTATTTTGTAAGAAACAGTGACATCAAGATATCTTGTAGCCTTCTTCTTGGTTCTGGTGTAGCCTGCATGTTAGGATGGAGGCTGAGAAGGCAGTATTAAGCTTCTTGTTCCATGTTTTAATCATGTCCATCATTGTCTGGCAGTGTTGTGGACCCAGCTCTTGCCCTAATTTTAGCAGCCAACGAGCATGGATTTCTGGCTGCCAGCTATTATTGATTGCACAATTTGCTTATAGTTTATCTCTGAGATTTGTAGAGTCAAACAAGAGAATCAAAACGCAGGGGGCATAATTGAGACCTAGTTTCCATTTTCTAGTGGACCTGTATTCTGTGTGTACGGTGGTACTGCTGACAATTTGAGACTTTGCCCCAGGAGTTAATGGACTCATAATATGCAAAAATGACTCCGTGTGTGTGTTTAAAATGGTTAATGTTTTTTCCTATTCATGAGCCTGAGAACACCTATGTTATGTTCCACTCGAAGGATTAGCCCTGGTGTTCCCTTTAGTTACCTCTCTCAGGGACAGCTGGTCCATTATTAACCATGGTGGCCTATTAGCCATTTTTGAGTTAAACACATCCAGAGTCTTACTTTTAAAAAAAATTTATGCATAACAAATTATACAGTAAAATTTACTTTTTGGTGTACTGTTCTTTGCATTTTTTTTTTAAACAAGTTTTTAGAGCAGGTTTAGGTTTAAAACAAAATTGAGAGGGATGTTACAGAGTTTCCTGTATACTCCCTCCCCTCACACATGCACAGGCTCAACCCCTCCCCTCACACATGCACAGGCTCACCCGTTATCAATCTCACTCACCAGCATAGTACAGTTTTCCCAAGAGTGAACCTGCATTAACACATCATAATTACCCAAAGTCCATAGTTTACCATAGGGTTCACTCTTGGTGTCGTACATGTGCTATGGATTTGGACAAATGTATAATGACATATGTCCATCACTATACTATCATACAGAATACTTTTACTGCTTAAAAAATCCTCTATGCTTTCCCTATTTCTCTCTTCCCCATTACCCACCTCTCTCCCACATCAACCACTAACCTTTTCCTTGTCTCTTACAGTTTTGCCTTTTTCAGAATGTCATATAGTTGGAATCATAGAGTGTGTAGCCTTTTCAGGTTGGCTTTTTTCACTCATTCATATGCATTTAAGCTTCCTCTGTGTCTGTTTATGACTTGAATGCTCATTTGTTTTAAGCACCAAATAATATTCAGTTGTCTGGATTTATCACAGTTTTATGTATTCATTGACCTCCCCGACTCTTTCCTTCTCTGAGATATGAGCTGGGTTTTTCAGTTTGCTCTTCTTTCAAGTTCAACATCAAAACTGAACCCAGCCTTCCAGAATCGTCTGAATTCTTTCCTTCCTGGTCATGAGCTTTTGGGAGAAGCAGTAAAGCAGTGGGACAATAGTTTAGAAGTTACTGGGACTTTGCCGAAACTCTTTAAAAAACAAAACAAAACAAAAACCTAACACAGCCTTCCCAATTTTATGTTCTCTCTTTTTTTCCGTCCTTTTACTTTGATTCTTTTCTGTGGCTTTATTTCAAGAAAGTCTTTTGTAAGGAGCATATATTCAAGCTTTTAAAAAATCTATTCTGACAGTTTTTGTCATTTAACTAGAGAATTTCAGTGTGGTTACATTGTTAACGTTATTACCCGTGTATTTGGCCATCTTATTATTTGTTTTGTATTTGTCCTATCTGTTCTCTTCCCCCTTTCCTTTCTTGTTCATAAAGCATTTCTTTATTATTCTACTTTTCCTCTTAACTTCTTAGTTACACATTTTTTCTTTACTTTTAATGGATACCCCAGAGGTTACAACACGCCTACTTAAATTATGAGCCATTTTATAAGTGTGTATTTTCGACTACTTTTCAGACCACACAGCAGCCTTAAAAGACTTTAATCCTATTCCTTCTCTGGTATTGTGTTTTTGTTGTCATACGTTTTAACATTACACATTTCTTAAACCTCCCAAAGGCACAGTTATTACGGTTTTACACAGTCAAGGTCCACATGACCCACCTGCTCACTGATATTTTCTGTTGTTCTTCATTCCCCATCTCTGCCTGAGATCATTTTTCTTTGGCCTAAATAATACGCAGTGTAGGTTTCCGGCAGTAAACTGTTTTTCTTCATCTGGAAAATGCCCGCTGACTAAAATAAATTGCATTATCTGCCCTTTGTTTTTGAAGGTGAGCTGGAAGGTAGAACTTAAGCTTGATAGTTATTTTTCTTTCAGTACTTTCTTGCGTGGGTTTAAGTTTCCCCTGCTAAATAAATAGCAAAGGAGGGGAATGTGATTTTATTTTTAAATCTATATTACATAACGAATTACGTGTGCAATATTATACCAAGGACTTTGGGCAATGCAAAGACAAGGAGGACAGAGTCATTGCTGTCAGGGAAGCTTACCATTGAAGGGAAGAAACGTATACATATCAATGTTTAATCTAAGGGAGTAAACCCAGGAGGGAGGGAGGAGGAAATTGGTGGATGTACAGTTTATCGACATGAAGGCTTCAAATCGGGATGTCAGTGTGGAGATGTGTGCCGGGTTAAATTCCTGTCCAGGCAGCATATCACACTGGGGACTCAATGGTCAATTACTTGACCTCTCTGCCTCAGTTTTTTCCTGAGAAAATGGGAGCACCCTTAGTGCCTGTCCTTTGAGTTGTTGTGAAATTAGGTCAGTGTGACCCACAGAAAGCTCTTGGTGAATGTTTACCATGAATCATTGCAGTTATTCCCAGGCTCTAGCGGCAAGAGAGGTGGAAGAATGTTCCTGACCAGCTCCAACTCACATGGTGGATCCTTTAAATCCTGAACACCAAGGGTTGCTCAGTGTCGGATGGGAAGGGACAGCCAAGTCCAAGACTGCTTGACAGGTAGATGGTTGAGCACCAGAGTTGCCATCTGCGTTCAGTGCCCAAGAACTGGAAATTCTAGTAGTTGTAGATGTTTATTCCTTACTGGCTGAGTGAGCGTTCCTAGGCTGGCAGGGATGTTTTCTCTAGTGAAGAAACAAAGGTGATGGTGTGTGTGTAGACAGGTCTGCTCTCAAGGGCTGTCAGAAAAAGGACATGAAATTGAGCAACTGGATTTCTAGGTTTCCTTACTTTCTTTTCTTCTTTTTTTGTCGGGGGGGGACTTTGTATATTCAAATAGGCTTACCCAGTACTGTCATTTTCTTTTCTTTTCCCCCTCACCTTGGACTTGTTTTTTTTCTCTCTAGGAAACCTTGGGCAAATGATTTCTCTGACTCAGAGTTTTCTATTTAAAATGGGAGTTCAAGTGCTTTTCAGAATTAAATCAGATAACAGCTTGTTGAACTGTGGGATGTAAAAAAAATGAGGTAATGAAAGTGATGCTTACTGGCTAGGTTCGGAAGTCGTGGTGATTTGAATTTTCCAGCATTCCTTTATAGTTTCATTTTGAGAAAGGGAGGCAAAAGGAATTTTAGGTACATTTAAAAATGATAAACAACAAGGTCCTACTGTATAGCACAGGGAACTATATTCAATATCCTGTAATAAGCCATAATGGAAAAGAATATGAGAAAGAATATATCTACGTATAACTGAATCACTTTGCTGTACACCAGAGACTAACACAACATTGTAAATCAACTACACTTCCATAAAAAGAAATGATCATATTGAAAACAACCACAGTCATTTAAAATAATATAAAGTGTTACTTTAGCTTCCTGCTTTGACCAGAGATTCATAAATGAAAAGAGTTGGTGTTGATCAGGCAGGGGGTTTGGGTAGCTCATCCCCCCTGCCCTCCTTCGATTAGCTAGATTAAAACTACACTGTAATGTACCAACCAGTGACTCTGAAGCCAGTATTGTTGTGGTTAACTTCTATGGTAGTAGAATGATTCTTTGTTAGAGATTCTTAATCCTTTCCAGAAACCACATAGGAAACCTACATCCCAGGGACAGAGTTTTCTCTCTGTCTCTCTCTCTCTCAACTATAGTGGACTCTGTGTTGGAGATTGAGTGGTTTTGCTCTGTATAATCAACAGGGAGAATCTACCAGTGAGGCGAGCAGTGGGCATTCTATTTGCGAGGACGGTACCACTGCTTTTGCTGCAAAGGGAACTACGTGATTTTTTTTTTGTTGTTTTTCTTACCAGCTGCAGGATGCAGCTGTCTTTATCTACAGTGTGACTGAGACCAGCTCTTTTCAGAAATTTAATATAGCGAGGGTGAGTGGAGGCAAATACCAGCTGTACCTTTAGCTGTTGACTTTTTGGCTTTTCAAATCTGTCTTTAACTTGCCAGTTGATCATCTCTTAGAAAACAGGGATTATTGTCCTAAGGCCTTAAGATGTTAGCTAAACTCACGTGTGTCGAGCCCCTGACTTCTGTGTGACCACTGTGTGGAAGGTCATTTCAGGTCAAGTTACTTAATTTGCAGGGTGTGACTGTGGGCTCTGGGGAACTTGTGAGGTGGTGAGAAGGGGACATTGTAAAGGCATTGCTGACACACAGTAGGCCCGAACATTGAGTGATGCTTGTGTTTTAGGTGGTTATTGTGTACAAAGGAGCCATGTCTATGAATAAGCCTTTAGACTTTTAATGACATTTCAGGCCATTCTACTTGTTATCACACTCCAAGGTTTCATTCAGTTAGTCAACAGTCTTTTGTCGAGCGCCAGCTGTGTTCCTGGTACTGTGTAAAGAAGAAAGGTGTGTGCCTTTCAATAGCTCACTCACTGAGATGGAGACACGTGCAAATAATGACAATTCAGTGGGATAAGCAAATGTATAATAGAAGTGTGCGCGAGGAATTGTAAGATAGCGTCGGAAGGCAGGGGTATGCGACCCACCAAAATATACCTAGAAAATAAGAACAGATATATATATATTTCCTTTTTTTTTTTTTGGACACAATATGCGGCATGCAAGATCTTAGTTCCCTGACCAGGGATCGAACCTGGGCCCACAGCAGTGAAAGCACCAAGTCCTAACCGCTGGACCGCCAGGGAATTCCCTACTTCTTGAAATTGTAGCCGTCTTGTAAGCATCTGGTGAGATAGAGTGTACATAGTAGAGGTAATGATTGTAGATGTTCAGTCCTGCACTTGACATCTACTAGGGGGGCTCAGTGAATCTTAGCTACTGTTTTCCAGGTTGGAATTTGAACTCTACACTCTCCTTTTTTGACTCAAGAGCAATACCACTCTACTTTCTGTGAAAGGAGATTAAGGAGAAAGGGGACCAGTGTTTGCTGAGTATCTATTGTGTTCCAAACACATTGGGTGCTTTGCATCTGCTTTTATCTAGCAAGCTTCATGGCCCTGTGAGATATAGGTCAGTATTAGAATTAAGATATTATTTCTGTATTTCGTTGAATGCCATGGCAACCATGTATGTACCGTTGTTATAGGTACCACTAAGAAAGCAATAAAAACATTGCTAATTATAGTTGTTAGATACATCCCTATTTCAGAGATGTTAAAATGTGAAAAGAAATATCCACCATAGAATTAATGAAATATGGTAGTTGAGCTTGAAGAGTACAGGTTATTGGGGGAAAAGTCTGGGAAACAGATTCTTGGGATCTTGGGATTGATATACCCTCCCTCCCCAACACACACAGACTTACACATGCTTTTTGTGTTTTTTAGTAGCCTTTAAAGATGAGACAGTTTAACACAAGCAATTTATTTATCATTCGTTAATGGAACACCCATTTTGTTTCAAGCCCTGTACCAGGCACCGGATATACTAAATGAAAACACACACTGTATACATTGGAATACTACTCAGCCATAAAAAAGAACAAATTTTTGCCATTTGCAGCAACATGGATAGACTTGGAGAGTATTATGCTTAGTGAAATAAGTTAGACAGAGAAAGACAAATACTGTATGATATCACTTATATGTGGAATCTAAAACATACAACAAACTAGTGAATATAACAAAAAAGAAGCAGACTCACAGATATAGAGAACAAACTAGTCGTTACCCACATGAAAGGATGCTTAACATCACTAATCATTAGAGAAATGCAAATCAAAACCACAATGAGGTATCACCTCACCCCAGTCAGAATGGCCATCATCAAAAAATCTACAAACAATAAATGCTGGAAAGGGTGTGGAGAAAAGGGAACCCTCTTGCACTGCTGGTGGGAATGTAAATTGATACAGCCACCAGGGAAAACAGTATGGAGGTTCCTTAAAAAAACAAAAATATAACTACCATATGACCCAGCAATCCCACTACTGGGCATATACCCTGAGAAAACCATAATTCAAAAATAGTCACGTACCACAATGTTCATTGCAGCTCTGTTTACAATAGCCAAGACATGGGAGAAACCTAAGTGTCCATCAACAGATGAATGGAAAAGAAGATGTGGCACATATATACAATGGAATGTTACTCAGCCATAAAAAGAAATGAAATTGAGTTATTCATAGTGAGGTGGATGGCCCTAGAGACTGTCATATAGAGTGAAGTAAGTCAGAAAGAGAAAAACAAATATCGTATGCTAACATATATGAAATCTAAAAAAAAAAACAAACGGTTCTGAAGAACCTAGGGGCAGGACAGGAATAAAGACACAGATGTAGAGAATGGACTTGAGGATATGGGGAGGGGAAAGGGTAAGCTGGGACAAAGTGAGAGAGTGGCATGGACTTATATATACTACCAAATGTAAAATAGATAGGTAGTGGGAAGCAGCCGCATAGTACAGGGAGGTCAGCTCGGTGCTTTGTGACCACCTAGAGGGGTGGGATAGGGAGGGTGGGAGGGAGACGCAAGAGGGAGGGGATATGGGGATATACGTATATGATAGCTGATTCACTTTGTTATACAGTAGAAGCTAACACAGTATTGTAAAGCAATTATACTCCAATAAAGATGTTAAAAAAAAAAAAAAAACAACAGGGCTTCCCTGGTGGCGCAGTGGTTGAGAGTCCGCCTGCCGATGCAGGGAACACGGGTTCGTGCCCCGGTCCGGGAAGATCCCACGTGCCGCGGAGCAGCTGGGCCCGTGAGCCATGGCCGCTGAGCCTGCGCGTCCGGAGCCTGTGCTCCACAGCGGGAGAGGCCACGGCAGTGAGAGGCCCGCATGCCGCAAAAACAACAACAACAACTAGTCGTTACCAATGTGGGGGCAATATAAGGGTGGGAAATGGGAGGTACAAACTATGGGGTGTAAGATAGGCTCAAGGTTGCACTGTACAATATGGGGAATATATCCAATATTTTGTAATAACAGTAAATGGAAAGTAACCTTTCAAAATAGTATAAAAAAGAAAAAAAAAAGAAAAAAAAACACACACACACACACCTGAAAACGCAACAGGAATCATCCCTCAGGATGCTGGCCGTTTTATAGGGGGGATGCGTATGTGAGCCAAACTTTAGAATACATTCTGTGAGACTGCCTCATAGAGGACTTGCAGTGGGCTTTTCTTTTTTTCCTGAGACACAGTGTCTCAACATTCAGAAAAGTCTGCGTCTATCAGTTGATGACATTTTCTACCCCTTTAATCCACACCCTTATTGGCTTTCTCAAAATGTGCATTGGAGGGAAATCAGAATCAATATTGTGAAAAGAAGCTTATTTTCTCAATCAATTACCAGTGCTGGATATCATATTTTCTTTTTATTTTAAAGCCAAAACTTATATTCAGATGAAGCTTAATACCTTTCAGTTTTGGCCTAGCTTCTCCACCCTGTGTTTGTGAGACTGTCTGTTCATCTGTTGTAACCCAAGTTCCAAAAGTACGTACACTTACTGATAAGGAATTGTATCTCAGTCAGCAGTAGGTTTTATTGTACACTAGTTAATTTCAACATTTTAATCGCTTATTCCTCACCAGTTCCTTAGGAGGGACAGCTGTCACTACTGAATTCCTCATTATTATTTTTTTTTTTTTTACAGAAGGAACTTTGATTTATCCACAGTTGGGCTGAGTCAGGGGGCAGGCTGGAATGACCAACCATTAAATTGGCTTAGGGAAAAAAGTACTAGGGAAAAAGATGGAGGAAAGTTTTTATTTTTATAATCACAACAATAAGTAAGGCTCTTCTGAGAATGATATAAAACACAGAAGGCATACAAGAAAGATTCAACTACTTAACAATATATATACAAGCCAGAAAACACCTTATGTAAATCAAAGACAAAATAATAACTGGGAAAGTTGTTTGCAATATAGGGTTAATTTCCTTTAATAATGAAGAGCTTTTGCAAATTAATTAAGAAACCAACCATCCAAAAGCAAAATGGGCAGTCTGTGAACAAGACAGTGCACAGAAAAGAAACACTGAAGGTTCTTAAAGGTATACAGATTTTTATTTATTTATTTATTTTTTACCTTGCTCAAATAAGAAAAATTCAAATTGAAACCTACACTGAGATACAACTTTAACCTTTTAGACTGGCAAAGAGGGAAAGGTATGACACCATTCTTGTACTGTGAAGGGAATAAGGGTGTGTACACCAATGGGTGTGTACATCAGCCCTGCCCCTTCAGAGGGCCATCTGGCGTCTTCTACCTAAGGACGTGCCCATTGACCACGGACATTCCACTCTTAGGAGTACGTCCTACATATATTCTTTTTTTTAATTTATTTAATTTATTTTTATTTTTGGCTGCATTGGGTCTTTGTTGCTGCACGCAGGCTTTCTCTAGTTGCAGCGAGCGGGGGCTATTCTTCGTTGCGGTGCTTGGGCTTCTCACTGCGGTGGCTTCTCTTGTTGTGGAGCACGGGCACTAGTCATGCGGGCTCAGTAGTTGTGGCTTGCGGGCTCTAGAGCCCAGGCTCAGTAGTTGTGGCGCAGGGGCTTAGTTGCTCCACGGCATGTGGGATCTTCCCGGACCAGGGCTCGAACCCGTGTCCCCTGCATTGGCAGGCGGATTCTTAACCACTGCACCACCAGGGAAGCCCTACATATATTCTTTTTTAAAAAAAATTATTTTATTGAAGTATAGATGGTTTACAATGTTGTGTTAATTTCTACTGTACAGCAAAGTAATTCAATTATACATATATATACACACATTATTTTTCATATTCTTTTCCATTATGGTTTATCACAGGATATTGAATACAGTTCTTTGTGCTATATAGTAGAGCCTTGTTGTTTATCCATTCTCTGTATAATAGCTTGCATCTGCTAATCCCGAACTCCCAATCCTTCCCTTCCTGACCCCATCCTACATATATCCTTATATACATCCCACATGTGTGCAGAGTGATGCAAGTATAAGTATTCATTGTAGTGTCCCTCATTAATAACAAAAGAGTGGAAGCAACACAAATGCCCTTCAATAGAAAACTGGTTATGTAAGCTGTGGAACATCTATACAGTGTAACAGTATACACCTATCAAAAACAGTGAGTCAGCTCTTTATGTGCTAACCTCAAGAAGTGTTTTTAAACAAAAACGGGCAAGGTACAGGACAGTGTGTGTGTATACCTTAACCCCATATTGTAAAAAAAAATTGTAAAACATGAAAGAGAAGGTCTGGAGTGGGGTGGAGAATATATGTACCTACCAACTGGTATAAGTTTAGACAATGTCTGGAAGAATACACGGGGAATTGGTAACAGTTAACACTGGGGGGGTAGGTACGGAGAAGCTAAAGTCAAGGTTTAGTGAGGGGGAAGTAGTTTCAGGGTCCCCTTTTGTACCTGTGGCATTGTGTACCATGTATAGTCTAATTCTAGTGGCATGAATCCAATTAATGATTTTACTAAACAACACTAATTTAATCAAATTTGGGACGTTCAGAAAACTTGAGTCACAAAGGTCGGCTTGAGCCTTCTTATTTCAAGGTCATGCATTTCCTGTGAAATTATTTTCTATCCTCCATACTTTTTAAAAAAACATTCTAAAGGCTTTATTTAGTACCAGGTAGGCTATTTCATTATAACAGTTGTTAACTTCAAGACAGCCATTAAAATAACTTACTGGCAGCTACTGAAGGCCCCTTGGACCAGTATCTCAGTCTGGGGTTGGGTAGATAAATACTGTAAGATTAATGTACCCCAAATAAAGGGTCAAAGCTACTGTACAGTAAGTGTCTGTACATAGCTTAAGTACACAGGTGCCTTGCAAACTTGAAATGCACAAGACCTCCTTTTATATAGTTGCATACTTCTATCTTGTCTTAAGGCAAGCTTATGATTCTTGCAACCTTTTTTCATGATTAGAATTGTCCAAAGGCTTTTTTGTGGGAAAGCCTTCCTAATAGGTCTCATTGAGTGAAGTTTACGAAAACCCGAGGCATTTCCAACAGCACAATCTTCTCCTATAATGGTGGGGCCCCCTGACTTATCTCTCCTCACTTCCTTTTTTGAGAAAGCTAGCCGGTGAGTCAGCTCAGGGCTGCAACATTACGGTTGATGTCAGCAGCCTGGACTGCTTGGCAGACACATGTGCCAGCAGCTGGTGGCCACGTCCTCCTCTCCTCCCTCCGGAGCCAGCTGGTTCTTACCAGTTTTGGCAGCTTTGCACAGCACTGCTTGTGGCTTCCTGTGGCTGCCCCCTCACCCCGCCGTGCACCTAGTCCTCTTGCTAGGCAAGGATTGGCCACCAACCACACCTTGGCTTAAACGTGGGTGGATTTGAAATGAACTCTTAGACATGATCAGAATTAGCAGATGACATATATACACAAGACTCTGACAACTGCCTTGATTGGGGCTTGAGATACTTAAAGGAGAACCCAGCCATGGCCAGCTGGCCTGGGCTAATGTTTAAATGGAATCTTAAGTAAGGTTGCAGTTGAAGCAAAATTCTTGAATTATCCTGTGCTTGGACAGATGTAGGGGGCGTGCAGGGTGTCTTTTAAAATAATTCCCCAGTGGTTTGGGCAGTTTTTGGTCACGTGAATCCTGTGAGCTTCCTGAGGGTGGGTGACTTGGTTCTGCAGGTGCTGCTGTTGGCTTGCAGCTTACCTGGGCAGTGCATAGCTCAGTGTTCACTCAGCTCTGTTACCTCTGTAGTCTAGCTCAGGGGTTCCCAGGGAAGCTGAACAGGGCATCTTGGCATTGTACTCCTGTTCCTGCTTCCATCCCGTGACCTCCAGTGAACCCAGGGAGATCTAGACAGCATAACGCTGCAGTGTCCGCTTGCCAGTTGATGATTTACGTTTAAGTGTTAGCACTGTTCCCTACTTATGCAATGGAAGCCCCTCTGTGCTTCCCTTTCCTGTGTTCTGGGCTGGGCCGGAGAAGAAAGAAGGAAGGTCAACAAAAGACTAAATAATCAGAAGCCTAGGAAAAGTTTGGGGAATTTCTGTCTTCAGGTTATTTGGCCCTTAGCCTTCTTGTTAATTTATTTATTGTCCTAACTTTCAAAAATAAGACTTAGGAAACAAAGAAAAGTTAAAACACAGTACAACAAACACCCAGAACCTACCACCTAGATTCAACAATTATATTTTGACATCTTTGCTTTATCTATATATGTGTGTATATATTTCCAGTCCATATTCCTGTTTCTAAGACTTCCCTCCAAATTTCTTATAAATGATAACCCTTCTTTTAAAGGTTTAGGAATCAGCGTCTTCTCAATTTCCTCTTAAGTTTTTTCTTTTTGTTTGCAAAAAATTTTGCTGAGTAAATTTGGGTCGTTCTTCTTAAGACCCCTTTCTCTGGGTTGGATTGAACAAGAATTCACACTCGGAAGAATAATTAAAGTCTGTCCCCTATCAGCTGGAACTTTAAAGAAACCCTCCTATTTTCCCCCTTTTCTGTTGGAGGCGGTGTATTTGTTTTATTTTTTTGAGGGAGAAATCCTCGTATACAGGTATTCTTTAGTATCTGAACTTAGGAATTGAATAGATTCAGGTACATGTTTTGTGATAGGGCTGGTAACCAGCATTATCTGAACCCTCATGTAGATCTGAAGTCCTGGAACCACATAGCTTTGGATGACAAAGCGTTTCTTATCATCCGAAATCCTGTTCTCTCAAGGTAGGAACTACATAGATCCAGATATCAAGAGATACTTGTATAGCAAGGAGGAAAGTGCTCGTTTTTATCAGAGCCCAATCTTACATACCTACATGGACCTATGGGAGGTCATGAAATCTAATTTGATCTTGATTACACGGGCAGCTGGGAGAATGGGGGAACAAGCTTCAGATAATATCATCATCCTTAAATAGCTGTAGTCATGTCTTTATTTGTGACTGTAATTCCTTTGAGATAAACCTTTAGTGGAAATTGAATTTGTGTTTTTTTAAATAGTCACTGGTCTGTTGGGATCGGAAATATTTTCTAATAGAAAACAGTTATTGGCCACAGTTGAAGTGTCTGGTTATTTACATAGTCTCTCATCTTTATCTATTTTTTAAATTTTAATATCTTTATTGGAGTATAATTGCTTTACAGTGTTGTGTTAGTTTCTGCTGTACAACAAAGTGAATCATCTCTACGTGTACATATATCCCCATATCCCCTCTCTCTTGAGCCTCCCTCCCACCCCCCTATCCCACCACCTAGGTGGTCACAAAGCATCGAGCTGATCTCCCTGTGCTATGCAGCAGCTTCCCACTAGCCATCCATTTTATATTTGGTAGTGTATATATGCCAATGCTACCTTCTCACTTCGTCCCAGCTTCCTTTTCCCCCCACCTGTGTCCTCAAGTCCATTCTCTACATCTGCGTCTTTATTCCTGCCCTGACACTAGGTTCATCAGTACCGTTTTTTAGATTCCATGCATGTGCATTAGCATACGGTATTTGTTTTTCTCTTTCTGACTTACTTCACTCTGTATGACAGACTCTAGGTCCATCTACCTCATTACAAATATCTCAATTTTGTTGCTTTTTATGGTTGAGTAATATTCCATTGTATATATGTGCCCCATATTCTTTATCCATTCGTCTGTCGATGGACATTTAGGTTGCTTCCATGTCCTGGCTCTTGTAAATAGAGCTGCAGTGAACACTGGTACATGAGTCTTTCTGAATTATGGTTTTCTCAGGGTATATGCCCAGTAGTGGGATTGCTGGGTCATATGGTAGTTCTATTTTCAGTTTTTTAAAGAACCTCCATACTATTCTCCATAGTGGCTGTATCAATTTACATTCCCACCAACAGTGCAATAGTGTTCCCTCTTCTCCACACCCTTTCCAGCATCTATTGTTTGTAGATTAATTGATGATGGCCATTCTGACCGGTGTGAGGTGATACCTCATTGTGGTTTTGATTTGCATTCCTCTAATGATTAGTGATGTTGAGCATCTTTTCATGTGTTTGTTGGCAATCTGTATGTCTTAGAAATGTCTGTTTAGGTCTTCCACCCATTTTTGGATTGGGTTGTTTGTTTTTCTGATATTGAGTTGCATGAGCTGCTTGTATATTTTGGTGACTAATCCTTTGTCAGTTGCTTCATTTTCAAATGACTTCACCCATTCTGAGGGTTGTCCTTTCGTCTGGTTTATGGTTTCCTTTGCTGTGCAAAAGCTTTTAAGTTTCATTACATAATCTCTCATCTTTATCTCAGGGCAGTCATCCAGCTGAGGTTCAAGATCTGCCACTGAGTTACAGGTCCTTGCAGACTGTATGGGCCAGGGCAGCCCCTTGTGGTCATGTGATGTCTTTGTATTGAGTTTACAGGGTTTGTCAATTTCTGTAACTGCAGTGGGTCCAGACAGGGAAGTGACATGACTCAGCAAAGAGGATTACTTGGAAACTAGACCACCTCTGATCTTGAGTCCTGGCTTCTGTGATCTTGGGCAGGTTACTTAAACCTCTTAAAGCCACAGTTTTCTCATCTGTAAAATGGAGCTAATAAGAGCTACCTTAACATCAAATGGATTCCATATATTTCATGCTGAGTTGTTTAGCAGAGTACTGATGATGGCTTATGTTTTAAAGCCCCTTTTTGTTTACTGGATCTGAGTAACAAGCCGGTCAACTCAGATGGAATAGCAATTAGTTTCCGTTGAATTTAGCAAATGGGTTTTCGAAAACCATCATTAAAGTGACAGAAGTTTTCACAAATGTAACATAAGAATTCTTCCTTCTTTCTAAATGTTGGATGAGGTCTGGAGGGAAAGTTCAGTAGGAAGGTGATTTTTAATTGCAAGGTGCTTTCTTCTTGAGTCTATCAGACATATCTGGCTACAGAGGGGAGAGAAAAGGATCTTGTGGAATCTGATTGAGTGATGCCAGGAACCAACGGGTTAAGTTGAACCATTTTAGCAGATTGGCAAGGGGCATCAGGGCTGGGTAATTAAGGCTTCATTTCAGGGGATCACTGATGCATCAAAGTTGTTAATTAGTTTTATGAAAACAAATTGTGCAACCACAGGGAGATTGTAATTAGGTAGTAATTGAAAATAACTCAGTGGTAAACCTTAGTTGAGGAACCAGTGGAAGTAACTTGGAAGGAGAAAGGGAGTTGGGGTCTGTAGGTGGGGAGTGGGGAGAATGAAAGAGCCATAGTGAGACAAACAATAAGACAATTTGAAGAGAGATGACCTAGAGTAACCTTCTTCTTTTAGAAATGAGGAAACAGATCTGAAAAGGGGTGTGGTTTTTCTAAGACCACACAGCTAGTTAGTGGTAGATTTCCTTTCTTCCTTTGCCATGATGTTCCAGGATTGTCATCACTTCCAGTTTTAGGAGTTGACTATGAAGATCATGAAACACGCTGAAAAGAAGGCTTCTGGGGCTGGAGTCTTCCACCCCTGCCTGTTTGCAGAGTATCCTCAGAAATGCTGCTCCATCATAGGAGAGAAGCAAAGTCGTCTCACACTCTTGTTTCGCTTATATGCCACCCTCGACATGGCAATGGCTTCAGCGTCCACGGCTCCACCATCCCCAGGGCTGGAGAAACATTTCAGCCTTCCACAGTGTGTCATTCTCGGAAAGGCCAGTCAACAGGGAAGTGCATTTTGTTTGATGTTAAAAGAGGAGAGTTATTTTATTTTATTTTAATTTTATATTGGAGTATAGTTGATGTATGATGTTGTGTTAGTTTCAGGTATACAGCAAAGTCATTCAGTTGTACATATACATCCATCCATTGTTTTTCAGATTCTTTTCCCATATAGGTTATTACAGAATATTGAGTAGAGTTTCCTGTGCTATATGGTAGGTCCTTGTTGATTATCTGTTTTATCTATAGTAGTGTATATTTGTTAAGAGGAGAGTTATTTTTGAGGTTCAGTTTCAGGTTGTGATTTGATTGTGCACCCAAAGCGGGCATGTCAGTGTGGGGAGCTGGTTGAGGGAGGAGTGGACAGTTGCAAGGACACAGCTGGAAATGGCTCTTTCCAGTACAACCCAGGACAAGTTATATCATTGTTCTCACCGATACTGCTCAAACCTCTGTAGCCCAGAGGCATTCAAGCCCACGAATTTTAATCAATAGCTTGTTTACCTAATCCCTTTGCATGGTTCCTCATACTCAGTGGTTCTGGGAATCTGGAAAGGAAAATAGTCAGGTCAGCAATGGAGTTTTAGGTATGACTCAGCTGTCCTGTAAGGTGAACCACTTATCTCTCTTTTCTTATCAGTTTAGACCAATAAATACAGTACCTGGAAGGACAGAGTGTGTTTGTAT
Source organism: Globicephala melas (assembly GCF_963455315.2). NCBI lineage: Eukaryota > Metazoa > Chordata > Mammalia > Artiodactyla > Delphinidae > Globicephala > Globicephala melas. The sequence continues at coordinate 74,704,771 of NC_083324.2, read as the reverse complement.
GGAAACTAATCAGGAGGACATTTGGGGCTCATGTGGCCAAAATAAATTTCATGGTCTTGAAGTTCATACAATAGACTCGTACTGATTTGGGTTACTTAGGGAGCTCTCCCCTCAGGATCCCTGCCTTCTCCCCCTTTTTGGTCTGTCTTACTGTCTCACCCTGATTTCTCAAATGAGTCTTCTAAGTTAGCACGGTTACAACATGGCTATAGAGCAAAAAGAACTCTACTTTTCAAGTTTCTCCAAAGGGACTTCAGATATCTGGTGGATCCATTGCCTTCACTGGCCAAGTTTTCCCAGAGGCCTTTCGTTTAAGTCTTACTATTTGCTTCACCACAGTAAGTTGGGAGGAGTGTTGTCCTTTTGTGCCTGTGAATGCTTAAAAAAAGTAAAGAGAGGAGCTCAGCCAAGTAGATGATTTTCCAACTGTCCCGTTCCTTGGCTACCAATATAAATAAGAGCTGTTGCGGCCACATTTTCCAATTAACAGAGGGAAAATATACTTATCAGTGGTGACTGCTTTTAAAAATAACATTTATTGTTTTTCTAATTATAAAAGTTAATATGGCCCTGTAGAGAATTGGGGAAGCTTAAAGGAGAAAAAAGAATAAATTCATCCACTCAGGATCTCTTTTGTGACTATTTTGATAAGTTTATGTTCAAATCTTTTCCAAGAGGATACAACCTGCTTCTGTGGACATCTAGCTTTCTTGTTTAGAGAGTTTGTCTTCTCTTTTAGTATCTGAATCTTATTATAAGTGCTCTTTATTTGCTCTAAACTCAATACTGAACCGTGAACTTTCTGAACTAAGGAAATAAAGAATTAATTTATTCCACACATCCTGAGGCTTCAATTTCTTATTAGAGAAGTCACAGGTAACACAATGCTTGAGTTGCAGTGCTGCAAAACAATTTTTTTTTTTTTTTTGGTGGTACACGGGCCTCTCACTGTTGCGGCCTCTCCTGTTGCGGAGCACAGGCTCCGGACGCGCAGGCTCAGCGGCCGTGGCTCACGGGCCCAGCCGCTCCGTGGCATGTGGGATCTTTCCGGACCAGGGCACGAACCCGTGTCCCCTGCATCGGCAGGCGGACTCTCAACCACTGCGCCACCAGGGAAGCCCTGCAAAACAATTTTGATGGATATTGTCAATAGTAAGGTAAAGGGAGGAAAGAAGTAAGTTTCTAGGGGCAAATTTTTTTTTTCCTTCTAGGAAAAAAATGCAAGTAACTTTAGAGAAATCTGCAATGCAACCAGCTACTGTGTATCCTGTACATAGTGACAGATATCTATGCTTGGTAGAGGAATAGATTTTCTAGAAAGATGCTTGTCAAATGGTCTCTGGCTTTAGCTGTGGTTGTGAGCTCCATTGTGGAGCTTCTAAAACCATTCCTAGCGGCATTTTCCCATTCACTTGACTCACTGTTAATGATCGGACAGCATCAATTCAGCATTCTGCCTTCCAAATTATGTTAGAAGTCATGTACTTAATTTCCACTGATAATATCCTTTGGCAAAATTGGGGGGAATATTAAATATTGAAAGTTTTGAACTGAGTTCAGGAAATAGGTGGGTGGATTTCTTAGGCTGTTGGCATGTGATTTGTGGACAGGAATTTCTTTTTTTAAGCAAGAACAGTGCACTATATTGACTGGCCGGGTCATCCAATGTACTGTCCCTGAGAACCAGAGCGTAGACAAGTGTTCTTTGTCTAATCGAGTGAATAAAAAACATGTTTTGGCATGAATGGCCATGTGCATTTTCAGGGAGGAGGGGCACATGCATGCCAGGGCCTAATGAATTCAAATCTTAAAAACGTATCCATAAAACTTGTCTGTGGATCAGAAGGGGGCTGGTAGGAATGCGTGATATCCAAGCCTTAAGACTGCACTGGAAGCAGAAGCAGGATGTGGGTGGTTGTACAAGGGAAAAATGCTGTTGGAACATTAGATGTGCCGTGTCAGAGACCTTCAGAATCTGCACAGTTGCAAGAATTTCTCAGGCTGTAAAGCTTGTAAAAGAGGCAGTTGTGCTTTGCTTTGTGCGTTTTACAACTGGTGAACATCATCCTTTGAAACAAGGGGCAATGTCTTCCTGATTGAGGAGCTTGAAAATGTTTCTCTTGACAAGTGGGAGTCTAGTCATGAGGTTTCTAATGAGCGGTGATTAACAGCTCCGGGAAGAGTGCACATCACTGTCTGCACCCTGCCCCGTGTCATCTGGCCACCTGGCTCCCAGATTTCCCTCTGTGCCAGAAGAACCAATAAAAATATAAGTCAACCGACTAGGAGATGCCACCAGTGTCTGCCAGATTTCTAGGGTATGGTGTCAAATGACAGGGGCAACTAGAGATGTCCAGCTGGCCTGAGTTGAGCACTGACTTTCTCCCCGGGTTTGTGTGCCGTCTCTGGGCCGTAGTCATTTCACCTGCAAAACGGGGTGATACCACTCATCACTTACGCTCATCTCCACTGTGCACCCTGGTACAAGCCATGATTACACGTCACCTGCCCGCTCACTGTAGCAGCATCCTAACTAGTCTTCCTGTGTTGATTCTTACCTCCCTAAAATCCAGCCTCCATGCACCAGCCAGAGCGGTCATGATGCTCACTGTCTCCATCTGAAACCATCTTGTTTGCTTGCTTTCTTGTTATCTTCTCTCTGATCCCTGCCCTGGAATGCAAGCTTCACGGTCTCCCTTACATCCTGAAGAGCCTATCCATTGGCTCCAGCGGGGTGGTTCTCCCTCTCTCCTTCCAGCCGCTTTTGCTCTGGTGTTCTCCTGTTCTCATTTTTTTCAAGCAGTTTTATTTACTTCCTGAGCTAGCTTGAAATGGGAATCAGGAAACAGAGGGTTTAGTTTTAGTTCTGCCACTTCCTGGCTGGGTGCCCTAAAGACAGTCACTTACCTTCTCTGGGCCTGTCTCCTTACTTGTAAAGAGAGGGTGTATTTGTTTGCAAGGGCTGCTATAATAAACTACCACAGACTGGGAAGCTTAAACATCAGAAGTGTATTTTCTCACAATTCTGGAGACCAGAAGTTTGAGGTAAAGCTGTCAGCAGGGTTGATTCTCCTGGGCGTGTCGAAGATGGCCATCTTCTCCCTGTGTCTTCAACATGGCTTCCCCTCTGTGTGTCTGTGTCCTAATCTATTCTTATAAGGACATTAGTCATATTGGATGAGGGCCCAGGTGTACCTTAGTTACATCTTTAAAGGCCCTATCTCCAAATATAGTCATGTTCTGAGGTCCAAGGAGTTATGAGTTCAACATACGAATTTTGGGTGCACATAATTCATCCTGAAACAGAGAGGAATATGCTGGATGATATCTAAGACCATTTCCAGCAGGTACAAAATTATATTTTTGTTGGACATCTTCCTCCTCACTTTCTTGCTCAGTTTCACTCCTATGAGGTAACAGCTTGGTGCGTATGCCTCCTAATTTTTAATGTTCACACATATCCTCTCGTACATTTTGAAGGGTGTGTGTGTGTGTGTGTGTGCGCGTGTGTGTGTATCTAGCAATAATGTAAGTGATGGACTGTCAAAATGGGAGAAGTTATCCACAAAATACTAAATGGAACCCAAAAAAAGCATCCAAGAAGGGCTTTTAATTTCATTTTTTTCTATAATTTTTTAATTTAAAAATTATTTCTATCTTTATTTTTTATTTTAAAAATTGAAGTATAGTTGATTTAGAATCTTGTGTTAGTTTCTGATGTACACCAAAGTGATGCAGTTATTCACATATGTGTATATTCTTTTTCAGATGCTTTCCATTTGGTTTCTATAATTTTTTTTTTTTTTTTTTTTTTTTTTTTGGCTGCATTGGGTCTTTGTCGCTGCGCGCGGGCTTTCTCTAGTTGCGATGAGCCGGGGCTACTCTTTGTTGCGGCGCGCGGGCTTCTCATTGCGGTGGCTTCTCTTGTTGCGGAGCATGGGCTCTAGGCACGTGGGCTCAGTAGTTGTGGCTCGTGGAATCTAGAGCGCAGGCTCAGTAGTTGTGGCACACGGGCTTAGTTGCTCCGCGGCATGTGGGATTTTCCCGGACCAGGGCTCGAGCCCGTGTCCCCTGCAATGGCAGGTGGATTCTTAACCACTGCGCCACCAGGGAAGTCCCAGTTTCTATAATCTTTGAAGTATATAATTCAAAATGGTTTCTTTCCACAGCTGGAAACTGACAAGCTGGCTCTCCCGAGGAGCCCCAGCCCGCTTAGCACGAGCCCGGTCGCCAGCCCCAACCCGAAACTTGAGAATTCCACGCTTCTGACGGTGGAGCCCTCCCCGCTGGATAAGAACAAGGGCTTCTTCGTGGACGAGTCCGAGCCCCTCCTTCGCTGCGACTCCACGTCCAGCGGCTCCTCGGCGCTGAGCAGGACCGGATCCTTTATAACCAAAGGTACGGATGGTTTAGACCCACATTCATTCTTCAGCCTCCCCTCAAAGAGCCCGTGGCATCTCTCCCTCCATCAGTTCCCCATTCCAGTAGGGGCTGGGTCATCTAAATGACCTGCCCTGGACTCCGAGGTGAGGCTGGCCTGCGCGAAACGACGTCATTAGCCAGTCGGGACCTGCCTAGAAAATCTTTACAGCCCCGACTGTCTGGCCGGGAGCCTGTGTCCAGGAGTATCGGTCACCCTTGATCCTCATGATGCTATCGAGTGTGTGTTTCGGGGAAGGTCTGATAACGTGTGGTCTGGCAGGTTTTATTTGTGTGTGTGCAAATTATTTACTAGGCTTGCAGAATCCAGGGATTTAAAGTGTAACTTATCTTGAGAGAGTCTGGGGTAGAGGTTTTAGTGACTGAAATTAAATTTCGCTCTGTTAAGCTTGGTTGCAAATAACAATGTTTTAAACATCATGGGTTGGTACTTTCGGTAAATAATTTGCCACTTGCAGTTTTGAATAGCAGGGTAGGGAATTAGCATGTACACTATACTGATGACAGGTTTTTGTTAGGAATTTCCTAGTTTGGGTAACACCGGTTATATTTTACCGAAAGGGGTATATTTTATGTTGTTTTTTATATATTTATAAAATAATTCTATTTCACATATTTATATTTTATACTTTATATATTCATATATCTCTATACTTATATAAAGATTTATATTTTAGTTTATAATTTATGTTACATATTATATTTTAGAGAATACATCTTATAAATGGTAGTAGAAGTTATAGTTCCTCACTCCATTGTAAGATATGACCCAAGAAGCAATATTTTCTTATTTATGTGCTTTTGCTCTAAGCAGTTTAATTTTAAAATATGACAATGTAATTAGGAAGTCAGATAAGCCGATTATTGACTTGGAATGTTTGAGGGGAAAGGCTGGCCTCATATCTTTGCTTACTAACATGTTACAGATGGGGAAAGTAGTGACGTTTTGTTTTTGTTTTTGTTTTTTTAAAGTTTCTTTAAGTATTTCAGCATTCTCCTGAGTTTTAGGAGAGCTTCGGAGACGTCATTTGAGTCTAGGCAAACGTCATGTTCCATCAACAACGCATTCAAGCAGATGAGCAGATCCTTGTCTGATCTCTGTTACGCACATCTTGTTTGTTATCTTACGTGCCACGTCGGTAAAAACCACGGTGGTGTTTAAAAATGTGCCTGAGCTTCGCTGCCTCACCTTGCAGGGTGGGATGGGGACAGCCTGGGGAGAGGGTCGCTGTCACCGTAGCTCTCCTCCGTCCCCCAATACAGTCCCGTTACAGCTGTCCCCTCTCCTCTCCTCCCTGCAGAAAAGAAGGACACAGTGCTGCGACAGGTGCGCCTGGACCCCTGCGACTTGCAGCCTATTTTTGATGACATGCTCCACATCCTGAATCCCGAGGAGCTGCGGGTGATTGAAGAGATTCCTCAGGCCGAGGACAAGCTGGACCGGCTGTTTGAGATCATTGGAGTCAAGAGCCAGGAAGCCAGCCAGACCCTCCTGGACTCTGTTTATAGCCATCTTCCCGACCTGTTGTAGAACACGAGGAATACTGCACTCTGGAAATTACTCAATTTAGTGGCAGGGTGGCGTTTTTATTCTTATTTTTTTTTAATTTTTGTTTTTTGGTGTGTGTGTGTGTGTGTGTGTGTGTGCGCGCGTGCGCGTGTGTGTGTTTAACAGAGTATATGGCCAGTGTTTTGAGTTCATTCTTTCTTTTTAAAAACCCTCCTGGGAAGTTAGCATATAAGCCTTTTCAACTGTTTCAGAATATCCACCACTGAAGTTTTTTTAGGTTCCATATTTTCTCTGTCTTGCCTTCGTATGTATTCTCAAAATTGTTCTGTGCACTTTAAATTCACTTAATGTATCACAAATACAGTGTGGCTTTTCCCACACACTGGATTATGAGGCTCTTAACTTCTTAAAAGTGTCATAGCATCTTGTGAATGCTATAAGCCGTCTTCATGTCTCAACATTCACATCTGCTTTATTATTTTTATTACTATTTTATTATTTGCCATTTATGAATTTTCTTAAGGGTTCAAGAAACGTAAGACCCCACTGAGTTACTGTAACGCCATTAGATCTTGAAGTACCTTTTTAACATGCCTCGTTGGGTAGTTCATATTTATGGCTGAAACTTGACCACACTGTTGCTGATTGTATGGTCTTCACCTGGACACCGTGTTGAATGCTTGATTACGTGTGCTCCCCTTACGCTATTCTGCTCTGGGCTGGAGACATGAGATCCTCACAAGCCATCATGACTTGCTATTTGAGTGGCTTGACCACTGGGCCACCAAGGAACTTGAACTTCAACTTTTAGAGATTGAGCTGTTCTGGAACATACTGCTGCACTTTGGAAAGTCACAATTGAAGTGCTGGTGACAAATGACACCTTTTCCAAAGGGAATTTGTCCAGCTTTGCTTTACAAGATGTCTTGTTTTTTATACACACATAGTCGATAGGTCTGGTCTGCCCTCAGGGCCTCGGTCTTGGGGGGTTTCCTTCATTCAATCACTTTAGTTAAAAATGGCTGCAGCTTTAAGAACTCTTGTCTGATCTATTTGCAACTCTGCTCCCATTTATACACGTGCTCTTTGATGCTTAGTTGCTGAATTCTAATGCAAAGGTGGTGTGGACTCCCTTTGTGTGGGTGGGGTTTGTGGGTAGTGGTGAGGGACTGATATCAGAAAACTGCCTTCAAGTGTACTAATTTATTAATAAATATTAGGTGTTTGTTACTTGAGTAGTTGAGTGTATTTAATCCTTGCCTTGTTCGTGTGCTCATGTTATAATTCTTTGATTAGTCTCTTGGAAAAGTGTATTCTAAAACCTGAGCGTTTCTAATCTGTGAACCATGCACAGTAGCGAAGGTTTGTGTTTGGAAAAGTACCTAGAGATTCATAGAGAAGGGCTTGCAAGCATTGAGGATGAACAAGCATTTCCTAGTTTATTGGGGGCAAATCCGAGGCTCCTGCTTTTGAGATTGTCTCTGCTTTAAGAAATGAGGATTTGGAGGTGGAGAGGGATAAATGCTGGCTAGGCTTTGGATTATATTCTTCTTAACTCAGTTCCATCTTGGAAATTAATACTCATGGGTGGGTCTATATAAGTTCATGGGCCTGTCTACACAAGTTCATAGGCTTCTATATGAAACCTTATTGCCCCTGATTAACTTCAGGGGGCTTTCTTGGCAGTATGGCAGGGTAGCATCTTATGTTGGTGGGCTATATTACATCATATTTTATCTATTCTGTTATATTTTATATTTCATTGCTTATCTCCCTTAGTTTGGGAACCCTGGCTCCACAGAATTCCCACAGCCAGAACCCTTTGAGGGTTCAGCAACTTTGAGTTCCTCTTTCAGGGAGAAATGGGAAGTAGATACCCTGTCTGAACACTTTGACACCCATGTCAGTGACATGAAAGGGGTTTTCTGGTTTTGTCCGCTTCCATGTGACTGGTTTCTAGAGCGCCATCCTGGGATTTGGTTTCATGGTTCTCGGGCCAAGTTTCCTTTCCTCTTTGTCACCAGAAGATAGAAACTCTTCACAAAAGGAAAACAAACCGGAATGGGTCCTGGATGGTGTGGAGGAGACAGATTTTTTTGTTTCTCAGAGGATTTCAGGACTGCCACTTATTTTATGTGGGGTTGAGAACATCATAAATGATGAATCAGCGTTAACGGTAATTTGTAAATTATTCATAGCTTGGAGATGCTTTTATTAATTTTTTACCAGCTTTATACTTTACAAGGTACTTTTCATATTATGTTATTGAATCCTCACAACTATCCTATAAGACAGGGACTATAATTTGTGCCCATTTTATAGATGAAAAATAGGCTTATTTTAAAGGCTAAGGAACTTGCTTAAGGGCCAACAGCAGAGCTGTAGAGATCAGACTTGAATCTGAACCCAAGACTGTTTATTCAGGACTGTTTATCCAGAACTCTTTTGTCAGGCTGAAACAGTGGACACAGAGATCATGGTGATAACATTTATCTGGGTTATAAGGAAAGCCCTATACCTAAGTTCAATAAATAATTGTGGAAATATAGGGAAGGGGTGGCATCTCTTGATGATCCAGGGGAAAGGGACATAGGAGTTGTGGTTAAACAGAAGCTGAATATTGAATTAACATGATATATAGCTTTTCTTAAAAAAAAAAATAAAAAAGGCAACCTTTAACTGCAGTATTAAAAAATAGAATGTTCTGGGCTTCCCTGGTGGCGCAGTGGTTGGGAGTCCGCCTGCCAGTGCAGGGGACACGGGTTCGTGCCCCAGTCCAGGAAGATCCCACATGCCACGGAGCGGCTGGGCCCGTGAGCCATGGCCGCTGAGCCTGTGCGTCCGGAGCGTGTGCTCCGCAGTGCGAGAGGCCACAGCGGTGAGAGGCCCGCGTACCTCAAAAAAAAATAAAATAAAATAAAAATAGAATGTTCTGATTGGAGCTGATGATAATCTCATTTGTATACTATCTTGATCACTTTGGAGGTTTTCTCCGATTGGAGCTGCCCTGCCTTGAGGGATCTGCTGAACTGGAAGGTCTCCACTGTGGGGTTGGGGGGGAAGAGTAAGAAACAGAATTGGGAGCAGTGGCTGGGAAATCTACACTCGATGAGGAAGACCCATGGAGGCAGGGGAAAGGCTACCTTCAGTGATTTGAAAGGCTAAGCAAGAGACTCTTTCTTTAGAGAGTCATACTGTCTTCTCTAGGCCAACTTAGGCTAAATGCAGAGGAGCTTTGACACAGCTAGGTGAGGCTGGTTTTCAGAGACAATGATTCCTCCTCTGAGGAGAACTTGGACGTGCTTCCGTGCTTCTGAACCTTTCACGTAAGTAAGCGTCGTCTGGGAATCAACAGGCTGCTAAGTAGACAGATTCCCGGAAAGTTCAATTCAGGAGATTTGTGGTGACGTGGAGATCGAGCTTCCCACACCATTCTTCTGGAAATCCTCATTGGGTCACATTGAGAAAAGTGCTTTAGATCCTTGCCACTGTGGACTGGGGACCAGCCGAACGACATCTGGGAGCTCTTAGAAATGCATAGTTTGAGGCCACTTTGCTGTGCTTCTTAAACTTTAATAAGCCATGAAGCACTTGGGGATCTTGTTACAGCACAGATTCTTTTTCAGTTGTTGGCCGGGGAGAGGGGGTGCCTGGGTGGCACGGATGCTGCTGGCCCCCAGATCACACTGAGGAGCCTGAGATGAAGCTTCGGTTTCAAAGGGACTTACAAAGAGTAGCACTGATATGGGAGAAGCTTACACCAATTCCACAGGAGAGAAGGAAAAAATCTCGGATGATCTAAAGAGATTTCCACCATCAGGCAATCCAATCCTGGTCAGAATCTACCGGAATCAGCCAGAGGAGCTTTGAGAAATCCAGTGCCCAAGCTCAACTCCAGACCAATGATGCCAGCCTCTCAGGGATGGGACCCCGACATGAGCATTTTTTAAAGCTCCCCAGGAGATGCCAGTGTGTAGACAGCTTGCACAACTGCTGATTTAAGAGCTCGTGAAGAGAGTGTTTCTGGAGCCTCACCCCAGATCTGATGGATAAAGCTTACAGGGAGGTAACCTGGGGATCTGCAACTGTGATTTTGCTATAGCCAGTCCCACTCAACCCTGCAGACTTGCTTTAGGACACATAACCCTGCTGTAAAATGTTATGTAACTGTTAGCGGGCTTCCTTGGTGGTGCAGTGGTTCAGAATCCGCCTGCCAATGCAAGGGACACGGGTTCGAGCCCTGGTCCGGGAAGATACCACATGCCGCGGAAAAACTAAGTCCGTGCGCCACACCTACTGAGCCTGCGCTCTGGAGCCCACGCGTCTAGAGCCCGTGCTCCGCAACAAGAGAAGCCACCGCAATGAGAAGCCCTTTCACTGCAGCAAAAAGTAGCCCCCGCTCGCCTCAACTAGAGAAAAGCCCAGTGCAGCAACAAAGACCCAGTGCAGACAAATTAATTAATTAATTAATTAATTAATTAAATTTAAAAAATGCTATGTAACTGCTAGGAATTGATACACTACCAAGCATAGTTGGGGCAACAGCTTATGGCTTAATTACACTGAAGAACCCACCTGCAACTAATCAGTTCTTCATGGCTTTGAGCATAATATATAAGGTATGATTAATCAAGAATATTTGGGAAGTGATGTTAGGAACATATGATTAAACAAGAACACTTGGGAAGTGATGTTATCCTGATTTATGTTTCTATCTGTATATTTGATTGAAGGTTCGCCAATTTCAAAGAAATGAAATAAGGTATCATGAGTCATAAACCTGCACTGACTATATCATAGAATCTCAGACTTTTACAACACCTGGGCCACTGGGGCTTCCATCTCATTGTACAGTCCTGTAGATGCAGCAAGGTCCTATCTTGACCTTTGACTTGAGAAAAGTCAATGTGATCTTTTGTTTAGCAGAATTGTAGCCCTTACCTTTGTAGGGAACATTGGACATCATCCAGGGAGACTGTGGTTTTTCAGGTGGGAAGTTAGGGCACTGGTATAAATCATAACATTGTGGCGTCCTAGAAAGAACACCGGATTTGGGGTCAGAAGTCCTTAGCCCACAGCTGCTGGAGGTTTGAGCACATCTGAGCCATCTATCAGAGTAAGGGAATATCCCAGTGGCAAAAGAGGCCCTGAGAGTTCTAAGGAAGCAAGAAGCATAAGACAGACACTGTTACCATGATCGTCAGGTCAGGCTCTGGGTCAGAGACCAGAGACCAGAGACCCGGACATACAAGAAAGAAAATTGATACAGGGAAAAGCAATTAGAAAGTGAGAGTGTGGAGCTGATAACCGAGGCAAGGCTTTGGCAGAGCGAGAGATTTCACCTTCACTTTCTCCTTGGCCTGAAACCAAGTCCAGGGTCATAGGCCTGGCAGGGGTGGGGACAGACTAGGGAATTATGGATTATGAGCTTAGCTTGAGTCAAGACAGAACCCGAAGGTCCACATGGGAGCCCAGCTGGGAGACAGATGGAGGAGGGTTCCAGAGGGTGTGTGTCCCAGGGACCTAGAACTCGTAGGTCACAAGGACAATTTTCAAGGCCTCCCAGTTTAAAATCAGTGGTGACCCCAAGCAGGAGTAGGGTGGGAGATGAGCCAAAGCCCAGAGAGTAGGATGTTAATACTTAGAAGGCCAGCAGCATGGGTTCGGCAAGCAGCCCCTCAAAGATGGAAATAGGGGTGGAAACCCACTCATGATGGTTTGAGAGTGGAGGATTTAAAGACAGGGATTTTAGGCTCCAAGTTCTCCCCCAAAGAGCCCTTCCTCCCCTAAGATCAGATCTATCTCTGGAGTTGGGGACACAATTGCCTTTATAGATGAGGATGAGGGGTGAGTGGACGGCACTCAAGCAAGACAAGACAAGCAGGGCATAAAAAACCATGGGAATTGAGGAAGACAGGTGAGTGAGCCCCTGATTCCAAGGGGGAGCAAGTGAGTGGAAATGAAGTCACTTCTGGATGCAGGGGACCTGGGATTGTCCTGGAACAAGATTCTTTGTGGTCCCTGAATGTAAATATCATAAAATATGAAACTAGATCTCAACGTGGTCAAACTCTTACCTCTACCATCCAAACTTGTCGTTGAGTCATCTTCCTGAAATTTAGTTTAATTCTAACTCCAGCCCACGTCTGGCTCTGCCCCCGACCCCTGGAGGGGAGGGTTCCATCAGAAAGCAGCTTGTCCCATGGTACACGGGCTCTTCTTGATCACACTAGGGCTTAGGTAGCAAATAGCCTTTCCCTTTTTATAGAACATTAAAAGTGATAATACTAATATATAGATATAGATGTAGATCTAGTTATAGATAGTTAAATTTAGTAGCTCCAGATCTCTATGGTCCAGGAACTAGATATCATGTAAACAGAAGGAACCTTAGAGGTCATTTAATCACACTTCTCACTCCAAAGTGCTCTATTGCATACTTCACTGCAATTCAAATTCATGACCCATGAAACTTGAAAACAACCCTCCAGCCCCTGAGCTCTAAAAGTAGTCAAGTGCAACAACTCAAGTGTAAAGTGTGGAATTTTCAACTGCCAAGAAAATTGGGGAAGTGACGAAAGAATAGATAATTCCATGGCAATGATTATCTACACACTCCAATTCAGTGGTCAATGGATTTCATTTTGAGTTTTACAAACCTAACTCAAAGCCTCAGCTACACGATTAAACAGCTCAAGGGCTATGAAGTGAACATTTCCAAATATATTTCCACAGGTGCATTACAGATACAGTCAACCTAATAAAAACAGCCACCATAAAAATGATTTGTCCACATCACCTCCTTTCCATCCTAATTAGCATTTGTTTTGCTGCACCAAGTAAAAGAAATAGATAAAAATAATAAGGTCTGGGACTTCCCTGGTGGCGCAGTGGCTAAGAATCTGCCTGCCAATGCAGGGGACACAGGTTCTGAGCCCAAAACTTATGTAAAAGGTGTGTGTCCCTTCTCCCTTTCCTTTACAAAACATATATCCTCATCATGAAATGCTATGGTATTTTGGATGTGCCTCAAAATAATTTGGCTTTGGGCAGGGAGAGAGTGGGATGTCTGTGAAACAAGCCTGGCCATGAGTTGACTGTTGTTGCGTCTGGGTGATGAATACGCTGAGGTTTATGAAACTTTTCTACTTTTGTATAAATTATTCATAATAAAAAATACAAAAGAAATCCTCATCAGGATTATGAATTCTGCTCTGGTTAAGTAATATTCCAGGCTGAATTATATACTAACTGCTTGTTTATGCACGCCTTCAACAAAAGTTAATGTGTCCGATACTTGACAAGACATCGCATACTTACTGTGGTAAATGCAACTGTCCCTGTGTTTCCTGCTTCCTCCTCAACGTGAATCCTGGTTGCCCTGAACCCTGACTCAGTTCAGGGATGATTTATTCTGGAGGAGATGGTAAGGGTTATTAATGGTCCCATGGCTGAAAAATGGGCAGAGATTTCTCCTCTCAGTGGATGTCACAGAGGGCCTCTTACATATTAAATAGCTATCAAATACGGGGACACTTACCACGCTATCTCCCTTAATTGGTTCTACTCATCTACTATCCCTAGAAAGGAAATTTAAGGCACAGAGGGGTTAAGCAACTTGTCCAATATCACACTGCTAGTAAGGAGCAGATTGAAGATGTGAACCCTATGGTGTCAAACTCCAAAGTCAATTCATTTAATCGTTAAGAACTGCCCAAGTCAGCCCTATAATCACATCCATTTCATTTGTGCTCATACCTCCCCACTCTCGAATACTGGCTTTAGGGACAGTGTGCTCACTCCCTTTCTCCCATGTTAGAGGTTAATTTTTTCTCTCTCTTGTATTCCTGATGCCTGGATTGTCTTAGGTTAAATCTGATTCCTCTTACTCCTCAGATGTAATTTTTCCCCACAGCTATATTATTTTTGGTTCCAGGGTCTTTGAAATTGCCAATTATGGGATGTGGTGATATGATGGCAAAGAAAAAAGAAGAGAAAGAGGCAGAGGCATCAGTTGCTGTCTTAAAACATTACTGAAGACCTTTCCTTTTTCTAGAGACAGCTCATCAAAGAGGTAGTGAAGGCTCACGACAGTAATAGCTAACATTTAGTGACTGCTCCATGGGTTCAAAGGCTGAGCACTTTATATCAGCTTTCCTACTTAACTCTTAGAATAACCCAGTGGGGTAGGCACTATTACCTCCATTTTACAGATGAGGAACTGAGGCTAATAGAAATTAAGCACTTACCTCAGGGCACACAGCTAGTGGGCAGCAGGCGAGGGATTGGCACCAGGGCTGCCGTGCAGGTGGGGTCACCTCTTTCTAATGGGCACAAAGATGTCATACGGACTATCAGATGCCCTGTGTGAACCTGCGCAGCAGACTTGGGAGTCAGACCATTGACTCTTCATCTTGCTGCCTGGGAGCTCTCTTTCCCCAGAGCTCAGAGTCTACATTCCCGGGTGTGCTCCGGATTGTTACAATGACATTTTGAGGAGGGAGAGATCCACGTGAACTCGTAAAGAAGCAGGATTCATGGGAGCAGTCAGCCCAAGCCACGCTTGAATGGATAAGCAGATTATTTTTAGGCAGAGGGAGAAGACAGGATTTCCTGCATAAGAGAGGTGAGAGGAAGGCAAGGGAGTTAGGAATGAGCGGACAGAGTGAGTGTGCAGTGAGGGGAGGGATCTGAGGATGGGGAAGGAGGCAGGGCTGAACTAGGGGCGCCTGGAAGGGGGCAGAGAAGTTGAGACTTGAAGCAGGAGGCACTCTGGAGCCAGGAGAGTGATCCGATCCCGGGAGCAGTGAGATGAAAGCATTTTTTAGGAGGATTAGGCTGGCTGGGGCATAGGACGTCTTGGTCTTAGGCAAGTTCAGACCAAAGGTTGACGAGAAGTCCTGAAGGAGGTATCCTATTCTGAGGTCTGGCCCAGCGTTGGTCCCCCAGACACAGTGACGGCAGCCTGCTTAGGAAGGATGGACTCACTCGGGGGCCCTGACTGTGTGTGTCTGGGACCCATCCCACCACCAGCTTTGCCTCCATGCCATCCCCTCACCCACCATTTCCAGGTCACGGAAACCAAAGGACTCAGCAGGCCGGGGTATTCAGAGGCAACTCCCAGAACTTGCCTGGTCTGGCTCTCTTCCCCTGCAGAGAGGACAAAAGCATTGCTCAACTTGGTCTTTGCCGTCATGTGTCCAGGGCTGACCTTGGCTTCCCTTTGGCTCATCTTATACCCCCTCTCCTCTGTGCAGCCCTTTCTCCCACCTGTTCATTCATTGCCCTTCTTGAAACCTTCTCTAACTTTCTCTGGCTCCTTCTCATGGAGCTGTGGAGGAGAAATTCCACTGCCAGTCCCAGGGGCAAGGTTTGGAAAGACACAGTATACGGCCCAGCCTGGGAGGGTGACTTAATGAGAGCACGAGCCTCATGATTCCTCCTCTCGGGCATTGGCGGTGTTTTATAGGTGACAGAGAAGGCTCCCGGCGAGCATTTGTGCGCCGCCCCACTCAGGTCAGGAACAGAGTCTGAGCTGACATTCTCGCTCACCCAGAGTCTGGTCCAAGCTCACCATCATCTCCAGGTCCTACTTCTCCATTGTGCAATGGCAGGGCTAAGTCCTTTCCAGCTGCAGCCTTCAGGATTCCCTGAGGACCTTCCCATCCTCAGCCTTGGCCGGAGTGGAATCCTGGCTCCAACCAGGGCTGTGGCTGCCCAGAGAGGGCACATGAATGCCACCTCCATGTAAGAACCACTCCCGCAAACAGCAGTCACACACGTGCTCACACACATAGACACACGCACATCTTTGCTTCTCGTGACTCTGACCGCTCTCTCTCTAAGAGGATGCATTTGAACTACACTTCTCTCAAGAAGCTTCAGTGAACCTGTGCCCTTGTCACTAGAACCCTCCTGCAACGTGTAATGGCCCTTGGTTAAGACAAAGCTAAGGGAAATTCTATATGTATCATGGACTCATGTGGTCCCTAAGTCATAGCATCTCTGGATCCTCAGATCTGCCCCATATCCTTGAATTGTCAGACCCTCTTCTCTGCTATTCTCATCCCACAGCAGCAATAGCCAACAGGGGATGGGTAAGTCAAGTACTGGCGACTCTGGCATGGCCCACCGTGCTGTTCCAGACTGGGGCAAGCCAGGGTTTCAGCTTGAGGGAAGATTTCAGTCTGGTTAAGGGAGACAGGTGACCAGTCCTGCAGAGAGGCTTATGAAGTAACTACCCAGAGAGGGGAGAGGCTGTCAATGCCACAAGGGTCCTCCTTTCAGCCAAGGAGCTGATAGGTCCAGGGAAGTTTGCTAGAGGTTGTGCCTGCAGTGGAGATGTAAGGACTGGGAGGATTTGTGTGGGGTGGATACAGGGAGATTTCCCAGGAGAACATGAACCGAGAGGCATGTGAGAAAGAAGACGTCCAAGATGAGCCTGGCCTTGCCTGTTTGAGGCAGGGTTTCATGGGCAGTGGGAGATGATGTTGGAGAGAAGAAGGAGGCATCCGTCAAGGACGCTGGGGATGAGCTGAACGGCTGGCACCTAGAAAGGTGGGCCCATGTTGTGCGCGTCGCCGCTGAGGAAGGTCAGCTGATTGTAGCGACTTAGTTATGAGTTAGCACGGCGAAGGAATCCTAAGAAGACAGCCTCGAGGAAGGGAGCACTGACTAGAGCTCAGTTTGTTTTTTCAGCCAATATCTTTCCTTAGAGTTGAGGTTGGCCTTCCTTGGCTCATTCAACTCCCTACAGCTGCTTAAAGTGATGCCTCATAGACTTTGAACATGGGTTACCTGTAGGCAGAACAAATTGCTAGCAATATTGGCAATGTGTGTGTGTGTGTGTGTGTGTGTGTGAGAGAGAGAGAGAGAGAGAGAGATTGGGATTGATTGAGGACTGATAGAGAGATAACACACTGAGAAGGTAAGGGAGAAAAGACAGTGTACTATCTTACTGTTGGTGCTCAGTAAAACCTCGTGCTGAATAAATGCTGCTGTATTAAACTGAAGGACAGAGAAGATTTGCAGAGCTGGACTGGGACCACCATGCATTCTCTCTCTGGTGGACTCTTCAACCAAATCAGCACCATCTAGTCACCTCTTCGGCAACAGAAATGCTGCAAAATGAGGGAGATTGGATGTTAATTTCCTTGGGGATATTTTTGCTCTTTCTTGTCCTTAGGTTCTGTAGTTCTTCCTATCGTTGGATTTATTTTTATTATTTATTTATTTATTTCTTTTGTGGTACGCGGGCCTCTCACTGTTGTGGCCTCTCCCGTTGTGGAGCACAGGCTCCGGACACGCAGGCTCAGTGGCCATGGCTCACGGGCCCAGCCGCTCCGCGGCACGTGGGATCTTCCCAGACCAGGGCACGAACCCGTGTCCCCTGCATCGGCAGGCGGACTCTCAACCACTGCGCCACCAGGGAAGCCCCTACCATTGGATTTATTAACTTTGCTCCACAAGGAGGCTATTAACAGTACCCATAACCCCAGGTAAGTCACCTTATAAATGCATGGCCCCTTGAGAGTGTGATTGCTTCCACATTAAACTCTCACCCCTCCTGAAGTTACACAAAGGTTGTCTGAGTCTGGTCCAGCACTGCCGTGGTCAGTGATGAATGAAAGGTGACATCTGCCATCTTTCTCAAGGAGCTGAGCTCTGGTTCCTGTTAAACAAGCAACCAATTAATCAAATAAGTGCTAATTGAATGTCTATTATGCTTTCAGTATTTGGAGGTAGCCTCTTGTCCTTTGATACTCCAGGAATTTTAACTCTGACTTGAACTTGCACCTACCCTTACTCCAAAATCATTTGGTTTCTCTTAACTACTTTTGTCTCTTCCTCTGGAAACTGAAGAAATAGCTCTGCCCTAAGTGCTCATGGGGCAAGTACAGAAATTGGGTAACTAAGAATCAGTACAAGAAATTCTTTGTTATTGAGTTCTCCAGAAATTTTGGATGACATGGATATATTCCCTCTCATTTTAAAGGTATGAAACATTTCACACCAAGAGAAAAGAACAGAGAGTAATATCACAATTGTCTGGGTCCCCACTACCCAGTTTTGTCAGATATTAACATTTAACCATAGTTGCTTCCTAATTTTGTTTTCTAAAGAAATGGAGCTTTGGACTTTAATCCCAGTTCTATTGAATGATGAGATGAGTTGGCTATTTCTGTGCTTTTTCTTTAAAATGCGGTGAAAGGTGGGGCTTTGAAAGGGAGGAGGTGACAAGAGTTCCAGATTCCATTGCAGAAGAATTATGTAACATGTTAATAGAAATTCTAAAATATTTTACAACTGGAGTTTATCAATTGTATGAATTTAACAGTCTTTAAGTTGCTCTTAATTTCCCCAACTACTAAATTTTTGAAAGGTTTTGGAAGTCTTTCAGTCTACAACATAATAAATCCATCGAACACTGTATGGTCCTTGCCCTTTTCAAATCAATCAAATCCACATAATCATCAGGTACTTAGAATTTAAGAATATGACTTATTCTTTTGGTTTTCGTCCTTAGAAACCCAAAAGCTCAATGTCATGATTCTATTTTGACTTGGTTTAACATTCCCTAGGTTGTTCTTTGGAAAGAGAGATATGTGTGAATATTAACTTAATTTCATTAATGAGTTGCTATTTGAGTCTTCTGAGCTTGAAAGTTGAGTGGGTTGTTTCCCTTGAATCACAAAGCTGGCTCGTAGAGTATTCATTCATACAGAGATCCAATCTGATAACATCGTATAGAATTTAGAATATGTAAAGCATATGAATAATAGTGGAAAGATTTTGAGAGGCTAAAGATGACTCTAGCAAATCCTAGGATTATAGATACCATGAAAAACCACTGTCTCCAAGGATAAAGATCATGGCATCCGTACCATGTGCTTACATCAATGCAAGCTAGAGAACAGTCAGTAGAGTTCAATTTGGATGACGCCACTGCCCAACGCACTTAGAAACTATGAGAGGTTTAAAGGTGACTAATACACAGCTAGTTCATCGTCAAGTTGTATAGTCAGGGAGACAGGTGTGTATGACTAAATAGATTACGAGGTAATAAGAAGTCAGTGCTATAACAGACATACAAAGGAAATTCCATATGATCAGTGCGATGGGAACAGTTTGCTAATTCAGCAAAGATTTATGTAGCCTGTACCGAGTAATCCATTTTAACTGGCAGGAGTGCAGGGAAGCTCAAAATAAGATTGTATTTGGTCACAAAACACCGAGCTGATCTCCCTGTGCTCCGCCGCTGTTTCCCACTAGCTAGCTATTTTACGTTCGGTAGTGTATATATGTCCATGCCACTCTCACTTTGTCACAGCTTACCCTTCCCCCTTCCCATATCCTCAAGTCCATTCTCTAGTAGGTCTGTGACCACCTAGAGGGGTGGGATAGGGAGGGTGGGAGGGAGGGAGATGCAAGAGGGAATAGATATGGGAACATATGTATATGTATAACCGATTCACTTTGTTATAAAGCAGAAACTAACACACCATTGTAAAGCAATTATACTCCAATAAAGATGTTTTAAAAAATTGTATCTGGGGACTTCCCTGGTGGCATAGTTAAGAATCCGCCTGCCAATGCAGGGGACACAGGTTTGAGCCCTGGTCTGGGAAGATCCCACATGCTGCGGAGCAACTAAGCCCGTGCACCACAACTACTGAGCCCACGTGCTGCAACTACTGAAGCCCGCGCACCTAGAGCCTGTGCTCCGCAACAAGAAAAGCCACCGCAATGAGAAGCCCGTGCACCACAGCAGAGAGTAGCCCCCGCTCGTTGCAACTAGAGAAAGCGCGCGTGCAGCAACGAAAACCCAAAGCAGCCAAAAATAAATAAATAAATAAATTTTTTTAAAAAAGTATGTTCTGTTATTTAAAAAATAAATAAATAAAATAAAATAATACAATAGATGGAAAAAATTTTCAAAGATTTTATTTGATTTGATCTTTAAAAAAATGGCTAGGCTTTCAATAGGAAGAGAATAGGGGATGACAGTCTAGGTAAAATAGGGAAAGAAGCAGGAGAGGAGGAAAGTGGTGTAAATGAGGATACAGCATAAAGATGTAGTGGTTTTTGAATTTCCTCAGATTTGTCTGTAATTCCAGTGCCTCACTGTTAATTCATTTCTCTCTCCACTGTGTTCTAGCCTTTGTCTACATCACTTGTTCAGAGGGCTTCTGGCCAGGTCATCAATGATTTCTCCATTCCAGATCCAATGGACACTCTTTAATCCTCATCTTATTTGACCTCTTGGCAACATGGACGCTGTGGTCTGCTCTTGTCTTCTCACTCCTCCTTTGGTTTCTACAACACTTTGTGTTTCCTTCTTCTTCTCTAATCTCTATTCTCAGTTCCGTTTCTCTGGCCATCCCTGCTTGCCCCAATTCTTTATGCATACATTTTCTTCTCCTGTAGTAGACACTCCCTTCCCATATTATAGCTGAATAATTCTTATTTACCTCTCAGGTCTCAGCTCAGGAAGTCTTCCGTATCTTCCTACTCCCCAGATCTTGCCCCCGTGGAGTCAGGAGCCTCTAGATGAATGCCCATAGCACCCAGCTATCTTCCTAGATTGGTGTTTACAGCACTGTATTTTCATTGCTTGTATCATCTAAATCTAAATGCAGAGGTCATGTTCACCATTATATTGCCAACACTTAGGACAGAGGTGGGCTAATACCAAGCACTTAATAAATACTTCTTGTACTTCTTGAAGAATGAATGGTTTCTCCAGGTGACATCAGGAACTCTGGGTTGGTTACAATAGGGTGTATGCAGAAATAGAGGAGGGGACAAATAGGTTGGGAGAGATTGTTGGCTTTCAAATCAAAACATTTTAACTGCGTGCTATAGACAAAATTGACACTTGGAAGAGAGCTGAGAAAGAGTATGCCGTGTTCTAGCGTTAGTCTAGTAGTCTGTTCTGTTAACTGGTGCAGTATGACCTGAGAAGTAAGGCACATAGGGTAGTCTGGTTGAGCGACTGTAAGAACAGAAAGACGATGATGCACTGAAGAGGCATAGTGACCAGAGGTATGTTGGGGGATGATGAAAGAGAGGATGTATTCTCTTCTATACCACTACCATTCACTGGGACAAGGGGCACAGAGCGAAAGCGAGGATCAGAAGGAAGAGAGTGAGCTCATTATTTTTTTTTTTTTTTTTTTTTTTTTTTCATATACGGTTTGAGCTGACAGGATATTTTGGAGATATTTCAAAGAGACATTTGGAAATTCCAGCTTGTAGCTCAGAGGAGGTTTGAGCAAGAGATGTGGATTTGAGAGACATTTGACAAGAAGTAATGTTTGAAGACATGAAGGTCACCAGGGAGAGAGGAGAAAGGAGAAAGAGGGGGACCTTGAAGAAATCTCTCCTTTTCAGTGGAGAAACACAAAGTCAGCAAAGAAAAGATGAAGACGTTTTTCAAGAAGGGTAGTCACAAATATTGTTGGGGTCAGAGTCTTCAGAGTGTGGAAAAGTAACTTGAAAGTTGGTGGACAGCAGGGCAAAGATGGAGAGAAAGTTATAGTCTGACATGCGTTTCAAGAGAGGAGAGACTGTTGAGTTTAAAAGGTAGAAAGTTATGCAGAGATGATCCAGAAGCAACAGTGGAGTGGAGGGTAATGAGAATGTGCCCTTTCTTGACTGAGATATAGGAGAAATTAGGAAGCAAACTTTACTTGAGAGGGTGAAAAGCTAGGTTAAAGAGAAAGGTGGGTGTTCAGTAGTGCAGAGAAATGAAAGGGGAGGAAAAGGTGGAAGTGTTTAAGGCCAAGGTCCAAAGTGTAAAGAAATTTACTGACAGTGGAATGAGAGGTCCTAAGGTTACAGTAACAAGGTTTAACCAGTCCATACATTTTCACTGAGTCAAGTCAACCTGAAGATAGAGCACACACCTCATCAGCTATCTGTGCAGGTATGTAAACTACAGGTCTGTTACATTTTATCATAGTTAATTGTGTGTTTTATAAAAATAATCATTAATTAGTCATTAGCATTCCACCTTCCTGATTTTTGTCCTTTCAGACAACCACTCTCCTTCTGTTATTTTCTTTAAATGGACTCATTGCTTTCTTATCCTCATTTTAAACAAGAATATCCATGAAATCACTGGTTCATATTTGTATTTTTGTATTCTGTAAATTAAATACATAACAGTTAAAATACAAAAGGTTTATACAGGTAGAGCCTGGGGTCTGACAACTTGATTCAAATCTTACCTCTACTACTTACTAGCTGTGTGACCTTGGGCAACATACTTAACCTCCCTGTGCCTCAGTTTTCTCTTACGTAAAATGAGGATGTTGTTGGATGCTCCGGCCCACTATGATCTCCTCCTTCTCTCAAACTCTTCAGTCACTCTTCTTATCTTGTTTTCTGTACAACCTACTTGTCACCTGTCACATACTATTCTCACTCTTTCATTCCAGGAAAATTACTGAGCACTTACTATGTGCCAGTCACTGAGAGGTTGAAGTCTGGACTGAGTGCTCAGTAAGGTCACCGAATAAAACTTAACTCACAACTTTCAGGTTGTGCGTTCTTCTTTAGCTGAAGTTTTCAACATCGAAGTGCTCATGACATTCTTATTTTGATTTGCTATCTCACTTCATAGGACCTGGGACTATACTGCCTTGTTAGAACTCCAAGGCTTACCTGATTCAGAGACAAGTGAGAAGCCACTTAGATTTGGGCTGGGGAAGGGTGAGGAACAGGGCAGAAGTTCTAATGCCCAGAGAAGTGATGATTCAGTAAATAGCAGGAATGTCCCCATCTGTAGATAAGGTGGCAGAAGAACCTTTAGCAGACTTTCCTCCCTGCCTGGTACTTATTGACACAGTGAAATCTTGGTTCACATTTCAAATCTCTACCTGAAGAGTTTCCAGAGAAACACTCTTTAGTAGCTCTGGTGGATAAACAAAAAGCAGACACAATGCCTCATATCAACAGATTGATTGCTGCTCTCTTTCTCCCCACGTGTAGAAAGCTTTCAGGCTCTGAGTGAGCTCTCTCCATTGAAGAAGCTGTGGACTTCAAAGGCAGTCCATCACGGTCTCTGATATCTGTCGAATTGAATTTTGGAAACTGCAAGGAACCTCATTTCCAGTTCAAGCTCTGGGTAGGTTCTGGATTTTAAACAAAAGGGGTGAAACTCATCTGTCTGGTTAATCAGAAGTCCTTTTGGATAAACACCAGCTAGTTCTCTGACATCTCTGAAGTACAGAGTTTCTTCTGAGGGTCTTAATTGCCTGAATTCTATAAAAAAGAAAGTGAAAATGATGACACTTTTTAGAACTTTCAGGAGCTAGATTTCAACGTATCATGAATTGATCTATTTTTCCTCTACTTTGTATATCAGTAATATACACCATAAAGGCAAATCAATGCTCATCAACTATACTTAGTTATAAACTACATTCAAATTGAGATCTACTGATTGTTACTGGGCATCTGTAACCAACTATGTCATTTCATACATGTCATCACATTTTATCATATTAATCTTCACAACAAATTAGTGAGATATTATTAATCCTGTTCTAGAATTGAAGAAACTGAGATTCAAGGTCACTTAGCTAACATCTTCCTCAAATTGTAACTACAAGAAAATACTTTTTAAAAGATATTGTTTTCTTATAGTGAACCTCAAGGGTCCATGAACAAATACAGAAAACTGTACGAATAACGATTTTCAACGTATAAATTGTCATGAGATGAACAGGAAACTACTGCGGGCCTTAGGCTATGTCTTGTTTTTCTTTTTATCCCCAGGTCCCAGTATAAAGAGAGATTTAATAAATGTTTGTGGAACAACATGGGTGAATAATAATGATTTCCTTGGGCCTTGGATAGATGTATACACTTGAAGGAAATAATAGAATTCTAGAACTGGAAGGGATCTTAGAACCTCTATGCCCATGGTTCTTCAAACATTAACATGGGGCATCAGAATCCTCTGGAAGGTTTGTTAAAACACAGACTGCTGTGTTCCAGACCCCTAGAGTTTCTGGTACACAATGTCTAGGATGGGTTTGAGCATTGGCATTTCTAACAAGTTCCCAGCTGAGGCTGATGTTGCTGGTCCCGGGACCACACTTTGAGGATCACTAACCTGTAACAACAATAACTAACATTTATTAAGTGCTAATTATGTGACAGGCACTGTGCTAAGGGCATAATTCATATTATGTCATTTAATCCTTACAGTAAGTCTAAGGATGGTGACATTAGTAGCATCCTTATTTTACTTATAAGAAAAATGAGACCCAGAGAAGCTAAGTATTTTGCCCAGATTCATCTCTCTAACAATTGGTGGAACCATGCATTCAGGCTGTGTAATGTCAGATCCGGCACTCTCACATGATGTCATAGAACTTCACAGAGTGAGCTGCCTCATACATTGGTCCAGAGGAGGAGACGAATGCTCACCGGAAGTGACTCACCCAAGGTCACACAATGAATTGGAAGAGGAGTGTGAATGAGGACACAGGCTTCCTAATTCTGCATCTGCCTTCTTTTGCCATAGAGCACTGGGAACGGACAAGGGCTCCACGCTTTCTTTCAGTTTAGATTTCCCAGGCCATCACCTTCGAATCAGTTTGAGTGCTACAGATGTCCCTATGGTGTTCTGATATCTTAGTTGTTTTCCTTATTTACTCACTATTTCATAACTAAGGGAGGTGGTGGTTTCCATATAGGAGAGAGTTGGGGTTGACGGATGAGTCATGAGGTTGGAGGCTAACTCCCAGGAAGGAAAAGGGTTAATCAGACTGATGAATGGCTAAAGAGTGGGTGGAAGAAATGTCTCCATGTGTCTTGACAAGTCCTCTGTAATATCTCAACCCACACTTAGAAAATCCAGCTCTCAGGGACTTTAGGTCACTGTACCTCAACCTCCCGAGTCTCCCAGGGATGCTGGGAAGGAGAATTAAGAATGTTTGGTTCGCAGAAGATTGGGCCTGGGAGGGCTCTAAATAACCCTAAATTCAGTCCCCAGAGCTCTGTCCTTAGACGTGCTGTACCTAAGTCCCAGAGTGTGCCCTCTCCTGGGCCAGCTGTTGGACAAACATTTATAACGAGAGGCAGCACAGCGGACAGAGCCCTGGCCCTGGCTCACGTTTTTCCTCCCAAAAACAGCTTCATGAACTTGAACAGAACTATTATCTTTCAGAGTTGACTTCCTCATCTCTAAAAGGGGTATGGGAAGCAGGATAATGTCTGCCTCTGAATCCCTAGAACAATTGGGTGAAAAGATGCATGTTTTGTAGCCAAGATGAGGTTAGAATGACTGTTGTCACGACCCAGCTACTCATCAGAAAAGCATTTTCAGAGTCAGCACAATCACGGACGAGCTTGTTAAACTGCTTTTTTCTTTTTCTCTGACTTACAACGGAGAGCCCACTGTGGTAGCTTTTCTGGTAAAAATAAGTGTAAAATGGAGGCGGTGCCTGGAATACCGGTATTTAGTTGAAGCCAAGTGCATCTTTGGCCGATAAAATGCCTTGGGACTGCTTGGTCTCCAGTCACACCAAGTTACAGGTCCTGAGGATGTCCATGCAGTGTATAAGCTTGTGGTGGTGGGGACAGACAGCTTTGTGACCCTGCCTCTCGCCTGACCCTCAGTCCCAAAGGTCCTGGAATCCCTCTGTTAGCTATGGTTTGGGCACGTTAGTGGTCTTGGATGGTGGCATCTTTCCTCATACTGAGTTATTCTTAATTAAGCCCACAGGATTCAGCCTGGTGTTCTAGTCCCTGGGCAGTCTGTTCCCAACCAACCGTTGTCCCTGGCTTCTACCTTGTGTGACCTGGGTCTCCTCTCAGTGGTAGAATGTTATAGGCATGGGCTCTGGAAACAGAAAAACTTGGTTCCTAATCCAGCTCGATTCACTGTTCTTAACTAGATGGAGCTATAACTTTCCCCACTTCCGTGCCCTTGCTCACACCATTACCTTGGCCTGAAATGCCATCTCTGCTCCTTCACATAAAGGCAAACTCTATTCACCTCTAAGGTCAAGTGCAAATACCTCCTGTGAGCCCTTCCTTTTTTTTTTTTTTTTTTTTTTTTGGCCGTTCCACTCAGCTTGTGGGATCTTAGTTCCCTGACCAGGGATTGAACCCGGGCCCACGGCAGCGAGAATATGGAGTCCTAACCACTGGACCGCCAGGGAATTCTCAATTCTTCCTTAACTGCACAACTAGGTGTGATCCTTCTTTGGAGTTATCTCAGTGTTCTATCTCGTCACCATTTTTTATATCTTGGCTTTAATTGTTCCCAGAGCTCTCTCTCTTCTGAATTTCTACTTTGAATCTCTGCCATGCAACCTATCACACAGCAGGGTTGCCAGATAATATACAAGACACTCAGTGAAGTTTGAATTTCAGATGAACAATGAGTACATTGGTTTAGTATAATTATGGCCTAGATATAATAGGGGGAATACTTACGCTAAAATTTCTGTCGGTTATCTGAAATTAAAATTTAACTGAGCACCCTGTATTGTGTGTGTGCATGTGCGTGTGTGTGTTTTAACTTTTTAACAGATAGATGTGCACTTTTCTGGATCCTTCACTGAAAGGTACAAGATGTGATGATAGCAAGCTTGTCACACTTGCATCCCCCAGTGTTTCTTCCTCAAAGAAGTTGCTCGGTAAATGCTTGTGGATTAGTAAAGGGACTGTCACACCAGCAGGTATGAGCACAGATCCTAAGAGCCTTAGCTTTGGAATCAGAGGACCAGACCGTGTTGTGTTCCCATCACTAGCCTAACCACGTGTGCCTTAGCAAACCACCCACTCTCAAATCGTGCTTATCTGTGAAATGGTAAGAAGACAAGGGTATCTGTTCTGTAGTCACTATCTACCTTCTGTCCTCTGAACGCACATTAAGGGCTTAGCAGAGTGTCTGCTCCATAGAAAACGTTCAGTAATTGTTAGCTGTTACTACTGGAAACACTGAAATACATTCAGACTACATAGCTTGAGTGTAGCAGCAACCACTTTGCTACAGACAGTAAGGACTCTATAAAGGAATCAGTTATATATCATTCGGAAACATAAAAATGGAGGATGGATCCCAGACTTCCTTTGGAGAAATGTCTTAACTCATTTGGTTTTTCTTTCCAGTGTCCCAAGCCAAAGGTATGTCCTACTCTCAGGCTAAGGTATTGTCTGGCTTTCTACGGTGTCAGTTCTTCATCTCTTGTTCTAAGCCTGCCTTGTCAGCACCTTGAGATGTTGTAGCGCCTCATCCAGCCCTTCACGACCATATTTTACTTCCCTCTTCTTCCTTTCCCCTGGTTCTGGGTGCTTTGTTCCCCAACTAGAAATTATTGGCAGCTTCCTTTGGATAGTTTTGCCTTGTGTGTGTGTGTGTAATGTCTTGAGTGTGTGTGTGTGTGTGTGTGTGTGTGTGTGTGTGTGTGTGTGTGATGGGAGAAGAAATAAGTCATTCTGGCATCTCCTAATTATCCAGGCCATTAGCAAAATCACTCACATCTGACATGTATTTATTGTTACTGGGCTACGTGCAAAACCCACTCTCCCCGACTTTAATGGCCCCTCTACCAGGCACCGTGAGATACTTGGCTTACAAAGTCCCATCAGATCCTCACAAGAGCTCATAAGGTAGATGTGCTCAATTTTGTGGATGAGGAAACAGAACGAGCGAGGTGAGGAACCCGCTCTAAGGTCTCAAGGCTGGTACCTTCTAGCTGCGATTCAAACCCAGTTTCTTGACGCCAACCCTCTGGCTCTTTCTCTGAAGCCAAGAGTTCTTCACCCTGGCTGCATTTAGAATTTAGAATCAACCCAGTACATACAACGTATTGATGTCCGGACCCTGTCATCAGAGATTCTGATTTAGTTATTTTTGACAATCATCGCAATTATACTGCTGTCTTCTTGTCCAGTTTACTAGGATATAAGACAAAAAGATCAAACACAGTCTACTTTGATCTCCCATAGTCCCCACTTGTGGAACTTGGGCCCTAAAACTTTCCTATGATTTGTAGTCAAGGATTATTTGTCTCAGTTGCTGGGATTAATCCTAGATAGAAACGTGTTCTGTGTAGCTGTGGACATATGGACACAACTGCTCAGAAGTGTTGAGGTGGAAGCAACAGCATATTCTGCTCTTCTGCTGTGTGAAAAGAGTTCTTAAGAAGGTATTTCGGTGACTTTTCCTCCCCAAGTTTATTTTACATTGCTTTCTTTGGAAATCTTTTGCAGCAAGTTACCCAGTTTTCAGAGACTTGTTTCTTCTCTGTTGATCTTCAGTCTACGTCATCTTTCTCCAGGACAGGCTGGTAGCTGGCCGAGGCTGTGCAATTCATTTTATGTGCTCAACTGACTTCATCTTCTTCTTTGTTTCCATTTCTTTTTAAGGATTTTGCTTATTGTATTCCCTTTTTCCTATTCTCTCATCTTCAGGATACCTTAGAAAGTCTTCCCCGCCAAGAAAATTGTCATGTGCCATTAATGATCTATGTTTGAAGTTGATCTTTCTTTCAATACCATTGGCCTACTTCTTTGGACTGTGATCTTTGACCAATTTCATTTTGGGGAATTTCAGGGGTTTTTTGTTGTTGTTGTTGCTAAATGAGGCGTAACAAAATCTAGCACTCATGATTTCCGTGGAAAATTCATTCACTAAACAAAATTGACGGAGCGGTGGCGCAGTGGTTAAGAATCCGCCTGCCAATGCAGGGGACAAGGGTTCGAGCCCTGGTCCGGGAAGATCCCATGTGCCACGGAGCAACAAAGCCCGTGCGCCACAATTACTGAGCCTGCGCTCTAGAGCCCGTGGGCCACAACTACTGAGCCTGTGTGCCACAACTACTGAAGCCCGTGCACCTAGAGCCCGTGCTCTGCAACAAGAGAAACCGCCACGATGAGAAGCCTGCGCACCACAGCAAAGAGTAGCCCCTGCTCGCCGCAACTAGAGAAAGCCCGCGCGCAGCAACGAAGACCCAACGCAGCCAAAAATAAATAAATACATTTATTAAAAAAAAAAATTGTCCTGTTTATTTGTTTACTATGTCTCCTCCACTCAACTGTAAGCTCTTCTAGGCACTGAGTCTGTTTTGATTACCGCTGTGTACCTGGTGCCTAGAATCATGGTTGGGTTTAGCGGGTGCTCTGTAAATATTGCTGGAATGTTGACTATTGAGTGGACTTGGGAGTCTGACATGCTGGGTTCTGAGTTTCTGCTTCACCACTTACAAGCTGTGTGTTTGTGACCTTGGGCAAGTTAACTTCTCTGAACCTTCATTTCTACCTTTGTAAAATAATAAAAATAGTAGTAGTAGTAATAAACCTCATATGGTGGTTGTAAAGATGAAATGATCTGTGCATATAGAGAAACGAGTTCAGCGCCTGGCACATAGAATATCCTTGTAAGTGCTAATGAAGATGATGATGTTACTTAGAAATATTGATTTTCATGATAATATTATTGGGGAACAGAAATATATTCCAAAATTTAAGAGCTACTAACTTAAAAAAATAATAGCTATTCAGCTCCAGTGGGGCAAATAAATGAAGTAGAAGTTTGTCCACTTGCCTGTCCCTATATATTTTCATCCTGTAATGAGTTTCTATTCAAGAAGAAGAAAACAAAAAAGTTGATTGAATTCATTTACATGTAAATAACCAAGAACTTACTCTGATAATTTAAGGAAATATGAGTATCTTCTCTTGGCCGTAGGAGGCTGCTGATGGGGTGCAGGAAGACTTTAAAAAGAAGGTGGAAAGCAGCACGCATGCCATGGAACCAAAGGGCCCTGGGAGCATAGGCAGCTCATTCAAGCGGCAGTTGTGAGACCCATTTATTTGACTTTCTTCTGTTTGCACAGATAGAAACACCCTGCAGGGTTTATTAAGAGCAGATGTATTAAATATCAACACTGAAAACTGGTTTAACCGGGAAACAAATGAGCATTTAAAAACAGAAAAAAGAGAGAATGAACAGGAGTCGAGAGAGAAATGTGACAACTTACAGGAATCCTAGCCAGGAAAAAAGTACCCAAGTCAAGGTCATAGCCAGATACAGTCAGTCACATAGGGAAGAGAGAAAATAGGTGGGACCGCTAGGGAGCATCTGGAATGCTGGTACCACTGAATTCATATTTTGGGGAGATTAGAGCTTTCCAAAAATATACAAGAGGTCATAGGGGGACCTGGATATCCTAAAAGTTTTCTTCTTTAAAATACCTACAACTTATGAATTAAAGATTTTTTTTAATCTTATACTTCAATAAAAAATTTGTTAAAAATTTTTTTTTAAATCTTTCAAAATGTATCACTATGCTGATTGCAAAGTAAGAGGCAAAATAAATGAACAGATGAGGAAGCAGAGACGTAAGAGAATGATGACGCTGACGGCTCCCCTGTGGGTGTCTTTCTACGCTCAAGTGACCCAGAGACTTGGTTTTAATATCTGCACAGTCTACGTGAGACAAAGTCCAGGGAACATGAGAAGTCAGATCAGAGACCCTCTTATAAAGTACTTTAACCCCAAAGAATATCTCCTCGGTGACAGTTGAAAACAGGAACTTCTGCAACTCCATTTCCCCACTGAAGAGGATAGAAAGGAAACTTGCCTGCGTTAACAGGCTCTGGATAACAGGAGGAAGAAGCTGAGAATTTATGACCACAGGTTAACCTTTTGCAGGCTTGCAGCCAACTTCACACTTTCCCTGTACTTTGAAAAACCCTAGTTGATAGTTTGTTTTAATGGGGCCAAGTTTCTCAGTCTATAAACAAATCAAATCCACACTGAAGGAATCACCTTTATCATAGACCTTACCGATGCCCAGATGTAAAATTCCACAGAACTGGAGTTCACAACTGAAAAAAGGATCACAGGGCACTTGAGGAAACAAGGCCTCATGAGAGAGAACCAGCAAAAACAACAGACAACAGGTATGGCCTGGCAGACGCTTCAGCTATTCGGTTATTGATTATGGAATAAATTGAAGTATATTTAATATGCTTATCAAAGAAAAGATGCTATCAAATGGATGAGTAAAGAATAAGAGATTATTGAAAATGACTGGGCCAACTGGACAATGAAACAGAACCTTCAGGACCAAACACTGAAATTAATAAAAGTAAAAATTATTACGTTTGAAAGGGTTGCATAAGTACCTACATGATTGTACTACCTTTGATTTTGTCTCTTGGTTCCTGAAGCCTAAAATATTCACTATCTGGCCTTTTACAGAAAAGCTTTGCCGACCCACGTGGTAGAGGCCCACGGTCATCCTGAGGGGTCAGCTGAGTACCACACAGGCTGGGCTGACCACAGCAGATGAGGGACACGAGGGGATTGAATGAGGGAGGCCAAGCAAGACTCAGTTGGACACAGTGTTGGTCCTCACAACGAAGTGGGGCTGGTTTCCTGTGTCCATGAATATAACCGGAGGAGCAGCCTGAATAACCCCAGAGGCGTGATGGAACCCGGAGGGCTTGCCTTCTTAACTTTGATGTATGGGGTGGGGACATAAATCTTTGTTGCTCATGAATATCAAAAGTTGAGAGCATGAGTGTGGGGAGGTCTGGGGCAGGAAGAGATTGGTCCATGAATATCATTATTAAGCAATTATGGTTGGCATTCTGCAAATAGAACACATTAAAAAGGAAAGGGAGAAAGGGGATTTCTTTCCCTGAATCGCACGTCTCTGCAGCATGCCTTCTGATGCTCCCTGATTGCCAAATGTGGGTCCAGGCCAAGTGAGTTTTATGGCCATTGGCTGCACCTGGATGGGCCTCAAAGCTTTGTTTCTGAACACCAAGTGCCGACATGTTTGCCCTGAGAGGACTCAGGGAGGGGCGAGGATGCTGGCAGGAAGCTTTGAGGTGGCCCCAGAGTGGTGTAAGCTGCAGGAAGCCAGTGGGGGTAGTGATTTGGGGAAAGGAAAGCAAGAGGCTTGCCACACCCCAGGGTGTTTCTCTGAATGTGGACACCACACCCAGTCTGTCCAAGGCCCTCCCAATCATGTGTGCTCACTTCTCCCCCGTGCTTCAGAAGGGGACAACAAGGATGGAGTCTTAGAACAAGGAGGCTCGTCGTGAGTAACCATTTTCTGAGCCTCCATTATATGCCAGGTGCTTTAGACAACAATCTCATGGAGTAGATATTCACTTCCCCATTTTGCAGATGAGGAAACCGAGGCCCAGGTAGATGCATTAAGAACTGGGTCCAGGGCCACAGAGTGAGTTAGCAATGAATTCAGGTCTCCCTCCAGATTCAACCCTTTCTTCCCTACCAAGCAGGTGTAACCAAGAGCCACATGGAGTGAGCAATACCACTCCTCCGGCAAGAACATGGAGGAAAACAGAAAATTAAGTCCTGCTGCCCTCATGCCCCCTCCGCCATGCCCTGGTCTGACGTCCAGTGTTACTCTGCTAAACAGAGTTAATTTGCCCCTAAATGTCTCTAGTGACTTATCACGGCTTTTTTTGTCTGACATGTTAACACGAGCCTCAGTGTAACAAAAGTACTGTTATCAGGAAGTTGTCAGGGAAATGCTCACGTGTTGGAGGGTAGAGGTACAGAATGGTGTACTGAGATTTCCCGCTGGGAAAGATGTATGAAGTACTTGGGTTTGTGGAAAGTTAAGAGGGTCTAACCCTGATGCTGGAGGAGTTGACAGGTAACACAGAACAGAAGGAAGGTTCTAGCAGGGAATAGAGGGTGGATCACCCTGACAACACCTGAGTAAGGAGGGCAACCTGGGGTCAGTGTGTGGAGACAGACTCCATTCACAGGCTTCATGGCTGTCTTGAAAGCTGGGGTTAGAGCTCACCTTCAACTGGATGGATCAAAAGGACAACGGGAATTCTAGCCACAGGTAGAGGGAAGGGAGAGGAAGGGCATTGTGATGGCTGTTGCCCTTGAGAGCATCGTGCTAAGTGAAGTAAGTCGGACAGAGGAAGACCAATACCATATGATCTCACTTGTATGTGGAATCTAAAAAAAAGCGAACTCATGGAAACAGAGGACAGGTTGGTGGTTGCCAGAGTTGGGGGGTGAATGGTGGGAGAAATTGGTGAAGGTGACCAGAAGTTACAAACTTCATTACAAGATAAGTAAGTCCTGGAGATGTTATGTACAGCATAGCGTGTACAGTTGACAATACTGCACTGCATACTTGAAAGTTGTTACATGTCAATATCACAATTAAACTAGAAAAATGCATTATATATAATTCTATGTATTATATACTATATTATAGAGACTATATATATTTTGTTACTGGTGCACCTCGTTTTCTTATTGTGCTTCACAGATATTGTATTTTATACAAATTGGACATTTGTGGCAACCCTGCCTCAAGCAAGTCTACTGGTGTTGTTTTTCCAAAAGTATTTGCTCACTTCATGTCTCTGTGTCACATTTTGGTAATTCTCTCAATATTTCAGACTCTTTCATTATTATTATACTTGTGATGGTGATCTGAGATCAGTCATCTCTGATATTACTACTGCAAAAAGATTATGACTTGCTGAAGGCTCACATGATGGCTAATGTTTTTTATCAATAAAGTATTTTTGAATTAAGCTATGTACTTTGTTTAGACATAATACTATTGTACACTTAATAGACTACAGTATAGTATAAACATAACTTTTTTATATGCTCTGGGAGACCAAAACATTCATGTAACTCGCTCTGTTGGAGTGGTCTGGAACTGAACACACCATCTTTCTAGAATCCTCCTAGGTTTGTGTCTTTAAAAAATTTTTTTAAATTGAAGTATAGTTGATTTACAATGTTGTGTTAGTTTCAGGTGTATAGCAAAGTGATTCAGTTATACATATGCATATAAAAACTCTTTTTCAGATTCTCTTCCATTATAGGTTATTACAAGATATTGAATATAGTTCCCCGTACTATCCTTGTTTATCTATTTTACATACAGCAGTGTGTATCTGTTAATCCCAAATTCCCAATTTATCCCTCCCCTCCAGGTCTGTGTTTTTGACATGACTGACATATTGAGGAGTTTTTTCCCATGGGAATTTGTTCTATCTCCTAGATTACTGTGTATTAGTGCTTTGGAAACTGGAGAGCAGAACAGGTATCTGAGAATCTTTGTGAAACAAAATGTTAAAATGGTACCTTCCTAAAAATAGCAACCAAAAGA
Source organism: Globicephala melas (assembly GCF_963455315.2). Classification (NCBI taxonomy): domain Eukaryota; kingdom Metazoa; phylum Chordata; class Mammalia; order Artiodactyla; family Delphinidae; genus Globicephala; species Globicephala melas. The sequence goes on along the minus strand of NC_083324.2, from coordinate 74,670,661 downwards.
AATTTGCCAATTTTCCCATATCGTAAAATGAGATGTTAGACTATCTAATTTACCGTTCCCTTCTGAACAACCCAATGGGGACCAATAACTCTAAATCAAATGGGTAAAACATTTTTTTAATGACTGTGAAAGGAATATGTGATTATAATGAAAATGCAGAAGAGTAGAAGGAAAAAAATACCTTTAATTCCTTGTACCAGAGAAAACTGCCACTAATGATTAAAGCCTACGTATAATAATCATGGGATCTCGATCAGGGGAACGACATTAACTCTTGGTTAATTTAATTTTATTTTATTATGATCTTATCATAGTACATTATCATATTATTTTAACTTTCAATAGAGGAAGCATTTTTGCATCTTATGGTAAACTTCTTGACATAAACGAAGAATTTGATTTCCCACAACTGGATTTTCCATCCAGCTGACAGCTCTAAGACCTTGGACAAATCCATTCACCCCTATGAGCTAAATTTTCCTAACTGTAAAGTGAGCTGGTTAAAGTAGACAAGTCCTAAGGTCACTTTCAGTTCTGAAATTTAATAATTCTAAGGCATGCATGGTCTAGTGTGTGACCCCTTTCCAACCCTTGTTATCTGATTCTTGTTTTCCACTCTTCTTACTCATCCACCTTTCTTTCTGTTCTCTTTTTACCAGTTTATGCTATAGTTCCTGATAGAGCAAGCTGTCTCCTGGCAATGTTATGAGACACCCTCCCCCCCACCATGTCCCATTCCAAATCTTTTCCCAGAAGCCTGTAAACAATATATCCAGGCTGCTTGGGACACAGTCCTCTCACAGACCCTGGAAGTTGACTTGTTTTGATGACCTCTGCCTGGTGGAGATAAAAATGAAAGACCGTGCTTGATGGCTCACATAATCAGTATGGAAGCCACTTCATCTAAATCTTCGCTATGCTCTCCAAGTCCTTCCTGGCTTGGAGAGAATCTGGTTGGTAAACTCCAGGGCCAATAACACATGCTTTCAATCCCAAAATAGCAATGCCTAACACATGTTTGATCCTGACAAAGGAGGAAAGTTTCCAGCAGTTCTCTTAAAGCTATACAAAAGGAATCAATAGTAAATTCAATAGAGGAACTTGCCTTTGATGACTGGGACAGCTATACAAGCTGGTAGAGAAATTCTGGATGGTTGGAGGAAGAAAAGAATAAGATCAGAGTAAGCTGTTCTGAGCATTGCTCAGTAAGTTTCAAGGTGGCAGTGTGATTGAAGGGGAGAATGTAGAAATGACTGATACACCTGGACAATTTATAAAGTCAGAACTCTAAGGGGAGATGAAGTTCACTAAAGGAGGTACAGGCATGGCTCCAAGGGTAAAGTCCAGATTTCATTAGGTGTTGTAATGACCATGAGCAGGTAACATCAGAGTGGAACTACCCCTCCAAAGGAATGGAAAAGGAGGTGTGACTTATTTGAATAATGGTTGATTTGGGCAGATCCAGAACTCATGGACGTTTGATCTTTCACTCTGGGGGACTTCCACTGGAAAATCTGGAAAAGTATGCTAGGAAAACAAATATCTTGGCCCCAAATAAAAATGCAATGGAAATGTGTATACAAATATATTTGGCCAAGGAACCAAGAACACCTAAATTTTATACCATTGTCATATTTTTCTAGAAGAGCGCTGAAGGAAATACAACAATAATGAACATTTATGTAACACTCTGTGCTCGGCACTGTTCTAAGTACTTTGGACTTATTAGCTTGTTTAGTCCTCATAACTGATGTCATGTAAAGGGAAGGCTAGCGTGCTGGATGGGTCATCCATTTGGGAATTGAAGTAACCTAAATGGTGCAGGACATGAGGCAGAGAGGAAAATGGGCCAGGCATCGAAATCCATGATTATGGAAAAGTCACTAGGAGACTGAGAAGGAACAAACTTGAAAAAGAGGTTGAAAGTATCTTAACTAACTCTCTGAGTGATTACTTACCCATTCAGGTGTTCATTCAACATTTATTGAGATGTGCTGCAGGGTATGCCAATGTTCAGCTTTAACAGTAATGCAGAGTTATCTTAAACGGTGTTGGTACTTATACTCCTATCAGCAATGTAAACAAGACCCTAATTGCTGCTCATCACTCCAAACTTTGATCTTGATAGAACTTTTCATTTTTGACATTTCAAATAATTTTATACCTAATGATATCTTATTGTTTTCATTTTTATTTCTCTCATCATTCTTGCAAATGTATGCTAGTAGACCTGTGCAAGAATGACTATAGTAGCATAATTCACAGTAGCAAAAAACCTGAACTCAACTCAAATGTCAATGACAGTTGAATGGATAAAATATTGAGATGTTTATACAGTACAATATTATACAGTAATTAAACAATCACTGCTATAAATAAGAACATAGATGAACTAGATTGAAAAAAAGCAAGTTCCAGGAGAATATATACAGTATGATATACTTTTTTTTTCTTTATAATTTATTTATTTTTGGCTGCGTTGGGTCTTCGTTGCTGTGCACGGGCTTTCTCTAGTTGCTGCGAGCGGGGGTTACTCTTTGTTGTTGCGGTGGCTTCTCTTGTTGTGGAGCACGGGCACTAGGCTCACGGGATCCAGTAGCTGTGGCACACGGGCTCAGTAGTTATGGCTCGTGGGCTCTAGAGCACAGGCTCAGTAGTTGTGGTGCATGGGCCTAGTTGCTCTGCGGCATGTGGGATCTTCCCGGACCAGGGCTCGAACCCGTGTCCCCTGCATTGGCAGGTGGATTCTTAACCACTGCACCACCAGGGAAGCCCTTTTTTTTTTTTTTGCTATACTTTTTATAAAGTTCAAAAGCCAAAACAATATACTGCCTAGGTCTATATATGTATGATAAAATGGATTAATTTTTTTAAAGCAAGAAAATGACCCTCAACAGAGGGTCTTTGCTCAGGGACCCTGGCTGATAGAACAATAAACATCCCAAATGCTGGTGATTACTATATGTTTTGATCTCAGTACCATTCTACAGCTTCTCAGCTTTTTCTCCTTTAATTTCTAGCCTTGGGTTCAATGAATGGAAAAAAAAGGAGTTAAGAAGGGGCAGTGATGAAGAATCTTAAATACCAAATAACACAGTAGAGTGGAAGACTTAGGTTGAAATACTACTAGATATGGAATTTTCCATTTCCAACAATATTCATATACATATACATGTCCTTTCCTATGCATTGTGGTCATGATTTCCATAGTTTATTCAGCATTTCTAGCTCTGGTCATATTCAGTTAAAGGATTCTTAACTGGTAGTTCCCATTAAATGCATTCAAACCAATCTCTTTTACATGAGATCTGAGCTTATGCAGGAGTCTCTGCTAGTCTGTTTAACTTTTCATTGACAATCCCATCAAATAAATTAGTAACTGGCTCAAGCCAGAATATACTTGAGTTTTCAGGGGTTCAAGCCAATTTAGAGATCTCTCAATACAGTTAATTAGAGGATTATTGCCCTTTTTTTTCCCAGCCAGATTTATTCTCTGATAAACGTGCATAATCAGGGTTTTGTTTTGTTTTTTAACTTAGTAGGACCCTCTTTCACTCATCCCCTAGCTGATCCATTCATATAGTTCGTCAGTTTCTGGTTACCTAATGGTGACTACCAATTATTGTTCAATCACTCATTCAATAAACATTTGCACTAAAACTTTTCTAAAAAGTACATGTATAAAACATAAAATTTATAGTAGCACGGCACTTAATATGTCGTCAATAGACGTTCATGTCATTACTAAGCACAAACGGAATTAGAAAGTACTTCGAAATGATAACCATGGACCTGTTAGTTACCATGGATTTTACAAGCTTCCCTACTCCAGCATTGAAGCTATTCGTCCTTAAGTAGCAGAAATAACATAAAAGGAGTCACAGAGTTTAGTTTGAGATTAGGGAGACTGGATAGAAAAAGGAAAAAGTTCTCTGAGAATCTGTTGAAAATTAAGACCATCTCCTTTCCTATTTCTCTTTCTTACAAGTTGCCCACCTTAGGGACAGGCTGTGCTCATCCATTGATGTGGATGGAGGAGTCTCTGAAAAAGTCATTGCAGATGTTTGGGGGAGCAGTTCTTCTGGCTGTCATAATCGTTCCTACACTTTTTGAAATATTGTCCTATTATCCTGCATCTTAGCGAGCCCAAGATACAACAGGAAAATGCTCCTATATCCCTTCAGAATAGATTTTCAGCTTGTGACAAAAGGAGCAAAGTGTCTACCCTTCCTTTCCCACTCTGAAGACTCCAATCTCAGGGACAAGAGCCTGAAATCTTTGCTTTGTCCACCCTTCCCACCCCAATTCTGACCTAATTTGCAGCCCCCTGGCACTCTCTTCTGCAACTTTCCCACGTGAAGTTATTTATTTTCCTTAACTGTCAACTCAATTTATTCTGGGAGAATGTTCCTCCAAGCTCTGTTGAGAATCTATTCCATTGCTGAATTACTACTGCAATTGCAAATATCCTAAAATAGCTTAGATTTCTCCTGCAGCTTCAATCACCTCTTACTCTGCTTGAAACCCTTCCACATCTTTCCGTTGCTCTTGAGTTAAAGTCCTTAATATGGGGGCTTCCCTAGTGGCGCAGTGGTTGAGAGTCCGCCTGCCGATGCAGGGGACGAGGGTTCGTGCCCCGGTCCGGGAAGGTACCACATGCCGCGGAGCGGCTGGGCCCGTGAGCCATGGCCGCTGAGCCTGCGCGTCCGGAGCCTGTGCTCCGCAACGGGAGAGGCCACAGCAGTGAGAGGCCCGCGTACCGCAAAAAAAAAAAGTCCTTAATACGCCTTGGAAGCTTATATGATGCAGCTACCGTGTGCCCCTCCAACCTAAATTTGGGCCCTTGCACATTACCCCTGCTCCATCCTGTCACTCTCAAAGCTCCAGGCTATTTCCTCCTAAGTAATTCCTGTTCTTATTTGGTTTCACCTTGTTTAATTACCAAGGAGCGTGATTATTGGACTGTATAGTAGGAATATGTTTAGTTTTGTAAAAAGCCACCAAATTGTCTTTCAAAGTGATTGTACCATTTTGCATTCCCCCCAGCAATGAATGAGAGTTCCTGTTGCTCCACATCCTCCAAACCAAAATTTGGTGTCATCAGTGGTTTGAATTCACACCCTCCTAATAAGCGTGCGGTCGTATCTCATTGTTGGATCATGTTTTTGGTGTTGTCTCTGAAAAGTCATCCCCATACCCAGGGTCATTTAGGTTTTCTCCTGGATTACCCTCTAGGTACCTTTTTCATTTTCTGATGAGGAAAGTGAGGGACAGAGAAGTGGAGTGACTTTCCTGGTCACTTAGTAGCTGAGGAAGGAAAGGTCAAAATCTTTGCCTCCTGAATCTTCATGCAGTGCCTTTACCTTGCTGACTCAGCAACCTTTCTTCAATTTAATCCACACGGTTTTTCTGGACAAAACAGTCCTTTTCTGTTGGGAAGGCACATGGCCTTCCAGGGCCAGATGTTCAAAGCTGGTCCTCTGAAGCTTCTTAGCCCTCATGTGTTATCCCATCTCCTTACACAATGAAGAGAGTGGCTGGAGTAGGTGCTGCAGTGTGTTGTCTAGGTCCCTTGGTAACACTGAAGGACCCTCTTCCTCCAGCTGCAGGGATCATTGTCCCCAGAGCCCTCAGCTGTCCATCCTCTTCAGAATTATTTAAAAAGGGTCGCCTTACTCAAATTGAGGACCCGCTTCCTGAGTCAACCTGTATCTAATGCCTAGTTGATGTGGATACAACGTCTGGCCCTTTGCCCCAACTCTGCACAGCCCTCCAGGTCATCCCCGATTCTGAGCTGCCTGACGAGTCAACTGATGCTTTGTCAAAACTGCCTTCTAACCCAGCCTCTCCCTCTGCACAGTCCTGCTTCTGAACCCTTTTTCTTCCACAGGTATCACGCTCAGCAGCAATCTGGAATAGATTTCCTACATGCTACCCTCTGTCTCAGCAACTGCTTCCTGGGAACTCAGCCCATGACAGTTGGTGCCAGGAGTGGTTTGAGAAACCAGATGCTACGATGAGATTTTGGAGCTGGGTCACTTGCCCCTCAGTTGGCAATGGGGACCTCCACCCACCAGACAGTGCCTGGCACGAGACAGCTGTGCACTTGTGAACACGTAGACTGGAGGTGAACTGGAAAATATTCTTGTGGGAGAGAATGTTCTCCAAAGTGCCATGTTTGGGAAATATGGGAAATGGAACTCTAAGGATAGTGAAGTTGGGTAGCTCTTGCTAAGCACAATGTCCACTAGCTGCATGGACTCAGCCAGGAGTCATTCTTCCAGTCCCTGGTATATAATTGAAGAAGACGTATTTGGTAATAGGCACAATCTTGACATTGGTTCCTTGGCCTGGGCAGTAAGAGCTATTGTAATGGGGAAGACTGGGTGGAAGGAAGCCTCTGAAATTGCACCCTGCTCCTCTAGCAGGGTAGTAAGTGAAAAAGAATACTACATCCTTGGGGAACAAAAGAAATGAGTGTCATCCTTGAAATTCTTTCCCATCCTATCTCCATTACATTCACCAGTATGAGCCTGAAAAAACCAGATGGCTTCTGTGGGATGCTTGTAGGTACCACAAGCTCAGGCAAGGACTGGTGCTAATTGCAGCTGATTCCTGAGAGTATTTTTTTAGATCGGGTAAGCATAGCCTCAGATTCATGAAACGTGGTCCTTGATCTGGACAATCCATTCTTTTGTATCTCTATCAGAAAAACATATCTGGAATACTATAAATTTACTTGGACAACTATATAAATGTATAGTCTGGCTCTAAGGCTGTGTTAACTTTCAGACATCTGGACTGGCTGGACATTCCATAGAACATCCACTGGTCCACTATATGGATGGAATCATGCTAATTGGATCAGATGAAAAAAATAATGTCTAGTTCACTGGAACCCCATACACTTCAGAGGATAGAAAAAACCCTGAAAATTTTGGGGGCCCCATATTAGCAACAATTTTAGGTGTCCAGTTATTTGGGGGTATATCAGAACAGGGCAAATTATTTCATCTTGTGCCTCCTGGCACAAAGAAGGATGCTCAACACCTGGGGGGCCTCTTGCTGATCTAGAAGCTGCACATTCCACACCTGGGAATATTGGTCCAGCTGATATACCTAGTGACATGGAAGTTCACTAATTCTGATTGGGGGCTGGGGCAGGAAAGAGCCCTGAAGCAGGTCAACGCTGCTATGCATTATTTGACCTTATGACCTTGTAGACCTATAAGATTAGAAGTATCCCCAGTGGTGGGAAAAGACTCCTCATAGAAGTTATACTAAGTACCAAAGAAGAATCACAACACAGACCATAGGATTCTAGAGCAAGACCATACCAATTCCAACAAATAACTTTATACCTTTTGAAAAACAGCCGCTGGAGTGCTACTGAGCCATGGAAGTGATGGAATGACTGATCAGGAGACACCAGTGATCATGGAGTCAAAAGTGTCCACCATGGGCAGAGTTCTTTTGGATCCACCTAGTCACAAAGTTGGACAGGTCCAACAACCATCCATTGCAAGAGGGAAGCAGCACGCATAGGATGGAAGCATGAGCAGGGTCAGTGCTATAGAAAATAGAGATTGTTTTTGAGCAATAAAAATAGTCAAGATTTCTGGATAAGCAAGATTTCCAAGCAAGTAGCCCAGATAGATTCACCGTTGCAACAGAACCTCTCCCTCAGCTCACACCTATGACCATATGGAGGATCCTAACAACCAGCTGATGGATGAGGCAAAAACCTCAGCTTGATTCAAGGGGAGATGGCTGTATTTGTGAGCTCACGTCACAGTCCAACAGGGGTAATTAACCCTGATCATCAGGACCAAGTATGGTTTCTGTTATACAATGGAGACACAAGGAAGTCACCTGGGCGCCTCTCAAAATTCCCTTGTTTGATGATAAAAGAGTGCAGCAGCCACAGTCTGATAAAGGCAGGATGACCAGGACTGAGATTCCTCAGGGATGAGGACATGGGTGATGCCACGAAGTAAGCCACCAAGACCCCGGAAGTGCTGGCGAGGAGGTAGAAGAATCTACGATGGTTGAAGAGGAAGGAAATAATGACCGTTGGTTTTGACCCTGAAACCAGCGGTAGTGCCCAGGGCTAACCTTCCTCTTTTAAGTTTCCCTCAAAAGAATCTCCTCACCCCTCACAACCCACCCTGGGATTCTAGAGGAGATGTTTCCAGAACTTAAAGTAGTGGATTTAAATGGTATAAAGGAAAGACTAGTGTATGCAGTGATGCCCTGTCTAGCTTCCCCATCAGCACTTGAAGGGCTTATGCCTCTACCTGCTGGGAGTGCTATGTGCGGATGCCCTTAGCTGTCAGCGCTTTGCAATATTTACCTTGGCTAAAGAGAGTTGCTCTGCCCGAGGCCACACGCCTCTTTTCTGCAGCAGCCCACATCCAAAGACTGAAGGTGAGTGTCGAAGAATGCTGGTTTCTTAGTGATCGCTGTGTCCTCAAAAGACAGGAAGCACTTTGCACGTGGTCGTTTATTAATACATGTCTGTTTATTTGAACTGGAAGCTAGTAAGGGATGAATGTCTGAAGTCTTTATGGTTAATCCCAAAGCAAGGTGCCAACTGGCCTGGCAGGGAAGCCTCCAGGCTCGGAGCCGGCCTTGTGGAAGGGGTAGGTTGATGCTAAGGAGTTTCGCAAACCTGATTCTCTCTACCCACAGCCTTCAAATCAATTCCCCTTCCTTGTGAAACCTTACAGCACTTGTAGTATATGCCAGAAAGTGTAATAATTTAATATTTTAATTGGCTCACTCTTGTTTCATTTGTGATTATCTTTTTCCATAAAAGTATATACACCCTTTCAGCATAAGGACCAGTTTGTAAACACCTCCATTTTCTCTAGCACTTGGCGTAGAACTGAGGACTTAGAAGAAGAATATTTGCCCATCAGCTGACCTCAAACCCACCTAGTGGGTACAGTTTATACCCCCAAATTTCCAGGTACGGTGGCAAAGCAGTTTTCACTATAATTTGCTGAGTATCTGTCATACGAAAGGAAGGATAGTGGTGAAGAAAGATGTTAACAGATGAAGGGGGGAAAAAACAACACTGTGATTCCAAAGGGGGACTACTTCTCTGTCTCTTTCAATCTCTCTCTTTGAATTTCATCACCAGGAGTAAAAGACTCCTTTATTGCTTTTCTAGATCTGGAGTGAATCAGCATTAATGTTTCTGGTTGTTTGTTTAGCAGAACCATCTTCCATATTCCTCGAACCCTGAGATCTGGGCAGCACACGCTCAATTGAAAAGAAAAAAAGAAGAAAAAAGTAAAAAGGGATGTGATGAATTGGGAGATTGGGATTGACATATATACACTAATATGTATAAAATGGATAACTAATAAGAACCTGCTGTATAAAAAAAAAATTTTTTTAAAGTAAAAAGGAAGTCTTCCTTCTCTCTTTGCTTCGCAGACCTTTGAAATTGATTCAGTGCATAATATTGGGTTGTTGTGGTAGTTTTAAAAATCCCTGGTTTATGCAAATAGGGATAACACTTGGAATTTTGGAGGCAGAACTCTAGAATTGCCAGTGTTTTCTGGCTGTAGGCTTTTCATTTATAGTCCATTAAAAATTTGCCTCAAAGACAGGCCTGACAGTGTGAAGACTGCGCTAGCTTCATTTTCCTCCACATTTTAAGGCCAGCTGGGGCTTAATGTTATTTTCCTGTTGCATTTTGCTACTGGTGTCACTGTGAGATATATTAAGATGAAGGAGATATGTCTGTGCCTGAATCTCTAGACTTGTCAGCTAAGGAAATAATTTTTATGAGTTATTATTGCATGAAATAACCCGGTTTAAGGAAGAAGTAACCAGCATCTGTATTTCTCAAAATACCCCAAAGCAAAAACAGTCTGGACTTTACAAGACAAAATCTTTGTTTATCTGCATTTTATTATGCTGTGTGTGCTCTAAGAAGGGAGGTCTTGTTCAAAAGTTTCATTTTACTGTGGTAGAAATTTCGGGATCAAAAGTTCTGAGTTCAATAAAAAAGATGTCGTACATATATACAATGGAATACTACTCAGCCATAAAAAAGAATGAAATAATGCCATTTGCAGCAACACGGATGCAACTAGAGATTATCATACTAAGTGAAGTAAGTCAGAAAGAGAAAGACAAATACCATATGATATCACTTATATGTGGAATCTAAAATATGGCACAAATGAACATATCTATGAAGCAGAAACATACTTACAGACATAGAGAACAGACTTGTGCTTACGAAGGGGGGGGGTGGGGGAGGGATGGAGTGGGAGGTTGGGGGTAGTAGATGCAAACTATTACATATAGGACAGATAAACAACAGAGTCCTACTGCAGAGCACAGGGAATTATTTTCAATATCCTGGGGTAAACCATAATAGAAAAGAATATAAGAAAGAATGTATGTATGTTTATAAATGAGTCACTTTGCTGTACAGCAGAAATTAACACAAATTGTCAATCAACTACACTTCAATAAAAAACTAAATTTAAACAAGTTCTGAGTTCAAATCGTAGTTCTGGTAGATATTGCCTTTATAACTTTGATTACTTGTTCTCTTATTGGCTCAATTTTCTTATTTCTAAAACTGAAACAAAAGAGATGATACTGTGGTGGTGGTGTGAAAATTAAGGAAAAAACTTAAATCATCTGGAATAGAGCATAGCACAGACAGGAAACTTGGGAAACATTAGTTGCTTATTTTCCACTCCTCTTTTTATTGTTTCTATGAAGAAAGAATCAACAATGGCCGCAGTGGGATAACATCTGCCTGTCTGCTTGAGCTGCTGTAACAAAATACCATAGACTGAGCCGCTTAAACAGACACTCATTTCTCACAGTTCTGGAGGTTGGGAGGGTGCCAGATCAAGGCGTTGGGAGATTGGGGTCTTGGTGAGGACCCTCTTCCTGGCTTCTCACTGTGTCCTCATATGCAGGGGGGGAGAGGGAATCTGGTCTTTCTTCCTCTTCTTCCAAGGTCATTAATTCCATCATGGGGACCCCACTGTCTTGACCTCATCTGAACCTAATTACCTCCTCAAAGCCCCACCTCTACATACCATCACAGTGGGAGTCAGGGCTTTAAGACGTAAGTTTTGAGGGGCACAAACCTTCAGTCCATAACAACATCTGCATGACAGGCAGTGATTTCAAAGACTGCAACTTTCTCTGTCTCCATTCCATACTTCCTTTCTCTGGTCTCATTTGTAGTGCCCACCTCATGCTCACTAGTAGGGAAGATTCCAGAGAGAGAATCCTAAGCCCAAAGGACGCTGTGAGGTTGTTGAAGTTCGAGGAGCGTGAATCCCCCAGATCTCCCTAGAGGTAAGAGAGAAGAAGGAAAATGGAGGAGGTGGGAGAGATGGAGCCTAATGTGGCTGCCACACGGTCAAAGACCTCATTTGCTGCAAGGTGGGCAGTGGGGGGGGGTCCCAGTGGCTTGTGACTGGTGACACTGAAGCTGGAACACAGGCTTCATGTTAGGGAATTAACAACTGCTTGCAACTCCACTTGGAACGCCAGGCTGGGCGGATCTTGTTGCTACACCGCTGTGAGGCTTAGGACAGCCTTGGTCCGATTGCCCCAGAGCTGACAGCAAGGGGAGGTTAAAGGAGATGAACTCATGAAGAGTTCGGAGGGAAAGTTTTGAGTTTCTTTGGAGGCAAGATTTGAGTGACTCAGAGAGGCTGCGGCAGGTATGCATGAAGGGGTGGGTGTAGCTGGCAGCAGACCACAGCTGCAAAAGGAGAAATGATGCTCTTCTGCACCCCACCAGCAGGCAAGATGGAGACGGGGTACCTGGCAAAATATCCCCCTCCTTCCTTCGTTCCATGGATTTCCATAGGCTGCGTGCCGATTTTAAGAGGTACACACTGAAATGTTATCTATAATATTTTCAGTTGAATTAGATTTTAGTTGTATAAAAATGATAAGTAAGAAGAGGGGAAAGAGAAAAGAGCTAGCTGTGATATAACATAAGTATTAGATAGGGTCCCAGCAGCTGAAAGTTCACACAGAGAGATAAGACCTAAGTGCCTAGAGCAATGAGAAAGAATAACTGTTGCGTTTGGGGTAGAATGCCAGAGGCAGAAAAATCAAATAAAGTATTACTCCAAGTTCACTGGAAGATAGGGAGTCCATGAAATCGGAAAAAGAAAACATCTCAGCTTTCCCATTCATTAGGCTTAGTGACTGCTAAGATTCTGTTTTCCCCTCTGTAAACTGAGGTTAACCCTATTCTACAGGGCTGTTATGGGGGATTGAATGAGATGGAACATGTTTATAACTTAGGATTCTCAGTTGCAGGCAACAGAATCCAATTTGGACAAGTTTAGGCTGAAAAATAATTTATTGGAGAATGGGTAACCTACAGAATCTCCGTCAGGACGAGCGAACTGGGCTTAAGGGCTATGTAGTCAGAGATGGCTAAGATTTGGTAGAGGATCTAGTCTGGGGGCGGGGCAGAGGACTGGCCCCCCTCTTAGTGCTGGGACACTGGGAGCTATTGCTAGAATCCCCCATCACTGTTGCCCTAGGAAACTGGATCTGCCTGCCAACATGCTCACCAAAATGGAATCTGCACGGTACCCACTCCTTTATGCTACAGGCTTCAAAGCAAAGTCTGAAGCAGGTGGCTCTGATGTCAAAATCTAAGTCATATGTCAGGCCCCAGCTGCAAAGCAGTCCAGAGGAGAATGTCTGGTGTCTATATGGAGGAATCGCCCAGTCACGAGAAGGGTGTTGAAGATGCTGGGAGACTGAAGGGAAAATGACAAACGTTTACTGCATACATATGTCTTCAGTTCACATTCATCTGAGAGCAAGGCATTCAATTTGGCAGTGAGGAGGGCACAGGAGGAGGCTGAAGGGGCTCCAGTCAGAGCTGTGGGCTGGGAGAACCTCTAAAAATGGTTCTCCCAGCAGCATCTCTGGACCCCACTGATTGAGGGATGTTGAATTGGACTCATGCTGATGAAATTCTTTAACCTCAGTGTTAGTTTCCTCCTCCTGTGAGAGGCTGGTGAACTCGTTTTTAAGAGTAAGCAGAAGCAGCCCTCTGATGAAGTCCACTAAATAATTCGGCTCACTCTTTAGCATCAGCTTAGTCCCCACTTCCATTCTTCACGTGAACATCGAAGTAGAGTTCATAAATGGTGCATCGCTGTACAAGCCTTGCTAAGGCAAAATACTCATTGAGAATCCAGGCCCTTCCCCTGTAATGAGAACCTGGTAAAAACAAGCAAACCAAACAAATAAACAAACAGAAAACCTATTCTCCAGGAAAAGAAAGAGACACACCTGACACCCACCGGAGGAGTCTGCTGAGTGAAAACAAAAGATTTTTCTTCTCACTGTTTCTTTTGTTACCATATAAAGAGGCTACTGAGATTTCACAAGCTGGCCGGGCTCTGTCGTGGGCAGAGGGACAAGCACGATTCCTGTGGGCATAACTGCGTGAGTTTTCCTTTTTTTTCGTCATTGTTGACTGAAGCAATCGATGGTTTTCGGTTCCTCTTTAACATCCTTCTTTCCCTCTACCAACCCTCTGAACTGCCCAGGGCCCTGATTGAAAATTCGTGGGTCAGCATAATTCTGCTTGAGGACTTGAACCCAAAGTAAAGATTGTATGGCTGGTGTCGCCACCGTACCCTCGGATCTGGGCTCTGTCTTGGCACCAAGCTGACATTTGACACAAGTCTTGAGCAAATGACAAAGAGGCAGTGTGACCTGACACAGCAATTCCCAGATGCCAGGCCCTCTCAGGGGACAGGAAACTGGGTCACTCTTCCTGAGATGGATGCTCTGGGGAAACCTTGAACTTGTTTGGGGCCCTGGCAGGTGAGGGTGATGGCTGAAGTTGGGGAGGGGGACAGAGGGGAGGGAGCTCTTCCAGCGGTGTGAAAAAGGCAGCATCTCACGGGTAAACTGCAAACCCCCAAATCCCTCTGTCAGACAGACCCAGATGGGCTGACGGGCAATCCTCTCTCCTGCCCCCTCCAGGTGCCCTGCAGACGGCATCTCACTTCCTTGATTTCCCTGCCCACTCCACTGCCAACATGCTTTTTTTTGTTTTGCGGTACGCGGGCCTCTCACTGTTGTGGCCTCTCCCGTCACAGAGCACAGGCTCCGGACGCACAGGCCCAGCGGCCGTGGCTCACGGGCCTAGCCGCTCCGCGGCATGTGGGATCTTCCCGGACCGGGCCACAAACCCGTGTCCCCTGCATCGGCAGGCAGACTCTCAACCACTGCGCCACCAGGGAAGCCCTACCATGGTCTTTTAAACAAGATTTCAGCTGCTAAGATAGTTAAAAAATGCACGAGCAAGTGATGGATTCCTGCTTCCCTGGGGTAACTCTGCCCAGTTAGGGCCCCTCTTGCTGGATTTCCTTTATGAAAGATAGTGAGAGTTCTTTCTGGAGCACTAAGGCTACTCCCCCCATTCTTCTATATTCTTACAAGTACAAAGGGACAGGAAGTCTCTCTTTCTCTTCCTCCTATGCTCTCTATTCTCCAGGGGAGGGGAGAAAGCACATGGTGTTACTCACAGGCCCTTGGAGCAGGCTCTGTTGGACTATTTTTAGAGGAGGGCAATAGCATCTGTGAACACACCAGTTCTATATGGATTGGTGTGAACTTGCTGGGCTGCTGCTGACAGCAGAATCATGGCAGCAGTGCGAGATCCTTCCTAGAAAGCCCTGCTAAGACGGCTGTTCTGGTTTGAAGGCGAATAGAGGCAAGGAAAGTCGTAGATGCAAGTTTAGGGGCCCTTCATCAAATACCCTTGAGAACGACTAGCCTTGTGCACTGGTTCTCAAAATTCGGTGTGTTTCAGACTCACCGGCACGGTTGGCTAAGACTCAGGTCATTCTCTGGGGCCACCTGCAGAGGGTCTGATTCAGTAGGTCTGGGGTGAGGTCTGAGAATCTGAATTTCTTTCTTTCTTTTTTTCAAATTTTATTGAAGTATAGTTGATTCACCATGTTGTGTTAATTCCTGCTGTACAGCAAAGTGATTCAGTTATACATAGATACATTCTTTTTTTTTTTTTTTTTTTTCGGTACGCGGGCCTCTCACTGCTGTGGCCTCTCCCGTTGCGGAGCACAGGCTCCAGACGCGCAGGCCCAGCGGCCATGGCTCACGGGCCCAGCCGCTCCGCGGCATGCGGGATCCTCCCGGACCGGGGCACGAACCCGCGTCTCCTGCATCGGCAGGTGGACTCTCAACCACTGCGCCACCAGGGAAGCCCAGATACATTCTTTTTCATATTCTTTACCATTATGGTTTATCACAGGATATTGAATACAGTTCCTTGTACTATACAGCAGGACCTTGTTGATTATCCATCCTACATGTAATAGAATCTGCATTTCTAACAAGTTCCTGGGTTTTTTTTAATTTTTATTTTATATTGGAGTATAGTTGATTCCCAATGTTGTGTTTGTTTCAGGTGTACAGCAAAGGGATTCAGTTACACATATACCTATATCTTTTTTCAAATTCTTTTCCCATTTAGGTTGTCACAACAAGTTTCTGTTAAACCCGCTGATGTGGCTGGTTTGAGGACCACACTTGGGGAACCACTGGCCTGGAGCCTCATTCCCCCAATCTGCTGTTGGTTACACAGTATTATGGAAAGGTTTTGGAGTTTGGAACCAGAGAGCTATGAGCACAAAGCCTGTTGCTATTCCTCATTACATGCATGGCCTTGAGCAAGTTACTTAACCTTGCTGGGAATTAATTCCCTCCTTGCTGTAAACACACCCACTGATGAGGTCATCTCTGTAAAGCCCATAAGCACAGTGCTTGGCAAATGGTAGGTATTTAAAGAACAATCACTCCTTTTCTTTCACTGCCCTTACTGATACCTTTGGAAAAGTCACTTGAAGGGGGAGTGCTAGGCCAGACTGACCTTCCAAATCCTGAGGGTGCACGAGAGCCCCTGGGGAAAGTTTACAATTATACACGTCCCTGTTTCCTTGTTCACTACCTGACTCACAAGGGGTGGGGATGCCGCCCCCTCCCCAGGCAAGGAGAGAGTCTCAGAGCCCTGAGGGAGACTCCGAGGGGCAGCCCTGCCCACCTCTCCAGTGTATTTCCACCTGCCTGACTTGAGGACTTCTCAGTCCCTCATGAGGTTCCCAGCTCCTTCCTAAGAGAAGTCTTTGCCCAAATCCTTCCCTCTGCCTTTTATGCTTTTTCTGCACCTTCAGTCTGATAAACCCCTATCCTGCATTTTCTTCAGCTCTCAACTCAATTACCATTTCCTCAGGGAAACTTTGACCATCTATCTAGGCCTGAACATGCTAAGCTCTCATAGAACTGTGTACAATTCCTTACATGTTTATATTTGATTAAATTATAATTAATATCAGTATCTCTGTTGAACTATAAAGGGTGAGAGCCTTTGTCCATATACTTTATCCTCATACTAGGTGGTAGATGTTTATCATGCATGTGGTCATCTGGTAATTACAAATGGTAATTGAGACATGATTTGAATCCAGGCATTTTTACCTGGGAGCCCATTATATCTTAACTATATGCTAACCCTGACCCACCTGTAAAAATGTGGCCAGTTCTCTTCATCATGAGTCCTATATCTTGAAGACAGAATGCAGAACTCATGTATCTTTCCTTGCAACTTCAGTTCAGGCAAGTGGCCCACGCTCTACCAGTGACACTAACCTGTGTGAGGCTGATGGAGGAGTGATGATATGAAGAAGCAGGTTCCATGAGGAATGCATCTTTTAGCCAGGATGGTGGTGAAGACATCAAGCTTTTAGAAGACAGGAGTGGTGAAAGTTCTGGCATCTGACATCCAGCAATGTGGGCACAGTCTGTCATGTTCATGCCCGTTCTGGGGCAGTGAGCTCTGCCTGGAGTAGGCCTGTGGTTGAACTGGGAACTGTTCGTGCATCGGTAGCCTCCATACAGATTCTCTGGGCCTCCCACAGATTCCGGGAGATAGCTAATACACAGGAACTGTTCAATTCTTCAGATTAAACTGGCTAGAATAAATCTGTAACTAAGAACCCCTGTACTTACATTCTATCCCTGGAATAATGCATAGCACGTAACAGGTGTTCTGTGATATTTGTTGAATGGAATAATTCAGTAAGTCTTTACTATGCTTGAGCACATGCATAGGAAGCTGTGTGGATTGATCCTGACAAACTTATTAATGTCATCTATTCCAGTAGACTGTAGAATCCCTCAAGATATTTGCTGTCCCTCCATAGAAAGGATTAAATTTATCTGCTTCCTTGATGCAGGCTTGGCCATGTCTTGCTGCGGCTGGTAAAATGCCAGCAGAAGTGATGTATATCATTTCTGAACAGAAAATTTAAGAACCAGCATCTGAACCTTTGAGTTCTTTTATTTTCCCTCTCTGATAAGAGGCAAGATTCCAAAAAGAGACTGCTCTGTTAGCTGAGGTCCTAGAGAGAATGGGACATAAAGAAGGGATGAGGCTAACCTGCAGTGAACATGCAGCATGGTGGAGGGCAAGTCAGGGAGATGTTGACGTTGTTTATTTCCTTGGTATAACCTAGTTTGTCCTAATGGATACACCCGCTTATAGATGCAGACACCAAGGACAAATGGTAATTGAGATATGATTTGAATCCAGGCATTTTTACCTGGGAGCCCATTATATCTTAACCATATGCTAACCCTGACCCAGCTTAATGAAGAAGACAAAAGTAAAAACCAACAGCAATCATCGATATAATTATGAATGAGAAATTAAAAATAACCACACATTCTGAGGATGTTTAAAGCACTATTAAACAGCACCTTGCAAGACAATATGCAAATGTATTTGGAGACTTGGATGAGAGGATAATTTTCTACGGAACAAAATTAACCTCAGAAGATAAAAAGACATGAAACAGAATGACCACCACAATAGAAATGGAAAAAATTATTAAAGATCTACTACCCACCTCCCTGACTCCTACACCTGCTGGCCACTGCTGAAAATATAGTGTAGATTCCTTCATGGGTGAATTGTTTCAAATCTTTAAGTAACAGGTAATTCCAGTGCTATTTAACCTGTTCCAGAGCATTGAGAAATATACAAAGCTTTCAAATTATTTTTAGAAAGCCAAAGTAACATTGTACCAAAACCTACAAAGATAGCACTAAAGAAGAAATCTAACATCCAATCTCATTTAAGAATAGGGCTGACAAATCTTAAATTAAATATTAAAAATACATAACTCAACAAAACATTAAAATACAGCAAATGAAATTCATTTCGCAAGCTAAGTACTTGACATATATTATGATAATGCATTCTACTAATACAGATCAAAGAAAAAAATGTTCACCTCAATCAATGGCCAGAAGACATTTAATGAAGTTCAATAATTAGTTCTGATTTAGAAACACAGACAAACATGCAAACACATAGGAAAACGATAATAGAAGAACACTTTCTTCACCAAACAACAATAAAAAATGTATTTCAAGCCCTAAGTCAGACATTATGTGACTTTAAAAGACACTAGAAACTTTAAAACAAGGCTCCCCACTCTCAGGACTATTTTGAGACATTGTTTGCTATGCACAGTCTACTACAGTTAGATAAATGTAGGCGTAAGTGACAGAAATACTATATCAAGAAGACTAAGAAAATAAATTGGATAAACTATGAGAACAATGAGATCTCAAAAATGTAACTGTTTTCACAAAAGTAATAAGTACACATACACAGAACTTTTGTTTCTTCTTAAAATAGAGTAAGAGGGACTAAATTTACCTTCCTAATGGAAACAACCCAAAACCTGATGAAATATATAAAACAACAGTTTTTGAAACAATGGTCAACAGGCAGTGAAGCACATTGATTCCTGAAACAGGGAAAGCAAACGATGTGAGTCTTCTGATTTCTCCAGTTTACTGCCTTTAGACAGTTTCCAGCCTGTGGTTCAGGGAGAGGAAACCAGGTGGAACTCAGCTGATTCCCTGAGTTGAGGAAATTGTTTTAGGAAAGAGCAATAATTCAGGGAATAGAAGAAAAAATTTTAAATCTTCAGAGGATCAAGAGAAGTTACTGCATCCATAGAATAAGACTAACATCTTAGTGAAAGGAGCAGTTCAAGACAAGAAGAATTCTTGGAAGTTCGAAATATGAGAGAAGGAAAATAAAGGAAGGTTGGAAAATAAAGTTAGAGAAATTTTCTTAGATATAGAGTAAAAACTAAAAAAACAAAACAAAAACCCACACAAAAAACCCCTGAAAAGTAAAGAGAAAAATTAAGAAACTTGGAGAATCAACCTAGTAAATAATAAGAATTCCAGAAATAGAAATTTTTAAAAAAACAAAAAACTGAGAGGAGGAAGAAGAGTATTAAAATAATACAAGTAAACATTTCACAAGAGAAGAATTTGAGTTTTCTGATAGAAAGAATACACCAAGGACACAGTACAATGAAAGAAAAAAGTGATTCATATAAATGTGTCTCATCATGAAATACCCATAAATTGGGAATAAAGAGAAAAAAACATAAATGTTTCTAAGAGGAAAATTAGACCATTGTTGGAAGAATAAGAATGGTATTTGTCTTCTCAATATACATACGGGAAGCAAAAAAAACAATCAAAAAACATATTCACAATTCGAAAGAAACGATTATTACTATTATTTTTTTGTGTGTAGAGGGGGAGCTGAATTCTATACCCAGCCAAGCAAAACAGGAGTAAGGGACTTCCCTGGTGGCACAGTGGTTAAGAATCCGCCTGCCAGTGCAGGGGACACAGGTTCGAGCCCTGGTCTGGGAAGATCCCACATGCCACGGAGCAACTAAGCCCGTGCGCCACAACGACTGAGCCTGTGCTCTAGAGCCCACAAGCCACAACTACTGAGCCCACGTGCTGCAACTACTGAAGCCCGAGTACCTAGAGCCCATGCTCCGCAACAAGAGAAACCACTGCAACGAGAAGCCCAAGCACTGCAACAAAGAGTAGCCCCCGCTCGCCGCAACTAGAGAAAGCCCGTGCACAGCAACGAAGACCCAAAGTAGCCAAAAATAAATAACTAAATTAAAAAAACAAAACAGGAATAAGAGTAGACTACGACTATATTTTAAGACTAGCAATGTCTCAAAAATGTATTCCTCGTAAACTCTTTCTCAAATGATACTGTAGCATGTGCCTCTCAAAAACAAGGGGTTAAAAAAAGAAAGAGGAAAACATGGGACCAGAAATTCAGAGAGGGAAGGGAAAGTCCCAGGACTGCAGTGGAGCAAATCATCCTCAGTGGGAGAGGAGGAAGGATGGCTCAGGTGAGATTTCTTTAGGAAAAAAATTGAACTGATAGATTTTTCTGAAGGAAATGACTGCAAGGAAATAGATTCAGACGGGTTTTACAATTCTTTGGGAGGAATTATCATCAGTAAATTTATCTACTTACATGTATTAGATAAGTCTTGCTCTAAATTTTTTTCATCCTTTTAAATACGGCATTAGTTATCAATAACTTTTATACCTTTCCAATGTTAAAAGAAAAAAATTCAAAATGGTAAAATTATGACTCTCCTACAACTATAAAGTGAACACATGTCAAAGATTTTATTTAAGCCATCAATTAATGAGGAAACCAGTAAGATATTACAACCAGTTCAAAGGAGAATCCATAGAACAGATGTTTAAACAGGCAATCGGTAATACTGAAGAGGATTTCCTAATAAATGCAAAACCAGTCTCTTCCACTTGGGAGAAATCAATTGAATTTCTGCTGGGCACAATTCATTTGCATCTTTATTGACAAGATTCGTTTGCATTACTATCAGTTTTCTGTAATTTATAAAGTTGTAAAATGGCTCAAAGACAATGAAAGGCACCTATCCTATGGCATGGCATCAGTTAACTCTGAAAGGTCCACTAGATAATGTATAATAGTTCATTGAAAGAATATTCAGGGTTCTTTTTGGCCCATTGCAAAGTTTTTTTTTTTTTTTTGCGGTACGTGGGCCTCTCACTGTTGTGGCCTCTCCTGTTGCGGAGCACAGTCTCTGGACGTGCAGGCTCAGCGGCCATGGCCAACAGGCCCAGCCGCTCCGCAGCATGTGGGATTCCCCCGGACCGGGGCACGAACCCGTGTCCCCTGCACCGGCAGGCGGACTCTCAACCACTGCACCACGAGGGAAGCCCTGGGTTCTTTTTAAAATTTTTATTTTATATTGGAGTACAGTTGGTTTACAATGTTGTGTTAGTTTCAGGTGTACAGCAAAGTGATTCAGCTATATATCTATCTATCTATCTATATATCTATCTATTCCTTTTCAGATGTTGTCCCATATAGGTTATTACAGAACACTGAGTAGAGTTCCCTGTGCTATACAGTAAGTTCTTGTTGGCTATCTATTTCATATATAGTAGTGTGTATCTGTTAATCACCAACTCCTAATTTATCCCTCCCCACCACCTTACCCCTTTGGTAACCATAAATTTGTTTGCTGTGAGTCTGTTTCTGTTTTGTAAATAAGTTCCTTTGTATCATTTTTTTAGGTTCCACATATAAGTGATATCATATGATATTTGTCTTTCTCTGTCTGACTTACTTCACTCAGTATGATAATCTCTAGGTCCATCCACGTTGCTGCAGTAAACACTTGTTAAACACATTCATGGGGGCTTCCCTGGTGGCGCAGTGGTTGCGAGTCCGCCTGCCGATGCAGGGGACACGGGTTCGTGCCCTGGTCCGGGAGGATCCCACATGCCGCGGAGCGGCTGGGCCCG
Organism: Globicephala melas; assembly: GCF_963455315.2. Taxonomy (NCBI): domain Eukaryota; kingdom Metazoa; phylum Chordata; class Mammalia; order Artiodactyla; family Delphinidae; genus Globicephala; species Globicephala melas. The sequence continues at coordinate 74,648,899 of NC_083324.2, read as the reverse complement.
TGAGCCATGGCCGCTGGGCCTGCGCGTCCGGAGCCTGTGCTCCGCAACGGGAGAGGCCACAGCAGTGAGAGGCCCGCATACCGCCAAAAAAAAAAAAAAAAAACACATTCATGAATGGAAACCTTTGCAAGCATTTTCCTGTCTCCTTCTCTCCACTGTTAATACAGAAATAACTGTACCTATTTCGTCAGAATTCCTGCAAAAGGGATAACTTCTGGTAAATGCAAATTTTCCAAGACACTCATGAGTAATCAAGGTTTAATTTATTCCAACATTCCCAAAAATGCTTATTTGCTTTTGCACCGGGGTATACATTTTTACTCTTAGGGAAATAGGTGGGGATTTCAGAGCAGGCTGAAGGGGAAACTGTTTTATTCAGAGGTGTGTACGCTCCACTTGTTGGGGAGGTTGACAGGGACCCCTGGGCTCAATCCTGCACAGAACAGGACTGTCACAACTGATGCCACCACACTTACTATGCTACTCCTTCCTTTGTCCCCTTCCACTTGAGTGCTCAGGACCACTCTGCTTTTCCTACATACCATCCTTTTTTCCCTCTATTCCTGCAAACTGAGGCCATGCGGGGCTGGCCTGATCCCAGCACCCTGACTACTCCTTTCCAGAGTGTTCCCAGAAGAGATTCACAGCTAATCCTGACTTTCTTCTACGTGCCTCCAATAATGATGGGCTTGGCCCAGTCACTTCCTGGGTATTTTCCCACAACACAAAACTTCAGGGTAACCCCTAAAACCGGGGTCAGCCTCTGTAACTGAGACCATCCACTTCAGTAACTTTCATTCCTTTCCCATCATTTCCAATAAATTTATTTCCAAACTACCACTTACAAGACACGTAGCCACCTATCAGTTTAAAACATTTTTTTCATCTGTTTGGTTCCAGGAATTGGGTTTCTTCACAGAAGTCATTGCCCAACTTCTTGTTTAAATGATTTAAGACAAAGCTTTGTGGGCTTCCCTGGTGGTGCAGTGGTTGAGAGTCCGCCTGCCGATGCAGGGGACATGGTTTCGTGCCCCGGTCCGGGAAGATCCCACATGCTGCAGAGCGGCTGGGCCCGTGAGCCATGGCTGCTGAGCCTGCGCGTCCAAAGCCTGTGCTCCGCAATGGGAGGGGCCACAGCAGTGAGGCCGGCGTATGGCAAAAAAAAAAAAGACAAAGCTTTGTAATCTAACATAATGGGCTTTAAGAGAATAGGTTCTGCGCAAAGAATTTGAGATACCTGGGCTGAACCCCTTTTGTTGGCTCCCACAGAATGGGAAAACCAGTGTGTGAACCTCAGGACCCACTCTTCTGGGCTCAGCCCCCCTCCCTGAACTAACAGCTTTGTAAATTTGCGTTTGCATTTTTACTGTCTCAAGCCATTCAGAGGAACATCCCATTTTGCCTTTTAAGAGCCAGGTTAATAATGTTAGAATAATTTGGCAGTGAAATGACATTCAGCTTTCAGATTTAAATAAGGTAGGGAAGGAAAGCCATTAGTTTCCTATCCATCCTTGGGGGTGGGGGGGTGGGCGGCAAGTGCATCTTTAAGAAATTAAGGGAGAGAATAGTTCTATTTAGAAATCATTCAAGTTTCTTTCTGACATGTCATGCTTAATATCTATTATCCATTTTCCTTCTCTTTGTGCTCGACTCTGAATACTTCCTGACTCAGAAGCTAACTTTAATCTTCTGCTTTGTTTCAAGGCCTGTATTAGATTAACCTCTTTTTCTTTCCTTTGGGAATGACTGATTAGCAAGCAGACATTAAATTTAAAAATTCAACTCTGTACAGTGGATTTTCTCAAGCTCGCTAGACCTTGCTAGCGATAGGGATGGGATCCTCTGTAAAACCGTCACTTCATGTTGGGTTGTGGTTGCCAGAAAGACAAAATACCTTTTGGACCACATCTGGAATAACAGATACAGGGCGCTATTAATCTATTCTTCTATCCCTGCAGGGTGAGATTTCAGATTTCTTAAAGTCCAGGGTCTTGGAAAGAAATTTTCAAAGTCCCGAGGACAAAGGAATTTGATAAGAAATACTTCCAATAATTGTAGAATTCAGGACTAAATGAGTCCAAGTATATAATTTAACTCCTTCATTTTAAAGGTTAAGAAAATGAGATGCAAAGTTAATTCTGGGTGTGGCTCGCAGATTTTTGCAGGTCTGGCTAGGTTTCCCGTGAGTACTTTCTCTAATGCACTACCCACTGAATACAGGCACTGGAATGTATAATCCGGTTTCATTCAGCCTGTTCTGAATTTCAATTAATTGCTCCTTCTTACAAGGTGTTCCCTCAAATGTCCCCCAATCCCACAGTCCATTCCATTCTGACCTCTGTTTTTTTCTATCTTCCTTTCCCTCCGATCTTTATTTTTCCTCTTTCTGCTTTTACTTATTAAAAAGGCTAAGGCCTGAATAAAGTACCAGGTAATAGATTTAAGGGTCGTGATAAATATGAAGATGTTGGAACTGATAACACTACCTCACATTCCATTGTTCTTTCCAGCAAAACTCCTTCAATTCCATTTTCTCCTCTCATTGCAACCTAGGAGATGAGTTAGGCCAATATTATTTTTGTCATTTTATATGGAAACCAAAGCTGGGGTAAGTGAACTGATATGCCTGAGGACGCCACCCCAGGAAAAGAGATGAACTCAGGGGTCAAGCCTGTGTTTTAGGACTCTGAACCCAGGACCACACTGCGTCTCTTGAGTGTGGTTCGCTTAGAGAGCGAGTCAAAAGACACCTTGCTGCCAGCAAGTACAAGGTGATTAAACTATCACAAAGGTTTTGGGTAAATGTAAGGGGAAAACAAATTCTGATGGGTCAATAAAACATGCGAATTGTTCACTAAAGGAGATTGTGTACCGTTTCCCTTAGTAGAGGGTTTACCTGATGAAGCAGGTTCCCAGTTATTCCCTGAAGCATTCCAAAGTGTGTTTCCGGAAGACAATTCAGCAATGTGTGTCCAAAACAGTAAACACATGACTCACAGTTTCGGGCAAATTACTCAGTATCTTCTAGGTCATTTCTTCATCTGGTAAAAATAGGGCTTGGGAGAGGATTAAATACAGTAACGTTAAATATCCCGACATATCTAGTGCATTCAATAAATATTGCCAGTGTTTAATCATGATATTTTCACTTGTATGAGGAAATAACAAGCACAAAGATTTAGCGATAAAGACATTCTTAACTGTATTTTTGTAAATAATAGTGAAAAGTTGGAAACAACCTATGTCCAGCAATAGGGAATTGGTAAAACAGGGCCTTCTGGTACCGCAAGGTGCTAGACTGTTAGACAGTCATTTAAATGATTATAAAATATGTTACTACATGGTAAGATGTTTGTGGTTTATTATATTTTAAAAAAGCAAATCATAAAGCATTAAGGACGCTGATTTTTTTTTTTGTTAAAGTATATATATACAAGAGAGATATAGACATAGATAAAAATCTGAATGGGGTTACGTCACTATGTTAACAATAATTGACTGGGGACAGGATTATGAATGCTTTTAACTTTCTTATTTTTGCTTATCTGTTTAAAATATGTTTTTCCAACAATGAACATGTAGTTTATGTGAAAAAATGTTGTATTTATTTGAAAAATTTCAGGCTTTCTTGCCTCCCATTCTCTTCGTCAGTTTTGCTGCCAGGCCCTAGAAACGGACAACGTTCCCTAAACCCTCACTTAACAAATAACCCTTACTTATCCATTCCAGGCCAGGCACTGTTCTACACACCAGTTGTAGAGGTACACAAGATGGGCAAAGCTGCCCCCAAAGAGCTTACACTTGAGTGGAGGGAAGCCCTAAAATAAGCCCATAAAGAAGGGGGAGTAGACCCCGCATCCCGATGAGGTGTGTATTGCTGGGGGAGCTGCCCCTCCTAGCAATTCTAGCAATTCTCTCCCTCCTCCTCCAAGCGCCAGGCAGCCTGAGGCCCAACGTCATTTACGTCATTTACGTGGATAAAGGCGGCTTATCTCTTGTTAAAGTGCAGCGGATCTCCTTGCAGGGGAATGTGCTGTGTCAATACTGGTAATTTACACCTTAGTATGAGTCATTTCCTGAGAGCAGATTATCAGACCTTGATGGGGGAAAAAGGGAAAATGTGAAAGTACACTGAAGACCAGGTGGGGGTGAAGGGGTCTGACTTTACAGCCCCTCCGCCTTCAGAAGAATAGGGGGCATGAAGATGGGGTGGGGCTGGCCTGGGTATGCGGTAGGCACGAAAGCGGGCAGGCGAGTGGGGTCCACCTTCATGCTGTTTTTTAGTTTGCCATGGACTGACCTTGGTTCCAGCAGCTTCCTCTCAGATCTGAAAGCCAGTGTCACCTTCTCTTTCCCTGTTGTTCTGAAGTGAATTCATGTTTTAAATGTACGTTTCTTCTACTCAAGGATTAATTTTTACATTGTGTTGTAGTTACAAATGGAGGAGCTCCACTTCTCTTCTAAAAATAGATGATCATTACGGACAGGGTTTGTATCTATGGATCTTTGTAAGGTTCAATAACGTCTCTCAGCAGACACAAAAATAAATACTCTCCTCACGGTGGCACAGTTTGGGGTACATATTAGGTGTTGGATAAGAATTTGTTGGATGAGTTGAGCGAAGGAACAGATGAATGCAACATTTGCTACACATGGGTACCACTCAACCATCCACACCGGGATTTCACGCAACAGCAAGTTACCATGGCAACGGCCAGACTGGATCCTCTGCCACTGTGTTCCATTCCCACCCTCTCCCCTGGGCCACAACATGTGGAAAAAGGCAAAGCCTGGATCTGAAAATATTTGAGCCACGGGGCTCGTACTTAGCTACGTGGTAAAACAGACGATCTAGCTGCAAATATGACTGGCTCCGTAGGGCCAATACTGTGGTAACTGGGCGGTAATCTTGCAAAGATCAAAGGGAGCTTTGATTTTTCTGAGGGAAGGATAGAGCCAGGAGGAAGAGAACTATGCTTGGATGGGAAGAAATTTCAAATACCAGCTAGGTGTTTAACAATTCAGTTGAATTTCAGACGGCTCAGTTGAATGCCTGCCAGTTTTTCCCCACTAGCCGGACCCGACGGTCTTGTCAGGCTCGTGAACTCCAGCAAAGCAGAAAGAGGCTTGAACTTCTGGCATGTATATTTACAGACCATTAGAGACATGAGAGCAATCACAATAATTCCTGGAGTATATATCCTCCCCTCCCATAACCTAAACATACTGTACCCAGCCTGGGCATTCTAATCCCTCCTCACCCTAACCATATCCCTGCCCTTTACTGTTTCCCTAGCAACTTGACAGCATGGGGAAAGGGACGGGGAGGCTATAAAAGGAGCCACAGTACACAAAATGAATTATAACAAGGGTGTATGGCTGGGAGGCTTGGTGTAGTAGAGGGTGGAGGGGTTGACCTCCCGTGGGCTTTATCTGTGTTTCTCATCTCCATCTCCCCCAATCCCCTTGGCTGTGTTAGTTCTCATATCTGCACCAGGCAGACAGAGCTGAGCATTGATAACTTCCAGTTTTCAGAAAGGTAGCTCAAAGGAGAACAAAGAGTGAAGGGTGACTTTTCCTAAATCATGAGGTTTGACCAAAATTATTTTTAGAAACTTGGCATTTTTATTCTGTTTTTGTTTTTTGGTCCCAGTATGCAGATGACACCAGGGAGACTACTGGTACCAGGCAACACTCCAGGGAAAGTGCCGTTTATTATGTTTTAAAAGGTCCAGTCTTTTATTATTATTATTATTATTGGAATATAGTTGATTTACAATGTTGTGTTAGTTTCAGGTGTACAGCAAAGTGATTCAGTTATACATATATATATATTCTTTTTCAGATTCTTTTCTATTATAGGTTATTACAAGATATTGAATAGAGTTTCCTGTGCTATACAGCAGGACCTTGTTCTTTATCTATTTTATAAAAAGGTCCAGTCTTAATATACGACATGGTTGAGGCATCCGGTCCCACTTTTCCACAATTTCCTTGTTCTACTCCATGGGTTACACTTTATTTCTTTGTCAAGATCCTTTTGTTGTTGTCGTTGTTTAGTTCCTCATCAAGAGTGTATCACTGATAGAACACACCCCTATGGAGTGTCACACAATGGTTTCCAACAATTATGCAAAAGTAATTTTCCTTGATGGTTCATCATTGATTGTTCCAGGCACTGATCTAGGCCTTTGGAAAACTAAGCAAACAGATGGAAACCTCTGCAGACATTCTAGTTGGGGAAGAAACGGTAACTACTAGACACTATAAATTACGAAAATTTTGTTAGAAGCTGACAAATAAAGTGGTGGTAAGGGGGAGGTAGAGTGGGACATAGTGTTTTAACTTTAAGATAGGGTTTGCAGAGCGGGCTGCACCGAGAAGGTGACACTGGTCCAGAGGGACAGAGCCGTTCTGAAATCTGAGCGAGGACATTTGGAACAGGGGAAGCCCGCTGTGGAAAGGTTGGGGGGCATGCAGCTGGTGCTTTTGAAGGGGGCTGGGGCTCAGGATGGAGTGCAGAGGGTACTGGAAAAAGAGTAGGAGGTTGGGGCTCAGATGAAGGAGTGGGGCAGGGCTTGTCTTGGGCAGATAAGCCTCGTAGCTTTGACTTTGAAGAGAATGGGAATGTTTAGAGAATTTAGGTCCAGAAGGGACATGCATCTTTTGTTTTAACAAATTCTAAAGGGAACAGGAAGGCCACTTTAGGAGGCTACGACAGTAACGCAGGCCAGAGATGGCACTGCTCAGACTGGAGTGCTCACCGTGGAGGGGGTGAGTGGTCAGATTCTAGATGCTTTGTGAAAATATTTCTAATAGGATTTCCTGATGGGCTGGAGTAAAAAAAAAAAAAAAATCTCACTATGATACGCACTTGTATGCTTGCTTGGTTACACTGAAGAGTGGTCGATGGAATGCGTACCAAACTGTTAACAATAGTTACCTGGAGGGCAGGAAATGACAGGACGGGAGGAGGATCTTGGCTTTAGATGTGTACATTTCTGTGTTGTTTGGCCGGTTGTAAATCACGCTGTTGCTTTTTGCTGTTTAAAAGCCAAAACCAATAACTTATTTGTCAAAAGAGTACCCCGAGGCTCCTTTAACTTGCTCCCACCTGCCTTTTAATACCGGTGGGGCTCACAGCGGTGTGTCCCTGGCCCATTTCCCAATCCTAAAAGCAGAGCTTCGGCTGTTCGCATTGGTTTTTTTCACCATCTGCCAGGTGCTCTGGCACTGCGGGGAATAATGTATGCCCTTTGGCTCCACATATATTAAACGCAAATGAAAACATAATATCATCTCTGAACACTCCTGCTGTCTCTGGTGGCACTGGGCACCCCAGAAGAACACCTCAGGCAATTTGGATGGCTTTATGCCTCTGGATACAAGTTGCTTCTCAATATCTGGTGTCATTAACACAGAAAAAAAGGAAGCTTGAGGTACCCCAGCCTCTAAGGCAAGAGGAGGGGGGGCAGGCTGCCGACATCTCCTTTCCTTGAAATTTTTCTTTTCTTTTCTCTCCCTTTCTTTTTAGCTATTGCAGGTCTCAGGAGGCAGAGATGACAGTCACAGGAGGCAGCTGAGGCTTTGTCCTGGATCTGCCCTCCGCCCATATCCCTGCCTGGCTCACAGAAATATTATCATGGTGAAAGGAAGGAATGCTTTCTCCCGTGCAAGGAGTTCTGTAGCCTTTGTTTACCCTAGTCCATGGGTGGGGATGGCGGGTGCACTCTGCATTCTGCCTAAAAATATCTCCAGTGTGCTTCAAAATATTTGTCACCCACACAGAGAATCCTGCAAATCCTCACCGCAGAGGCCTGGAAAGGAGACTGCTGAGAAAGGTCTGCTGAGAAGGACTTCCTCTCACCTGTGTCTCGCAGCAGCAATTCTAGAGATCAATGGTCTTTGTCTTCTAGGCTAAGATCTCGGCTTTCTGCATGTGTGTATCCGATTTTGCTCTGTGTTTTGCTCTCTGTGCTAATCGCAAACTTGAATGAAATGCTCAATATCACTTCCCCACAAACCCAAGATTCTTCGGGGCATGGGCGCACATAAGACCCGGGTACAGCTCCGACCGTCCTGGTCAGGTGTTGCCTGGCCTCCATCAAATTGGCCAGAGTGTCCCAGGTACCGTTCTGTCGACATCCTCAGGTGTCTGCCAAGGGGTCCCTCATCCAGGTCCCGTTTGGCACCCTGGTGCTCTGCACTCCTGATCCTTTTCTCAAGGAGCAGAAGCTCAGTTTGTGATGAGTTAAAAACACTCCTTCTATGAGTGTAAATGACTTCTATTTATACTTGGGTGTCTTTTCCAAAGACAGTCCTAGGACTGGGTCTGATATCCTCAGAGCTGGGGGGTCTTCAGACCTGACGGTACAGAGTGCTGGTGTCACCCGCCCTTGGTTGTCCGTTAGACCCACAGCAAAGCACTGGTTTTCTCTTTTTTCCTTTCAGCACGTACGAATGCACTGTTGCCAAATCCCTAAAAGCAACTATTCCCCAAGTTCTCTTATGCGTGATGAGACATCCCTCAGCTCTCTTTGGACGTTACTTCCGTTTTTATTTATTTTTCTTGTTATTCGTAAACATTAAGACAAACCAAACGGCTGGTTCCTTCTCCCATCCATTCTGAGGGCATGTTTCTCCTGTATTAAACTAAAATTAAACTCTGTCCCTAAAGAGTAAGCCTGTTTGAGAACTCAGAACCCTTTCACACTGCCTCGGTTTACCCAATGATAAACGTTGAACTACACTCTTGGGCATAATTGAGTTTGACTCCAACGTTTGCTCATTAAAGAGTTTATTTGTTAATAACCCAACTCTTAGACTGCATATGTCTCTGCGTCCCCCAACTTACTGCTTTTAACCTTAACTCTACAATTAATCCTTTCAGTACCCCAGGAAGTAAAATGGGAATTGTCCCTTATTTAGTGGGTATGTGTTGAATAGAAGGTAGGTATGAATTGTGACCCTTGGAACAAAGGGGCTGGTGAAGTGAAAGCACCACTATGGTTATTATAATGAATAATAACAAAATTGCATCACCGACATGCAGCTACACGGCTTCTCCCCTGCCAGTCCTTTCACTTTGCTTGTAATGTTTTATGGCACAATCTTTCTGAGCAGCAACCAAATGCAGTACTTATTTTGCAACCTGTAGGATCCACAAGCCAGAACCCGAAATAAGGGAGTTATTAGTGATATGGAAAGCCAGGGCTAAAGAGAGAGAGAAAGAGAGAGAGAGAGAGAGAGAGAGAGAGAGAGGGAGAGAGAGGGAAGAATTTTATCTGTAGAGAAATGACTTTTTTTTTTTTTTTTTGGCCATGCCATGCCACTTGTGGGATCTTAGTTCCCCCACCAGGGATTGAACCTGGGCCCTCGGCAGTGAAAGCACAGAGTCCTAACCACTGGACCGCCAGGGAATTCCCCAAGAAATGTCATCTTTTGAAAGATCTGGGGGCAATTATCCATATATCTTCTATAATATTAGGTAATTGTCAACTCATTACTCCTTTTTTTTACAGTATTGATAAGATCAGCACTAAGTACAACTGTAAGTTTATTTATAATTGCTTCTGAAAAACCATGCAAAGGAATTTAAATGGAAGAAGATTATTTAGCCATTTGTAGAGACCACTAGGAGTCTAAAATAAAATTTTGAAAAAGTCTGTCTTACTTGAAACTTCCATAAATTTCTAGCAAATAAAAGTCATAAGTATAGGGGTTAAGAATATGGACTCCAGGGACTTCCCTGGTGGCGCAGTGGTTAAGAATCCGCCTGCCATTGCAGGGGACACGGGTTCGAGCCCTGGTCCGGGAAGATCCCACATGCCGAGGAGCAACTAAGCCTGTGTGCCACAACTACTGAGCCTGTGCTCTAGAGCCCGCGAGCCACAACTACTGAAGCCCGCGCGCCTAGAGCCCGTGCTCCTCTACAAGAGAAGCCACTGCTCAACGCAACTAGAGAAAGCCCGCTCTCAGCAACGAAGACCCAATGCAGCCAAAAATACAAATAAATTAATTAAAAAGAAAAAAGAGGGAACATGGGCTCCAAAGAAAGAGTGTCTGGGTTCCAAGCCTGGCGGAGCTGCCAGGGTGACCTTGGAGGAGTTGCTCAATGTCTGTTTTCTCATCTGCAAAATGGGTACGATAACAATAAGTAACTCACAAGGCAGTAGAGAGGCTTTTATAACAATCATCATCATTTCCTGAGCATGTCCTGTTTATTGGACACTTTCTAAGCCCTTAATTTCCACAACAACCCCAGAGGATCGTCCATAGAAGTCAATTAGGCTATGCACGCAACACCCTTTAGACTGTGCCCAGTCATGCTAAGACTTAATCAAGGCTACTTGTTTTTCATGTCCCGAAGCAAAGTGAAATCATCACGCCTTTGGAGTGAAATAAATAATTTAACAGGAGGGAGGCGATTTCAATAGGAGGCAATCTCCGTGAATCTCGCATATGAAGTGAGTTCATTTGAATTTGCCAACAAGCTCCTGCTAAATGAAATCAGTTGGAGAGCTATAACTTAAGGCTACAATTAAAGGGCGAATTAAAAGCAGTGCCGGCAGGTTAGGTAGTGGGGACAGGCCTCGCAGCGTGCCGTGCACGCTAGCTTTTGGCTTCCCGTTTTCCTTAAAGCAACCCGAGAGGGCTGTGGATTAAATGGTGGAAAAGCAGTGACCGGAGGCTTTGGGGCCAATGTGTGAAGCCAGCTGAATAAAAAGCAAAATGATGAAGGGGGATGAAACACAGTAGAGCAGCGATTTCCACACTTTTAAGTTTCAGGATCCCTCTACTCTTAAAAAAAATTATTGCAGACTTCAAAGAGCTTTTGTGAACATGGGCTGTTTCTATCTTATTTTTACCTTATTGGATGTTAAAGACATTAGAAAATATTTATTAACTTAAAAATAATAAAACTTATGTATTGATAGCATAAATAACATCATTTTTATGAAAAATAGCTATATTTTCCAAAACAAAAAAGTGTTATTGCTTTACAGTTTTTGCAAACCTCTTTAATGTTTGGCTTTTTAATAAATAGCTTGATTGTTATATCTACTTTTTCGTTCAGTCTGTTGTGATATAACATTTTGTTGAAAATCTAGCTTGTCACGTATTTAGTTGGAAAAGGGAGAAATACGTTTAATAGCCTTTCAGGAAATTATGGCTTTTCTTCTTTGATAATACACTAAAATTTGACAGGTGTTTGATTCTTTTTTTCCATTTGTCTTTACTACTGTTTCCAAGGAAATCTTTTCTTTTTTTATTGCAGTATACTTGGCTTACAATATTGCATTACTTTTAAGGAGTACAACATAGTAATTGTATATTTTTATAGAATATACTCCATACAAAGTTACTATAAAATATTGACATTCCCTCTGCTGCACATTACACTCTTGTAACCTATTCACTTTATACCTAGTACTTTGTACCTCTTAATCCCCTTCACCTATGATTTTTTTTTAATTAATTAATTTATTTATTTTTTTGCGGTACGCGGGCCTCTCACTGTTGTGGCCTCTCCCGTTGCGGAGCAACAGGCTCCGGACGCGCAGGCCCAGCGGCCATGGCTCACGGGCCCAGCCACTCCGGGGCATGTGGGATCTTCCCGGCCCGGGGCACGAACCCGTGTCTCCTGCATCGGCAGGCGGACTCTCAACCACTGCGCCACCAGGGAAGGCCTCACCTATGATTCTTAAAGACGAGTTGCAATGTGACATTTCAAGCTATATCAATGAACTTTTCATACTCTATACAAATGCAACAGAATGAGAGTAAAAAGGGAAAATCATGCCTCCTCCCCTTCTTCCTCCCCCTCCCCTTCCTTCTCTTCTCCTTCTTCTTCTTCCTCTTCCTCTCCTTCCTCCCACTTCTTCGTTGAATAGTTTTGACCTCCAAGACACCCTGAAAAGGTCTGAGGGGCCCCTAGGGCTTCCTAGAACACATTCTGAGAACCACTGTCCTAGGTAAATAATCTCTCTCTCTCGCTTTTCCCCCTTAGGCTCTTTTAGTCGCATAGCATAAAGATTTGCTCCAGGTTATCTCAGAAGAGGTGGCTTTATTTTATGGCTAGAGATGACTTGGATCCCTACAGGTACATTCTCTCAGGCTCGCTTTCATGAACTACATATTCTTTTCGCCAGGACACCTTACCAGCTCCATTCTTTCCTCTCCTTTCTCATACTTTCTGCTCTGTCAACTTTAAACTAGCCTCCCTCTCAATAGCAAGACGTTTTACCTTAAACTCAGGTAGATAACTGCACATTCCCTTGATGTTTTCAAGCCCAGAGTTATAAAGGGAAGAACTCGAACTGGTCATATTGCGGTGCCAGTCATAGCATATTCATGGGTGACACTAAGACCAGCTGCCCTTGGGCCAGGTGTCCCTCAGAACCCATTAGCTGTGGGTGGTAGAGTGGGGCACCCAGTACAAAGTGTATTTCTTCTGTGCTCTTTTTACAGTGGCTGAGAATTTACCCCATTATGATCAAAACTGCACTTTCTTTTGAAACTTGCAGGTTTCTCAGTGTTCTTCAGGGGTTCCCCGTGAGACTCCAACCTACTAGGAAGTGGAATGTGGCAGTGAAACAAATACGTACGGAGACATGTGCTTGGATTTGGATCCACTTGTTACCTGGTGACTTTGGGGAAATAATTTAACTTCTTAGTCCTAGAATGTAAAGTGAGGATGTTAATGGCCCTTAGGGTCATAGTAGGATTAAGTGGGAGCACCCATGTAAAGTACTCATGGTACAGTAAGTACCCAGAGGAGTTAGTACTCATCATTAAGCTTTACTTCAGCATTGGACAGGTGGAGGCAGCTCTGCCCAAGAGGATGGAGACCAGCCCTTGGACCCGCTCACTAATATGCCTCTTTTTCTCTTGCCTGATTCAGGTCCCCTTTCCCTCAATCACCAGGTTTGCCTAGTCGGAAATAGTACTATCCTCAGTCACTTAAGCACTCGGAAGCTTAAACAGCTTTTCTGCTTTCTTCTCAGTTCTATCCTTCTCCCCCAGCTTTCTCACGTCTTCTTTCTTCTTTCTTATTCTCCCACTCCCCTTCCCCTTCCAGTGTTGCCCCTCTTCTTCCCCTGTCTTTCTCTTAGTTACAATACGTGATAAGCTGCTATAACAAAAAGACCCCCAAGATCTTCTGGCTTAAAAAAGGTCAAAGAGTTTATTTGTTTCCCTTTTTGAACTGGTCCAGAAGCAGTGGCTCAAGGAGGCTGTTCTCCATCAGGCCATTTGAAGGTCCAGATTCCCTCCTTCATGTGGTTCTTCCGTCTCCTAGGATACAGGGTTCATCTGTATGGTTGAAGCTGGCTCGTTCGACATCCACACAGTCGAGCCCACAGGAAGCGGGTCAGAGGAAGTGGAGGGCAAGCAGATTGCTTTTTTAAAAAATGTATTCTGGAAGTTGGGACACTTGCTAACACTTAGGTTCAAGGGAAGCTGGGGGGCTATGTGCTCAGCTAAAACCCAAAGAGATAGAGTCCTTCTCCTAAAAGGAAGAAGTGGAGAATGGGGACAACTCTTAGTCTTTGCCATGACCCTCAGGCTATCAGTGGGACTCCCAGGGCACAGAATTTAAGGTTTTAGCAGCACGTTTCCCAAACTTTATAGCAATTGAAAATGCTGTCTGTTCCCTCTGCCTGAAATGCTCCCACCACCCACCTCCCCACCTTTGTCGGTCACCCTAGTGTGAGGTTTCTGCACCTGAATCTGAAACACTCCTGCCACATTCAGTTCCACGTGGACCCAAGAAGGGAGAAGAGTCACGGACCTTCAGTGGGTTCCTCACCCAGAGCTAGGCCCTCTTTCAGTGGGTTTCCAGCTTTCTCTCTTCCCTTTTCAGGGCACATGGCCTCTGATGCCCTGGCAGTAAGAGGACCTTCCCATAAGGCCACTGGCCTGGGAAGGTCATAGCAGAGCTAGGATAACATCAGTTTCAACAATCAAAACTTCTGATTGCGAACAAACCCACTTCTTCTATGGACACCAGAGGAGATAAGAGTGTGGGCTAGGCTGGAGATCGTTTCACTGAGGAACTGTGATCACCCTTTAGGGTGATCCCCTTTAGGGATTCATAGCTGGCAAGAGACTCGATTTAATTCACTTACAAAATTTTTATTAGGCGAATATCAACATACTCGCAAAGGTTTCCCTCTGCCCTTTTTATAACCATGTCAAAATCTGCCACTCAATTATGCTAATTCTTTAGTTTGCACTCAATGGGAAACATCATTTAAGAGGGAAATGATATTTTAAATGGCCTTTCTAAAAAAAAAAAAAAATGGTTCTGAAGAACCTGGGGCAGGACAGGAATAAAGACACAGACGTATAGAATGGACTTGAGGACACAGGAAGGGGGAAGGGTAAGCTGGGACAAAGTGAGAGAATGTCATGGACATATATACACTACCAAATGTAAAACAGATAGCTAGTGGGAAGCAGCCGCATAGCACAGGGAGATCAGCTGGGTGCTTTGTGACCACCTGGAGGGGTGGGAGGGAGACACAAGAGGGAGATATGGGGATATGGAGATATATGTGTATGTATAGCTGATTCACTTCGTCATACAGCAGAAACTAACACACCATTGTAAAGCAATTATACTCCAATAAAGATGTCTTAAAAAATAAATAACTGGCCTTTCCTTATTACTCTATTTGTGTCAAGCCTAAGTGATTCACATGCCTGTGCAAACAAAAAGTAATTGTGACGTCACCACACTGCTGAGGTCTGGGGAGTGACCTCTTCTAGCGCACTGTCAACATCTATTTTATGGATTCTCAACTCTCCCTTTAGCCTTAATCTTTGATCTCGGGCTAGAAAGTTATTATGTCATGAAATCAAATGGGAGTCTCAAGTTGAATACCTTATCATTTTTTTATTCTAAGTTAATAACACAGACATACTTTTTTCTTATAATGAAATAGCTACTCATACGTTTCTTCAGTCCAATGAAGTTCATGACACAGGCATTGCATAAAGAGTTTTTAAAATTTCCAATTACTTATGTAATGGCTTACTTTCTAAGTAGATGAAGCTTACATTAACAATGTCTTGATGGGCGGACCTAGAGATTATCATACCAAGGGAAGTAAGTCAGGCTAAGACAAATGTCATGTGATATCACTTATATGTGGAATCTAAAAAATGACACACATAAACTTATTAACAAAACAGAAACAGACTCACAGACATAGAAAAAAAACTTATGGTTACCGAAGGGGAAGTGAGGGGGTGGGAGGAGGAGAGATAAATTACGCGGAAGGAATTAGCAGATACACGCTATTATATATCAAATAGATAAACAACAAGGACCTACTGTTTAGCACAGGGAAAAATATTCAATATCTTATAATAAACTATAATGGAAAAGAAACTGAAAAAGAACATATATATTATATATATATACACACACACACACATATATATAACAGAATCACTTTGCTGTGTACCTGAAACTAACACAATATTGTAAATCAACTACACTTCAATTAAAAAAAAAAACCAATATGATCCTGAAAAAGCCAGTTAAGAAGAAGGAAAATTATATCACCTGCCAAGTGTTCTTGGTTTCCTTCCTCCCCAGTTCAATATTTTAATCAAACATTTGAAAGAAGTCTTAAGTAGCCTGATTATTGATCTGGGAATAACACAAAGTTGGGAAGGATGGTTAATAAGTCAGAACCCAGATTCGAAGAGGTCTCAATAAATGAGATTGGTAGGCATCTACCATCTCTGCAATATAGTTTAACATGGATAAATGTTTGCCTTTAGACAGACAGAAACAAAACAAACAACCCAAACAGCTAAATACGTATTAAAAAAAACCCAGTTTGTTTGAAAAAGATAAACTGAAATTAACTGACCAAAAGGCAATACAAAGTCAACTGTGACTGCCACATTGCTGCTAAAAATCCAATGTGGTCTTAGGCTGCATGAAGGGGAAAACGGCGGACAGCATAAGGTGGGTGATAGGTCTGTTAATTTTTTTTCCTTGTTTTTTGAGATCATACTGCATTTAGAGACTTTTCGAAAATTCTGGATGCTACATCTTCAGAGGCACAGTGAGAAACTAGAATGTATTCAGAGGAGAGTAAGTGTCAAGGGTTTTGGAAGCAGTCATGTATGAACTGGGGACTGTTGTACTAAAAATTGATGGCTTTGGGGAGACTTGAGAACTATTCTCAAATCTTGAGATGAGCTGAGAACTCAGGGTTGACTTTGCAAGAGGGAACATTATTTGCTCCCCTATGCTTTCCCTTATAATTTCCCTTTTCCCTGGAAATTTTACTGGAAATGGAAGAATGCTATTATTTTATGTATAAATGTCAAGTAATTTCTGGTGTTATTTTGTAGTACCTTCTTCCTATTCTTCTAGCTATCTCCTGTGACAAATAATAGCACAATCTCCCCCACTTTAATATCTTCAGAAATAGTTTCATTTATCTAATGAGATTCATCCTTTCTGGATTCGGAATGAAGGTCTAAACACCCTCTAAAATGACTCCATGAATCTGCTCTCTTGTCATCCCCACACCTTCACCGTCCTTCCACTTCTTGATTTGATTATTCCATCAGAGACTACACCTCTGTCATTCAGGCTCAAAACCATGGGGTCACCTTCAGCTCATCTGTAGTCCTGAGATGCAACCCGATTTTGTCCATCACACAGTGGCCTGGCCCAACCCAGGGACCCTGACCAGAAATATGTGGTTTCTATCCCATGTGGCAATGGTACATATGTTATCAAAGGCTCCTGTTAAGTGCAAATCAGAGATTCTGCACATCGGCTGGAGGCTGGGGAAACTTGAAGGAGCAGCTCCTGACTCTGCATCAGGACGGCCAACCCTGAAAGCTTCATCCTGGAAAGGGTCTGGCGGATGTTTAAGGGCGATCCCCTTCACAAAGTCGCCAGCGTATCTCATGATTTGAGTGTAATTCCGAGTAAGCAGGGGGATGGCCTGCATGCTCCCTAGAGCCCTTCCCAGTCAGAAGGATGTGACTTACTCCTTGTGAAGCCCCGGAGTGGAGAACAGCTGAGGATTTGACAGGAAGTGGTAGGAGATGGGAATTCAGCATGAGGCGAGATGTCTTTGTTTTTCTCAGCCTCCTGGGTCTCCAGGGCCCTGGGCCAAAACGCTGGAGGCTGGGAAATGCACAGGAATGTCTTTAGTTCATTTCTTCAGATGGAGACTTAGATAATCAGACTCTAATAGAGACACAGACATAGAGAACAAACCTATGGACACCAAGGGGGCAAAGGTGGGGTAGGATGAATTGGGAGATTGGGATTGACATATACACACTACTATGTATAAAACAGATAACTAATGAGAACCTGCTGTAGAGCACAGGGAACTCAGTGCTCTGTGACCTAAATGGGAAGGAAATCCAAAAAAGAGGGGATATATGCATACATAGAGCTGATTCACTTCACTGTACAGCAGAAATGAACACAACATTGTAAAGCAACTATACTCCAATTAACAAAAAAATGTTTACCTTGATTAATCTTGTGAGTTGAGAGAGGAGCCAGAGGTCACCATGTACTTCATTATACCCTCTAATGGCTGAGGTACAGCCCAGGGCATTGAGAAGGGCAGAGAGCTGGCCTCAGGGCCATCCATAGATCTCTTCCTTCCAGTTATAGGTGGTCTACTTTGAGCAACTCAGCCAGGAATTTAACTTTTCAGTAGGTCTGGTGAACTGGGGACCAGCCTTCACATCTCTTTAAGGGCCTGCAAAGAGTTCCCAACCACTAAGAAGCCTGGCAGGAAACTGTGGGAGCTGGGGACACGTGTGACCCCTTATTCCCAGTTCTCGTGCTCCCAGCTCGTGCTTCTAGGACGTAGGGTCAAAGTTGTGGAGTCTGGGGAATTCTGGGTAATGTTGCAAAACACAAGCTGCAGCTCGTCTTCCTCATACTGCCTCAGATTATCTGCTCCTGGTAACCGTGTTGTGGGAACCTGTCCCCAGCTGATGTGGGTTATCTTCAGGGATGCGCCTCCACTTAACCCCATTCCATCACTGAACTGACAGTGTGCTCTTCAGGGACTGTCGGGAAGGGCAGGTGAACTCCTAGGACCCCTCGGCCTGGGGAGTCTGTTGGGAGCAGCAGGCCAGTTGCATCTGAAGTTTTCGATGATCTGTTACAGGACGTTCAGGAGGTCACGTCTTCTTCTTGGGGGTCCTTCCCATAATTTCTGGTCACAGGACTGGCTGTTCACTGGTGGGAAATTCTTGATGGGACCGGGGTCCTCCTTCTAACCAAGATTATGGACTTTGGCTTTTGTGGGGTTTTGATTTGTTTGTTTTGGTTTTTTGTTTGTTTCTTTTCTGCCATTTCTACGGTTTAATTAGAAAAAAGAATTTTTTAACATATCTATTAATAACATGTTTCGTTTCTAGCAGAGACAGATGCTATTTGTGTCCCACCCAGAAATAATAATAATAACAATTATGTATTGTGTGCTTGCCTGGGACCAGTGAGTATGCTAAGTGCTTGCTGTGCTTCTCTTCACAGAGATGCTGTGAAGGCGTCTAGGATAAGGCACCATTCTAGAGTGACACAGCTACCAAATAACAAAGGGAAGGACCAGGTTATCTTCCCTTTAATTACTACTCTACAAAAAAATGTCCTGTTGTCCTGATCTCACCTCTGAGACTCAGCTGTGAACACACCAGCTATGATGCATTCTCTTACACAAGCTCTTTAAAATTTTAGAGGGAGAAGGGTATAATTTTCTTGAGCAATTTAAAAAATATCCCTTCATAATTCATTAAAAACAAAGTTATTCAGCAAATTAGAAAGAAGGAAGGAAGGAGGGAGGGAAGGAAGGAAGAAAGGGAAAGAAAGAGATGGAAGAAGAAAGAAAGAAAAGGAGTCAACACTATACCACTAATATTTTGAGGTTTTTTTTCTGTAGTATTTATCTCAGGCATAATGCTTGAAGGATAAAGATTCAAGTAAAAATTTAATAACTTGGAACTCACATGGCTTTCCTAAGCTGGCTGAGAGTGGATAGCTTATTTAGGAATTCCAGTGCAGGCAAAGGTCAACAGATTATAAGGGACTAAGGTTAGAAAATGCGTGTGAAATAGACAGGAAAGGAGGCTGAGGACTCTGCAGGCTGGTCTCACCTGGCTCAGGACAGTGGGTGGTAGAATGTGCTGGAAGCACAGGGTGGCTCTGGAATGCAGGTAGAGTCCTGCAGCTGGAGTTTGCCTCTGAGTCTTGGAGCCCCTTCCTAGGGTCTTCACCGGCAGAGTTCTGATTAAGACACCTGGGCAAAAACAGTGGCTATTGGCTGTGTTTCTGTCAGTGACAGAGGGAATCATGATTTAGAAAGTTAGAAAGAGTGTAGTTAGAGGGAGAAGAGTCAAGACAGAAGAGAAGAGTGTAGTTAGGGAGAGAAGAATCAAGACAGAACAGTCATTGGCATCCAGCCTTTCGGCAATTGTCATTAGCAGCGCATTGAGTGGGTAGGTGGAGAAAGGAACCAGTAGGACTGGTCGTGGGTTTTTTTTCTTACATATTTTTTTCAATATCCCTTCTCTGGGGGCTGGGATAAATTAGGAATTTGGGATTAACAGATACACACTACTATATATAAAATAGATAACCAAAAAGACCTACTGTATAGCACAGAGAACTATACTCAATATATTGTAATAAACTATAAGGGAAAAGAATCTGAAAAAGAATAAATATATATATATATATATATATATATATATAAAACTGAATCACTTTGCTGTACACCTGAAACTAACAGAACATTGTAAATCAACTCAACTTCAATAATTAAAAAAAAAGAAAAATCCCCTCTCTGAGAAACTTTCACATCCCAGTGTAGACCATAATAGACAGATAATTGTGGCATTTGATTACCTTCTATAATTTGTGTTACGAAATTTCCTGTGGAAGACAGAAAATCTGTTTCTTAAATTTGCAGCAAATATAAATTCATTTCCACCTAAAGATAATTTTATATATGTTGTTCAATATCCCTTCTCTGGGAGCCGGATTCTAAGAAAGCAAACAACTTTGTTTGGACTTCAAAAGGTATAATTAAGGATGCAAGACATAGAAACATAAAACAAATCATAATGGGAGGTGTTATAGGTCGCCAGAAATGGTTATGTCAGGGACAAGAGACATTCATGCCTTAGAGGACTCAAAGTTTGATGATTCCATGGTGCATGATTTATCAAACTGTGGGTCTCAGCCCCTCAGTGGGTTGTAAAATTGAGTGGATTATGTCCACCATATAAAAAATACAGTAGAAAATATCAAAGTGCATTGTGTGTAGGAAGGTTATGCATTTCATAAGCATTTTTTTATGTTATAAACACGCACACAAGTGTACATGGTGGGTTTCATTATAAAATATATTTCTCCTCACAGATTCAATCAAACAATTTCAAAGATGTTCCATTCACCAAAGTAATCTCCAACCTAGATCTTTATTACCATTTATTAAATGCCTAAATATTTCCAGGCCCATTAATAACAATGCTTAAGAAAATTTTTTAGGAAGTGACAATGACGCACTCCCTGTCTGAGTCAGCCAGAAGACTGTCTTCATGATGATAACAGCTTACGTTCACTGAACACTATTTGCGTGCTGGGAATCATGTTAAATATTTTTCATCCATTATTTAATCTACTTCTCATAACAACCCTAAGAGGAGGCTACTATAATTCTTCTTATTTTTCAGATGATTTAAGAGAAGTTCCCAGAACTACAGTAACTTGCCCCAGGTCCCTCAGTTAGTAGAACTCAAGCCCATGCCTGTCTGACTCCACAGACAAAGACTTGTACCACTACACTGCATTGTTTTTCAAGAACAAATCCCTTTTTGTGGCTGAGTAATATTCCACAAAAAGGGTTTTGTTCTTGAAAAACAATGCAGTATGTTGTACAAGGCTTTGTCTCTGAAAGTGTAACATTTGCAGAGATGTGGATGGACCTAGAGACTGTCATACAGAGTGAAGTTAAGTCAGAAAGAGAAAAAAAAAATCATATGTTAACACATATATGTGGAATCTAGAAAAATGGTACAGATGAACCTATTTGCAAAGCAGAAATAGAGACACAGATGTAAGAACAAATGTATGGACACCAAGGGGGAAAAGGGGGGAGTGGGATGAATTGGGAGATTGGGATTGACATATATACACTACTATGTATAAAATAGATGACTAATGAGAACATCCTCTTTGACACAGGGAACTCTACTTGGTGCTCTGTGGTGACCTAAATGGGAAGGAAATCCAAAAAAAGAGGGGATATATGTATACGTACGGTTGATTCACTTTGCTGTACAGCAGAAACTGACACGGCAGTGTAAAGCAACTATACTCCAATAAAAAAAAAAAAAAAGAAAGAACAAATCCCTCACAGAAAGTCTCGTCATTTGTAAATCTTCTTTTGTGGCCTCTTTTAAAATGTTCCCCAGTTAGCGCTAGGATGAGTCAACCCCCCTCGGTCCCCACGGAAGGTTGATAAAGAGTGTTTCTTCAGTCATGGGTGTGGAGGGTGGGGTAATGCTGGAGAGAGCTGATTCTTGGTCTGATTCTAAGAAGCCTGTCCCATCCTCTGCCTACAGACTCTGTCCTAACAGGCCTGAGGGCTTAGATTCAGTGGATCCTCCCACTGAATGGCAGGCATTTCCCTCATTCCTTGCTTCCACCAAGAATGAAGTTTCTTCCCCAACCAGAGAACAACAGCAACAAAACATACTAGGAATACTCAGTTTGGGACTCCCTGGAACTAGAATGAACTTCTCTGGGTCAGACATCAGCAAACTTATTTGAGGACAAAGGGCCAGATAGTAAATCTTTTTTTTTTTTTTTTTTTTTTTTTTTTTTGCGGTACGCGGTCCTCTCACTGCCGCAGCCTCTCCCGTCGCGGAGCACAGGCTCCGGACGCGCAGGCTCAGCGGCCGTGGCTCACGGGCCCAGCCGCTCCGCGGCATGTGGGATCTTCCCGGCCCGGGGCACGAACCCGCGTCCCCTGTATCGGCAGCATCGGCAGGCGGACTCCCAACGACCACGCCACCAGGGAAGCCCGATAGTAAATATTTTTGACTTTGCGAACCATGTGGTCTCTGCCAGGAGGCTTCAATCTAGCCATTGTAGTCAGAAAACAGTATGGGCAACACTTAAATGAATGTGGCTGGATTTGGCCTCAGGGCTATGGGTTGCCAACCCCGGTTCAAGAGCCTAAAACTGAATCTTCTCTAATGGCCAGTTCGGGAGAAGAAAAGCATATAACTTGGCTCAATTTTTAGTTCTCTATTCCCCCGGAATCCTTTTTGCTGTGTGTCATCCTCCTCCAATATTCAAACAACTTTTTACCAGCAGTCCTGCATCAAGACCTAGGAAGCTGTGGAGTATGGAGGGTATCTGGGTTTTGTTCCCGAGATCCTCTTGTGTTGGTAGGTTCACGTGTCATCATGTTGAGGTGTGGATATGTGGGAGGGTCTCCCCATCCGGGTCCAAAAGAAGGACTCCTGTGAGGCACTGTGTCCTTCAAGATTCTTCTCTCCTTTACTCAAGAACAGGATTTCAGAATAGTTTTCACCAAATGAAGCCAACATCTTCCACAAATAACTGGCAGCAAAAAATGAACCCATGTGCTTACATCGCGGGTAAAGTCTGTGTTAAATAACGTTGCCCTCACATAGGAAGTTTCCCTTGACTAAGAGAAAGCCCGCTGTACCCCACATCCCACCCATACCACAGGGCTGCTGTTTGCATTTTTCACCCTCTGTGAGTCTATTCCTTTAGCTTCCAGTTCAGCCTGTAATTAAACAGAGGGTAGCCATCCTAACATAGTGTTGAGCTTGAAAATAATGGTGCAAAATGGTAAGTAATGTGACCTAATGGTTTCCTAAAATTATGTATATTTATCTTCCTTCCAGGATTCCTTTCTTCCTCTGTCCCTCTCTCCCTTCCTTCCTTCCTTCCTTTCTTTCCTTTCTTTCTTTCTTTTCCTTTTCTTTCTTTCATTCATTCTTTCTTTCTTTCTCTTTCTTTCTTCCTTCCTTCCTTCCTTTCTTTCTTTCTTTCTTTCTTTCTTTCTTTCTTTCTTTCTTTCTTTCTCCCCTCCTCCTGTTCCTCCCCTTCCCTCTCATTCGCTCTCTTTTTTGTGTTAACAATCTCCTAATACTTTCTTTTTAAAGAAATTTTATTTATTTATTTTTTATACAGCATGTTCTTATTAGTTATCTATTTTATACATATTAGTGTATATATGTCAATCCCAATCTCCCAATTCATCCCAGCCCCCCTTTCCCCCCTTGATGTCCATACATTTGTTCTCCACATATATATGTTAATATACAATATTTGTTTTTCTTTGTCTGATTCAGTTCAACTCTGTATGACAGTCTCTTGGTCCATCCACGTCTCTACAAATGACCCAATCTTGTTCCTTCTTATGGCTGAGTAACATTCCATTGTACATATGAACCACATCTTCTTTATCCATTTGCCTGTCAGTGGGGATTTAGGTTGCTTCCATGACTTGGCTATTGTAAATAGCACTGCAATGAACATTGGGGTGCATGGGTCTTTTCGAATTATGGTTTTCTCTGGGTATGTGGTTTCCTCCCAATCCCCAGTAGTGGGATTGCTGGGTCATATGGTAATTCTATTTTTAGTTTTTTAAGGAACCTCCATACTGTTCTCCATAGTGGTTGTATCAATTTACATCCACACCAACATACAAGAGGGTTCCCTTTTCTCCACACCCTCTCTAGCATTTGTTGTTTGTAGATTTTCTGATGATGCCCATTCTAACTGGTGTGAGGGTGATACCTCATTGTAGTTTTGATTTGCATTTCTCTAATAATTAGTGATGTTGAGCAGCTTTTCATGTGCCACTTGGCCATCTGTATGTCTTCTTTGGAGAAGTGTCTAATTAGGTCTTCTGCCCAATTTTTACTGGGTTGTTTGTTTATTTAATATTGAGCTGCATGCGCTATTTATATATTTTGGAGATTAATCCTTTGTCCATTGATTCATTTGCAAATACTTTCTCCCATTCTAAGGGTTGTCTTTTCATCTTGTTTATAGTTTCCTTTGCTGTGCAAAAATGTTTAAGTTTCATTACGTCCCATTTGTTTATTTTCGTTTTTATTTCCATACTCTAGGAGGTGGGTCAAAAAAATCTTGCTGTGATTTATGTCAAAGAGTGTTCTTCCTATGTTTTCCTCTGAGAGTTTTATTGTGTCCAGTGTCACATTTAGGTCTTTAATCCATTTTGAGTTTATTTTTGTGTATGGTGTTAGGGAGTGTTCTAATTTCATTCTTTTACATGTAGCTGTCCAGTTTCCCCAGCACCACTTATTGAAGAGACTGTCTTTTTTCCATTGTATATGCTTGCTTCCTATGTCATAGATTAGTTGACCATAGGTGCATGGGTTTACCTCTGGGCTTTCTATTCTGTTCCATTTATCTATATTTCTGTTTTTGTGCCATACCATATTGTCTTGATTACTGTAGCTTTGTAGTATAGTCTGAAGTCAGGGATTCTTATTCCTCCAGCTCCATTTTTTTCCCCTCAAGATTGCTTTGGCTATTTGGGGTCTTTTGTGTCTCCATACAAATTTTAAGACTTTTTGTTTTAGTTCCATAAAAAATGCCATTGGTAATTTGATAGGGATTGCATTGAATCTGTAGATTGCTTTGGGTAGTATAGTCATTTTCACAATATTGATTCTTCCAATCCAAGAACATGGTATAACTCTCCATCTATTTGTCTCATCTTTGATTTCTTTCATCAGCGTCTTATAGTTTTCTGAGTACACGTGTTTTACCTCCTTAGGTAGGTTTATTCCTAGGTATTTTATTCTTTTTGTTGCAATGGTGAATGGGATTGTTTCCTTAATTTCTCTTTCTGATATTTTGTTGTTAGTGCACAGGAATGCAAGAGATTTCTGTGCATTAATTTTGTATCCTGCAACTTTACCAGATTTATTGATTAGCTATAGTAGTTTTCTGGTGGCATCTTTAGGATTCTCTATGTATAGTATCATGTCATCTGTTAACAGTGACAGTTTTACTTCTTCTTTTCCAACTTGTATTCCTTTTATTTCTTTTTCTTCTCTGATTGCCGTGGCTAGGACTTCCAAAACTATGTTGAATAATAGTGGAGAGAGTGGACATCCTTGTCTTGTTCCTGATCTTAGAGGAAATGCTTTCAGTTTTTCACCATTAAGGACAATGTTTGCTGTGGGTTTGTCGTATATGGCCTTTATTATGTTGAGGTAGGTTCCCTCTATGCCCACTATCTGGAGCGTTTTTATCATAAATAGGTGTTGTATTTTGTCAAAAGCTTTTTCTGCATCTATTGAGATGATCATACGGTTTTATTTTTCAATTTGTTAATATGGTGTATCACCTTGATTGATTTGTGTGTATTGAAGAATCCTTGCATACCTGGGAAAAATTTCACTGGATCATGGTGTATGATCCTTTTAATGTGTTGTTGGATTCTGTTTGCTAGTATTTTGTTTAGGATTTTTGCATCTATATTCATCAGTGATATTGGTCTGTAAATTTCTTTTTTTTGGTATCTTTGGTTTTGGTATCAGGGTGATGGTGGCCTTGTAGAATGAATTTGGGAGTGTTCCTTCCTTTGCAATTTTTTGGAAGAGTTTGAGAAGGATGGGTGTGAACTCTTCTCTAAATGTTTGATAGAATTCACCTGTGAAGCCATCTGGTCCTGGACTTTTGTTTGTTGGAAGATTTTTAATCACAGTTTCAATTTCATTACTTGTGATTGGTCTGTTCATATTTTCTATTTCTTCCTGGTTCAGTTTGGAAGGTTATACCTTTGTAAGAATTTGCGCATTTCTTCCAGGTTGTTCATTTTATTGGCATAGAGATGCTTGTAGTAGTCTCTTAGGATGCTTTGTATTTCTGCGGTGTCCGTTGTAACTTTTCCTTTTTCATTTCTAATTTTATTGATATGAGTCCTCTGCCTCTTTTTCTTGATGAGTCTGGCTAAAGGTTTATCAATTTTGTTTATCTTCTCAAAGAACCAGCTTTTAGTTTTATTGGTCTTTGCTATTGTTTTCTTTGTTTCTATTTCATTTTATTTCTGCTCTGATTTTTATGATTTCTTTCCTTCTACTAACTTTGGGTTTTGTTTGTTCTTCTTTCTCTAGTTCCTTTAGGTGTAAGGTTAGATTGTTTATTTGAGATTTTTCTTGTTTCTTGAGGTAGGATTGTATTGCTATAAACTTCCCTCTTAGAACCGCTTTTGCTGCATCCCATAGGTTTTGGATTGTCGTGTTTTTGTTGTCATTTGTCTCTGGGTATTTTTTGATTTCCTTTTTTATTTATTCAGTGATCTCTTGGTTATTTCATAATGTATTGTTTAGCCTCCATGTGCTTGTGTTTTTTACGTTTTTTTCCCTGTAATTTATTTCTAATCTCATAATGTTGTGGTCAGAAAAGATGCTTGACATGATTTCAATTTTCTTAAATTTACCAAGGCTTGATTTGTGACCCAATATGTGATTTATCCTGGAAAATATTCCATGTGCACTTGAGGAGAAAGTGTAATCTGCTGTTTTTGGATGGAATGCCCTATAAATAGCTATTAAATTTATCTGGTCTATTGTGTCATTTAAAGCTTGTGTTTCCTTATTAATTTTCTGTCTGGATGATCTGTCCATTGGTGTAAGTGAGGTGTTAAAGTCCCCCACTATTACTGTGTTACTGTCGATTTCCTCTTTTATAGCTGTTATCAGTTGCCTTATGTATTGAGGTGCTCCTGTGTTGGGTGCATATATAATTGTTATATCTTCTTCTTGGATTCATCCCTTGATCATTATGTAGTGTCCTTCCTTGTCTCTTGTAACATTCTTTATTTTAAAGTCTATTTTCTCTGGTATGAGTATTGCTACTCCAGCTTTCTTTTGATTTCCATTTGCATGGAATCTCTTTTTCCATCCCCTCACTTTCAGTCTGTATGTGTCCCTAGGTCTGAAGTGGGGGGGTCTCTTGTAGACAGCATATATATGGGCCTTGTTTTTGTATCCATTCAGTGAGCCTGTGTCTTTTGGTTGGAGCATTTAATCCATTCACATTTAAAGTAATTATCGATATGTATGCTCCTATGACCATTTTCTTAATTGTTTTGGGTTTGTTTTTGTAGGTCCTTTTCTTCTCTTGTGTTTCCCACTTAGAGAAGTTCCTTTAGCATTTGTTGTATAGCTGGTTTGGTGGTGCTGAATTCTCTTAGCTTTTGCTTGTCTGTAAAGCTTTTGATTTCTTCATTGAATTGAATGAGATCCTTGCCGGGTAGAGTAATCTTGGTTGTAGGTTCTTCCTTTCATCCTTTTAAGTATATCGTGCCACTCCCTTCTGGCTTGTAGAGTTTCTGCTTAGAAATCAGCTGTTAACCTTATGGGAGTTCCCTTGTATGTTATTTGTCAGTTTT
This sequence comes from Globicephala melas, assembly GCF_963455315.2. Classification (NCBI taxonomy): domain Eukaryota; kingdom Metazoa; phylum Chordata; class Mammalia; order Artiodactyla; family Delphinidae; genus Globicephala; species Globicephala melas. Next base: position 74,621,417 of record NC_083324.2, on the reverse strand, counting down.
CCCTTGTTGCTTTTAATAATTTTTCTTTGTCTTTAATTTTTGTCAGTTTGATCACTAGATATCTTGGCATGTTTCTCCTTGGGTTTATCCTGCCTGGGACTCTCTGTGCTTCCTGGACTTGGGTGGCTATTTCTCTTCCCATGTTAGGGAAGTTTTCATCTATAATCTCTTCAAGTATTTTCTCTCTCTTTTCTCCTTCTGGGACCGCTATAATGCAAATGTTGCATTTAATGTTGTCCCAGAGGTCTCTTAGGCTGTCTTCATTTCTTTTCATTCTTTTTTCTTTATTCTCTCCTGCAGCAGTGAATTCCACCATTCTGTCTTCAAGGTCACTTATCTGTTCTTCTACCTCAGTTATTCTTCTGTTGATTCCTTCTAGTGTATTTTTCATTTCAGTCATTGTATTGTTCATCTCTGTTTGTTCTTTAATTCTTTTAGGTGTTTGTTCTTTAATTCATCTAGGTCTTTGTTAAACATTTCTTGCATCTTCTCAGTCTTTACCTCCATTCTTTTTCCAAGGTTCTGGATCATCTTTACTATCATTATTCTGAATTCCTTTTCTGCAGGTTGCCTATCTACACTTTGTTTAGTTGTTTTTCTGGGCTTTTATATTGTCCCTTCATCTGGTACATAGCCCTCTGCCTTTTCATTTTGTCTATCTTTCTGTGAATGTGGTTTTTGTTCCGCGGACTGCTGGACTGTAGTTCTTCTTGCTTCTGCTGTCTGCTTTCTGGTGGATGAGGCTATCTAAGAGGCTTATTCAAGTTTCCTGATGGGAGGGACTTGTAATGGGTAGAGTTGGGTGTTGCTCTTGTGGACAGAGCCCAGTAAAATTTTAATCTGCTTGTCTGCTGATGGGTAGGGCTGAGTTTCCTCCCTGTTGGTTGTTTGGCCTGAGGCGACCCAGCACTGGAGGCTACAGGCTTTTTGGTGGGGTTTTTGGTGGACTCTGGGTGGGCTCACACCAAGGATTACTTCCCAGAACTTCTTCTGCCAGTGTCCTTGTCCCCAAAGTGAGACACAGCCACCCCTCGCCTCTGCAGGAACCCTCCAACACTAGCAGGTAGTTCTGGTTCAATCTCCTATGGGGTCACTACTCCTTCCCCTTGGGTCCTGATGCACACACTACTTTGTGTGTACCCTCCAAGAGTGTAGTCTCTGTTTTCCCCAGTCCTGTCGAAGTCCTCCAGTCAAATCCTGCTGGCATTCAAAGTCAGATTCTATGGGAATTCCTCCTCCTGTTGCCAGACTCCCAGGTTGGGAAGCCTGACGTGGGACTCAGAGCCTTCACTCCAGTGGGTGGACCTTTGTGGTATAAGTGTTCTCCAGTTTTTGAGTCACCCACCCAGTGGTTATGGGATTTGATTTTATTGTGATTGCGCCCCTCCTACCATCCCATTGTGGCTTCTGTTTTGTCTTTGGATGTGGGGTATCTTTTTTGGTGAGTTCCAGCATCTTCCTGTCGATAATTGTTCAGCAGTTAGTTGTGATTCTGGTGCTCTCTCAAGAGGGAGTGAGCACAAGTCTTTCTACTCCACCATCTTGAACGAATCTCTCCTACTACTTTCTAAGATGATATATCCTAGGAACCAGAAGGTCCTTTCTCGACCTAGTTACAGGTTAGGGGTGAGGATATCAGCTCGAAGGAATGAGTGGTGAAATGAGTGCTCTGTCTTGGAAAAGAAACACGGAGAAGCTGGGAGAAAGATCTGGGCATGAGGAGGCTGGTGCCAAGGGAAATGAACTTGGGCAGAGTATTGCGAGGAAGGCTGGGGTTGACGTTGGGACAGTGGTGGTGAGGGCTAAGGGTGAGCAAGCTGGCAAGCCTCTTCCATCTCCTCTTTGGAATCTTCAGGAACACTTCAGACTAATGCATTGGGGGATTGAGTTTTTATTCTTTGGGTAGATAAAGAAGCATGCTAGTGCAGTGTGAAGACAGATCTCCCCACCAAGACAAGTGCTTTATATGTGCTTTATTCTCTTTCTTACATGTACACCCTTACTCATATATACATTATATACATTTTCCTTATATAGATATGCAGTATACAACAAAACCACCAAAATCTTAACAGTTGTTAATTCTTCATGGGGGGGGTACCTGCCATTTTTATTATTCATTTTAATTTTTTGGGTATTTTCTGAACTTTGCATAAGGAACATGTGTTAATTTTATCCCCAGAAAAAATGAAAGAAACAGCTCTTTATCAGCTATTTTCATCTAAGTGTTTATATAGAGGGAGAAGAAAGAGAGAAAGACTGAACGCTGACTATTTGAAAGGAGCTAAAGGGAGTGCTGGAAGAGGAAGCTGGGGCATCCCAAATCTTCCCAGATTCCATTTTTATTGAGGGATGGTAGGATAAGAACATTAGAACAGCATAAATATAGCATTGCATTTCCTTTCTGAACTCTCTCAGGGAAAAGGCATGGACGGGGAGCAAGAGTGTTGGTTGATGAGACATTTTCCCACGTTCTGGGTCCAGAAAGAGAGAAGAGCTTGCTTGAAACATTAGAAGTTGGGGAAATGTGTATTTAAAATGAGCTCCTTCTGCATTTTTGTTTTACCTTTTTTTGAAGCACTATGATCATACTTTTACGTCCCCCCACATTTCTCTCTAAACCTCCAATTGGCATTTTACAGGGGGTTTGTTTCAGGTGTTCTTTTGAGAAGAGGTGACAATGCTCAATGAAAAGAAATAAGGAGAAAAGGAGAGAACAGAGGACCTGGGGCCCTTCATCCATTTTAGTGAACATTTAGGGTGTGCTTACGTGAGGGGTGATAACGGATCAAAGAATAGTACAGAAGCCCTATCTTCCAGGAGCCCTAATACAATGTTTCTCATCCCAGCAGCACATTAGAGTCACCTGGGGGTATATTGAAAAATGCCATGGCAGATCCCAACCCTGGACCACACAATGAGAATCTCAACGGCAAGGATCTGAGCACCAGTATTTTTTTAAATCACACGAGGTGGCTCTAATATGCAGCAAAGGTTGAGACCAACAGTCTAAAAGCCAAGGCAGAGCAGGAAGGGGGCGTGCAACTCTACGTGCTAGGAGAGGAACGTGTGAGTCCGTGTTGGTCATGGAAGTGGAGGAAGAGATCGACTTTTCCTCGGGAGGTGATGTTGGGTAAAAGAGTCACAGAAGGAGAGACGCTTCAGCTCTATCTTAAAGGACAAGAGGAAGTTGATCAAATCAGACAAAAGTGATGTGGTGGTGTGCATTCCATGCCAAGAAATCAACCAGTGCCAAGGCATGGAGGGATGACACGTGGGGGACACCCTGGAGCCACCTAGGCAGGGCCAGGCAGTGTACTAGTTTGCTAGGCTGCTGTCACACACCACCACCTCCTGGGTGACTTAGCCATCAGGAATGTATTGTCTCAAATGCAATGACCCTGCAGCATGGATTAAGCTAGAGGTAGAGGTGAGAAGGAGCCTAGGGTAGTGACTTGTTTTTCTAGCATGATGTAGGCAGTAAGAGAAAACTTTACAAAAGGAGACTTGATAAGGCTTTGGGACCAATTGATATGCCAGGTGGGAGTGGGAAAGGGGGACTGGATCCAAAAGTAACTCAGAGGTATGACTGGGAGAATAGTAGTGTGTTTAGTTTTTTTTTTTTTTTAAACAGAAAAAGAGAAGTCTATCTTTGCGGGGAAGAGTGAGTTCAGTTTCAGGTTTGTTGGGAAAGAGGTGATAGAGGACACCCTACTGGAAACATCAGCAGAGCACCAGAGATACAGAACTGTGCCTCGAGAGAAGAGTTAGGGCCGGAGACCTAAAGAGGTTACAGAGGGGGGATGGTTGAAACCTTGAGGTGTTTACAGCCCAGAGGCAACAGCAACAATGACCAAAGGGGGCTAAAGGGGGCTCCTCCATTTCACTTTCCTTGTACCTGAATCCTCTCCTGCTTCTCGTGCACAGGGACTAGTTCTGCAGGCCAAAGATAAATGGTGTCTTGGCTTCTTCTCCTGGGCCAACTAGGATGGCTGTGACCACTCAGGGCATTGACTTTCTCAAAGCCTACAGGGAACTGTGGGAAGTGTCTAAACCAGTACCATGGCTGGCAGGTGTGTTGTCCTTGGAGGACTGGAAGACTGGGTTGCCATCAAAAGCAAGGCCATTTAGTTTCCCCTAAAATATATACTGGGTCCCCAAGAGAAGACCAATATGGCCTCTGGAAGGACCAGGGCCCCCATGGGTACAAGGATGCTGAGTCTTCCTTGGGAGGTTCCTGTAGGAGTTGGCATTCTACTGCTCCCCTCTTTTCCACAAGTGGCTCCTATAACCTGTGCTCCATATTTTGGGCCCTTAGGCCAGGAAAACTCCTTGAATGACACATGGAAAAAGGACTGGATTTGCCATTGGGAGACCTGAGTTCTAATCCTGAGGCCATTTCTGAGACATTCAATAAATCACTTTACAGACATTGAAAAGAAACACACCTTGAGTTTACTTCATCTGTAGAAGGAAAAGAGGTCGCCTATAGGATCTTGAATCTCCTTGAAACTCCAGAATTCCATGATTTTTATGTTCTAATCAGAGCTCAGACCAAGGATATTCAATGCCTGCTGTACCTGAAACTGGCCAAGCAATCCCAAACCTGTATATTTGTGAAAATGGACAGATGAGTTGGTTCTTCTTGTGCTTTTTTGTCTCCTTTGGCCCTAAGGCTGTTTCTCTTCCCTGCTGTCTTCTGTCACTTGAAGTTTGCTCAGAGAACTATGATTAACAAAAATTGCTAAAAGCAGGCAGCTTTGGCTAGATTGACTTCTCAGCAATTACACCAAACAGTTGCTCCAAGGATATATTTGCTCTTTTTCAGCCACCGCGGCACCACAGACAAACTTCTCCCATGGCAATGGGCCCCCTTTGCCAATTCATGCAGGTAACAAGCCGTGTCTTTCCCTGGCAATGGAGATTTTCCTGTTGTGGCCTGAAAGGAAGGCACTGTCAGTTTTATTATTTTTGAATGAAAATGTTTTGAATCATTTGTTTGATGACTCCTCCTCTAGGACTGGGTAGAGTGATGACTAAGTTAGGAGAGGGCCATACAGGGCAAGCCAGGTCTCCATATGTAACAGGGAAGAGGGGAATCTGACTACATGTTGGATCTGTTTCTTTTACTTTAACCTTTGTTTTCCGCTGCTTTTGTTTACTAAAAGGATACTGTCTATACATAATGGCCTGCCTTGGGGAACCCTGCCCCTCTGCCTGAATGTTAAACTAAAGTGCCTTTGTTCAGGGAAACATCCTGACCCTGTCCACCTGTAAACAGCTGCAAGAAAGGAGAAATTAACGCATCCCCTCTATGAGGCTGGCCATTCCAGGGGTATTTGCAAAACTTATGGCCTTTTTACTTTACTTCGTCATCTCCTCCCCTTCTCTGTTCTATAAAAGAAACTGGCAGCCAAACCCCGATAAGATGGTTTTGTGGAGACATTAGTCTGCCATCTTCTTGGTATGTGGGCTTTCTGAATAAAGTCATATTCCTTGCTTCAACACCTCGTCTCCTGACTTATTGGCCTGTCATGCAGCCAGCAGAGCGAGCTTGGACTCGGTAACATGTATAGTTATGGGAGGACATTTTTTCTCGAGCAGCAAATACCTTGCCAAACCAATTCCAGGTGGCCAGGGGCCAGTTATTCCACGTTTCACTGCTTGAATTTTGGTTCTTGAGATATAAACATGTAATCAGAGAATAACGGGCCCATGTCTTAGGGAGGGAAATACAATGCTGAGAGGTAGAGTAATGTGCCTGGAACATCTTAGAGTTTGTGATAGAAGAGATAAGATTAGAACCTCATGGACTCAAACTGAATCCAAGATGCCATGCTTCTTCATATGTAAATATATGCATTTGGTATCTTGTAGAAGATGCTGGATACTCTGCTAAATGCTGGTTTTCAGCACATTTTCTTCCTAATATTTCATACGTTCTCCTTGTGTAACCCAAAGAAACGTCTCAGATGCTGCTAAGAGACTGGTACTCGGATAACTGAGTCAGGATGCTTTAGGGTACAAGTCTTTCCAAGGACCAGAAATAATATTACATTTTAAAAATCTTGAATTCCACTTCTTCCATTTTTCCGTCTCTCCTCGACAGTGGATGGTTTCATTCCTCTGTAACACTCTAACAAAAACCAAGCTATGAAAGAGATTAGACCTAACTGTGAATCCAGGGACAACATACCTTAAACATGCCTAAAGTTGTAGCAAGAACATAGGGAAGTAATATTTCTGAATTCTGAGGAAATTGGAGAAGCTATAGCGTCCATCCCCCTGTCCTAGGGCAGCAGTACATATAAATTAAGTAAGTCACGCTAATTGTAGAGATTGCCAGCCGTGGTGATTCCATAACCCCTTCAGAAGGGCATTTCACGAAACCTTCATGGTTATTTTTTTTTTCCTGTATCCTTTCTAAGTCTCTTTCTCTCTAATTGTAGCTGCGCGATCTCCAAAAAGTAACAAAGTAGATTTAATCATTCATCAAACTTATTTTCTAAGTTAAATAGCATACATTTGTTCATCTTTTCTTCAAATCTTTAAAACTATTTTTAGACATTTGATGAATGATCAGTTTATTGCTAATTCCTAGAACTTTCTCATTTCATGACATCTTTCAAATGGTGAAGAGGCTTCGCAGGTCAGTTCCTGCATAACTCAGAGCAGAAACATACATTTGTATAAAAACCCTGAGTGACCCTTCACCTACCCAGAGAGCTCTTTTTTGGCAATTTGACCTTTGGGATTAAGCATCTTGACAACAGCAAGACACAATCAACAATGGAGAGGACAGCAAAACTGTAAAGAGTGGACAGTAGACCAAGTCAGTGCATCAGGCTGGGGCCAGTTATAAAAGACCAAGCAGCTCTATACATCTTCTTGGTCCCTGGGCAGTCAATGGTTTAAAATACTTTAAAATCAACATTGATTTTCATCATGATGACCACAGGCCATTTAGAAAAGATGCTACAAAGGGTATCTGCAATAGAATCCACGTAGAGTTGGAGAAGTGTGTTTCTTCCTCTAGAACGCTTTCCAACCAAACGTATCCCTGTAAAGTTAGTCTTGGCACAAAAAGAGGTCAGTGAGCTAGAAATGGTACTGGTGTACTGGTGTCAGAAAAATGTAAGTCAAGAGATTTTTCTGTTAGCAACTCAAAAAGATAAGGAAAGTAGGGAACAAAGGGAAGGGATGAGTCAGTCCCCTTAGGCAATTAGCAACAATCCTAAACCCCAGGACCAGGTAGGATTGGTCAGGGATAGGAAAGATGTGCCTGAATATGGGCTTTTATTTGCATAGAAATTTATTTTGGACCCTCAATTTGAAAATGCCCAGCAACCTCTGCATCAGAAAGAGCACCATGAGCAATCTGAATAAACTGGGCTTTCAACTCAAGGTACCTCCACATGGCCTCGACTGATGTCTACAGCAGCCGCCTGGCTTTTAGCAGAAGCCACCGTGTGCACATCAGGCTTCAAAGGACAGATGGGGGGGAAATGCCAAGAAAGCCACTAGTTTGATATTAAACCTACCTGCAGCAACTTACTCAGCTTTGATGATGAATTCCTCTGTGTCTGGATCACTTTTTTGTTTGCTTGGATATTAATCCAATACGGCACTTAGGTCATAACCTTCTCGAGGTTGCAAACTTGAACGTATCTAAGCCCTGCAAAGTTGGGTAAATGTTCTTAATAAATCATTCAATGTTCACTTAACAGATATTTCCTAAGTGCCAGTTCTGTGCCAGGTAATGCTCTAGACATGAAAAAAGTGGCCAAAATTCCTACCCTGATGGAGATCACCTTTATGGAGGATATACATAGTTTCTGTATTTTTTGTTTATCACCAAAATGAAATAGAAAAGGGTGAAATGGGAAGTGAGAACAAAAATTACTGATGAGGAAAGACAGCCCAGGTGCCACAGAGGCCTCAGCAGCGAGCCCTTCCCAGATCTGGCTGTGCTGCAGAATTGGCAGGGGAGCTGTTAGAAATACAGAGTGCCTGAGAGGGAGACAAACAGAGACAGAAAGAGACTGACAAAGAGAGACAGAGAGAGATACAGAGAGACAGACAGGGGAAATATTTTTATATATGTACACAGTTTATTAAAATATAATTTATAAATTTAGGGGAAAAAAAAGAAGTACAGAGCATGAAAACTCACGCAAGACACCTCTGAGTTAGTTCTCCAGATGTGAGGTCCAGGAAGCTGTATTTTCAAAAAGCTCCCTAAGCAATTCTGATATGTCCCACGCAGAATTGTTCCTAAACGTACGTTTAGAAATCACTGAGCTAGATGTTCTCTTGATGTTTATATCTGTTGGCATTCCGGCGGGAAACAAAATGCACATTCAGTGGGATAAATTAAGGAAGATGTACAGAGGGATGGTTTACAAATGAGTGGTCAGGCTGTCGGGAAACCCCCAAAGGATGGCCGATCACAGGGGGCAGCTGTCTGCATCTCTAAGCCTGGGAGAGAGGGGAGTGGGGTCCCCTAACAGTGGAGGCAGAGAGGGCTGGGGGGAAAGAACCTCTTGACAGGGGCTGTGACCTTCAGTTGAGAGAAGCAACCTGGTTCGAGCCAAACCCACCTGGAATCCAGAGGGGCAGGGAGACCACCCAGACCAGCCTCTGAGGGTGCAAAGAGGGATGGAGAAAAGGGTGGAGGGTGTGACTGGAGGGGCAAATGAAGACATCCAGCCCAAGGCTTTTTTCAATGTGGAAACATAGGGAAATATAATGGTACCCCAATCGATCTAAAGCTATATTGCCAATATTTCATAGCACAATTTTTTTCATGAGAGGTCTAACTCTTAGCCCCTTGTTAACTCTACTTGGTACCCCAATAAAATACCAGGTTTTTGTTCTTGCTTTTGTTTTTTCAATAGCAGTTAATGTTTATCAAGTAATCATTAAATTCTATGTACTGTGATAATTTTTTTTTAATTTATAGAACAGCACTTCAAAGTAGGAATTATTATTTTACTGAAAAGGAAATGAATGCACAGAGAGGTTAAGACATTTACCATGGGTCATCCAGCATGTAAGCATAAAGTCATGATCTGAGGTCACATCTGTCTTATATCAATGCCCGTGCTGTTGAACTTTAAGCTGTTTTGCGAAGCTTCTCCAGGAATATGTAAACGCCAGTTGCTCCCAGTAACTTGGAAGGCTATGCTCTGGGCAATTTTGTCAAGAACAAGAAAATTGCAGTTCCTTGTATTATTGAATATAGTCTCATATTCATTCATTACTTATCAAATATTTGTGTTTGTTAAATATTATGTTATCTCCCCATTCATACTCAGGAAGCAACTTGGACCTTGTGGATTGACTATTTATGATTTTATGCATTCATAAATCATAGGCTTGAGCACAAGGTTGTGGTACGTTTTCTCTGTGCTCTGCTGGTACTTCTGTGCTCAGAACAGAACTAGGATGACCCACTGTTCTGATGTGTCCTGTGCTGAACAGTTTCCAGGACGTGGAACTTTCAGTGTTAAAACCAGGACAGTGCCAGACATACCAGACTGGTTGGTAAATGCCAGGCTTTTCTTTTTTTTAATTGAAGTAAAGTTGATTTACAATGTTGTGTTAATTTCTGCTGTACAGCAAAGTGACTCAGTTTTACATATAGGATATTGAATATAGTTCCCTGTGCTACACAGTAGGACCTTGTTGCTTATCCATCCTGTATATAATAGTTTACTTCTGCTAATCCCCAACTCCCAATCCATCCCTCCCCCACTCCCCAATGCCAAGCTTATTTAAACAGAGCTTCAGTTTTACAATGAGAGCCTCAATAAATTCTTAAAACACATATAAAAAAATATTTTAAGTCTAATTTTCTTCGCATTTTCCCTGTTTAGTCCTGGTTTGATCTGTTCCTGCAGTATTCTAAGTCCAGCTTTTGGCCCTTCCTTAAGACAGATAAGCTGAGGCACAGAGGTTACGTGATAGGACAGGAAGAAGGAATTCAAAAAACGTTCAGCCCAGACGAGTCGCCGTGGCGGCCAAGATGGTGAGTGACTGCTTGCTCCCCTTGGTGGACAAAAAGATCGCTGAGGTCAAGGGCCCAGCGGTCTCAGGACTTAGAACTGGGCCTGTTCCATGGCAGCAGCTCGGTGACCCATTGGGGAGCATCTGGGCTACAAGGGAGGTATATTTATGCAAGATTTGTTTCCAAACTTCCTCTACTCGTCATGAAACTTGGCTTTGGTATCATCCTTGAAACATATAAGACACTTGAGGTGGGGGAGGGGGAACAGGGAGCCTCATATCATAGGAGAATTTCCCGCTAAGTAAGCTTCCAGTCCCATTCCCTAAAGATTGATCTGTCCTGGGGACTCTGCCAGCTCCTCCCAAACCCACAGGAGTCAGGGCACAAAAACAAAGACAATAAGAGCCTGCTGTGTAGCACAGGGAACTCTACTCAATCCCCTGTAATGGTCTATATGGGAAAAGAATCTAAAAAAAAAAAAAGTGGATATATGTATATGTATAACTGATTCACTTTGCTGTACACCTGAAACTAACACAACATTGTAAAACAACTAGACACAAATGAAAGTTAAATAGAAAATTATAATCTCCCCTCCCCCAAAACAAAACAAAACAAAACCTTAAGAGAGCCCCAGGGCCTCTAGGTTAGCTGGCTTTCTGATTTTCACACGGTCTTCACTCTTCGTTGTTGGTTGGGGGATGCCAGACAAATGAATAAAGTTTATTTTTTACGGGGACAGAGGTTGGGTTCAAGTAAGTGACTGAGGCTTCCACAGGGAAACTTAGGGATCACCTGTACGGTACCATTTAAGGAAAAGAGAAGGATGGTGGCAAAGGAACTAATACTTACAAAGCACTTATTCTGTGCCAGGCATATGGCTAGCTTCTTACGTGTCCAGATGAATTTATTCCATGCCAAAATATTACAAGATGATCATTTCCATTTACAGGTAAGGCTGAGATGTGGTCGCATAACTTATCCGAAGTCATACAGCTCGTGAGAGGCAGAGGTGGGATCTGAAACCAGGTCCACTGAACTCTTAAAACCTCCATCCTCGGATGGAGGATGTAACCCTGGAAGCATCACTGCTGCCTCCTGGTGGCCCTGAAAATCTCTGGACTGGCTCCTGGGCCACCAGGTTTCTTCCAGTTTCTGATGTTACCCAGATACTAATCGTGACCTGGAAATGTTGAGTTCTTTGTAGAGAAAGCCTGCGAGATGTCTGGAACTAACAGTGAGGAGGTGAGTGACCCTAAAAGAAAGACACAAAGAGTAGCAGAAAACATGGCTTTGGAATTTCCTGCTATTATTTGGGGGAAGACAGCCCATTTGTAAGTGCTAATGAAATCTCTGTTTCAGTTTCACCAGTATCAATTATTCACAGAGAATTAACCACTGCTGAGGCTCTCCCTTCCTGCAGGGAGAACAGCCCAGCCTCCGTGTTTGGCTTTAGTCTTTTGAATATCAGTGCCCTCTGGAGGTTGAACTCAGAGAAACAAAGGCAAGAGAGAAGGACACAGAGTTTTCTGTCCCTGTTCCTTCTTATCTAAGTGGATGCCTCCAAGTACAAAGGCCCGGGGGACTTTGGAGGAACGTGTTTCCTAGTGTGACCCCAAGTGTGAAATATCGTGGGACCACTGGGCTAGTGATGAGGAAATCAAGTGATTCCTCAAATCCATGTCCAAGCTTCTGATTTGTCCCCTGTGACGGAGCTTCCTGCGTGTTCTATCTTGTTTACCTGTCTCAAGGTAATGGAGCCCCGGCAGCAGCCTCTCACCAAGGGGGAAGGATTCCCAGTGAGAAGGCAGTATCACTACCCACAGAGTGTGTACACAGATAGTGACAGAGGGTCGCTATCTGTGTTTTCTTTGTTAAGATACAAGAAGGCCCAGAGAGCAGACGTAGACTCACTCTGTTCCTGCCTGGCAGTCCAAAGCCAGCGATGGCAGGAGCTAACTGGCCTAATGTTTGTTAAGCACCTACTGTGTGCTGGGCCCTACTTTAACTCTTTGATTTCCTTAAGAAGAGGAGTCCTATCCTTTGGTTCTCTTTAAGCTCTGGGTTGAGTTTATTTCTAAATGATAGACTTGTCCCTTAAATAGGATGGCCCATGGTAGGGCTACTCAGGTGAGAGGCAGCGGCAAGGAAATGAGGTGGTAGTACAGTCCCAACAGGGTGAGCCTGGTGAATCTTACGCCTGTAGTTAGGGCTGAGGGGCAGGGGAGGGATTCCCAGACTCTAAGCTTCTTTTTCTTTTTCTTTGTTTTTCCCAACAAGTGTGATTTAGGAAGTTCAGGCCTAGGAAGACTTTGCTACTAGTCTGTACCTGATTTCAACACCTGTTTCGATAGCTGGGCTCTGATTGTGTTCCCAAGTGTCAGTAACATCTCGTAGTAACAATTCTGATGACTAGATGCGTCTTTTTGCTGTGGCTGAGGCCTTGACTTGGTAACCCACCCACATCCTGTCAACTCATACCATTACTGAGCTCACTGGTTCAACTTGCAACAACCAGCACCTGTGTCCACCCGCCTGCTGGCTTCTTCCGGAGGCAGAAACCGACTCTGGCCGTGTGCAAAGCAATCTGGAAGTGCCGGAGAATTGATGTCCACCTCGCCAGTAGCCTTCAACCAATAAGTGTAGGAAATTCAATATATCATCTAGAGAACGTAAGGACAATGTGAAACCTAGGACGTCTGTAAGATAATGCTCAGAGGCAATGCTTAGAAGGCTGTTCCTTTTAGAATGCCCACAAGCGTCTTAAAGGCAGAGATCGGGCCTTTATTATGATTCCAAAATCCAATGCCAATTTCAGTCAATAATTCTCTAAAGATCACTGGTGTGGTGCTGGGAAAGATGGTATAACATTCATTGGAATTTACTGCTCAGTCTAAAGAGCTTCCAGCCTGGTGGGTTTAGCAGACCTTAGACTCTTCCATTCAATCCCAGTACCTTGGAATAAGTTTTATATTAGTCATCTCTTGCTGTGTAACAGATTGCTCCAAACTCAGTGTTCTAAAACAAGAATCATGACCCACAGTTAGGTGGGTCAGGAATTCAGGATTGGCTTCTCTGGGTGGTGGCTCAGGGTCTCTCATGAGGTTGACCAGGGTTGCAGTCATTGGAAGGCTTGACTGGGGCTGAGGGTCCACCTCCAAAGTTGTTTACTCACATGCCTGGCTATGGGTGACATGCCCCAGCTGCTCTTCACATGAGCCTCTCTGCAGAGCTGCTTGAGTATCCTTACAGCATGGCTGCTGACTTATGCTGGAGGGAGCAATCCAAGGGGCCAAGATGTAATGCTTTCTCTGACTTAGCCTCTGAAATTACACACTGTCATTTATGCTTTATTTAATTGGTCACACAAATCAGTCCTGATTCAGTGTGGAGGGGGCCACACAGGGAGTGAATAGCAGGAGGTGGTCATCTTGGAGACTGGTTACTGTGGGTTTCTAGTGAAAAGTTCATCCCCTATAAGGATTTACGGGAGAAACGTATGGAACATCAACAGATTCAAATTACATTGGGAAGCGCCTGTTGACCGGGCAAGCAGAAACATTTCAAACATTTTCCTTATTTTGTAATTTCCCATAATGCTATCTGTGGGTAATGGTCTGTGACCTTTTTGTCAAACATCCTACAACCCACAGTAAAGCTTTGCCGTGATATTGAGGGGGAAACGCCTTAGAAACGTGTAAAAGGAGTCACACTTGAGCACAACAGAGAGTTTTGCTTTTGATGTGGAAGAGGGAGCTCTCAGATGACTGGTTTTCTTCTAAAACCTGAAATCCACGAACTCTCAGAGATGTAAGTCAGAACCTTAATCCGCAGAGTCAGACCGGGCCACCGTGTGGGTATGGCTACTTGCCGGTGTTCTCTGGGCCAGGGTAAGGCTGAACAGTGGAGTGCTTTGTGGTACTCCGGGCAGAGGGAGCCCACTGGCCCAATTGCTTCAGGGCTCGTTTCCTGAACAGGAAGGTTTTACCACCTGGTAGACAGATCTCTCCAAAACAAACAGGCTTCCCACCTCCCAGCTTTGAGCTCTGTGCTGAGCCCTGAACTCCAGGCAAAAGAGATGAACCATGGACTTACCATCAGTGGCCGCAAATACCAGTGCTGCAAGAGGTTTTTACATTCAGTAAGTCCTTGCTACCAGAGGTCAAGTTCCCACTGCAGGAATGAAAAAAAAAAAAGAAAGAAAGAAAGAAAGAAAAAGGAACCCAAAATCTAAGGAGGCAGCACTGAAAGAAACCAGGGAAAAGGAGATGGTAGCAATTGACATGCTAAGCTTTATTCCTCAGCCGCGGACAGAGCCTGGGAACTCCACTCTTATCTTATGGAAAGTAGTCCTTTTTGCCATTCAAAGAAAAAAAAAAAAACAGTGCTATGATATGTTCAAAAATAACAATGCTATGGTATGTTTGCTTCATATGTTAAAATACATTCTCTTTTAGTTTTCTCACAACTTTTTGAGGTTGGTATTATTTGTTTCTGGCCTTTCTAATGAAAATGGAAACCCTCCTTGTTTCCCTATCCTGCTTTATTTATTTATTTTTCCATAGAGCTTATTATTGTCTGGCATTGTATCCCACGTCTTCCTATTTGTTTATTTTCTTATTATCTAGTTGCCCATCTAACAGGTAAGGTCCACCAGAGCAGGGACTGAGTCTGCTTTGCTCTCTGCCACATTCCCAGAACCTGGTTAACGCTCCGTATATAATTGCTGACAAATAACTTTTGCACTGAGTCAGCTATGAGAGATTAAATAACTTCCTGCCGGCCTTGTGAGTCTAAATTTGATGCCCTCTTCGTCATGTTGTGCTGCCTCTCTGTTTCACGTATCAAGAACCAAAAGCCCACATCCAAGGAAACCGAGGCCACAACGTTGCAAAGCTCGAAAGTGGAGGCACTCACACCAAAACCCAGGGCTTCTGGAATTTAGTTACTCAGCCTTGTTCTTGCTGCCATGCGCAAGCTCAGGAGCTTCCCACGTACGTAAGGTTAATACTTAGGTTTGAAACCATCCTCTCGCTTTTTCCGTTGTGGCTGATGGGCCTCCTGGTTGGTGGGTCTGGAAACGCACTTTGGGTGTAACTCAGCACAATTACATCCCACCCCACGCCCATTCCACCTGTATTGTCAAAATGACCTGTAAGGAAATAGCGTGACCACAGTTACACATGGCTGCTCAGATGTATGTATGTAAGTTTCTACTCAGGAAGAACTTACGTCTAAAGCTCTGAGCAGAACATCTGAATCAGTACGAGGGTGAAGCCCCATGGAAGTTCAGAAGAGAATTTGTTTGTCTTGATCATGTATTTTCAGGGTCATTGGACAATTCCTTATCCATCTTTGGCTTGACCTACGTTTTCTTCTTTGCCTACCACTTGGCTTTCTTCTTTGCTTCTCTGCCTGTGTCCCTCCCAAGAGCTGAAAGTAGGTGTTAGGACTGAACATGCCCAGTAAACCACCCAGGAGCTTTGGTTGCCAAGCTGGGGAAGCCGCAGCAATCACTTCCTTATGGCCGTGTGCTTAGAGAGCCAAGAACAACTGAAATACATCAGCTGGGAGTCGACCCTCACAAGCAAACAGATTGGTCCAGCTTATATCTCTGAAACAGCTTGTTGGAGGAGTCTGGTTCTACTGAGAAGAAACACGTGTTTATTCCCAAATGACTCAGTTCAGTGTGTTCCTCCCGAAAACAGGATTAGAGCCCATGAGCCTTTGGACTTCATTTGGTGGATTTGTTATGTGGGACCCGCCTTGCCGATCACTGTTGGGGTGAGCTGCCTTTGCAGATCCTCCCTCTTCTTTGCATCTCAGGGGTGGACAAAAACAGCACTGCCTGATAAACTACCTGAGAACTGCAGCAATTAGGAAGAAAAAAAATTTTTTTTTTTGTCCCTGAATACATTGCATCAAGAGGTTGCACAGTGTAAAAATTTCCCAATAATTTGTCATATTTCCATGTTATTTTTTTTTCCTTTGGAAAGATAGCAAAGGGAAAAGAATCAATGGAAAGATCTCAGGTTTTGGGAAGTGGGTTCAAATTCTAGATCTGCCATTAATCGACTGTAAGCCCTTGAGTGAGTGGGCTAACTTTTCGAAATCTCCTTTTTTTTTTTTTTTGGGTTTTCATCTATAAACCAGGTACAGGGTGTAAGGTTATTGTTAATGCTTGGAGAATGTGAGTATAGAAATTGTCAGTGCCCAGCAGATAGCAGGGTCTTCATGGCAGGGAATATTATTACCATCATTTGTTAAATTTCTACTGTGTGGGTCAGGATTAGGGCAGCCACAGTGTAACTGAGAGGCCGTGGAAAGGAAGCGGATGCGGGGGTGGGTGGGCATCTTTGACATTGCCAAGTTTTGTGTTCCTTGGACAAACTGGGCCTTAGCTTTTACATCTTAAAAAATAGGGGAAAATGCTATTCTCCTCACTTAAAAACCAATGAACTAGTATTTTGAAGAGCATGCTGTGCACAGACACTATAATAGATTTTCCTTAAAATGTACCCTTGGCGCAGTGGTTAAGAATCAGGGGACACGGGTTCCATCCCTGGTCTGGGGAAGATCCCACATGCCATGGAGCAACTAAGCCTGTGCAACACAACTACTGAGCCTGCACCCTAGACCCCACGTGCTACAACTACTGAGCCCTTGTGCCGTAACTACCAAAGCCCATGCGCCTAGATCCCGTGCTCCGCAACAAGAGAAGCCGCTGCAATGAGAAGCTCACGCACCACAGCAAAGAGTAGCCCCCGCTAGCCGCAACTAGAGAAAGCCTGTGCACAGTAACAAAGATCCAACGCAGCCAAAAAAGAAAGAAAAATGTACCCTCACTTTTCACAACACTGGATTATTGTTCAGGCTGTACACGTAAGGAAACGAAACCCCAGAGAGGTGAAGAAATTTGGCCAAAATCCTGATACTAGCAAATGGCAGAGTTGGCATTCTGAGCCTGAATTTTTGACATTTGTTTATGCACCATTTATAAAATGAGATATTGTATTGAAACTTATAAGTAAGAGGTTTATTATTATTATTATTATTTTTGTCAAATGCTGATTATGTTATAAATACAGGGCTAGATGATTGGGAAACAGAAAATAGTAGAAAACAATCCCGGACATTGATGGACTGAAAATCTCTTTGGGATCTTATGTTCTTTGGCACATAAAAATTGCCTTCCTAAAATAGAAATAATGTTCTGTTTTTTAAAAAAAGACATGAAAAATGTAATTAGTCTTTCCTTTAGAAAAGGAGAAAGGGAAATGGGAGGGCGACCCCGAAGCATTGTGCAGGTCAAATGAAATAACGACTCAAAAAGAACCTTGGAAAGTAAAGACGCACTTTAGATATACGGCACTGTTGTTATGTTTATTATTATTTTTTTTTATTATCAGACTCCACTGCTGCATCTAATGTGCTGGAATCCTTGCAGAGAGGACTGAATGATCATGCATGCTCAAAGGCCTGGGTGAAAAATGTTGAGTTAGGGGTTGAACAAGAGCTACAGGAATTCCAAGAATGACACCACCAAGGGTAATGTTTGCAGGTTGCCTGGAACTCAGAGATTTCTAGATTAAAACCAAACACCTTGGATGATTCATGCTCATAGTATTTGAAGTGTAGCTCTGAGTAATTGAAGGGTCCTTAAATCATCTGGTCTATCTTTGAAGGGTGGGGTTTGGTACCAAGAGCACATGTGAGCTTTATTTATACAGACAAGGAAACTGAAGTCTCCTGATGTGCTCAGAGTCAGGTAGAAAGGGCGAGGTAGAGACCAGATATTTCCAACTTTGGTTAAGGGAAGTGGAAAGAAACCAGAATTTAGAGCCAATTCCTCCCTTGACTAGTGATGTGACTTCTGACGAGTTACACTGAACCTTTCAGAACCTCATTGGTTTTTATTTTCTTTTTCATCTGCAAGAGGAAGGCGAAGAACAAAACAGCAATGACATCACTGGGGTTGGTATGGGGGAAAAGTGAAATAGCACAGGTGAGGATACACCTGGTACAGAAATGTGTTCATCTCTCCCCATCCCCGTCAGTTGTGGTAACGAATTTAACCCCTTTCTTTTCCCAGCAGAAGCCAACAAATAGCTCACATTTTACGGGTCAGAAGGAAGGGAAGATTTACTTCCCTCTTAACTGGAATGAAAGTGTAAATGGCTTCAAAGGCAGGGCTACTGGGCTTTGTTTATCTTTGTATCCTCTGTCCCTGTCACAGTGCCTAGAACTTGGAAGGCACTTCAAAAATATTTGTGAGGCTGAAAATATCACCAGGTTGTTAATAAAACTTCAGATTGTCCCTCTGCCTCTCCTATCCCATTTTTACATTAGAAGAAATATCAGACCAACAGCATGTGAGACAGCTCTGCTTCTGGTTGGGTTAAGTAGCGTCTGTTGAGCCAACCTTCATGAAGATATAAACTATAAACTGTGGACAAAACCTACTGAAAAACCCAGTTACTTGAAGGCACTAGAAAGTGAATAAAAGCACGCAGATACTGGAAGAGAGTTGATTCATGCACAAAGTGGATAGCACTGGGTACACTTCCCTTTATTTTTAATTTTTTTTTTTTAATTTACAGCTTTCAGCCTGAGAACAGGCCCCAAACTGTGGCCTGGGAAGGTGAATAAAGCCAGTGGAATATTGTATCCTTCTGGCTTGAAGAACCAAAAGACGGAATCCCAGACAACCAAAGCTGCTGGAAAGTGAAGAGAAAATCCTGAAAAGGAAAGAATCAGAGGGGAAAATCCCCAAATTCTGTTTCCAGGCGCTGCCTAAATCACTAAATGATCTCTGAATCATGTGTGCCCAAGAAACTGACTTTTAAAAAAAAAAATCAATACTCTTCAGCGGAACATAACAGAATCCAGAGTTTCTATAACATATTTTTCATAATGTCTGAAATATTGATATAATCCAAAATTGATTGATGTATGAAGAAACAGGAAAACATCACCTATATGTAAGGAAAAGCAAAAATTGTAACATTGTCATATGGAGTTTATAATTTATGTGGATGTGATACATATTAGAACTATCATATAAATGATGTGAGTTTCTATATTTTACATGAATGTAGTACGGTATTACCTCTAGACTGGCTGTGAAAAATTAAGAATGTATATGGTAATCTCTAGAGCAAACTCTAAAAACATAATGCCATAGGTACAACTAGGAAGTCAATAAATAAAATAAAATTCCAAATTATTTTCATTTGACTCATGCCTCACAGATATGCTTCCCACTGCAGAGTTTCAGGCCCACCCAACAGCAGTCTCAGATTATAACCGCAGCATAAAAGGGCACTCCCCAGAGACCTGACCCCCTCTAGCCTTAATGAGAACAGGAAGGAAATAAATAGAATTCAGAAGGGACATCCCAGATTTAGGAATACAAGCAAGACTATGGGCATGTAAACAAAAAGTGCAGGGTCACTAGAATGGAAGGATGGGAAATGTGTAAGAAGCTCAGGGAGCTTTTATTTTGAGCCTGCTTCCTGCAGCTGGTTGACCCAGGCCTGAGAGAGGGAGGTGAGTACGAGCGACAGCCAACCACAACCGGCACTGTGGATGAATTTGGGTAAAGAAGTGGCTAAGTATATTGCTAATTATGCTTCCAAGATATTGCAGAGGAAGAAAAGAGCAAAACAACATGTTGCCTCTCTTCAACCTGGTGTTTTTTGCACCTGTGTTGGTGTGCCACAGTGTAGGGACAGTTGCATAACCTAGTTGCTATCGATCCCTTGGTTTATTCCCATACTGCATCCTCCCTTAGGATACAGTTTCCAAGTAGGTGTTGGCTATTTCATAATCAATAGCTGTGGGGGAATGAAGGTATCAGAGAAGTCCATACTAAGCCAGCCCCCCAATTCTATATTATTTTTGTCTAAACAAGGAATTACAAAGACTGAAGAAGTCTTAGGGATACAAGTTAAACCGGAAACGCCAAACCATCTATGAACGTGTTGGAAATGCCTTCACATAGTTTTCTGGAATCTACATACCTGACTTAGCTCTAATGATAACCAAGTCTTGCACCGGTTCTGATTCAGCATCCACAGGCAAAGGGATTGGTAGAAGGAGTAAGAGCAGATCACTTTCCAAATGGAATTATGATTTGAGAGAGCATTCTTGATGTGGAGCTGGGTGGGAGGAGAGGGCTGAGATAAATAATAAAGGAATGTGGATCTCCAAGATTTTTAAGGGGGACACAAGAGGTAAAATACTGGCTGACCATATGGGCTATTGTATCCTCGTGTTCTGTACATAAGACGGTTCTGGGAAGCCCTGCGGTGGGGGCAGCTGTCATACTGCACAAGTAAGCGGCAGCACTTGAAGTAGGGTCAGGCAAGTGAAGCACAAAATTTAAGGGAGCATTCCAAAAAGAACAACACCTCAGTATTCAAGAATCAAGTAATGAAGATTTTTTTCATCAAAAATAAACATTGGGGCTTCCCTGGTGGCGCAGTGGTTGGGAGTCCGCCTGCCGATGCAGGGGACATGGGTTCGTGCCCCGGTCCGGGAAGATTCCACGTGCCGCGGGGCGGCTGGGCCCGTGAGCCATGGCCGCTGAGCCTGCGCGTCCGGAGCCTGTGCTCTGCAACGGGGGAGGCCACAACAGTGAGAGGCCCGCGTACCGCACAAAACAAAACAAAACAAAAAAATAAAAAATAAAAAAAACATTGAATGCAATACTTAATAAAAACTCATGTAAAAATCCCTGATGAATAAAATAGCAAAATTTTACATATAAACAAGCTGTTACTATTTTTTTTAATGATTCTGTTATACAGCCCTTTCCGATCCACCCTTGGCTCCTGGGTCTGCACTGACATTGCGTCCTTTCGGGTGTGTGTATGAGGGTTGATACTGGTGAGCAAACGAAATAGGTATCACTGGGCTTTATATATAGATACGTTTTTTTTCATTGTAGAGCTTTCACTAATGTTTTCCCTTGGCTCAAAATCTGGGAGGAGATTTCAGTAAGTGTATATAGGTACACACACTTTTCCTTTGCCTCAGGTTCCAACAGGGCTCAGCCTGATACTCAACTGAAGAAGATGTACCGTAAGTAGGACTGAGTAGGGAAAAGCCGAGAACACTTGGACTGAAACCTTGATTCACAGAGGGGCTTTTGAGAATTCAGGATGAGTTGATTGACAGCTGAGCGGCCAGGGAATAACTGGCTGCAAATTCATAAGAATAAGAGCCCAGAACAAAGGAGACAGGTGGACTCCGAGTGGTGATGGAGCCCAGATAGCAGGGAGGGCTTTGGCCGAGGAATCAGCTACTCATTCCAGCCCTGCCTCTAACTCCCCATGGTCCGGCCACGGCAAACCCTTTCTAAGCCTCAGTTTCTACACCAGTAAAACAGAGTGTCTTCTGACTTGCTTTAGCTGGGGGCCCTTTCTCCAAATAAATGTAATGTGACAGCCATAGTTAGAAGTATGGCTGATTTGGTTGAACCTGGGGTGTGAAACCAAGACCCTGACCTGTTCAGCTTTTCCTGACTCCACCATCTCAGGGCTCTTCAGAGGACAGTTTGAAACACTGTATTAGGGGATCATTGATGTCAATTCCAGTCTTAGCATTCTATACAAGCTGAGAAGAAAGCCCTACCTGTATTTTCATGTTGAAATTTTGACAATGAAAGTTTACTCACATCAAAAAACCAGAGGAGCCTCCAGCCTTCGGATTGCACTTCTTCTGGGTGTGCCCTGTTCTGTTTCTGGGCTCTTCAAACCTGCAGGGCTCGTAGAATTAGCAGAAGCATCAGGAGAATTTAGTCAGCCTTGCCATGGCCAGTACAATTATACAGTGAAATGAGGCATGCTGTCAGGATTTTAACATGAAGCAGGCACCCCTGGGAAACACTGAGAAGTGACCAGCCATTGTCTACACATGGCCAAGAGCCAGTGGCAGCCAGCTGGGCCTTCCTTTCAGATAAATATGACAGTTCCAGACCTGTAAATATTCCAGGACTGGAAGGGAATGAATTCTAGGGGTATTCAAAACAACAACAAGGTCCTTGTCATCTTTATTAGAATTGTTATCCTCTTGATTACTGTGGCTGTTATTCAATTGTTATGGATCTTCAAGGACATAACAGCCTTCTCTTAAAACACAGGTGGCAGGGAGGCAGCAGGAACTGCAGAAAGGGAAGGAACTTCAGGGTCTGACAGATCCAGGATGGAACTCCGCAGGTCTACCTCTTACTAGCTGTGTGGTTTCGGTCTGTTTTTTTTTTTTTTTTTTTTTTGCGGTACGGGGGCCTCTCACTGTTGTGGCCTCTCCCGTTGCGGCTCCGGACGCGCAGGCTCAGCGGCCATGGCTCATGGGCCCAGCCACTCCGCGGCATGTGGGATCTTCCCGGACTGGGGCACGAACCCGTGTCCCCTGCATCGGCAGGTGGACATACAGTGCCAGTAGAGCTGTAGTGAGCTCCATCGATTGAACAAAACTTGTACAACCTAAAAGTTTTGAGTTATGCTTTATTCGGGGACCTTACTGAGGACTATAGCCCAAGAGACAGCCTCTCAGATAGCTCTGAGGAACTCTTCCAAAGAGGTAAGGGAGGAACTAGAGTATATAGAAGTTTTTTTTGCTGAAAAAACAAACAAACAAAACACGTAAAAAACAAAAAATAAGCCATGTAGTCAAACATCAAGAGATTACTGCTAAGCACAAAAATGCCAGGCACTTTCTCCTTCTCCTCTTGGGATGCTCACTCTCAGAATCCAGAGTAGGGAGGAAGCCCAGCAGCCTCCCAGAGAAGCCATGGGTAGGAGTTCCAGCCAACAGCCAGTACCAACTTCCAGTCAGGATGAGTCTTCAGATGGTCCTGGTACCCAGTCAGGTCACTTCTGGTTTTCAGGCTACCCCAGCTGATACCATGTAACACAAACTGTCTCAGAGAAACCTTGCTCAGACTGTAGAATTGTAAGGAAAATAAATGTTTTCAGCCACTTAGTTTGGGGTGTTTTTTCTTATGTGGAGCCTGAATCCCTCTTCCCAAGCCGGTGTATCCATCTTCCAGGTACTGTGAGTGTGGGCTGCTAAGATCTTGTGGCCACGCCCTTCCAATAGACTTGCCCTGGGCTGGCTGGGGTCACAGGGGAGGTTATGTCCACCACCCTGCAGTCAATGACTGATTGTCACAAAAGGTGGTCCCCTTGCCTCAAGGCAGCATTGGTTCTGGTACAATTCACACTCCGGTGGTCCCTGTGGGACTAGGCTAAGGCTAGATCCCTGGTGAGGCCACATCCTAGGCTAGCTCTTTCCCTGCCCCATCTCCTTCTCCCCCCACCTTTCTCCTGAGAGCACCCTCAATACTTCACATGTGTTAGAATCCCTGTCTCAAGCTCTATATCTAGGTACCTGACCAAGAACAGGCACTAATGGATGTTTTAAGTAGTGTAGGGGAGAAATTTTTCCATGCCATCTCCTGGTGCCTCCGCTACCCAGAGACGTTAATATTTTGGTGTACATGAAATTATCTAATACTAACGATAGGGCACTTAGTACATTCCCTGGCAGACAGTAAGCCCTCAATAAATGCTAGCCATTATTATCATATCTCCCAGTGCTTTTTTATATATTTGATAATCACGTTTTTATTGAGCACATATTAAGTGTCAGGCACTATTCTAACAATATATTTCATGTGTAACACACTTAGTCACACAGCAGTCCTATCTAGTGGGCATTACCATGAAAATCGAGGCAACTGAGGCCCAGAGAAGTTTAATAACTGATCCAAGGATACACAGCAAATAAGCAACACAGTTAGATGAGTTATATATGTCTACATTATATTTTAATCATCATTTCAATGATTACTTCTTTGTGGCAGATTGCTTCAGTGTGAGGCTGGATACTTTGCTGCATTTTAAAGGACTCAAGTATGCATAGTAATTCACTCCAGCTGTGACTGTCCCCTCCCTGTCCTGGGAAGTACTCTGCTCGTAATTTCAGATGGGTCTCTCTTCCTGGAATGGCCTCACCTCTTCTCTAATTATCCAGATTCTAACCTCCCTTTAAGAGCCACATCAAACCTTATCTCCCCATGTAGTTTTTCCTGATCTCTCACTGTCCTTCACCTCTTCAGTTACGAACTCCTACAGCTTTTATTGTATGTCATTTCTGTCCCTAACAATTTCCTGCCACCACCGGCCCTGACACATTTCCTTTCAATAGAGGTTATGCTTACAGATGGGTCTGTTTCCATCAGCTAGACTGCAAGCCTTTTAAGGACAGAATCGAGACTTCTTTGCTGTTTCTCCAGTATCTCCTGTAGTGCCTGGTACAAAGGAGATTCTTCACAAAAATTTGTTGATTGGATGAATGAATCAACAAACTATTTCATGTGTGTGTGTATGTTTCTTGTTTTTTTGTCTGGATTCTAAGGCCCTTAAGACCCGGACCCGGTTTTCAGTTTCTTTTAAGACCCTCATGTTTAGCAAATGGTAGGACCAGGACAGAAATATTCATGGAACTGAACCAGAATAGTCTGTCCTAAAGATGGGTCACACTGTGGTCTTGCTCTGGGAAAAGGACAGCTCTCTATCAAAGGGAAGCAGTCCCATGTGAAATCTTACATGGAAATAAGAGAAATTTTTAATCTCTGAGTTTGGTGTGTGGCTGGCCCTTGTTGCGTGCTGTTTCCATAACTCTGCATGTGACCGAATGTCCTTGACTTGACCTTGTGGGAATATGTAAACTGTGGGATTCAAGGGGGGGATGTTTGTGGGAGGAGGGGACCATGTGATGTGGCGCAAACTTTGTTTGTAATTCCCTGACTCAGGAGTGACTTCTGGGCAGTAGCAAGAGGTGACCCCACGAAGAGCCTTGCCGGCCTCTTCAAAGACAAGACGTTTTACGGAGAAGTCCCCCTGCCAGCCTGACCGGCAGTGGAGGACAAAGGGGCAGCTGACTGCAGGTCTCATCCTGACCAGCACCAGCTTTTCTAGGCTCAGTTTTAGCATGACGTTTCTCCTTCAGGAGGGGAAAACCTGAGCTCAAGGAATACAGCTGTGTCTCTTCGTCCTGCAAGACCAGATTCACGTATCTCTATAAATAAAAACTAATTTTTAAAATGCATCAAAGAAAAAAAAATTGGGCTTCCCTGGTGGCGCAGTGGTTGAGAGTCTGCCTGCTGATGCAGGGGACACAGGTTCGTGTCCCGGTCTGGGAAGATCCCACATGCCGCAGAGCGGCTGGGCCCGTGAGCCATGACCGCTGAGCCTGCGCGTCTGGAGCCTGTGTTCTGCAATGGGAGAGGCCACAACAGTGAGAGGCCCGCGTACCGCAAAAAAAAAAAAAAAGGTATCAAAGAGCTGGCAAGTCAAAGTACCCCAGTGCACACTGTTCCAACACGGACCATCTCACCTCCCGCACTTTCCAAGTTTATCTATTTTGCAAGCATACATGATCACTTGATCAAAGTTGGGCCTTTTTCAAAGACATATAAATTTATCTTTAAAGAATAGGGAAGAGGCCGTGAAGTACAGGGGGTTAGGAAAGTTCATTATGCTTTGGAGAATGTTTCAACCTTGATCTTAAAGCAGTGCCCAGAAAGCTTCCCATTCAACCTCAAGGTCACTCGCTGTACCGCGCTGCTTTAGGTCAGAGAGGATGAGGGCTCCTTGGATTGGGGTCAGGGTTGGGATTGGGTAGGGAGAAATTCTGGGCATTCACAGCTGTAGGAAGTGCTTGTTTTCTCTTCATTTTGTTTTGCTTAAGAAGAGAAAAGAAGTTCACGTCTCTTTGAAGCCCCATGGGGCTGTTTTCACTGTGAAGGCACAGAGAAAGCCCATGATTGTTCCTGGAATGCTGGTCTCACCATTTATTGTCCTTGGATTTAATGCCTGCTTTGCATTTGGAATAAAGATTCATTCATTTCTGTGCCAAGAAATAAAGAATTCTATTGTCTCCCTGCCCAAATTGTTTCAAGACCATCTTTTTTTTTTTTTTTTCCTGAGGCTGACAGGGCCAGATAACATCTTGCTTGGCCCCATGATCTGGTCTCCAAAGGAGATGTTGTGCCCTTTTTGGTCTGAGCTTTGCTGCCACAATCATGTTACACAGAGCAGACCTGTCCCCTTGGTACCAGGAACCTTGCCCCTTTCACGAGGATCCTTAACAAGCTCTGCGATTGCCAGACCAGACTTGCACTAATTCTCCACCATAAGGACAGCTGTGTCACTTGAATTAGCAGGTGATGATGAGCCTTGGGTGGCCCCTAATTCGATCCATGGGGAGAAAGGAGTGTAGCGGTTTTGCATGCTGTAACATGCTCCATCCCAGAATATTCTTTGATGACTCACCAAAATAAAGGCCAATCTAATTAAAACGAACACAGAAGTGTGGAAAAATAAAGGGCAAAAGAAGTTCCAAGGAAGCTGGTTATCTCTTCGGAGGAAAACTTCCTCTAGGGGCTGTAGCCAAAACAGTTTTTAACAGAGTGTTCTTAGGTAGTTTCATTCCAAGCATCATGACAAAGGTCATGTTGCCTCTTCCGCATTTGCTCTCCTAAGCCTTCCTCCCTCCCCTCAAGCCCCCTCTGCCAGCAATCCTCCTGGCCTCTAGCCGGGGGGAGAAGATGAAGCCACCTGGAACCCTACACTTGGCTCTTTTCCTCCGGTTTCAGACAAAGGCAGCCTCTCTCCAATTTACTGCTGGTGCCTCCTGTTGTGCTGTTCATCCGAATGTATCCTCCAGGGGCTGGTTCCCAGGTATGTCTGCTCTGCACTGTAGTGTCCTTTTCTTAGTCACCTGGCTCCATTTCCATATGCTATGAAGACGCTCAAGTCTCTCTCAGCTCTTAAAAACACCCTCCCTTAATCTGTCTTTCTCCCCATCTCCCCCGATAGCTTCCCTTTCTCTCCCCTTCCCAGATAAGATCTTTCAAAGGATGCTTTATATTAAACACCTCCACTTCTATCCACACTTTACCTGCTTCACTCTTCACGACTACGGTATCCTCTTTAAACCCTCAAACTCCCTGACAACAAGCTTCCCACTTCCAGCTCCCAAGGCCATGAAAACGATTGGAAGAAGACACTAAGGACCTAATTGTCAGAGGCAAAGAGCTCATTTTACCCTCCGCTTGTTTGATTTTATGTAGTAGTTGTCTCCATGGTCACTCCTTTCTTCTGGAAATTCTACTCTCCATTTCTAAGACACCACCACCTCCTAATTCTCCTTTTCCCTCTCTGGTCATTCCTCTCCACATCAACCCTCAACTGTTGAAGCTCTTCAGGATGCCTGGATCTTATCCCTTCTTAGTTTCTCCTGGTAATTTCTCCCATGTCCGTGGTTCACCTCCTACCTGCGTACTGATGACCCCTACGTTTGTATCTCTACCCCACGTTTTGCCCTAAGTTCCAACTGCTTCCTTCAAGATCTCTTCTCCTGGAATACCATACAGGCAGCTCAAACTCTACATACTCAAAATTGCACTCATCTTTCCTGTAAAACCTGTACCCTGTACCCCTCTTCCTCCTGTACCCCAATCCAGGAAAGAGCACCACCATTCATCTACTCACCTGAGTCAGAAACCTGGGCGCACATCCTGGCTTTCTCTCCTTCTCTCATCTCCTATGGCTAGTCGGTTACCAAATCTTGTAGACTTGACCTCCACAGCACCTCTGCTACGTATCCACTGCCCTCCTTTTCCGCCGTCCTTGACTTTTCCCTGGATTATTAAAATGCTCTTCGTGCCTCCCGTTTTTTTTGTCTGCAGTCTACCTCCTACAAAGCATCTGGGGTGAACTTCCTTCAGTGGCTCTCTATTGCTTTTCATATGAGGCCCGTACTCTTTAGTGGGACCAAGAAATCATGCAGCCCCCGCCTACCACTCAGTTCTCTAGTTTCATCTCTCATCTAAACCTCTTGCACTCCACTCCCCACAGAGACAGGCTAAACATGCATTCTCGGGCTTCCCTGGTGGCACAGTAGTTAAGAATCCGCCTGTCAATGCAGAGGACATGGGTTCGAGCCCTGGTCCGGATGGATCCCACATGCTGTGGGGCAACTAAGCCCGTGCGCTGCAACTACTGAGCCTGCGCTCTAGAGCCCGTGCTCCGCAACAAGAGAAGCACCTCAACGAAGAGTAGCCCCTGCTCTCCGCAAATAGAGAAAACCCGCGCACAGCAAGGAAGACCCAATGCAACCAAAAATAAATAAATTAAATAAATAAATTAAAAAAAAAAAAAAAAACATGCACTCTCTTTTCACTTTGCCCAGAATTATGCTGTCCCTTTTCTGACTTTTCCAACTTGCTATTGGTCCATTTCCCTCCACCCTAAACCCACTGCAGGGACGCATTATCTACATATCTGTTTTAGACCCAATTCCAGAGTTATTTCACCTCTAATCCCTAGGAGACTTTTCCTGAATACTGACCCATCCCTTACCTCCAGGCGCCACCAAGGGTACCTTCCTTTGAGTCTCACGGCTCTCTGTACACTCTTTCACATGGACTCATAGCCCTTTATTACCAGCATTGCTCATTTTTGTTTCAGCATTTATCACAGTGCCAAAACTAAATAAATGTTTCTCTGAGTGAGTGAATAAATGAATGAAGGAATGAATGAATGAATAGACTCTCAACCATTTCCAGTTGGACAGGTGTAACTTACAAGTCTCAAGTATTAACCACTGTAGAGCTTCGCCTGAGAGGATGTATGCTATGAGAAAGGAGTTAAAGCCATTTGGCTTACCCAATATTTTTAATAATCAAGAGTATGAATTTTCTCCTCCTTAGCATTTGTGGAGTGTTTACTGAGTGTTAGCTAGCACAAAACATTCCCTGCTGTTAGTCAAACATTAAAATGGCTAAGCGCTTTTAATGCACTTTAATATTTTGAAGATAAAATTACAGTTTTGGGTCAGGGAACACTTTCACAATTTGGATTTATGACTTTTGCAAATGGATTTGTATTTGACTGTCATGTACTAGCAACACAACTAATTTGAATGTGTGTTCTGCTATTTTATTTTTCATAAGCACAGGCTCACTGAAATCCTGTGAGGCTGTGAGGAATGCATCTTCAGGTTCATCCATGTGAAATATTTGCCTAAAGGTGGCAGCAGAAAGACACATCATACCTGCGACTACGTACTGAGCATATATACTCTGCATATACTCTGTACCAGGCACTTTCATTCAATCATTTCAATAGCCTCGGGATGCAGGGGTTCATTTATGAAAGAGGCTTTACACATGCCATTCGGTAGAAGGATTCCTGTTCAGCAGTGGGGTTTTTTTTTTTTTTTTTAACATCTTTATTGGGGTATAACTGCTTTACAATGGTGTGTTAGTTTCTGCTTTATAACAAAGTGGATCAGTTATACATATACATATGTTCCCATATCTCTTCCCTCTTGCATCTCCCTCCCTCCCACCCTCCCTATCCCACCCCTCCAGGCGGTCACAAAGGACTGAGCTGATCTCCCTGTGCTATGCGGCTGCTTCCCACTAGCTATCTACCTTACGTTTGGTAGTGTATATATGTCCATGCCTCTCTCTCGCTTTGTCACAGCTCCCCCTCCCCCCTCCCCATAACCTCAAGTCCATTCTCTAGTAGGTCTGTGTCTTTATTCCTGTCTTACCCCTAGGTTCTTCATGACATTTTTTCCCCTTAAATTCCATATATATGTGTTAGCATACGGTATTTGTCTTTCTCCTTCTGACTTACTTCACTCTGTATGACAGACTCTAGGTCTATCCACCTCATTACAAATAGCTCAATTTCGTTTCTTTTTATGGCTGAGTAATATTCCATTGTATATATGTGTCACATCTTCTTTATCCATTCATCTGATGATAGGCACTTAGGTTGTTTCCATCTCCGGGCTATTGTAAATAGAGCTGCAATGAACATTTTGGTACATGACTCTTTTTGAATTTTTGTTTTCTCAGGGTATATGCCCAGTAGTGGGATTGCTGGGTCATATGGTATTTCTATTTGTAGTTTTTTAAGGAAACTCCATACTGTTCTCCACAGTGGCTGTACCAATTCACATTCCCACCAGCAGTGCAAGAGTGTTCCCTTTTCTCCACACCCTCTCCAGCATTTATTGTTTCTAGATATTTTGATAATGGCCATTCTGACTGGTGTGGGATGATATCCCATTGTAGTTTTGATTTGCATTTCTCTAATGATTAATGATGTTGAGCATTCTCTCATGTGTTTGTTGGCAGTCTGTATATCTTCTTTGGAGAAATGTCTATTTAGATCTTCTGCCCATTTTTGGATTGGGTTGTTTGTTTTTTTGTTATTGAGCTGCATGAGCTGCTTGTAAATTTTGGAGATTAATCCTTTGTCAGTTGCTTCATTTGCAAATATTTTCTCCCATTCTGAGGGTTGTCTTTTGGTCTTGTTTATGGTTTCCTTTGCTGTGCAAATGCTTTGAAGTTTCATTAGGTCCCATTTGTTTATTTTTGTTTTTATTTCCATTTCTCTAGGAGGTGGGTCAAAAAGGATCTTGCTGTGATTTATGTCATAGAGTGTTCTGCCTATGTTTTCCTCTAAGAGTTTGATAGTTTCTGGCCTTACATTTAGGTCTTTAATCCATTTTGAGTTTATTTTTGTGTATGGTGTTAGGGAGTGATCTAATCTCATACTTTTACCTGTCCAGTTTTCCCAGCACCACTTATTGAAGAGGCTGTCCTTTCTCCACTGCACATTCCTGCCTCCTTTATCAAAGATAAGGTGACCATATATGCATGGGTTTATCTCTGGGCTTTCTATCGTGTTCCATTGATCTATCTTTCTGTTTTTTTAAGCAAGAGCCTGCTTTGCTTTTGGTGATGTCTTTGGACAGAGTGTGGTAAGGAGGCAAAGGTGCTTATCTGTGAACCCTTGCCAATCAATGGCCTATGGTACCTGCCAATCACCTTGGGTATTGCTCTGCCCTGAGACCTCCATCCTTCTCTAGCCACCCAACATAAAGACCTGGTTGTGTCATTCTACCCTGCTTCTTTCACCACTGGTTTCCATCTTCCTGATGACCTAAATGTCACTTTGTTTCATCCTCTGAAATTCAACACCTCTGAAATTCAACTTGAGCCAGATGTTCTTTTCAAGGTCGAATAAACTAATCTTCCAGTCTTATAAAATAATCTATGTTAACGGGTAATGGGGGAGAGTCAGAGAATCTCTATCTTTCCCATTCATATAGAAAATTTGTATTAAACGCCTTCTTGAAATGATGTCACACAGTGTCAGTGTCATTTAACCAAAGGATGAGTCTTTGGGTAAATGTCAAGGTATGATGTGGGAAAGGGTCATGTCACAGTTGGCCGGAAGATACACTAGCGTAAGTAAAGTGAGAGGCCCGGAGGTGAGAAAATGCCTCAAATTAGCTAGAACAGTGCTGTCCAGTAGAAATATCATGTCAGACACATAGTCACATATGGAATTTAAAATTTTCTAGGAGCCACAGTGCAAAATCGTAGAAAGAACCAAGTGAACCAAATTTTAATAATACACTTTATTTAGCCTAAACAATTCAAAATATCGTCATTGCAACATATAATCAACACAAAAGACATGTATGAGATAGTTTACATTTTTTTACTACTATGTCTTTGAAAGCTAATAATATGTATTTTATACATTGGATGAGCCATATTTCAAGTGCTCGATGGTTAGTGGCCATCCTATTGGATAGCACAGCTCTAGAATCCCAGGGCAGAAAGAAGACTCAAAGTCATTAAATCCTACAATTCTCTGAGGTTCAAAAACCCCTATAGAGCATCCAGGTGAAGTGTCTGTTCTGTCCATGGGTGAGCACATTCTGTAACAGAAAACAGCCCTTTCCAACATTGGGATGTTTTGACCTTTAGCAAGTTTTTGGACTCTGATCCCCCAAGTTCAGAGAAAGGAGAAGGAGAATCTTTCAACAACCTTAAGGCTCTTGTGATCCTTGAGTTTGTGCTTTAGGTTAAGCTTTCCTAATGTTTTCAACTGCTCTCCGTATGAAGGGGAGGATTTCCAGAGTCAGAGGAGGTAAGGCACAATGATTTCTTAAGTGCTTTCCAGCTCAAATGTTCTATGACTTCAAATATTAAGCTGTCACCTTAAAGACTCTGCATAAAGTAGAAGTGAAAACATTCAAAGGAAGAAATAAGGCAAGTCAATGGATGAGACATGTGTTCCTGTCCATATGTTATAGGACCTAGAACCAATTAAAGGGGAAAATTGTGATGTTTCTGACCCCATCAACAGGTTGAATCTAATTCCCCTCTCCTTGAGCATGGAATGGTGTTATGACTCACTTGGAACCCACAGAACTGGGTAAGAGTGTGTTTTGCAGGGCTTTTATTTTTTGTTTGTTTTCTTAAAAACTTGATACTACATTTACCTTACATTTTTTAAATTAACCTTTTTATTTTGAGATAATTATAGGATCACATGGGTTATAAGAAACAGTACAGAATAACCCAGTGTACTGTTAACCCCTAAGAGTAACATCTTGGAAAACTATAGCTCAGTATCACAACCAGGATATTGACATGGATACAGTCAAAATATAAAACATTTGCATTGTTACAAGGGTCACGAGTGTTGCCTTTTTATAGTCATATACACTCTCTTCCCATCCACATGTCCTCCTTAACCCCTGGAAACCATTAATCTGTTCTTCGTTTCTGCAATTGTGTCATTTCAAGGACGCTATATAGAAAGAGTCATAGAGTATGTAATTTTTTTTATTGGCTTTTTTTGTTTTTGCTCAGCGTAATTCTCTGTAGATTCATCCAGGGGTTGTTGCATGCATCAATAGCTTTTTCATTGCTGAATAGTAGTCCATGGTATGGGTGTACCACAGTTTGTTTAACCAGTTACCTGTTGAAGAACATTTGACTTGTTTCCAGTTTGGAGCTGTTATGAATAAAGCTGCTATGAACATTCATATACAGTGCTTTGTATGACCATATGTTTATACAAATGCCCAGGAATACGACTGCTTTCATATGGAAATACAACTGATTTTGCATGGTGATCCTGCAACTTCGCTAAACTCACTTATTAGTTGAAGGAGGGGTGTGTGTGTGTGAGTGGTAGCTTCCTTGAGATGTTTTTATGTAGATAATCACAGTATCTGCAAAGAGGCACAGCTTTAGTTCTTAGTTTCTGTTCCGTATACCTTTTATTTACTTTCTTGCCTTTTAGCGTTGGCAAGAAGTTCCGGCACCACGTTGCAAAAGAGTGATGAGAGTGGATGCCCTTGCCTTGCTCTGATCCGAGAAAAGCGCTCAGTCCTTCACCTCTAAGCATAATATTAGCTGTAGACGTTTTGTAGATGTTCTTTATCAAGTTGAGGAAGTTCCTCTTTATTCCTAGCTTTCTGAGAGGTATTTTTAAAATCATAAATAGATGTTGAATGTTGACATGTTTTCTCGCACGAGTTAATATGATGGTGTGATTGTTCTTCTTTTGCTTTGTTGACGAAAAATTAATCAGTTGATCTAAGAAAGAAATGGAAACTTTTATTCGAGCCAAATTGGAGGATTATAACCCAGGAAGAGCATCTCAGAAAGCTCTGAGAACTGTTCTGCCCCTTAGAAGTCAAGGCACAGTCTGTAAGTTTTTTGAGGCAGAGGACTGTACATCAAACGACCCATTATTGACAGTTTATATCGTCCAGATCTAAGCGCCGTTGCGGTGGGTCATGTGACCCCTTACGAGATCCAGAAGACATGTTATCTTTAAGGAGTTGTCTTGCTGATGCGAGGAGAATGTTGCTGTTTATGATCGAGCAGGTATTTCTGCCAACGGGGGAGGTTTGGTCGACGCCAAATGCAGATACACAGCGCACCGTGCGGGGAGGGGGGAGACCAAAGGGCAGAGAAGAATTTTTGTTTAAATTTTTCTTGTCTTGCCATAAAAATATGAATTTTTGACTGCTGGTCACTGTCACCAGGGACCTTCTCCTGCAGCTCCTAGGCGAGACCTGGAAGACCATAACCCTTGCCTGGTTACAGATTGGGTCAGGACTCTTTGATCACGAATCTCTCCCTCCTCTCCAGCCAAAGTAAGTCTCCAGTCGCCTCTTCTGTCTGTGTCTCATTCCTCCTTGAGATTTGTCACCAGGTCCATATTAAAGGAAGCAGAGAGCTGGCTGTCTCTCTCAGCATCCTTCCAATTTACAAGAAGTCTAAATGGCTGGGGCTGTCCTGTCCTTGCTGGTTATTTCCTTTGAGACAGCAGCCAGAGGAAGGGGTGGGAGTCAAGGCAGGCAGGAAGAAAAATGTTGTTGAACACAGCCCAGCTCAGCAGATGAAAGCCTGCAGGCCTTTGGCTGAGGATAGCATAGAAAGGGACAGGCAGAGCCAATCTTCAATCATTCCTTCTCAGTGTTTACATTAGTGAGCTCTGGGCACTGCCCTGCTGGCAGCCTGGGTATTAGTAGCTGTTGGCTCGTGGCCTGATTGGAAAGAGATTCCAGATTTTGGAGGGAGTTGAGGGAAACAAGAACAACATGTCCTGTTCACTCAGAGAGTATGGAGGCCTCCGGCGTGGTCGTAGGTACAGGGCGCTCAGCTGCAGGGTGATGTAGCCTCCGACACCCAGGGCCACATGTGTCAGGAGAATCCCAGATCTGGAGCTGCAGGCGGTCCTACGTTCGGGTATGGTTCCACCCTCTGACCTCAGCTGGGGAAAATGGGAGCTTGCCCCGTTTACAGATAAAGCAACCAAGGCCTGGCCTTATCTTGGGATATACAGCTAGAAAGTAGATTGAGGGAGAAGGATGGTAAAGTAGAAATGCAGTCTGTGGTCCCCTCTGTCCCCTCCTGGGGACACTCTGGCAACCTGGCCAGCCTGGACCAGCATAAGCGACACTGGGGAAATAGTGCTCTCCTGTCTGCCCCATATTTACCCCAACCCACCCAAATGCCACCACCTCCTTTTCAGGCACTGTCAGCATCTAATAAGCCTATTGTCCAAGGCTTAAGTGTGTAGTGTGGGTTACTTAGGGGAAGCCATTCCCGTAAGAGCTGGAGTAGTCAGGGAGAAAGTAGCCAGGGAGAAGAGAGCTTGATGCAGGCTTTAAAGTTGTCGACTGAAAGAAAATGCACACCCTAAAAGCTGAGAATTATGTTTGATTCACAGACTTGGCCTTGCTGAGGACTAAAGCCCGGGAGGCAGCCTCTCGGTTAGCTCTGAGGGACTGCTCTGAAGAGGTAAGGGAAACGTCAGGATCTAGGAATTTTTGCAGCAAAAACCAGGTAGTCGGAACATCCAAAGACTACTGTTAATCAAAGAAAACCAGACATCTCAAGTTAATGATTTAGCACTTTTCTATGTACCGGAAGATGCAAGAGTCTGGGCTTGTTGAAATCACTCCTTTGATATGCACCTTAATTATCTAAGGCCGGTATCCTGTTTTTCTCCACCCTGAACCCCTCAGGGTACACAGCCCCGGGCTGGCTGCAGTGGCTGGTGGCTGGATGGCTGCAATATCCTTTGTTTACTGATATGGCAGGCGACATTCTTCATCCACAAAGTCTGCGTAGGACTTGAGGAGATGGAGAACAGGGAAATGGGCATTCCAGGAAGCTACTTTTTAAAAGCGTTTATTAAATGCTAGTCATTAGCAAAGCACTCTACACATATTACCTGATTTAATCTTCACAACAACCCTATAAGGTAGGCATGAATTTTCCTAGGTTTATGAATGAGGCTGGGGGAGGGAGGCAGTGAAATATTTCATTCAGTATCATCAGATGATGAACCCAACGTATGTCTCCCTGAGCCCTTATTCTTGACCCCTGCCCTATACCGCCTCTCATGGTGGAACAGGAGAGACAAGAGGGTGTCCTGAGATGAAAGGGGAGTGGAGATTGATTGGCAGAGTGGGTGCAATTGACATACATTTTTTGTGATCAGACATGGGTTAGGTGCTCAGTACTCTTTTGGGCATCTGCTGATCTAACACTTAGCCATTATACTAATGCTCTAGAAAATCCTGCTGTGACAATGGAAACGGCATCCTCCAAATTCAGGTTCAAATGGTGTAGGGTCAATTCATTGGGAGGCTAACGAAATGACCTGGATGAATCTGCTCATCATCAGTCCTATTTGACCCGAATTCCTGTTATAAGTGACGTGGTATCACCCTTCTGTCTATTTGTTCGTGACCTTTTTTAACTTGTATGTTCCCTGAGGATGAAGATTGTTAGTATTTAGCTCAGTAAGTCCCTCAGTAATGGAAGGAACTCTCCATGGGCTCTCAAGTTGAATTAATTAAATCAGATTTTTTAGTGGTAATAATTTCACAGTATATGCATATATCAAATCATCCCATTGTACACCTTCAACTTACACAATGCTGTATGTCAATTATATCTCAATAAAGCTGGAAAAAGAAGAAAACATTTATTTTCAGCCATGTGATTTTGAGTAGAGTTACAGAGAAGTTAGACTCAGAGCCTCCATTGTCTCCTTCTCAAATGGTTGAACGTTTTTTAAGGACCTAAAATCCTTAAAGGATCTAGCAATTTAAATTTATATTCTGGGACCCAAATGAAACCTCTGAAGTGACATCTCTTTTAAACAATAGGCCCACAAACTTTTATGCATTGTGCATATTGGAGAGGAGATTCGTCCATTGAAATGTCTCAAGACTTCTTGTAAAGTTTGCTTTCCTTAAGGTCTTGTGATTCCTAAATTTGGACAGAGAGGCACTAAGGCATGATTTCAAGATCAATCATGAAAAGCTCAGGAACCCAAGGTGGATAGACCTGACTTCCGGGGTCAGCTTTGCCACTGGTTGTGTGACCTTGGGTCAGCTGGCTAAACGTTCAAAGGCTTGGTTTCATCCTTGTGCAAGGGAAGAAAAAACGGAACCCATCATAGGTGGTTGTTGTAAAATTTACTTGAGAAAATATATCCAGAGGATTCCCTGGCACTAGGCAGTGTCCCATAAATGTGAAACTAGAAGATGAAATAAATTAGTGGTACTGCCTCGGCTATTTTCATTCAGAGGCTATTTGCGTCTCCTAGGAAGGGGTAGGTGGCAAAGGAGGCCGGGTGGGTGGCGGAAGTGCTGTGGTGTGTTTGTTGTGGGACAACGGCATGGAAAACCACTTTCATGTGTTGCATGAGTCGGTGGGGGAAGTGCACAGGTGCTGTTACCCCTGGAGAAATTCACTGCCTCCCGTCCCGAACCCCCGCCCCAGAGAGAGGGAGAATCCTCACATGTTCGCCGAAGGACAATTCTCCTTGTTCCTTAGTACAGAAACCTGTTCTGTGAATCATTACACCTCTTTCCCAAAGGCCACCCAAGATGGTCTACCCTCAGCCGAAAGCTTCTTTTCCTTGGATTTTGTTTCTGGACTCTTGTGTGCAAGCCAATACCTGAAAGTGCCCTAATGACTAGAACTTATATGAGTACCTCTGAGTGTATTCCCCATGCCTAAGTGGTCCCTCTGAAAAGACACTGCCCTTGGAGACCTCTTGGGATGTTGGGTCATGGTGAACACAGTAATGATGCTTGGTGAGTAAATCTGAACGGTCCAGATATTGTTTAGCTAGTCAGAGTTGTTGGGGGCAGTTGGACGTAGTGTTGGGCCCGTCATGTGCTGTGTGTCCTCTGATTGAGGTCGTAGGAGTCATCTGTGGGATGAGGGTGGCTAAGGTGATGCAGGTGAAGCGCTGGAAACTTTCCATACCATTGACCAAGGATAGCAGGTTTTGATCTGTTGATGGCTTCTGTGTTATGCCTGTACCTCCTTGATTCTTATCTATTTCTGATGGGTTAACTAGATGGGTCGCAACAAAAGGGTATAATTTTATGATTTTTAAAGAACGTGGTAAAAATTATGTGGAGCCCTGGAAGAGCAGCATGAAAAATCTGGAACTGTAGACTCTGGGCTGGACCGTCTATAGCTAGTTAGCTTGGTGCAACCGTTCATTTTATGTGTCAAGTCAAATGGGACACAGCGTCCCCAGATATTTGGTCAAACATTATCCTGGCTGTGTCGATGAGGGTGTTTTGGGATGGGATTAACATTTGAATCGGTAGACTGAAAAAAGCAGATTGCCCTCCCTAATGTGATGTGTGGCTCTCATCTAATCAACTGAAGACCCGAATAGAACAAAAAGCCTGACCCTCCTGTGAAGAGAGAGAACATCCCCTGCCTGATTGATTGATATGGGACACTGGTGTTTTCCAGACTTGGACTGAAACCTCTGCTCTTCTGGGATCCTGAGACAGCCAGCTTTTAGGCTGGAACTTACTTACACCATTGGCTCTCCTGATTCTTCGGCCTTTGGACTCAGCCCGCAGCTACACATTGGCTCTCCTGGGACTCTGGCTTGTCAACAGCCCATCTTGTACTTCTCAGCCTCATAATCCCATGAGCCAAGTCCTTATAATAAATCTCTTTGGATCTATATAGATGTATACGTATTTCCTATTGGTCCTGTTTCTGTGGAGAACCCTGACGAATTACACTTGGTAAATTATGCATGCTTTTGTCTTGTGTTAGTATCTTCAGGCATTCAATGGGTCACTTAAATTTGCTTTTCTGCATTTAAGTATCTGCACCCCAAACGCTGACCCGCTGCCTAACAGTGAGCTGCTGTATGTGAAGGAACCAAAAAAGGGAATATGGATTTATAAAGATAAATTTAGACCTCCTCCTAAAAGCTTCTAAATTTATATGGATTTTTTTTTAAAGTTTTTGTTACAGAGTTTTGCACATGACAAATTACAAACTAGGTCGCCAGCTTGCAAAGTGTAAGCATGAGACTGTGTCCAATCAATTTATGAATAAAGGCATACAGAATATATGCAAGGAGCACTAAATTGGAGACTATTCTGCATAAGAGTGTGCTTTGAGGTCTAACAATTAAAGTTAAGGCAAATTAAAGGCACTCTTTTAAGAGGGGTTAAAATTACTTCCATGAGATGCTGCCACGTGCTGAAGACAAAATAAGTTCAGCAAAGGGTTAAAAATTTAATATATGATAACACTGTGTTTGTTGGTTTACTAAAATAAGCAGGAAAACCAAAAGTTAGAGCCCCGATCTGTGGAAGATGACATCATAGGGCAAATTGGCTGTCCCACCACGTGGAAGTGAGAGGGGACCCGCAAGTGTGGCATAGCTTAAGGTTTTGATTAAGTTCTTATGATATTGAGGTTATTATTCTGCTTGTTGCTTTTATTGAATGTAAGCAGGTAACAGGCATTGGAAATGTTCATTGTAACGTATAACATTGTTCTCAATTTTTTTAATGCATTAGTGCTCTTTCCCATGCAAAACTGTCAGCTCCTTACATCCTGGGACCTGGTTGATTTCTTATTGTGTCTCTAACAGTATTTAGATATTAGTACTCTGTGCCGGGCTCCATGCATAGAGGGTCTCGGTATATACTTGTTGAATAGAATTGAGTTTATCATCCATTCAAACAGGCATGGAGACACTATAATTCAAAGTAGGATGAGTACAGATGTAAACCAAAGAAGGCATTCCTTGTATTTGTACAGCATTGTTCTTGCACAGAGCACAACTTCCTTGTTATACCTTACAGGCTCAGATATCACGCTAAGAATGTTATATATATTCTGAGTAGTATTCCATTGTACGGCTATATCTGCATTTGTTAGTCCCTGTGCCTATTGATGGAGATTTGAATTGTTGCCAGATCAGCAATTATTACTAAAGCCGCTATGAACATTGCATACAATTCTTTGTGTGGATAGATTATTTTCATTTCCCTTGGGTAAATATCTAGAAGTGTGTTATGAAGCTACAGCAAATAGTGTTGAGCTGGTTCTTGAGTACATACAGACGAATGCCAGGAATGTAAAGTCCATACATGGACACAAAGAAACATGGGAATTTCATATTTAATAAAGGTGGTACTTCAAATCAATAAGGAAAAGATGAATTATTCAATCAACAGCGTTGGAACAAATGGGTAAATAGCTGGAGAAAAAGTTACTAGCTTTAATTGCTTTGGCTGGTTTAGACTATGCATTATAAGAAAAAGACGGCTGTTCTCAAAAAGGAAGAAAAGGACAAAAAAATAAGTCCCCAAACTCCAGGATCTGTCAGACAGAAGATGTAACTAATTCCCATTTCTAACTGGAAAAATATAAAACCGAGATGGCCTTTGAGTGATTAAGGCCAATTACTACTAAGCCTCATGACAAGAAGCAAGTCAAGGGTATGACCATCAAAACCTTTTGCTTAAACATCTGGAATAATTAAGGTGGTTCTAAGTAAATCCTTTCAGTTGGACAAAATTGCTCCGGGAAAATAGACCAAAGGTACGGCTCTCCCACCAAAGCCTGATATGCTCAAGATACCTGCCTGGAAAAGAACTGGGGCATAACGATTGGCACAAAAAGCTAATTGAATAAAATAGATAAAAAGCCAACTACGTTTTTAAGAGAGTTACACTGTCAAGAGAGCCACTAGCTGTGCTAAAAGGGGTTCTAACTTCTTTATCTAAGACCACAAGCTTATTCAGCATATTATTATCTATCAGACAAGTTCTCACAAAAGTTTTACTGCATTACATAGATTGCCTTCAATTTAGTCTCCTGTAACAGTTTCTTTGCTGCCCATTAGCTAGACCAGAAGCAAATGCCATTAATTTTCAAATTGCTCTTATGGAACTTTTTGCCCCACTCTTGGAACTAATTTCTGTATTAGCCAACTAAGTCAATGGTGGTAACAATGGAAAAGAGTGAGTCACTTATAATATACATACAAAATATTTTCCCAAATAATTATTTATATTTGGATGCTCTTTATTGTGGTTTTTTGCCATGAAGAATCCCTCCCACCTGTTTATATAGTCAAATACCGTTTGGTTCTCTTTGTCATTCTGGGTTATCGTTTTACTTTGAAAAGGTTTTGTCATTAAATCAACAAATTAAGGGACATAAGAGCAACAGCTCCTTGTTTTCTTCTAGTATTTTTATAGTTTCATATTTTAACATTTTTAACCCAGATGAAATTGATTCATGGTGGTAACAATTTCAGTTGTTAAAACAAAAAGGGTTTATATTTTGTGCATATAACGTATTTTAAATAAATAGAAGCCATGACACCTATTGATGGACTTTTGTATTGCTTCCAATTTTCACATATCACAAGTAATTCTGCATTGGACATATTTGTACAGATATCATTCTGCACGTGGGCAAGTATATCTGTAGGTTCTCTTTCTAGAAAATAGAATTGCTAGGTTAAAGGATATGTACATTTTAAAATTTGGCATAGACTTATTGATTTATACTCCCACTAGCTATATATGAGACTGCCTATTTCCTCCTACCCGCAACAATAGCATTAACCTTTTTGCTCTTTGCCCCACCTGAGAGATGAAATGTAATATTTCATTAATGTTTTGTTTTTTATTTTTTCAAGTTAGATTAGACTTTTCCTTGCTTTTCATATATTTCAGAAGTCTTTTTACCTCTTTTTTTTTTTTTTTCATATCCCTTTTTCCATTTCTCTCTTTGGTTGTATTAACAATGGTTAAAGAAGACAATTTAGTTGATCCAAACAAGCTTTATTTAACACTTCATGAAGTAGACAGTCTCCATTCGGAAAGGTGCACAATGGGGTAGAAGGCAGGAAGCTTTTATAGGTAAAGAATAAGGAATAAGGAAGAGAAAAAAAAAAACCTATCTGATTGACTGGGGCTGCAGAGTCTACCTTGTTTGGGGTGAAAAAGAACAAGGAAATAAGGGTAGATCCCGGAGCTGGCTTGGTGTTTGGCTAACAGGATAGACTGCATTTCGCGTCAAGTGGAACATTTACGAGGACACAGAAGTCACCCAAGTTTGAGTTTGCCTCTGTGGCACTCCAGGCAGAAGTGGATCCATTTTGGGCCCAGAAAGTTATTTCAACAGACATAACTTTTTCTTATAGATTTATAAGAACTATTTACATAGGCAATAAAAGACTCACTTATGACATACACTGAAAATATTTTTCCAAGTAATTATTTATATTTGGATGCTGTTTTTTGTGGTTTTTGCCGTGAAGAATCCCCTCCCACCTTTTCATATAGTCAAATACCGTTTGGTTCTCTTTGTCATTCTGGGTTATGGTTTCACTTCGGAAAGGTTTTCTCATTAAATCAACAAATGAATGGATATAAGAGCAACAACTCCTTGTTTCCTTCTAGTATCTTTATAGTTCCATATTTTGTTTTAACATGTTTAACCCAGATGAAATTGATTCTGGTGTAAGTTGCGAGGGAGGGATACATATTTGAGGGTGGGTGTTTTTGTAGATGATGATCTGTGAGCTGTGGAACAAGAGTTGTAGCAGATTAATTTTCTAATGAATATATTTTTGTAATTTGGGGTTTTGTACCTCGTTCATGTAAAATCTACCAAAAATTCATTGAACTAATTAAATTCTTTGCTGTGATGAAAGAAAGCAACAGGAACATGGACAGTCTCTGCTCAGCTTCAGTTAAATGTCACCAAGGCAGAAATATGGAAACAGTATTGTCAGACCTGCCCACTTTTCAAAAGAAGCTGAAATCTGGATTTTCATGTGAAATCCCCGGATGTTTAAATGTTAACAACTAATTCAGAGTTTTAAAAACATTGCCTGGGCCAAGCAAACACATCTGTGAGCCAGATGGGGCCCTCAGGGTGCCAGTTTGAGACCTGTGGTTTAGACATGTTTTCCTCTTACCCTCAAAGATTCATTTAAGTGCCTCTTCTAGGGGAAGCCATAGTGTGGTCAGCCTGTATCACAAAGGATTTTAATTGATTGTTGGTGGCCTAGTTTTTCTATTAAACTCAAGCCTTTCTATTAAGTTATAAATTTAGAAATATTTATAGATTTTGAGATCCCCAGGGCCTAGCACAGTATCTTGTACCTAGTAGACATTTAATATGAATGTCTGTTGAATGAATAAGTAGATGAATGAATGAACTCCACTGCAAATAGAATCCCTGCCAAACATTTGGACAAAGTAGCTCAGGTTCTCAGAGGTTACCTCCCCCCAACCCCCCAAGTCCCCCAGTGCACTCATGGCAAGCTGAACATTTGTACCCGATTTTGTTTACAGGTGGCCTCTTCCACGTTGTGAATCTTGGCCACTAGATGTCTCGCTTTGCTTAAAAGACATTCTGGAGCCCTGGGTTCAACTTGTGGTTTGCTACAAAGAAACAATACTTAAGTAAAAAAGAATGCCTTAATCTCAGGCCACATCTTCTACATATGTTTGTCCTCTTGAAGAAGCTGAAGACAGCCACAATATCAAAGAAAAAGTGCCTAGGGATGGAATCAGATTTATTTTGTTCTGGGAGAATTTTTTATCCACAGGAATGCACCCTTGGGGGCACTGAATGACAGTCTGTTGGGTTTTCGCCTCTAATCCAGCAGATTCATGAGTGTTCTCCACAAGTCTTGTTGGTGTTACTTTTCTCTGCTGCTTTCGGCTGGTGGAGAAATGCATCTTCCTGTTAAGGGTCTGGGACTCTAGAACCCGTGTAGTAAAAGCAGAATTCTTGTAAGCTGCATCAGGACCAACTTCCCCCCTGAGGCTGCCCAGATGCTCATCTGACTTCCTGAGCATCACGTGAACACAGGGGATATGCTGGTGTCTGTGGTTGTGTCTTTCATGTGCCCAGTGAGGGTCTGCTGAGCTTGGAAAGGTGGGCTGCTTGGTGCGGTATAATTCTTATTTTCTTCTTCTTCTTCTTATTTTGGCCACACCCACGCAGCCTGCAGAATCTTAGTTCCCTGACCAGGGATCAAACCTGGGCCCTGGCAGTAAAAGCACCTAGTCCTAACCACCGGACTGCCATGGAATTCCCTTTCTTTTTTTAGTGCTCTATAATTCGCGTTTTAAAGACAGGCAGAGTAAGGGGTAAAAAAAAGTTCAATACTTTTATAGCCCATGGCTTTCTCTTCTCAGTGTTACCTCTGGCATTCAAACACAGTACATTCTGAACTGATTAAGGGCAATGGATGGAAGATTGCCCAACCCTGTTAAATGCACCCAGGGCCTTGAATTTAATGATACTTGAAGCTACTTGAATAAAATGGAACTGTGCATTCTATGGGGCTCTGGTGGCTCTCTGACTTATTATGGAAGGTTCAGATGGTAAGAACGCTGTGTCTCATTAGCACCTGAGACATAGCCTTGCCTTTATCTTTTCTTTGGTTATTTTGCAAGTGTTTGACACTTCTCTTTGCATTTCTCATCTGTCTTAGAGAAGCAATGGAGTGTAGGTTCAGAAAACAGACTTTGAAGTCAGCCTGTGTTAGTGTCCTGGCCCACCATTGAGACTACATCACTTTTGATTGTTTTACCATATTTGTAAGACTTACCATATTACTCACTGTAATTTACATTTTACAGTCAACTCTCCCCCTCTTTACTTCTCCTTTCAGTTGTTTTTTGTTTTTGTTTTTTTTTTCGGTACGCAGGCCTCTCACTGTTGTGGCCTCTC
Organism: Globicephala melas; assembly: GCF_963455315.2. NCBI lineage: Eukaryota > Metazoa > Chordata > Mammalia > Artiodactyla > Delphinidae > Globicephala > Globicephala melas. The sequence continues at coordinate 74,576,937 of NC_083324.2, read as the reverse complement.
CCTTTGCGGAGCACAGGCTTCAGACGCGCAGGCTCAGTGGCCATGGCTCACGGGCCCAGTCGCTCCGCGGCACGTGGGATCTTCCCGGACCGGGGCACGTACCTGCATCCCCCGCATCAGCAGGTGGACCCTCAACCACTGTGCCACCAGGGAAGCCCTCCTTTCAGTTTTTCTTTCTAATTATACCTGAATTTTAAAAATTGCATTTAACCCTTTCACAATTATGGAATAAAGCCACTGGAAACAGTTCAGGACATATCCCTCCCTTGAATCACCATGTCATTCAATGTGGCCCTCTGTGTTTGCAGCCCCTGGATCAGAGCTTCTCAAAGACCAAACGCAAAGGATACCCAGCACTTCCGATGGAAGGACACTCCTCAGAGTGGGTACATGTCCTTCGCAGGTCCACCTGCTGATCAAATTCAGATATTGTCTCAAACCCACTCAGGGGAAGATTGCCGTCACTCAGGGAAAGATTGTTGAGGTCATAAGAGTTAGATGACTAGTTCCAGTAACACGATTCTGTTTGCTATTTCCTTTCTCCTAGGCCTCAGTCTTGTTGCTGTTTATTCCTGTGACTCTTCTCTTTTGCTGGGAAACCAAGCCGTCAGACCAAAACAAACAGATGGAGTTAGGAGGCCTGAAGCTCTTCCTCAGCCCCCGGTCTTTCTTCTTGTTCTTCTTCGGCATTTGCAGGATGCTAGACCCAGACTCGCCAAGGAAGCTCTGTGGTCAAGTTCACCAGAGGAAAAAAATGTCAGGTTGACCAGATGGACCAAAACGCATTGGTTTAGCTACCTTTGTACCCTCAGGTGAACAACTTTGTTTCTGCTTCATAGGTTAGTGGGTGAGATTTGGGGGGCAGAAGGAGCATTGCCATTGCATCAGAGCAGCAACACTTCCTCAGCTCTGCCTTCACAGAAGGTGGCTCTTCTTGGGCTCATAACAAAGACATGTCACAATGCCAGCACAAGGCTCAAAGCATGCTTCTTCCTTTTGGTCTTTGTCCTCTGCAGTGATGGGGGAGCCCCATCCCCGAACCAGGAAATATTGAAAAATTCAGCATCGTGTGTGTTAGCATATTATTAGGAGGAAGCTGGAAGGGGTGATTAAATGGCTTGGTGGTGAGTCATCGGTAACCCTCTTTGTGAAACAACCTGAATACTGGGCATACTATGATCTCCTTCTATAAAATATGGAATTAACTATTAAACACATACATTTATTTGAATTCAGGGTTTCACCAAAATCAATGTACTCATGAAATCACTGATGTTTATTGGTTGCCTAATTTTCTAGTATCTGCTGAATGGTTTTGAACTAATAAGAAACTGTAGGGGTCCCTTTGGTTCTGAGGACTATACACCAGCCCCTAGGAAGCTGGTGGGCTTCATGACAAAAAGAGCTGGAAGTGAATAACAGAGCTGCCGTACGAGCTGCCAGCCCTCACCATGCTGAGCTCCACACTGATCGGCCACTTGGTCTGCTCTTCTGCTGTTTCCTTACCCCTCCCCCTCGCCCACCACCCAATTCCATAGCTACTTTCTCCCTAAGTAATGAATAAATTATTAGTCCATTTTATCGACACATTCCCACTGAGATGTCAGTGACTTGTATGTTCCTACAAGCTCCTGAATTTTCATCCAGACAATAGGAAAAGGGCAGCACTGAACTGAAAATATGGCATCTAATCCTAGGATGTTAGACATTGGATCAACTGAGTAAGAGTATATAGTTCTAGAAGTCCTCGACCCTTCGTATTGAATGGAAATTTGGTCTCCACGTACCATTGGTGGATCCCGAAAACAGGCAGAACCCTGCAGAAAAAGCACATGAGGAGAAAGGAATTAACTTGACTAAATGATGAGATCAGCTTTATTCCACCCAGGCTGGTGGGGGACACAGGAGAGATGGTTGATGCCCTTGAACTATTGGAGGTTGTCTGAATGGCTTTGTTCTCTTGACAGCTCTTCCACTGGACCAGATCCAGACCTGGTCATGAAGAGACAGGATGAGGACCAAGTGGCCCAGATGGTGTTGGAAACAAGAGGATCACATTGAGTTTAGGCCTGATTGGCACTAAAGGTTTTCAAAATGAAAATATAGACCCTAATATATGGGGAATATTGTTCACTCTAAAAAAAAAAAAAAAAAAAAAGAGAGAGAGAGAGAGACTTCTGTTAGGTTTTAGTGCCCCGAAGACCATTTTGTCCTTCCTGAGAAAATGGCTGCTTCCTCTTTTCTGATAATAAGAACAATGTATCTGACTAGCTTCCTCTTTTCATTGCTAGGAAGCTCTGTCCCTAGAGTTACATTTTAAATTTACAAAACACTGTAACTACCTCATAGGTTTTTATTTACATTCTTTTTCTTAGTTGACTCCGTACTCTTTTTTTATTTTATTGGAGTAAAATTGCTTTACAATGTTGTGTTAGTTTCTGCTATACAATGAAGTGAATCAGCTATATGTATACCTATATCCCCTCCCTTTTGGACTTCTCTCTCCCCCCACCATCCCACCCATCTAGGTCGTCACAGAGCACCAAGCTGAGCTCCCTGTGCTATACAGCAGGTTCCCACTAGCTGTCTATTTTACATATGGTAGCGTATTTATGTCAAACCTAATCTCCCAGTTCATCCCACCCTCCCCCCCGCACCATGTCCACATGTCTGTTCTCTATGTCTACGTCACTATTCCTGTGACTCTCCACTCTTATAGTTTCCCCTTTTTATAATTCATGTACATACATATAGTTTATGTATAGAACATTTATGTTTCTTTATTTCTATTCTAATGTAATTTTATGCATTAATATTGTAAGCTGCCTCAAATCATTTGTAAGTTATAGAGCGGTTTAAAGTGTCAACTACCTCAAGTCATTGGTAAATGTGGAGTGTCAGCTTTCAAATCGGATGACTCCTTAGAAAGAAACTTATGAAAGAAGTTAGTAAGGTTTAGCTCGAGGTTTTCTAAGGACAAAGAATATACCGAAAGCATTTGCCCTGGGCGTGGACGCCGTTGCTCTCTTTTGCCCACCCCCATTACATAGTATTCCACCCAGAAGTCCGAGGTGCCTTTGTCTGGGAAAGTAGCAGGTTGATTCTTCAGCCTTGAGTGAGAAAGTGGGAAAAGGAAAAATGATATCTACCTCTCCCCATACCTCCCTGGAAAGACCCACCTCTCCCCAGCTGAAACTTATGCATGAAAGGCTACATTCCTTCTGCTTTATGGGCTATGGCCCTGGGTGTCCAGAGGCTGATGTGAAAGCTTGACAGAGTGGCATCATGTGACACGTGAATCTAGGACAGAAGTATCCTGCATTCCCCTAGAGCATTTTTCTCCCATTTTCCTTCTGTGATTTCTGTGTGCTGGGAGAATCATTAGGTCTTGGACTCTGAGCTCTTTCCTCTTACCAGGCCTGTTAGGGACTTAAGTGGGAGGGAGAGTCAACATAAAGGTATTTCTCTCTTCCTTCTTGAAGGGAGTGTGTTCTGGGCTTGTCTGCCTACTGGGCAGCAACGTACTGCAGGAGTTGCTGGTGAATCAGTGGCCTGTACACCTGCCAGCGAGCCCCTGTGGCTCACATATTACGATTATCTTTCCAAACAGAACAAGAAGTGATTGAGCCACGGTTACACCAGAGGAAGGGCTCCCTGGGGCTGTGATGTGAAGAGAGGAATCACAGGTAAGCCTCAAAGCTGTGATTTGATTCCTTAGAATGTGTCTTACTATCATCCTTATCACCTGTTAATCTGAGATGATTTTTCCCCTCCGCATGAGGAAAACTCTGATTTCAATATCCCATTTCCTAAAGAAGGGTAACTAAAGGAAGAGAGAGTGGAAAAAACAATGAGCAGATACGACAGAGTTCAGCTTCTCGGTAATTATATAAATCGAGATGTTTGGTGAGTCTCAGACTAGAGGTTTGCTGACTCAAAGCACAGCCTTCTCTCTGTCGATTGCAACACGGTGACCCCTATTCTTGGGGGTGTGCCTGGGAAATGGATTGACTGGAATAAAGGGTAATTGTTAAAACGTCAATCTCGCGGCTTCCATGAATCAGTCATAGATTTCCCCTCGCCATCTCTTGAAATAAAAATATTCTTGATAGGATCAAGTTTATTTTCACTTTAAGACGAATTAGTTTAAGCTTTGACCTAATTGGTATATTTCCAGGAAGTGCTTCCCAATTTAACTCCTTCCCTAGACTCTAAAACCTCCACAAACTGACCCTTTTAATCCTTTCCTCTGCTCCCTCCCCCAATAAATATAAAGTGATACACTTGAAAATTAGTCATTTTTCTTTTCCCTTTTTTCTTTTTCATGAAGAATTAATTTATGCAAACCTGATATTCTATGTAATCCATCCAGGCCAGATACTAAATAATGAGAAGTTACCAAAGGAGGTATAGGAAGAAGGTCAGGGTGGAGAAATGTGGAAAAATGATGACTTTGGCATTTCCATGGAGAAATCCATTAAACTAGACCTGATAATAACACACATAGGCTGGAAATTACAGAGACAAGAGAGGTAACAAAAACAGATAAAAGTACATTCTATAATTTATCAGAGTATTAGCACAAGCCTTTTGTTATGTTCTTAATAAAACCACTATTAATTATTCAACCATAACCCAAATTTAAAAGGATTGTATATTATGTAGCCACATATAGTACTTTATTCAACCATTAACAAGTAACATCATCTTGAGCAAATTATTTAGCTTTCCTTATTCTGGTCACTTGATTTGCAAAATGATAGCCATGAGCATGAAGTGTTAAAATGAGAGCCTGGGGCTTCCCTGGTGGCGCAGTGGTTGAGAGTCCCCCTGCCGATGCAGGGGACGCGGGTTCGTGCCCCGGTCCGGGAAGATCCCACATGCCACGGAGCGGCTGGGCCCGTGAGCCATGGCCGCTGAGCCTGCACGTCTGGAGTCTGTGCTCCGCAGCGGGAGAGGCCACAACAGTGAGAGGCCCGCGCACCGCAAAAAAAAAAAAAAAAGAGAGAGCCTGTCTGTGTTGAGTCTTAGAAACTTGACTTTCAAACACTCCTATTCTGTGCATGACCACAAGTTGACTGAAATTGTTGCCGACAGGCCTCAAAGGTACATATGTCTTGCTTCTCTAAAAAGACAGTGTATTTCTTTATTCCTTTTTAAAAGCAAGGACAGGGTTCCCATCACAGGGTTTATCTCTTGTGGTGCTGAGGGTTAGGCGAGCACAATACTTTGGCATCCATGTGCCCTCTGGTGTCATTCATTCCACAATTAAAGGGATACAAATATCCTCCTAGAAAAAGTAAATGAACACATTCAATCAAACTAGGGTGTCAGTGACATTTTTTAGCAGCTTGGCTGGGAGCAATTGTGAACTGGATGAAGCAAGAGGATACTGGGTACGGAAGGACACGAGCAGTGGCAGCAGTGTGTCGCCAGGGTGAACGACCCAGAAAGTAGAGGGATGGCATCCCTAGGACAATGTCACTGAATTCACAGTTTTGCTTACAGCCGCTCCTTAAGAAACCACGTTCTACCCAATCTAAACGTATGTCTCTGCCACTTTCAAAATGGTCTGCCTTGTTCTCTTTCTAAAGGTCTTTGGCAGGGAATACCCATAGCTACATAGAGTGTGTTTGAGCAGAGATGTGCTCACAGGATGTCAAGGTCTCCATAGTTCTGGACTGGATACACGGTCTTGATAGCTATGAAAATAATCTTAGAAACCTGGAGGGATGGTGCAAAAGATCTAGAACATCATCCTCTCTCCCATGCCCAGCTGGTTCTAGCCTTGCTGAATTCCACCACTGTAGTACACAGAACTGGGCGGGGAGGCAGGTGGGGTGGGGGTGGGGGGTGGCTTCTTACCCCGCCCCGCCCCAGCAAGCCACAGATAATCTCATCAAGGCTCCAGTTCAACGGCAGATGAAAACCTGGGCTCTGGCATGTTGAGGCCAAAAATCCATAAGAATTAATAAGTGTGAAAGTGCCCTGGCATTTCCTAGAATTATAGTAAATTTCCCATGCACAGTCAGTTGAATGAATAAAATGCAGAGGTGAACAGCCATGAGGTATGTAGCCCTAAAATGTGCAAAATATAGTTAAATCTTGTTGATGAAGGTCATCTGGTCTTCATCGTGTCTCTGGGTCCTCAGTGAGAATGTCAGTCTTTGATCCCCAGAGGCTCACAAACCATGGAAACTCTAGTGTTTTGTTTTGTTTTGTTTTAAAGAAAGTCTTTTAAACTAAAGACTTTAAGTAAAGTCTTGAAGATAATTTCCTTATCACTTGCTTCTTTCTTATAAGACAAAATTTTTAAAAACCTGATCATAAGAATTCCTTTATTATTAGGGATAAGCAGGCATTTACTCTAAGTTTGTGGTGTTAGGACAGCTTTGTCACAACAGAACAGATTCACACCTGCAAAGTTTTGGGTAAAGAGGTTTTGTATTAAGCAGATTATATTTTCCATGACGACTTTTCACACTTGTGTTTGTACGTTAGCCTAATTTTGCTTAAAGACATTCCTGTGTTTAATCTCTTAAGAGAATCAGGCTAATTATTTCTAAGAGAACAACGTATTTCTTAGGCATATAACACTCTTCTACATTGTCAACAAAGATGCCAATTAAGCAAGTAACTAGCAAAAGAAAAGACACAGATAGCATAGAATTTAAAAAATATTTAGGTTAGAATTTTATTATATGACCATGTGCACCTTTAACATTGATAAAGAATTTTACAGGTGGTCTTGATAAAGAATGGTTTAGTCAAGAAATGTAGTTAGCATAACTGGTTATGCATTTGGAGGAAAATGAAAGTAAACCCCTATTTTATACCGAAACCTAAAATAACTCCAGAAGGACTGAGAATTTTAAAGTATATAACAAATGAACTAACTCACTGAAAGAAGCGCTGGCAGATACTATAGGAGGATATGTTTGCCATCTTTTTATAGAAAAAAAATTCTTAGCATGACCCCAATTTAAAATCCATAATGGAAAGGATTGACAGAGACATTCATTGATGAATGTCTTAAACTTTTGTGCCGAACAGGACAACGTAAAAAGTTAAAGACCAAAGACAAATGATGAGCGCCTATCTATAACACGAGTGACAAAGAGCTGATATCCATGCTATGATCAGCTCCTAGAAGCAGTTCTTAAGAAATAGGTGAACATTCCAATAGAAACACTTTGGACAAGGACTTAAATAATCAAGCCAGAAAAAAATATATATAAATGACCAATAAACATCTGAAAAATGCTTAATTTTATTAATAATCAAAGGCATAAAAATTAAAGCAATTAGATAAATATTTGCCTATCAGTTTGGCAAATATCATAAAGATGTTGGGGCCAGTGTGATGAAACAGGCATTTCTACACCTTACCAGGGACTGTAAATGGGTACAAATTAGGAGGGCCATTTGGCCATGTCTATCAAAACTCAAAATGTAATAACCTGGAATTAAAGATGCACAAGAAGAAGGTTAACAGAAGGAACATTTGAGGCAGATTATAGGAGCCTAAATAACAAATTTGCCATGATAACGTGTTAGATTTTCATCTGCACATAACGTGAAGCCCAGAAGGTTTTTGAATGTGGATTGGCATGACATTTGCAGGATAGGTAGAATGCCGGGCAACTGGCTTTATTTCTAGAAAAATCATTTGGGGAATATCATTGGAAAATGTGCTTTTACTTATTAGGAAATTATGATGAAAACACTGTTCATATGCTTAGGGAAGCTCAAAGAATGAGTGTTTTTTGGTAGATTTGAAACAATTGAGGTTTAGCAGTGTGAGCACTGAATGAAAAGTCAGATATTGTTTCACTCTTATTGAAAAATAGATTACGCAAGAACAGTTTGGAACATCTTTAATCTGACCTTTCACCCATGAAGGCCCCACCAAGCCCGTTCTGTAGGTTCTTTCCAGTAGGCCTGATGAATTGTGTTTTCTCCCTTGAAGAGCTGAGTTTCTTTGGACACTGGTGACACTCACATTGTTAGGAGGATAGCTTTGAAACATATATTCTTCTTTTTCCTGAATAAAGAAAGCTGAATTGTCAGGAACTCGGATGGGGATCATGTTAATAATTGTGACTAAGCAACAAAACGAACTGGGCCCAGAGTCCGAGAGAAATAACAGGTCCTTTGGGGAGAGAAACTTAAGGAAATAGTCAATACATTCTTTCTATTTAGAATTTAGGTTTACCCTTCTCATTTTACACAAGTGTAAAACCCAAGTAATTCCCACTTAATTGCCAAATAATCAAAGCAGTACATATGAAAGTATTTTGTAAATTAGAAAGAATTATCCTATTTCTTCTTATGTAAATATCCCCACCCTTGAGTGCGGTTCTGGTACATTTTTCAAGCAAAAAGTCCAAGAGGAAGGTCAAATTCTCTGGGCTTGTCAGTAAGCAAATTCGAGTGGGGAAGATGGGAAACAATGACCTGGGGATTCCAGGAAGGCTGGGTCCCCAGTTGCTAAGCTGAAGTCTTGACTGAAGAAAGAGCTTGGCACCTTTCCTGGAATGCCATTAATCATGCTTTAAGGGCTTGGTGGTAACTTGTGTTCTACTGAACCATGAGTGACAGGAGCAAATCCTCAGTTACAGGGGGTTGGAATAGAGCCAACCCTTGAGGCTGCAGTCAGGCTTTTTACGACAGAATTGAGCTAGACTTGTCTGTGAGTGATAAACTCAACCAGTACACCCAAAGCAGTATTGGGTGATGAGCTAAGAACGACCAGTCATTCTGTATCTCTTCTAAGAAACAAAGCAGAGGTAAATGAATTTAAAAAAACCAGAATCCTTGTGAGGAGGGAGCAGACAGCTGAGCTAGGCTGACAGCACCAGCAACAGGAGAAATGCTCTCTAGCTGAAGTTCCAATTCGCGGCAAAGGACAGAAGGCCTCGTCAGAAATGTATCTCAATTTTTGGATGGAAAAGAATCAGATAAGAGGCATGGCCACAAACTGGACTCTGAAGGGAGATCCATTCAGTGAAACATCAGAGAGTTTAAATAGGGAACAGAGAGACCCCAGCAACCCAGCAGTTGTTTTCAAAAGTAGGTCTGATCATGGCTCTTGGAGTTTCCCCAAGTGGGTGGCACGAACACCCTGCCTGGGAAATTGGAGGCGCTCAATACACAAGGCTCTCGATACACAAGTGATTGGACAAATCAAAGTTTAACAGATTGGTAAAGTGTTGCAAGGAAAGGGACAACTTAGCTAAATAATTCCTTTTGTCTCTTCCAGCCTTCCAACTCCGTAGTTCTTAAAAAACCTACCGCTATTCTCAACTGAAGGGCTTAATTCTTATCAGGTTCTCAGCCCATCTCCAAAGATGTTCCGGAATGATAATAACCAGTATGAGGAGGACACAGGAACAGAGTCCAGTAAAAACAATTTAATCTTTCTAGACTCAGATTTGCTGACTGACAGACACTAATGAAAAGAACAATTACATACACAAATAGAAACTGGGAAATGGGCACATAATAATGGAATCTGAATGTGAACAGATCTGAGCGCACCCTATTTTCTTGCTTACTTTATAGAAAAGGAAACTGAGTCCAGCAAGTGTTCTTTTTAACTTTCACAAATTCTAGCAGATAAGGGACAATGCTGAAGTTAGGGTCTAATTCATCTAGGTCTTTTCCCACTAAGTTTATTCAACATGAACACACTAAAAACATGCTGCAATATAAAATATGTGTTTAAAATTTTACTGGGAACAGATGTTTATACAGACACTCACTGAACTTTTAAATAACTTTATAGTCCTTCCAAAAGAAGTTGGTCTAGCTCATAAAAATTACCAAACCACCAAACATTTTTCCATATATGACATTGGTTATCTTTTCCGTCTCCCACCTATATCCCCACCTGTCTTTACCATATCTGCCTACTGAAAGGAATGCAAAGAAACTCTTCTCAAAGGCAAATGGCCCAAGGACTCCTATACAAAGGCAGATCCCAATGAAAATGTGACCAAAAACTTATAAAATAAGACGTAAAATAAAACCGAGATTTTAAAGGTCCTCTGCCTATTAATCAGTTCTATTTGAATCCTGATTTCTTTCAGATCCCAGCTGGAGATCTGTTCTTTCCATGTGTGTGTGTGTGTGTGTGTGTGTGTGTGTGTGTGTGTTATGCATGTGTGCACATGTGAGTCCAAGGCAGAGAGGAGGGTGACAGTTCTACTGGGAATTCTTCTATTTATAGAGGAAGAAACATAATCCCATACATATTGATGCCAGGAAAACAGCCCAAGAGTTTAACTCTGCCTAAGAATAGAATGTTGCTAAAAATGCTAGAAAATGTATGTGAGAGCAGTGCTAGTTAAGCACCACTGTTGATAAGGAGACAGCTGTTGATATAAATAAGTGATATTTGGATCCGTAAATACATAACTGGAAGATTGAGGAGACAATGGGCAGCTGTCTCCAGAGGCGTAATAGCAAATTCTAATGATTGTTCTCTAAAAACTGAAGGACAGGGATTATCAGGAATGAATTCACTTGAATGAATTCAAGGAAGTGAGGGGAGTCCCACCACGGCCAAGTCTTCCCATGGATGCCAGGGCCTCCCATGGACGCCCGGGCCAACACAGCTGTAGGTCAGGCATCGCTGGCCCCCAGCTGCACAGAGAGACGTGTGTTGTAGACAAGCACACACACTCTGATGACAAAAACAGCTTCTCGTCTATGGCAAGGGAACATGGATTCTGAGAACTTTTTTTAAAATAATCAGGACCCTTCCAGTTTAGAAGGGACGTGCTGAAAATACCACGGGGTTTGCCTCTAGGGAAGGCAAAGTTAAGTTGGATTTAAGATTACACCTCAACACACACACACACACACACACACACACACAGAGTATTTCTTGACCCTCTTTAGAGTCAGATAACTAAGTCACTGTAAAAATGTATTTTTACTACCTCCAAGCTGGGATCCCTCCATTGATACAGTGCTAGCTATCAACCCAGGGGCACCTTTTATTTGACCAGTTAATTTGCCTCAGATTGAAGTCAAATTCTGACACAATCCAACAAGTAACTACAAAAACTGGTGGTGAGATTGAAGCTAGTCGTACTAATATTAGCAGCTATCAATCATTGAGGCTCACCACCTGTCAGGCGTTGTTCTGAGTCCTCTATATTCAATGACTCATTCAATTCTCCGAAGAACCTCTGAATTAGATACGACTTTCCCCATCTTATAGATGAGCAAACCGAGGCATAGAAAGCCTAAAAAAGTGTCAAAAGGAGTCCGGTTGATAAACGCCAGGACCTGAAGCCTTTGCAGGCTAGCCACAGAGCCCGTTTTGACCCATGCACCCGGAGATAACGATTTTCCTCCTTTTGATTAGTTGTCAAATACAGTCCAGTTAAATTTGAATTTCAGAAAAACAGCTGTAATTCTGGACAATGAATAGTGTCCCAAATATCGTGTGGCACATACGCACACTAAAACATTATTTGTTATTTATCTGAAAGTCAATCTTCAGTCGTTACCCTGTCTCTAATGCCTTTTCTCTTTTCTTCTTTTTAATCAATATTTTTTAAAATTGAAGCATAGTTGATTTACAATGTTGTATTAATTTCTGCTGTATAGCAAAGTGATTCAGTTATATGTATATATAAATTCTTTTTAAAAATATTGTTTTCCATTATGGTTTATTCCAGGACATTGAATACAGTCCCCTGTGCTATACAGTAGGACCTTGTTGTTATCTATTCGATATATAAAAGCTTACATCTGCTAATCTCCGCCTCTCACTCCATCCTTTCCCACCTGTTCTCTTTTCTTGTAGGTCAGAGAGCAAAGCCTGAGGCCGCACTGTTGGGATGGCAAGGCGTGTATGAAGTTTAAAGTGCACCCAGGAAGCAAGGTAAGGGCTGGAGAACCAACCCTGGGCTTCTGTGCTGCTGTCCCCAGGCACTTATTCCAATGGTGGGTTACTGAGCTTGGGAATCATAGCTCTTCATCTTTTCCTATGGAGATGTAAAGAGAAAGGGAATTTTATGACCATGACTATGGACTTTTGTCTAAATTATTCTGAGATAACCATGAACTTGAGGACAATTTGTTGCTAACCACATCAACTATGAGGAAGGCCACAGGGAAGTATTCTTTCATGTTCTGTCAATACTGGCCAATAAAACGTTAAAAAAAATTTTTGTTAACAAAACCCCACACAACATAAAACGTACCATCTTAGCCATTTTTAAGTGTAAAGTTCAGCAGTGTTAAATATATTTACACTGTTGTGCCACAGATTTCTAGAACTTTTCCTTTTGGCAAAATTGAAACTCTATATCCACTGAATAACAACTCCCCTCTACCCGCTCCTCCCAGCCCCTGGCAACCGCATTCTTCTGTCTATTTCTATGAGTCTGACTTCTTTAGATCCTCATATAAGTGGAATCATATAGTACTTGCCATTTTGTGATTGGCTTATGTCATTTAACATAATGCCTTTAAGGTTCATCCACGATCATAGCACGTGACAGAATTTTTTTTCTTTTTAAAGGCTGAGTAATATTCCATACCCAATAAAATTTTTGGCAATGATGAAAGTGTTCTGTGTCTACACTGCCTAACATGGTAACCACTAGCCACATGTGGTTATTGAGCACTTGAAATGTGGCTAGTATGACTGAGAAACTGAGTTTTTCATTCCATTTTATTCTAATTAAAATTAAATTTATTCTAATTAAAAGTAGACTGTCACATGTGGCTAGTGGCTACTACATTGGACAGAACAGTTCTAACTCGTGATTTTTTTCATTGCCACCAAATAACCTGTGTGTAAATGATTAAATCTTGTGACCATGACTATGGGCTGAGTTTTGTCTAAATTATTCTAAGATACCCATGAACTTGAGCACAGTTGGTTGCTAATTACATGAACTATGAACAAGGAACTTTGCTGGATTGGTTCACTATTATTTTTATGCTGAAATACTCAGAGTCTATCTTTGTATTAATGGTTCTAGGGTCCTTGGTTATTTGAATGCCTGTCTTTACTGAGATGAAAAGAAAACCTCAGTGAAATATAAAAGGCTGGATGTTAAATGCACCCAGCTACAAAGTAAAGCAAGCCATGATTTTAAAATAGCCTGTGTTGAGTCAAATTTGATCACTTAGATCAAACTTAAACGTAGAAGAGAGTTCTGGAGAAATTTTCTAGTAGGTTTGTAAAGAGAAAAATTCACTAGTTCTGCAGTGGGAGTGGAAGTGATGTTGTCTCTGGTGGAAAAATATAACCATATGCTCAGGGCTTCTGATGAGCCCAGCTAGGCTTTACCCCTGTGTGCATTTAAAAATGTTGGCTTGAATGACTTGTTTTTGTGCCTCAGCCTTGCATGGCGCACACATCTAGTCACAGACTGTGACTCCAGCTGTTCTTGTCCTGTCCAGAAGCAGGAGGGGCCAGGGGAAGATGAGAGTTCCTATGCCCTGGCTCTTCTCCTTCTTCATGATCACCGAGGGCTGGAATGGCTTCCTGGGGGTAAGTTTGCGTACGTCCCGTTTTCTTCTCTACCACCTCCCCTCTGTCCTTCTGGCACTTTGAGCGTCTGTCACTCTCTAGGCAACTGCAGTGACAAAAGTTCATAGACTTGGCATCAGAAGTGCTGGGTTCTTGTCTCAACAATACCAGCATTAGCTGTGTGACCTTGGATGAGTCACTTCATCTCTTGGAGCTTGGATGACCTGACTGCAAAAACCGGGATCTTGGACTAAGCCATACTGGAGATGTTTTCTAACTCAGCGCATCCTCTCCTATGGCCTCTTTGATGGAGGAAAAGCATAGAGATCGACATTAGCAGTCCTTGGCCTCTTCCCTATCTATACTCACTTTCCTTTTTTTTTCCCAATAACCTTTTTTTTAATTGAAGTAATAATTTACATATTTTAGTTTAGTTTACATAGTTAATTTACAATGTGTTAGCTTCAGGTATACAGCAAAGTGATTCGGTTATACATATATATATGTATACATATATATATTCTTTTTCAGATTCCTTTCCATTATAGGTTATTATAAGACTTTGAGTATAGTTCCCTGTGCTATACAGTAGGTCCTTATTGTTTATCTGTTTTATACATAGTAGTGTGTATCTGTTAATCCCAAACTCCTAATTTATCACTCCCCACCTGCCCCTGTCCCCTCTGGTGACCATAAGTCCATTCTCTAAGTCTGTGAGTCTGTTTCTGTTTTGTAAGTAAGTTCATTTGTATCATTGCTTTAGATTCCCCGTATAAGTGATATCATATGATATTTGTCCTTCTCTTTCTGACACACTTCCCTTAGTATGATAATCTCTAGGTCCATCCATGTTGCTGCAAATGGCATTATTTCATTCTTTTATATGCCTGAGTAATATTCCACATCTATGCCACGTCTTCTTTATCCATTCATCTGTCAGTGGGCACTTAGGTAGCTTCCATGTCTTGGCTATTGTAAATAGTGCTGCTGTGAACATTCGGGTGTATGTATCTTTTCAGATTAGAGTTTTGTCTGGATAGATGCCCAGGAGTGGGATTGCAGGATCATACGGCAACACTATTTTTAGTTGTTTTAAGGAACCTCCATACTGCTCTCCATAGTGGCTGCACCAATTTCCATTCCCACCAGCAGCGTAGGAGGGTTCCTTTCTCTCCACACTCTACTCACTTTCTTGATGCTTTCATCTGGGGTCATGGTTTTAATGTTCTCTGCATGCCAATGACTCCAAAATCTGTGTCTCCTTCTCACACCTGTTCCCTGAACGCCACACTCACCTATCTACTACCTACTTGATATCTCCAGTTGGGTGCCAATATCCCGTCAACTTAATATGTCCAAAATTAAACTCTCGGTTTTTTCTCACCAAACCTGCTTCTCCTTGCCCATCTCAGCAAGTGGTATCACTGTCTCTCCAGCTGCTTAGGCAGAAAAATTATTATTACGCTTGACACTTCTCATAATCCACGTCTAAACCATTAGATCTTTTTTTCTGGTTTTCTCTTTAAAATATATCCAGAATCCAAACACTTCTCACCAACTCCATGGCTACCATCCTGATCCACACCTTCATCATCTCTCACCTATATTATCTCGGTAGCTCCTGAAACACTCTCATTGCTTCGGTGCTTGTCTATTCCCAACACGGCTGCAGGATTGAGCCTTCTAGAAAGTGGAGCAGAGCACACCTTTCCTCCATTCAGAACTCTCCAGCGGGCTCCCATCCCACTCAAGCAAAAGCTAAGCCCTTGCCACAGCCCGGAAGGATCTACAGGACCTGCCTCCCTAGAGATACTCTCTGACATCACCTCCTGCCCCGCCTCCCCGACTCCACTTAGCTGCTCTGGCCTTCACGTGCCAGGCATATTCTTATCCCAGGGCCTTTGCACCTGTTCCTCCCTCCTCCTGGGAAGTTCTTTCTCAGGGATCCTTCAGGTTTGTGCTCAAAAGGTGCCTCAGCGATGTCCTTTTCTGCCCCCCTCCCCCACCATCCCTGGCTTGCATTTTAGATCCATGATTTCAGTTTATCTGGGAAATCCAACGAGGCCTTATGAAATACAATATGACCAAGCCTCGCTGTAATTCTTCTTCTTTTTTTTTTTTTTCTCTTAACAGAGTGATGATGGCATCAAAACAAAGCAAGAACTCATTTTGAATAAGAAAAAGCCTCTAGGTGAGACTCCCTCAGATAGCACGGTACAGCACACCCTGGAGCCCAGAGAGCAGGGTTCAAATCCCAGGGGCGCTCCTGATGGGTTTTATGATCTTTGGCACATCGTTAAATACCTCAAATCCGTAAAACGATAATTACAGTAATTCCTTGTGAGGATGAAATACTATAATAGAGGCATAGTATCCTGTCCCATAGCCAGCCAGTAGCTGCTGCATACTTGTCCTTTCCCTCTTCACCTTGATCCCATAATGTAATGCATGGCACAGACTTCAGTCCAGGAATGAGTTGTGGTCTGGAATTTGGTTTGCGGGTCTGATGTTTCAAGCACTGTATATATTTCCTCACGGAAACAATGGTACACACAGACGGTGGTTAGGTTCCTGGGTCAGTCCTCAAAAGCCTTTTTACGGTGCCATGAATCTGCCATCCAGCAATGCGCTAATAGGGCCATAGACCTTCCCACACTGTAGCAAGGCTACAATTCGTTGGGAAAATGAAACCAGAGCTTCAGCTTGGAATGCCATGGAAAGGTGTTACCAGTGCCATGCACTATCCTAAGTGTGTTAGATGAATTAAAGCCTCACAAAGATCCTCTGAGTTAGGTACAATCTCCATCTTTATTTTACAGGTAGTGAAACTGACGAGGCCGGTGGGTAGGTGGGGCAGGATTCAACGCCCAGTCAGTCTGGCTCCAGAACCAGAGCCATTCATCTTTCCCCCCTTCCCCACCTATTACCTGCTTGGGCCTCCTAGCTTACATCCCTTGGAGTAATTCCCAAGGCCGGGACAGAGTTTCCGGCCTTAAGGAGATGCGGAGAGGGGTGAGTTGGTGGCAACTACAGCAGGCAGGAGTCTCCTGTAAATGTCCCGGGACATGCTGCAGCTTCTGGATTTCCTTCTGAGAAGCCTAGGGATTGATCCAGCTGCTTTTCTTCCCTCTAAATCTCCCAGCTCCCCCGGACCCTTAAGAAATGGGACAGTCTCATAGAAGCTCCCCATCTCACCTGTGCCTGTAGAAAGCATGGTCCCGTCCTGAGAGATCTAAGGGATTCTAAGAGAGTTCACTGCCGATGATAACAAAATGAGACCCAGGAAGAAAGGATGTTCACCTTTTGCCTCTTTTTCTCTGAGGCCCTTCACATTCTTAACCTGGGGTCCACAGAGGACCTTGGGAGGATTTTGAGACCCCATGGAACTTCATACAGAGTTTCATGTGAACGTGCCTAAGTGAATTCTGGGTGCGATTCCTCTTCTCTCCCAGCCCAAAACACCTAATGGTCTCTTCTTAGGGAAACAAAAGGTACTGCTCAGAAACGATAGGGTGGAGGTGAGGGTGCATCAAGGCTCAAGTAAGGTTTGCTTTGGTTTTACTCGTGCATTTCATCTCAATAGCAAACTCAGCTAATTAGTGGAACATTTGTACAGGAGAAGGAAGGGCTCTTTGGAGAGGAAAGAGGGGACTGGGGGTTTTATATCAAAGATACATCCAGGAGACCAGAGCTGGGGGAGGAGTCGGGTAGAGTGACCAGGACTTTCTCACCTCTTCTCCCTTCAGTCTTGACCCTGAAACTTGACTCTGGATGTGACCTGAGAAGTATATAAAGTCAGGAGGGCGATGCTGGGGTGGGTCAGAGAGCACAGAGCAGCTGGCCTGGCCGAAGTCAGAGGAGAGAGGTGTCTTAGGCACCTGTGGACCGTCTGATGCTTTGCTCGGGATGCTCATTTTTAGTCCATGTCTGGATGAATGGAAGTGACCAAGCCATGTCCGTGACCCTCAGGCTGAATCTGACAAGCGCTCCGAGGTCACTTGCTCTGCAGTATCTCCCTCCCAGCCTGAGAAAAGAAGCCTTTGACGGTCTCTCTTTCTCTCTAGGTCCAATCCAGGAATACGAGCTGCTGCTTCAGGTAGCCTATCGAGATTCCAAGGAGAAAAGAGACGTGAAGAACTTTCTGAAGCTTTTGGAGCCTTGCCCTGTTTTTGGGCCAGTGAAGATTATCAGAGCAAAGGCCACCACGTGTGAGTCAGTCTCTGGTAACTGGGAGTGGAAATGGGGAAGGTGGTGTGTGAGTCAGGAGAGGTTAGGTTCTGCTGGGGAATCAATCATCCCCCCAATATCTGTGGCTGAAAAGAATAGATGCTTGTAAAAAATATCTGGCCATCAGCACTAATGACCACCACAATGGGGTTAGGAGAAGTTAAATGATTTATCTAAAGCAAGGGTTCTCAGAGTGTGGTACCCAGACCGACAGTAGCAGCAGCATCAGGGAACTTAAAAGAAATGCAGATCCCTGGCTCCATTCCAGACTTACTGAATCATAACCTTTGGGGTGAGACCCCTCCCAGAAGGTTCTGATGCATGATCACGTTTGAGAACCATTTACTGCACACCATTGTGCATATTTTCACAACCGTATGTGGTGACTTTGCCCCATTTTTTTTTTTTTTTCTATTGAAAAGGAAAGGTTCTTTGGTGGGAGTTTTAGGTCCAATACAAGCATACAGGATTGGTTAATAAAATTTTTCATCATGACTCTCAACAAAAAGGTCTCTCTGCCTTTGCCATATTGCTAACAGGGACTTTGGGGGAGTGATGCTAGGTGGATAGGAGCCTCCGATAAGACAGTGGACAAATACCATCTAGAACCCTTTAAATAACTCTCAGGTCGACATATCCTCTTCTGCTTCTTTCTCCATGTAAGTGGTACCGACTGGGCACACATCCTTCTTTTGGACGCTAGCCCCGGACACTTGATTGTTATGTTAGCTGGGTTTCTGATCCAACCTCAGTATCTATTGAGTGGGACGTTTCCTTAACCTTAAACATACTTGTTTCCATCTTGTTTTCATCCTTACAGCTTTTGGAGAGAAATATCTCTAGCTTTCGGTTCAGATTCTATATCAGAACCAAAGATGAGAACTCAACCATAGCCAATTTATTAACCAGGTCCCGTGAGACCAAGCTCTGTTTTTTCGTGCAGACTGTGGCATCCAGAACGGGGTCCTGCGCTGTGCCTGTGACGACGGCTACTCCTGGTTTCCTCCCTCATGCCTTGATCCCCAGAAATGCTACCTTCACACGGAGGGATCTCTCCAGAGCTGTGATTGTCATCTCAACAACCTCACCCAGAGTGTCCATTTCTGTGAGAGAACAAGTAAGTGTGTAAGGATACACCCCTCCCACCTCCACATGTGACAGAGAGAGAAGGACCACTGGGTCTGTGCCCCAGTGTTTCTCTTTGCCTCCCAGAGAAGAGCCGGTGTTTACAGGGAGTTGGAAGGGCAGTGATGACGTACCCTGCTAGGCTTGGCTGGACACAGCGAGAGCTTCGTAAGTGCAGAAAATTCAGAAATGCGAGCTGATGTTTGGGCGCTAGTTCAGCCTGGAGGTAATCCAGCTCACCTCGACAATTCTACGATCCTGCTGAGATTTAGGGAGATTCCCTGAAATTCCAACTAGGGGAACAGCTTGAGTAAATAACGTTTTTCTTCCCACCTTCTGTTTACTTCTTTGGCCAACATCAATTTCCAGAAAATAAAAATTTAGAGTTGTGCAGGCAGGGAGGGCTGCCTAGTGATTACATTGAAAGAAATTCTGTAAATTGCCAACAAATATGTGTGTTGAATGAATTGCCAAAACCAAACACAAGTTGAAAGTCTAGTTTAGGAGCCAGTGGACGCTGAGGGAGCTACTGCTGACTTAGGCTGATGCCCAGTGGATGATGGGGTGAGCCGCATGACGTGGGCTCCGACAGCTTGAAGGACTTTAAGAAACGTCCCCAAAGACTAGTCCAGTTATCTTGAAGCTCCAGATTTTGGTAGAGTGGAGCAAAGAGTGAAGGAGGACCTGAAATAGCCCAGCTTTCCTGGGTCTCCCTGGGTCCCTTTCCCAGAACCACAGCAGTTCAGGTTAAGGTAACACTTCTTTCTTTATTTATTTTAAAAATTTGATTAAAGTATAGTTGATTTACAATGTTGTGTTTAATTTCTGCTGTACAGAAAAGTGACTCAGTTTTATATGCATCTATCTATCTATCTATCTATCCTTTTTTCATATTCTTTTCCATTATGGGTTATCAAAGGATATTGAATACAGTTCCCTGTGCTATGCAGTAGGACCTGTTGATTATCCATCCTGTATATAATAGTTTGCATCTGCTAATCCCAGACTCCTAATCCTTCCTGCCTCAAGTAACACGTATTTATTAAACACCATCTTTATACCCAGATCTGGGGCAAATTCTGGGAGGTCACCATGAGGCATTTCTCTTGCTGTCGATCAATTAGCAAGCTACCTGGGGAGGCCAGAGGCTGTTAACACATGAAAGAAGACAATGTGATCTCTTCAACAAATTTTGATGAAAGCCTACACTTTGAAAAGTGGCCCAAGTCTGATCCATCTTTGGGGGATACAAAGATGGATCAGATAGGGATTACACTCACAGGGAGATTCCCAAAGTAGAGTGGGGACACACATACATGAGGTGTGTTCACAGATAGGATAGATGTGTAGGTGAAGAGGCTGGAAGGGACGTATGGATAACGTACTGTAAGAATTTAAAGGAGAGGGAGACTCTTTTCATCTGGGGCCCAGGGAAGGTCTTGCTAAAGAGGCGCATTTAACTAAGTCCTGAATGAAAGATACACAGGATTTGTCCATCCAGAGGTGGGGAATAACCTGTCCCAGAGGAGAAAAGCACCAGTGATGGGTAAGCAAGGGGTAAGTTGGAGTTAGCAAGTAGTGATTTTTTTTTTTTTTTTAATTTTTAAATAGGGACAACGTTTAAGCTCAGGGCCTAGACTGGGATAAGTGCCTTTTATAACCACATGTGAGTGGCTACTCATTTACCTGCTTATAAGGTCATCTTGATTATCGCACTTTCCCATTATCTTCCAAATCCACAAAAGAGAATTCCGGTTTTATGGATACTTCCTATATTACTTTAGGTGAACATTCATCATAAAAAGAAAATTGACAAAACAAAGAAGAAAGTACCAGTGTCAAATAGATGGGCTGAATTAGACTTCTGTAACTTTAAGCTATAATATATCAAGTGAGTAATTTTTATCTCTGTAAATTTCTTTTTATTTTCCATAGAGGTTTGGGGTACTTTCAAAATTGATGAAAGATTTACAAAAGATCTTTTGGATTCATCTTCTGCTATATACTCCAAATATACCACTGGAATTGAACTTCAAGTAAGCACCTTCTACTTATTACAAAAGAAATCCTTGCCTAAACCTAAGTTCAGGTGTTTCCAATTCAACATATTTATTTAACACATATTCTTAATTTTTCATTTTCAATGACTTACTACATAGCAGTTAATCACTCTACCCACAAGTGATGTACTTTGAACATTTTCTTTCAAGGAGCGTTAAGCAATTGGCTTCTTCCCATTCCTTTAGTGTTTAGTTTTGCTCATTTGTTAGGGTTAATATTAAACCACACCCTCTTGATTCTTTTCTTTTTTTTTTTTAAGTACTAAGGATCTTTATTCTCAGGTCTGATATTGAATCTGTGGCTGCAGGTAATGTCACTATGTTGAGAATAAAAGTTCCCGTTATCTTCATTCTTTGCAAGTCTTCAGCCACAAAGTTACACCTTATTCTCATAATTAGATGAGTGAATCAAGCCTTCTTGATTATTTTCTGATTTTTATTTGTCAAAAGAAAGTTTTCATGATCCAAGCTCAATTGTTAACATTTGGGATTTGTTCCTTAAAGAAGCCTCTCTTGTTAGAGGCTAAAGAGGGTTACTGACCAAAATTCTGGACTTCATAATGAAGTAACATAAACTACCTCTACCTAGGATGGTGGCTTAGATGTGGTCCTAACTGAAGACATGCACAAACACTTCGCAGGCAGATTCAGTTTAAGCATCTATTGAAATCAATGGCTTATTTAGGGGAAGGAGAAAATAGATTTTGGATGAATTTATTACATTATCTGGCACCCGACCCATCCTCTAGTCTAAGCAGTTGGTTCTACATTCTTTATTAGCAACCTCAACATTAAATTATATGTGTGTACGGAGGCGTGTGTGTGTACATTTTCTGCTATCATTTTAAATGTATTTCTACAACATGCAACTACCTCTCACCATATCTCTTTCCTTTTCTTGCTGCTTCCGTTGGTTATTTATTGTCTGTGATCATTTTTTGCTCAAATGTCTTTCTTGTGTGGGAACAAAGATCAACGTATTGCTCTTTGCTCTCTTTGTAAAGCTTAAAGAAGCCTACAAAAGTATCCAAGGTTTTGAGTCAGTTCAAGTCACCCAGTTTCGGTAAGTAATACAACGGTCTTAGAAGGGCATCCCTGGAATCATGCACCCGTCCTGCAGGATGCCTCATGCTGTTTCCAAGTGACCTTGACAGAAAATACGTCAACTGCTTTTTGAAGCAGGATTCTTACTAAAACTGAATAAAAGTCTGTGGTGCTTTAAAAAATCTTAAGAAGAAAGCCTATATTCTCATTTAAATGCCTTTGCGAATATAAATATTAAATGGCATTCTCGAAGCTATGGATCGGAAACTAGAATTGGAAACCCGCATGGCTTGGAAGGAAGCAGGAGGACGTGGTGTGCATGCATGGGAAGGGGCGAGTGGTGGTGACAAGGGTTGTGGGTTGCGGAGGGATGCGTTTTCTCCTTCCATGAACACAGAGGGTGTGATGTTGTATAACTGGGGGCCAGAAGGGGCTCCTTGGGTAAAATATTATATTTTTGTGTAGATATCATGTATGCACCATAGTTCAAAGCCCAGTAGTCATTGTCTACAGCAAAGAAAGAGATATTTAGTAAATTACCCTTTTGTTTATACTTTAATTCAAAAGTTATTTGGTTAGTTACCCGCCTGTGTGTTGATTACCAGCTATTTATGGTCTGCTTGATAGAGGAAGTGACTTACAGGTCAGAGAACTTAACTTCTTATATACTTTCTTCACAGCTAAAGAAGAGCTATAGGAAATTTTCAGTAGCTTTTGCTATAAATATACTGTCCTGGACATTATCCTTTAAGTCTTCTCATGTACCTATAAAAAAGGCTCACATATATAATATTCTTTAAAATTCAGTGCTAGGAAAAACACTGCTTCTTTTTTCTTATATCAAGGTCTATATAATTAATCTAACTTCTGTTTTTGACTTTGCCGTCATTGAATTCATAGACAGCATTGAAACTCAATCAACAGTTTTGTATTCAATATTCACGTTTCTTTTCCTTGGTCCTGGTTTTCTATTTATATTTCTAATTTATATTCCATCATATATATATATATATATATATATATATATATCTTACAAACTGTCTCCAATAATTTGTAGACAAAATCACAGTAAATGTACACATAAGTCTATAAAATACAACTATTTTGGTTTTACTCTTTACGTACATGATCTAAAGTAAATCTTAGTCTCTCACAGTCTCAATTTATTTATCTGTCAAACAGGACTGTTAATACCTGTGGAATTTGAGTTAACCTCATTACATAAAATGAAATAATAGAAAAATACTTTTCAAACACGATAGAAGGGCCGTATCAATGAAAAGGCATTGTGATCATCACAGCATAAAAGGGTATTTGGGTTTATTTATTGTGAGTTCAATGTAGTTCAATGTAGTGATTAAGAATTTGAGCTTTAGAGAGCCAGAGGTTCATATCCATCAATTAATAATTAATGACTTGACCCAACTTCTTTAGGACTCAGTTCTCTTATCTATAAAATGAGAATAACCCTAACCCTAACCCTCATGGAGTTGCAGGATTAAATTAATCCATGTTATCTCACTTGCTTTCGTAACTTCAAATACCATCTGTATACAGATGGGTTCTAAATTTATTACTTGACCTCAGCCTCTCCCCTAAACTCTGGACTCCAACATCCAATGCCTATTAACATCTCCAGGTGATTTTCTAGTAGGCATGTCAAATGTAACAGGTCCAAAATGGGAGTCCTCCAACTGCCCCCCATCATAAGCTTTCATCTCCTTCTCCCACTGTCTTCCCCATCTCATTTCCAGACCCAAATCTTAGAGCTATCCTGTCTTAATTTATTTTCCAATAAATTATACTTAATTATTGAAGTATAATTTACATACAGTGATATGCTCAAAACCTAATTGTACAGCTTTATTAGCTTTGACAAATACTAATACACGCCACCTCCTATCAAGACAGACCATTTCCATTATCCCCAAAGTTCCCTTGTGCCCCTTTCCAGCCAATCTCCATGTACATTCCTACCTCCCTACCAGAAATAACCACTGATCTTATTTCTATCACCATAGGCTGGTTTTGCTTATGCTAGAACTTTACCTAAATGGAATCATGTAGTGTATAGTTTTTGGGGGGGCCTGGCTTCTTTCACTCAGCCTAAGGCCTTTGAGACTCATCCTTGGCTTTCTGAGTATCAGTGATTCCTTCCTTTTTATTGCCCAGTAATAATCCATTGTATGAATATACTACAGTTTGTTTTTCAATTCCCTGGGGTCGTTCTTGCCTGGTTTCTTTCTCCCACACCCAAAATCTGCTCCGTTAGCAAGTCTTCTGGCTCTATCTTCAAATACAACCTGAAACTGACCAGTTCACTTCTCCCCACACACACTGCTACTCAATCCGTTCAGGGCACCACCCTCTCCTTCCTAACTAGCTTTCCTGCTTCTCTGCTTCCTCCCTTCACCTATTTTCTACACAGCAGCCAGAGTGATGATCTTAAATTATAAATCTGATCATGCCATGCCTTTTCAAAAAGAGTAAAACCTTTTAATAAAAGATGAAATTCAGACTCAAAGGCCCTCTTCCATCTGGCTCCTGGGTACCTCTCAAGGGTCATCTCCTATCCATCTCTCACCTGCTCATTGAATTTTAGTCACGTTAGCCTTGAAGTTTGTCAGACTCACAGGCATTTTCTTGCCTCCAGCCCTTCTCAGGTGCTGGCCACGCTGTACCAATTCTCTTTGCATCACTGGCTGTTTCTTTTCATCCTTCAGGTCTCAGCTTCAAAGATCCTCTGCACAGAGAAGCCTTTCCTGACCAGTCTTATTTAAAGTGGGCCTCACGTCTACTTGATATTCTTTTTTTTTTAAAGATCTACATGAAGAAAACTTTATTTTATTTTTAAAGTTGTATTGGCATGTTGTTGATTTTCAATGTTGTCTTAGTTTCAGGTGTACAGCAAAGTGAATCAGTTATACATATATCCACCCTTTTTTAGATTCTTTCCCCATATAGGCCATTATAAAGTATTAGGTAGAGTTCCCTGGCTGTACAGTAGGTCCTTATTAATTATCTATTTTGTATATAGTAGTGTGTATATGTCCATCCCAATCTCCCAATTTATCCCTCCCCCCACCTTACCCTCTGGTAACCATAAGTTTGTTTTCTACATCTGTAACTCTATCCCTGAACTTGTCCCTCATAACACTTAACAAAATTTGGAATTATATATATATATATATTTATAATTATGATTTTATATATTTGGTGGTTATTTGTTTCTTATTTGCCTTGCCTTCTCCACTGGCACGTAAGCTCCAAGAAGGCAAAGACCAAATCTGTTTGATCTATTCCCACTGACCCAATGCCATCCCCACACAGAATAAGCCTTGAGTGACTGAATGAATGAATCTCATGTTTCTTTCCACATCATCATTGTAGAAATGGAAGCATCATTGCTGGGTATGAAGTTGTTGGTTCCAGCAACACATCTGAACTGCTGTCAGGCATTGGGCAGGCGGCTAAGAAGGCTAAGACAGGCCTGCATCAGCTGTTTCCACTAGAAGACAACTCTTTCAGAGTGTTCGGAAAAGGTAACACTGGATTCCCGTCCTCTGTAGGGAAGTAGATTAGGGGAGCCTAATTAGTAGATTGTATTATATATTGGAGATGTTCCCGAAACGGAATTGTTCTAAGACTGACTTTTAGTAGAAACAAGCAGCTGTTTCTCCTCCCGACCAGGATGAAACTCAATTTCAGCTCCACTATTTCAGACGCTTGCTCATGGGTCAGCTGACCTCCAGTTCTTAGTGTAAACGTCACACAAGACTGATTCACTGCAGGCGCTGATGGAAATGATTCAGCAATCGTTTCCTGGTATACATGCTGGAAGAGCCCTGGGGCTGATGAAATTCCTAAATCATAATCCAAGGGACCCAGGAGAGAAAGCATTTTTTCCAGGTCATTCACATACACCCAGACACACAAACACACACAGATATACATAGACACACACACCCTACTTCTTTTCTTCAGATGTTTAAAAAATTCTTTACATTCAGTTTTAAACCTCTCTTACCAAGCTTTGTGCCACTTTCAACATTTATTCAACAAATATTTACTAAGTATCCAAAGTGATTAGGCACTTAAGACACAGCAGTGGGGAAAAGAAACAAAATTCATAGCCCTTGTGGTTCTTCCTTTCAAGGCTTCCTCTTCGCAGTCCCAACGTGGTAAGAGTATATTATGAAGGGCCAGCTGCAGGAGGAACTAGTGGCTGATCACGATGTGAGAAGCCTTTAAAGGGGTACAAAGTAGGACATGTCACCCCCAAATGGCAACTGCCCATCTTTTAACCCTATCATGCCTGCTTTGTCCCATAGTGTCTTGAAGATTTTCTGGTTTTCTAGTATTCCCTTAAAGAGTGAAAATATTTCCTGGGAGGGATCACACCCCGTCTTATTTTCACCGAATACTTAACTATTTGATAGCCCATTAAATTCAGATTGTTGGCATAGATCAGACACCTGGAGGGAAAGGGGGCCAGCCTTGGGGAGGGTAGGACATCAGGAAAGAGGAAAAGGGGTTGATGGGGTGAAGCTGGGCATCAAAGACAAACTTCTCCTACTCCTGAGTTTTGCCTGGGTTTTGTCTGAAAACATGACTTAGAAAGTACTGCTTTATAGTTTATAGAGAGTGTCAAAATATTCAGAGACATTTTTCTTCTTCGTTTCCATTCTTTTCCAGCCCAGTGTAACAGCATAGTCTTTGGATTTGGGTCTAAGAATGATGAGTATACTCTTCCCTGTAGCAGCGGCTACTCCGGAATCATCACGGCCAGGTGCCAACCCTCTGGGTGGCATGTCCTCAGGGAGACGTGTGTGCTCTCTGAGCTGGAAGAACTGAAGAAGGTAAAAAAAGCATTTCCGCCTTGCAGATTTGCCCTGGTTTTGAGTTTCACAGTGGGTGTCTCCCAGTGAGCATGGCTGGGTGGAAGGTAAAATGTATCAATTTGTCTCATTGGTCAGAAGTCAGTGACATCAGACCCTGGGAAACCCAGGGAGTGTAGGCGTGAGTAGTGAGTACCTCAGAAACGTAAGATTGGGTGGTTTTGGGGGGAGGGTGCTGCAGAGGTGTGAATCAATGCTGAAGAGAGCTGAAGATGGCAGAACAGCAACTAAGCTGGCCTCTGAAAGCCTGGGAATCAAAGATCCAAGTGAAGGTATAAGTCAGAAGCTATAACCTTAGTACATTTGTCAGAAACCGGGGCAGGGAATGAGTCAGCCATATAGAATGATAGAACTTCAGTGGCTCTCCAGGGCCATGTGCCTCACCAACTTCCTTCTATAGATCAGAAAAGGGGAGACTAAGGGGCTAGTGGTCCCTCTGGTAGCAGTAGTGTTGAACTAGAAACATGGTCACTTGATTTCCGGTCCAGTGCTATGACCTTCACATGACGCTCTCTTAGGAAGTTTCAAGTACTTAAGATGTAGTAGATAGAAAGATGGAAGCAAATGGTGAGGATTTAAAACTCAAGTCATGGAAGAGGAACTCCAGGACCAGCTCACAGACACTATCCTGCAAATAGTTCGTAGTGAGCAGAACTTCAGTCCCAGCCAGAGATCCTGCTTTGGAAGCAGAGAACCCCACAGTATTCACCAAGGGACCGTGGAAGGTTTACTGCTCTCTTTCTGGACCTCAGTTTTCTCATCTGTAAACTGGGGAGGGAGATTGGAGCAGGTGTCTTCTGAGGTTCATCCTTGTTCTTGCCTTCTTTGGCCCAGTTTCTGGACACGAATTGTAGCTGGGACCAGGTCACCCCAGGGTGTGAGGACAGTCAGATCCCAGGCGCCCTAGGCAGAAAACAGCTCTGTCAGCTGAGAAGAGTAAAAAGGAAAACAGGGGGGATCTGGGATCCTGGGTTGATGTGCTTTGAACAAAGGGAATATCCCTCTTGGCTGCCTTCCAAATTAGCTCAGTGTCGTGGAAGCAGATGGGAGCCTCAAGGAAGAAGTAAAACCCCAAATCCAGTGACCAAGTGTAGCAAAGTCTCCACTTATGTCCCTCTAAATCCTCTATAGGGATTTCTCAGCACAGTATAATGGATATAACATAGGATTTAGTGCCAAGTAGACCCTACCTTTCCACCTCCTAGCTGGGTACTGTTTGGAAAGTCACTGAATCTCACTGAACATCAGGTTCTGTATAATCAGGGTAACAATTTATATAAAAGTGCTTCTTAGTGAATCTCTTCAAGTTTCAATTTCCTTAATCATAAAATGAAAATATCATGGTACCTCCTTTAAAGGGTAATGTAAAGATGAAATCAGTGAATCCCCAGTAAAACGTTTAGCGCACTGTATGGAAAATAAAAAGCACTGAATGACAGCCATTGTATCGTTGTTATCATTGTTATATGATTATCCTACGTTATAATGCACCATACAAATGCTGGTTATTCGTGGCCATGAAATCTGATTTAAGTCTGATGAAGCACAAGCATTTCATTGTTTTCTGGAACATAACCATTTCTGTTCCTAGAACTTCAGTGTGATTGCCAGCAACGCCACTGAGGCAACCGTGTCATCCTTGGTGCAGAATCTTTCAATGGTCATTCAGCAAAACCCATCAACCACCGCCGGGAATCTGGATTCTGTGGTGTCAATTCTGGGCAATATCTCATCCCTGTCCCTAGAAAGACACTTCAGTGTGTCCAGTTCGACAATGGAGGTAAGGTCTGCCTGAGCTTGAATGGCTCACTTTAAATGCTCAATCTTGCAGGAGGAATGGCAGAAGCCCCAGTTGATGGGGTGCTGTTGAAAAGGACCAAAGAGCCATGTAACAGTCTTGACGTGAGCTTCACTGCTTCCTCAGCAGTGTATAAGCAACCCCCGGGATCAATTATGTGAGTTCAAAGTGAGAGGGAGCCGCCTCCAGGCAGACTGCCTGGATAGCATCTGGCTGAGGGGAAGGCGTGAGCCTCTGCCCTGAATGACACTGAATGACACAGGTGCCAACTTTTTAATATTTAATATTGAGTTGGCAATTGTTCCTTCCCATGGCTATAAGCTCTGACTTTAGTATATCATATTTAGTATATTTTAAGAGCTCCATTTTTTCGACTGGGGAATTCATGACTTAGTTTGGACATTTAAAAATTAACTTTAAAAATTACTCAAATGAGACATGCTCACTATAAGATATACAAATAAACAAAAAGAAAAATAAGTGATATGTAATCTTGTCACCCTAGAATAGCCACTGCTTACATTTTACGTGTCACCTCAGTGCCTAGAAAATGGACAAGGGACACATAGCATGTACTCAATAAATATTTGTTAAATAAATATCCTTCCAAACACTTTGGATGTGTGCATTTTGTATGTAAAAGCATATAATATTTTACAAAATTGGGTTATATAATGTATATTGTTACATAATCACACAATCCTGCTTAACTGTATAAGGTGAACATAATGTCAGAGATGACATTAAGTGTGAATAAGTTAAACTCCCTGAATCAAAGATGCTCAGATTTGTTTTTTTTTTAAAAGTCTGACTATGCATTGTTTACAAGAGACCAACTAAAACAAGATGACACAAAAAGGCTAAAAATAAAATGAAGGACAAAAACAGAGCAGCAAACACAAACAAAAAGAAGGCAGAGGTTGCTGGGGCAATAGGAGAAGCTCACTATGCGATCCAGGCCAGAAGCCACAGAGGGCTCAGTTAGGGTAAGACTCAGCCAGAGGGATAGACGCCCACAGCAGATGCCTGGGAACCAGACCCGTAAGAGTGAGTGAGGGTCCTGGGTGAGAAAACGCTGCCTTTCAGGTACGTTTGGAAAAGGAACCTGGTTTTTGTTGTTGCTATTGTTTTTGTTCGTTTGTTTGGCCTTACTGCTTGAGGGATCTTAGTTCCCCAACCAGGGATCGATCCTGGGCCCTCAGCAGTGAAAGCGCAGAATCCTAACCACTGAATTGCCAGGGAATTCTTTGAAAAGGAATCTCAAACTGAGACTGACCCTTAAAACCCACAACAATTCAATGCTTCCTTGTTGCATGTCCAGTGTTTAAGGATTTTTGCTTTATATTCTCCTCTATTAAAGAAAAGTCATAAATACAAATGAATTAAAACTTGAACATTCATGACATGAGTTTAGAACTTCTGATATTAGCAAAAAAACATGATATGGGAAAGCAATTACAAGTAACGTTTCACTCTTGGACCCTCAGCCTGAGGAGTCATGCAGTCCCGTTTGCCATCTCAGAAGGAAGAAAATGCACACTCTGCAGCACCCATTGCAGGATTCTCCTCCTCTCCTCCGAAGCCCCAACCGGAGTATGAATTCCCGGGGGTGATCACCGTGGAACTGACATGATTCTGCTGACCCTCATTTCTTTCTTTTTTTTTTTTTTGGTGGTACGCAGGCCTCTCACTATTGTGGCCTCTCCCGTTGCGGAGCACAGGCTCCGGACGCGCAGGCTCAGCGGCCATGGCTCACGGGCCCAGCCGCTCCGCGGCATGTGGGATCTTCCCGGACCGGGGCACAAACCCGTGTCCCTTGAATCGGCAGGTGGACTCTCAACCACTGTGCCACCGGGGAAGCCCTGACTCTCCTTTCTTAACCCAATGCTTCCACTGCGTGGAGCCCCAGAGCTGAATTTCACTGCTGAGTTTTAATGTGGTCCTCAACTGAGCCAATTCTCTGGGCCATTTTCCTGAGCTTAAGACTCACGACTATCCACCCGTCGTCCTCTGATCTGTTTCCTCAAAATCCAAACTGACTTTCACCCTTGTATTTCAGAATGTCATCAGTATATCTGACCACATCCTTAATTCTACCTCGGTGACCAACTGGACAGTGTTACTTCAGAAAGAAAAGAATGCCGGGTCCCAGTTCCTAGCGTCACTGGAAAACATCAGTGTTCTGGTCCCTTCGACAGCTCTGCCTCTGGAATTTTCTCAAGAATTCATTAACTGGAAAGGGATTCCAGCATCCTCAAATCAAAGCAATTTGGGTTACAACTATCAGACTGAAATGTTCCTAAAAAACCCTTCCATTCCCATCAGAGGCCATGCATTAATTAGGTCAGATCAATTCCAGGAGCCCCTTCCAGAAACTATCATCAGCATGACCTCCTTGACCCTGGGGAACATTCTACCTGCTACCAAAAATGGAAATGCTCAGGTCAATGGGCCCGTGATATCCATGGTTATCCCAAACTATTCCATCAATGAAATTTTCCTGACTTTTTCCAAGATAGAATCAAATCTGAGCCAGCCTCATTGTGTGTTTTGGGATTTCAACCATTCGCAGTGGAACGATAATGGCTGCCACCTAGTGAATGAAACTCCAGACTCGGTGACGTGCCGCTGTACTCACCTGACCTCCTTCTCCGTGCTGATGTCACCCTCTGTCCCCCCTGCCATCGTTCCCGTTGTGAAATGGATCACCTTTGTGGGACTGGGGGTCTCCATCGGAAGTCTTGTCTTATGCCTGACCATCGAAGCTCTGTTTTGGAAGCAGGTCAGCAGAAGCCAAACCTCGCACATGCGTCACATTTGCATGGTGAACATAGCCCTGTGCCTCCTGATCGCAGACATCTGGTTTATTGTCGCTGCCTCCGTGCACACCACGGCGAACCCGTCTGGAGTCTGCACAGCTGCAGTGTTCTTTACACACTTTTTCTACCTCTCCTTGTTCTTCTGGATGCTTCTGCTAAGCTTCCTGCTGGCTTATCGGGTTATCCTGGTGTTCCACCACATGGCCACGCCTTTGTTGGTGGCTGTCGGGTTCTGCCTGGGCTACGGGTGTCCTCTTATTATATCCATCGTCACCATTGCGGTCACACAACCCAGCAATGGCTATGAAAGGAAAGATGTGTGTTGGCTTAACTGGTCCGATGGGAGCAAACCTCTCCTGGCCTTTGCGGGTCCCGCCCTGACTATCGTGGCTGTGAATCTGGTGGTGGTCCTGTTAGTTCTCACGAAGCTCTGGAGGCCCGCTGTTGGAGAAAGGCTGACTCAGGACAGCAAGGCCACTGTCGTCCGCGTGGGGAGGAGCCTTCTCGTTCTGACCCCCCTGCTAGGGCTCACCTGGGGGTTTGGCATAGGAACAATGGTTGACAGCCAGAATCCGGCCTGGCACGTTATTTTCGCATCACTCAATGCATCCCAGGTGAGAGCGGTGAGAACAACCTATTACATCATCGGGTAATTGGAATAATTGTAGAGAATTGAGGATGGGAAAACCACTCTGGGGGTGATCGATCTCATTTCCCTGCCTCTAGCAGGACTATTATAACC
Organism: Globicephala melas; assembly: GCF_963455315.2. Lineage (NCBI taxonomy): Eukaryota > Metazoa > Chordata > Mammalia > Artiodactyla > Delphinidae > Globicephala > Globicephala melas. Next base: position 74,544,723 of record NC_083324.2, on the reverse strand, counting down.
CAAATTGCCTGGCAACAGTGAATAGAAAAAAATAAAATAAAATAAGATCCAGTCTTCCCAACAGTGATTCTCATACTGAAGCAGAATATTGGGCTTCTTCAGTAATCCATTCCAGGGTTTTAAATCTGTTAGAGTTCACATAGCTAACACTAATCTCTCTTGCCGTTGACCCAGTCCTCTTTGTCTTGTGCTGATGTCTGTTAAAGCACACAGGGAAAGGGAAATAAATCCAGAGTGCTTTTTGAGTCTGAATGGTGCAGAAGAAGTCCCTAATGTGCCATAAAGTAGGGCCTGGCCAATTGTAGGCAGCACTGTCTTTGTAAATAAAGTTTTATTGGAACACAGCCATGCCCATTCATCTATATAGGGCCTGTGGCTGTTTTCCTTACACAGGCAGAACTGAGCAGTTGTAAGAGACTGGATAACCTGCAAAACCTGAAATATTTACTCTCTGGCTCTTTACAGAAAAAGTTTGCCGAACTCTGCTGCCAAGGATGGGTTTTACATGCCATGATCAGAGAGTATTCAGAGAGTAGGTGGGCAAAACAATCCTTAGGTGTTGGTGAATCTGGAAGAGAGCCTTCAGTCCTGGTTCAAGAAATATTTGCTGGGTCTCCTCTGGACAACGACTCAGGGTAGTGGTGGTTAAACATTTGAGCTCTGGAGTTAAATAGCTCTGGGCTCAAATGTGTCATGCTATCCAACTGTGTGACTGCTAACAAATTATTTAATTTCTCTTTACCTTAATTCTCTCATTAATTAATTAATTACCTGTAATATTAAGTACCTGATAATATTTTTAATATTAATTAATATTATTAATATTAATTATCTGATAATATTATTACCTGTGTCTTAGAGTAAATGTGAAGATTAAATGAGATCATTTTGGCACAGAGTAAGTGCTCAGTAGGTATCTCCTGAATCCAGTTGGTTCTCCACCTACTGCAACAAACCAGGGTACATTTAGGTGGTGGCACAGAGGGCAGTCATGGAGAGCACACACCTAATGGTGACAGGTTTAGGGAACTGCTGTCCAGGGCCCTTGGTGACACGCTGTCTGAACAGGCACCAACTGAGGGTCCTCTGCCTGGGAGGAGAATTTCAAGGTCCAAGAAAGACTCTGCCAAGGGTTACCCAAGGGCTGGATGGACCTGATGGAAAGGATGCTGATATAGTCAACTTCCTCTACTTGGCCTTGGGGTCGGACTTCAGTGACTGCTGACATCATAGACGCTTAGTTAATGTTTGTTTAATGCCTAGAGAAAGACTAAGACATAGAAGCAAATGGAAGTTCTTTGTTTTGGGTTTAGGATAACACAAAGGGGAAAATGGTGCTCCACGTGTGTTTCAGACTTTATTCACGCAATAATTTAATTATATGTTCAACCAAAAAAAAAAAATGTTTGCGTACTTTGTGTTAATCCAGGCATCGTGGAGTTTACACAGTATCCTTACCTTCAAGGACCCACAGTCAACAGGGGGACAGACAAGGAAATAATTTCAATGTTGGGGGATATAATAGAATAGTAATACATATAAATGCTTTCTTTACTGGAAAAGGAAAAGATAATACATGTGCCTTATTCCTTTTTTTAAGGGCTTTTTCATCTTCTGTTTTGGAATGCTCTTGGATAGTAAGGTATGTGTATTCATTTCTCTCTTTCTCCTTTAACCCAGGCACCTAGTCCCTCCCCTTCAGTTCTAGGGCCCTTATTCATATATAAGAAGTTAGACCATGGGTACCTGCATAATAAAATTCTATAATTTCACAAAAGGCAGGTTCCATCAGGAGACAAAGAAACTAAACACTCATTGCTGAAAATAGAGCTGTAGAGAACTAACCACAACATATAATGTGAACATTGTAGGAAAAAAGGGGAAACTTGTTTTTACTTTTAAATTATGATTTGGCATAATTAACCAGCAGAAAAACTTTCCTTAGGGGTGAATTCCTTTTTGCTCCTTTACTTAATTTATTCATTCACTTAGAATATGCTGAAAGGCCTATCTATATGTATGTTTCTAGAATTTTATGTAGTAAATATTACATAGCCTCTAACATTAAATAGAATTCCTAATGAAGGATGACCAATGTAAGTAAAAGAAAATAGAAAAAAACTTAAACTTCTTTCGTTATTTTTCCAAGCTTTGAGCAATTCTGCAGAGAGAGGTAAAGACAATAAGCTAAAAAATGTAGCCTCTGTTTTAATAAGAAGATAAGGATATTTTATAATTATCATAATTGTTGCACATGCCTCCAAACCCCTGTTTACAAAGAAGCAATTTGCCTCCTTCTTGATTGGACTAAATAATTCTGTTGTTTGCACCATTCACTTGATAAGGACACTCTTCACTTCAAAGACAAACTTCGATTTAGCCATTATTGCCAATTACTAATGTCTAGAATCTGAATTATTATGTTTTTTGGAACTGTTGCTTTTTGTTTCATTCTAGATTTGTTTACAGGTAAAGAAAAGAAATAAAAGAAAAGAAATCCTTTCATCAGATCCACATGCTTATCGCTTATTAAATGCTTCCGGGAAATACTACTACTAAATAACAATTACACTCTTCAGTTTTGTTCTTTTTTTTTTTTTTTTTTTTGCGGTACGCGGGCCTCTCACCGCTGTGGCCTCTCTCGCCGCGGAGCACAGGCTCCGGACACGCAGGCTCAGCGGCCATGGCTCACGGGCCCAGCCGCTCCGCGGCACGTGGGATCCTCCCGTGTCCCCTGCATCGGCAGGCGGACTCTCAACCACTGCGCCACCAGGGAAGCCCTTCAGTTTTGCTCTTGATTTGCCTCTGTACGATTGCCTATGTGTAGTTCCTCACTATTTCTTTTTTGCCCTGTAGCTGCGACAGCTGCTGCTCAACAAGTTTTCTCCTTTAAGCTTTTGGAACCAAGCATCAAAGGTAATCATCTCCTGCAGCCGTGGAGGCAGTTCGTGAAGTTCCAGTTTTGCACTTTTTTACACAGTCCCACGGCAAGCCCACTTTTGTGTAAACCCCTTGAGTTTCTGTCCCGTTATATTCCTGGTATCTGGCACGATGTCCAGCACATGGTCAATACTCATTAAAGAGCTGTTGAATGAATGGGTGAATGAGTGAATGGATGAATGGATGCGAGGGTGTGGAAAGCTTCAAGGATGCTCAGGCATGGGGGTCTGGGGTGCTCTTGTGAGCAAATACATTTCAACGGTGTTGCTTGTTATAGTCTGACTTGTCTCCCAATATCTAGAATCAGTAGGGTCCTTTTCTCTGCCTGCCTGTCTAGATCTCCTGCAGACCACTCTTCCTTCTCCAGAAAATCAGACGGGGAAGCCTTCATTAACTTCTAATATGTAAAATGATCTTTATGAATTTTCCCTTATGCTGGTGTACCTGACTTTGTCACTTGCAATTTTAGCTCTTCAGTCTACAAACTGACAAGTTTGTATGGAAACAAAGGATTCTTGTTTCCATTCTTTGCCACAAAAGTGCAATCCACTTAAGGAACAGTGTAGTTAGGAACAAAAGTACTTGCCTCTCGGTTTTGTCTTTTTGACATTAACTCAGACTTGTGTCTTTTAGCAAGACACGGAGGGCCTTTCAGAAAGGGTTCTAAAGCAGAAATTTCTGTGTGTGATAAAAATCAGCCGATTTAAGTGCATGAAAAACTACATGGATATTTAGAGATTCTTAACAAGGGATAATATAACGTTTTGAAATTAAAAAAACAGTGAGGAAATTAGCCTCTGGCATTTTTATAAAATAATTTTCCTGGGTCTGCATTTCATAGGAGAGGGCTGTGGGTTAGGAAGCTGTGACCCCAGGAGCTGGCAGACCTGATTGTATTTCTGACTCAGTAACCAACTGGCTGTGTGACCTCGGGAAAGTCACTTAGTACCTTTTGGTTTCAATGTTCTCAAGATGTAAAAATTAAGTGTTAGACTAGTTACTCAAAGCAGAAGTTCTAATATTCTGTGATTTTGATTTTATGTCTTGAAGAACTAAAATCCCTTGAACCAGAAAATGTGAAACTAATGAATCATTCTCTACTCTTAAGAAAAGGAGGGAGTTACAGCATGTGTGACTGCATTAAAGTCAAACCTTTAGTTAGTAAAGCAAGACAGGACACTCCCCACCCTACAAAGCAGGAAGTCAGAATTTTTCTCACTGGAAGGCCAAAGAGAGAAAAACACTGAAAAGGAAAATACACCAAAACCAAAAGTAAAGACGCCTGACAGTGGTTTATCTCCCTGTTTTCATTTTTTTTATTTTTATTTTTTATCTTTTTGCAGTATGCGGGCCTCTCACTGTTGTGGCCTCTCCCCTTGCGGACCACAGGCTCCGGACGCGCAGGCTTAGCAGCCATGGCTCACGTGCCTAGCCGCTCTGCGGCATGTGGGATCTTCCCAGACCAGGGCACGAACCTGTGTCCCCTGCATCGGCAGGTGGACTCTCAACCACTGCGCCACCAGGGAAGCCCTATCTCCCTGTTTTTAATGTAAATTGTTGACCTTTTTCAGAAGGCAGCAGTGGTCAGTGAGGGCTTTGCATCTTCTGGATTTGTACCCCTTCTCCAGTTTCACTTTCAAATTAGGTGACAGAAATGAGCTTTTGTTTTCTGGGTAGGTGGCTCATTTGCTTTAAAGTAAATGCACATTTGGCAGAAGAAAAATTGAGTATTTGTAATCTTCTGAGGGAGTCTGAATGAAAAAGCAGGCACCTGAAAGAATACTTTGAATGCCTAAATGACTTGGTTTTCTTTTGTGCAGCAAAACTCATCAGATTCATCTGTCAAACCCAGATTCAAAAAGACTTTCAACCCATTCCAACACAAACGTGAGTTACAACAAACCAAAGGTTCTCAGGGGTAGGAAGAAAGAACATGAATCCATCACGGGCAACTCACTTTAGAGTCCAATCAAAATTCTTTGGATTTCAGATAAAGTTCAAGTGTCGGAACTTGAAAAAGCGTATTTCCCTCCCCACATGCTCAATGTGCTCATCCAGAAGCTTTGGGTCCTGTTATCACTGCCACCAACCAGCCTGAGGGCTTTTAATAAATCTGTTTACCTTTTTGGACCTTTGTTCCTCATCAGTAAAAAGAAAAACTAAGAGATCACTAAGTTTCCTTCCAGCAGTAACATTCAGTGATCTCAAACCAATCTCATTCCCCAACGTCTGAAAATACGGTGCTTCTCTTCTCAAATGAGAGATGTCTGACAAATGTAAGCTTCTATGGCATTAATAAAATGCTGTACACCCTAACCTCTTCCTAACACTGTCCAAAATTGTAAGGAATTGCATAGGCTTATTTTCATTTTGGTCTTATGCTTGATTCCAACATAGTAGCAATAATTCTTATCCTCTTTTTCCTCTTTTAGGCAACTATGTACTTTCTTATACTGGAGAGTCCTCAAACGACATCACGCTAACTCAGTTTTCATCAACTGAATAAAACCGGGAACCCTAAAATCAAGGAAAATTTTTTGGAGCACATTGACATTAGAGCTAAATGTCAGTGAAGAAATCATGCTCAATATTCAATGGATTTTTCTGATTTCGGAGTCTGAGAATATAATAAGGAACTCTCAGCAGTTTCATGACAGCCATCTTTATCTTCAATTAAATGGAGAGATTTACTTCCATGGGGTTTGATTCAAAGGAATTGCTTCATAAATGTAGAAGATTAAGTTTTTGTCGGAAATTATGTCAGTTGTACTAGCCTCTCACTGCCACAAACTATGGTTTCCTTTTTCATAAAATAGCGTTATTCATGTGACATTTCTAATCACCTGAATTGGAGTAAGGAGATGTCATGAAATCACTTTAGATGCATTGATGGACCATGTTCACTTTCTTATAAAAAAAGTCACTGGTGAAATTTCCTAGAGAAAAGGCGTTTTCCTCCAAAAACTTCCAGTTGGATTTTATGCTTGTTTTTGTGGTACAGTCACTGAACTTTGAAAGTTAATCAGAAACAAAATAGAAGTGTCCATTTCAGATAGCTTCATAGCTGTTACTTAGGAAGTATAAAGCAGTATATATATATATATATATAAAATGCATTATTTTTCAGTTTACAAGGCACTTTCATCTGGTCCCCCATCCAATGACGTGAGGTGTCCAGGCAGACCTAGTGCAGACATGATGAAATAGAGGCTTGGACAAGTGAAGTGACTTCCCAAAGTGAAGCCAGTAAAGGGCGCTTTTAGGACTTTTGGTTCCTAGTCCATTTCTACAGCCTCATAACAGCCTTGAAAATTACCTGCAATCCTAAGCAAGCCTTATGAGGTTAGATACGAGATTCATCACTCCCAGAATTCTCTCTATGTAAGAGGAAAATTGAGGGAGAATTTGGTTGTCAGCATCCAGAAAGACCTTAAAGCACCTGGTTTTCTTTCATGATGCACTGTCGGCACTTTTGGAAGTTATTTACATGTATGGCCGTTGCTACTTTTGGATGAGATAGAGAGCAGCAGGTGAAGGCACTGCAGGAAGCAACATTTCCCTTCCATACTGCCATCACTTTGGGCTCACCTGAGTTTCAGTCCTGACCACAGTGCCCAGAAGAACTAAGCCCTTTGATTCATCCTTGCTTCCAGAGCCTCCTAACAATCCGCTGTGGCATTTTTAAAGCAAGTGTTGATTTCTTTCAATAACAATTGCAGTGATGACGATGATGATGGTGGTGGTAAGAAGTCATAAAAGAAGAAGCTACATGTAGAGGGTCCTCACTATGTGTCAGGCATTATTCTAAGTGCTGTGCATCTATTAACTCATGTAATCTTCACAATAAGCTTGTGAAGGGGGAATAATATTATCCCTGTTTTACAGCTGCTGAAACTAAGGCACAGAGAGGTGAGATGTGAGCAGGGCAACATGGATGGCAAATGGCTATGCCAGGGTAGTAGTTATGGAAGTTGAATTACAATAAGAAGAGGGTTATATAAGTCAGCCTAGCAGGATTGGAACTGCTAATTTAATTGTAATTAGAATCCTAGACTACTTGGTCTGCAAGGGAGCTCAGGTATCATTTAGCTGTTATTTTATGAGTAACCCTGATGTCCTAAGGCTCAGCAGCCTGTGATTACAAAAGTAAGTCAAGTCCACATTTACTGCTATCTGTAGGAGTATATTAGTCAGCTCAGACTGCCATAACGGAACATCACAGACCAGTGGTTTAGACAACAGAAATTTATTTTCTCATGGTTCTGGAGTCCAGGAAGTCCAAGTTGAAGCTGCCGTTGGGCTTGTTTTCTAGTGAGACTGCTCTTCTGTCTTGTCTGTGTCCTCACATGGCCTCTTCTCCATGCACATGCAAATACAGCTCTCTGGTGTCTCCTCCTCTTCTTATAAGGACACCGATGCTATCAGATTAGGGCCCCACCCTCATCAGCTCATTTCACCTTAATTACTTCCCTACTGACTCTGTCTCCAAATAATCACATTGGCGGTTAGAGCTTCGACATACGAATTTTGCAGGGACACTATTCAGTCCATAACAACTAGCTAGAATTTTTATTTGCCTGTTTAATTGAAATTAGGGTCTTTTAAAAGTGTGTTGGATCACATACCATATATCATGTTTGTCTAACCCACTGACTACACACACATTCAGCTCAGCTCCCTTCCAGAATGCTACTGAAACAGCAATAAAATAATTAAAAAAGGAGAAAGACATTGGAATATTTTCTATGGCTGTGTAAAAAACTGCCACAAACTTAGGGGTTTAAAACAAACCTGCATTTATTTTCTCACAGTTTCCCTGGGTCAAGAGTCCAGACACAGCTTAATTGGGTCCTCTGCTCAGGGTCTCACAAGACTGAAGGAGCTAGCTGGTCTACCTCTTTATCTGGAGGCTTGACTGGAGAAGAATCCACCTCCAACTCATTCAGTTTACGGGCAGAACTTATTTCCTTGCAGCTGTGGTAAAGAGAACCTTGGCTTTTTGCTGACTATTGGCCAGAGGCTACCTTGGGACACTAGAGGTCACCTACACATCCCTGCCACTGGGATTTTCCAAAATGGCCGCTTATGTCATTAAGCCTGCAAGGAGAGTCTCTTAGTCCAGTCTGCTTTTAAGACAGAGTCTTGTCCAATATAAGGTAATCAGGGGAGGGACATCCTATACCTTTTTCCGTATTCTATCGGCGAGAAGTGAGTCACAAGTCCTGGCCACACTCAAGGGAAGGGGATTTCTAAAGGTGTGAACAGTAGGAGGAAGGGATTACCAGACCTGAACTACTGAGGATAAGGAGAGAGAGAGGAAGCAACAGCAACAGAGCTTTGGAGAGCAGGTGGGGTGAGTGCAAACTGGCTTAGCTGGCCTAAGAAAGCTAAATATGAAGCCAGAAGCGAGGGAAGCCAAGAAGCAAGCTGCTTTACCCTGCGGAATCCCCCAAGAGACTGGAGACTTGGCAGCACCAGAGTCCATAAGAAGTGAAGTGAAGGTGGAACTGAACCGTACGGTTGTTCAAAGTCAGTTTAAGAAACAGACTCTCAGATGCCTCCCTCACCCCAAGCAACCAAGTAACCATCCCTTCCTCCATCCTAGCAATAGAATATATGGATATGTGGGGGAAACATGGGATTTGGGGACTGTGAGACTCCGGAAGCATTTGAGGGAGAGTTTACCATCTCCAAAACAGAGAGATACAGTGACAGTTAACATATAACACCAGCAGCGAGGCTTACCTCCTCCTGGCAAGAGACTGGGACGGTCCTCCCTGGAGAATCTGATCACCAGGAGAAAACACTGAAAGATACTGACTCTGGGTGTTTGCTAATGAAATGTTCACACCTACAGTGAAGCCAAGAACCATCCTACGCACTTTGTTCACAGACCTTCCAATCAGCTCTTCAATGTCCTACTCTGAAAAGTATAGCCAAACCGTCACAGCCCACTAGTCTCTCTAGGAAAGCACCCAGTATTAAATGCAGAGGGCAAAACAAACAGAAAGAGCCAGTATGGTGTCACCTAGAATCCAGTTCTATGAGCTCGACTAGAAGGTGAAGGAGAAAACGGAGAAAGGAAGCTGGGGCAGGGGCAGGGGGGTGGGGGGACATGACTAGAAAGAGGGGAAGGGCAGGGATCAATACTAACCTCCAACAGAACATTGCCTTTATGAACAGGGTGCTATAAAAAGGCATACTGGGGCCACAGAAAGAATCTTTGGAACTAAAAATAGAATAACATAACCACTAAAATACTTCAACTGAGGGGATGGAAGATAAAGTTGAGGCAATGACCTGGAAAATAGAAATAAAAGAAAAAGATGTAAAATGAAAGAAAAAAAATTAGAGGACTAGACCCAGAATTTCACCATTTGAATAGTAGGATTTTCAGAAAGAAAGACTAGAGGAACAAAAGGAAGGCATCATTAAAGTCATAAACAGAGAACATTTTTTGGTCACTTAGGGTCATGAGTTTCTCTACTGAAAAGGCCCACAGAATGCCCAGTATGATAAATGAAAATAGACCCACAGTTAGACATGCTATCATCTGAATGTTTGTGTCTTCCCCAAATTCATATGTTATGAATTCATACCTAGTCCCCAAGGTGATGGTGGTAGGAAGTGGGGCCTTTGGGAATTGTTTGGGTCATGAGGGCGGATGTTGCATGAATGAGATTCGGGCTCTTATAAAAGAGGTCTCACAGAGCTCCCCAGCCCTTCCCACCACCCGAGGTTGTAGCAAGAAGCCGGACGTCTGCAACCCGGAAGAACCTTCACCAGATCTTGTACTTCCCACCTCCAGGACTGTGTTGAATAAGTATTTGTTGTTTATATGGCGTCCAGTCTATAGTATTTTTCTATAGCAGCCCAAATGGACTGAGACAACATTATTGTGAAATTTCAGGTCACAGAAGAAAAAAAAAGAAGATACAAATATTTTCAGAGAGGAAAAGTGGGATTTATCTGAAGGGTCCAAATCAGAATATTATCAGGACTCTTCACAGCAGCAGTATAAGCTAGAAAACAATGGAAAATGTCTTCAAAATGTTGAGAAGAAAAGACTGCAACCTAAAAGCAATTAAGTGTGAGGAAGAATAAAGATAGTTTCAGACGCAGAAATTCTTGACACGTTTTCCTGCAATACTGCCTTTCCCAAAGGTTACTGGGGAATAGACTGCACCAAAGGCAGCAATAAGCCCAGAAAGACTTGGGACACAAGATGCAGTAGAAGAGAGAGAGAGAGGGAACCTCTAGTGTGGGAATAAGGGAGTCGCTAGCCAGACAGCAGCCGTGGGGCCGGTCCAGGCTGGACCCACAGCAGAGACTGCTCAACAAGGTGAAAATGATAGGATACCTGATACACTTGAGTGTTATTTAGAAGAGACCTACATACTTTGAGGTAGGTTGGGTATGGATTTTTCACAAGAACACAGAAATCTAAGCAAGTAAAAAAAGTTACACCTAACAGAAATAAAATGGTGTGCAAAAAAGGAAGAGCAGTTAAGCATACTACCTGGCTCAGCTATGAATAGAGCATACAGAGTGCCAATAATGTGAAACGATTTGGATATAACCAAAATAATAACGATGTATCGGGAAGGTGGAGAATAGGAAGTATATTTGAGAGGATAGGAAAAGAGATGTAAATACTCATTCTTTGTTTTTGGAAATCAATAAAACTGAGAAACCAAGAAGTAGCATTATAGTCATGTTATTTAGAAACATAGAAATAAATATCAAAAGAATCAACTAAATCAGTTAAAAGAGTTTGTCTCTGAGAAGCAGGGAATTATAGAGTTATTTGACTCTTGAAATCATATCCACGTGACTTTGGTTTAATGTGTGTGTGTGTATAATTGGAGACAGCATGAGACATCCTGAAATAGGAAGTCACCTTGATTGATTTGATTGGCCACAAGCTTATGTAGCCTTGGTCAGCTGCTTCAGTTCTTGGAGATGCCTACGAAACCTTCAATTTGTAATGTCCAGTAGGACACTTGGCATACCAATCTATTGTTCCAGGGAGAATCTGGGCTAGAGATACACTCTTAGGGTCTTCACCCTGGAGATTATGGTTAAAGCCATGGGACCAGATGAAATCACCTAGCAGGTACAGGGAAAGAAGTGAGTAGGTCCAAGCATTGAGCTTTGAGGGTACCCCATCATTTAGAAGTAGGGAGAGGACGAGGATTCAGTAAAGAGGAAGGAGAAGGGCAGCCTGTGAAGTAGGAGGGAAACCAGGACAATGGGACCCAGAAGCAAAGAAAAGCATTTCAAGAAGGAGTTCAAGGACAGCAACTGGGTTAACTACTACTGAGAGTCAAGAAAGATAAAGAGCCTGACTTGCCCATTCCAGTTTGAATGTGAAGATCATTAATGTATGAATATAATAAGCACTCAGGGTAAGGAATTCCACTAGTGGAGAGTTTCACATTGAACACAGAGAACGGAATCGTGTTTAGATGTTGCCATCCCTCATATTGGATAAGCTCTTCCAGATCTGCAACTAGCTATTTTAGAAAGATTAATTTTCTCCATTTTTTGGATGCTTCCAGAACAAATGGAGGGGCTGAGGGATGGTCATTTTGTCGCACCTAGAATGTTTCCCAGCCGGATGCAGATTTTGGTAAAAGTCCCAAATCTATTTCTTTCTCAATGATTCTTATGAGGAAAGACAATGTGCCTTTTGTTAAAAGAAGGCAGCAAAACTGTGCTGTACTTACCTTTATTAAACTTCAGGGGGCAGGCTCTGACCAAGAAATAAATCCTGGACAAATTGCTCAAAGCTTAAATACACCTGAGATCCAGCCTGGAATGTGGCGAGGTGAAAGGCGTTTTAATCCAGCTACTCTAATTAGGAACAATTTACAGTGTTGCTGCTGTGTTTTGTCTAGTAAAAGAGATTAGGGAGCTAAGAATATAATAACTCTGTTTGGGGCTGGGAAACAATACCTCTGTTTCCTGGGTTTAAGCCCAAGGGTGCTGACGAACAGTTGAAGCCTGCTTTGAAGCAAAGCAGGAATTAGCCGTGGTTGGCAGGGGATTTTTGCCTGCTAGAAAACCAGTGTTTTATTTAAAATGTAGGTTGTCTAACAGGATATACCTTGAGTAACTTGGGCAAATGCAAGTTAATGCAAGTAGGTGGCACCAAATAGATTGGGGATGTTCCTAGATTTTTGGATTCATTGTTTACTTTGGGGGAAAATGGTCTGGCAGATTTTGCACAGTTTTGTCATACATGAGCTTCCATGAACGCATTACCCTAACTCTTCAGGGCGGAGGGAACAGAACAAAAGAAACATAAAATAGTGACTTCATTCAGAGCAAAGATTTACTAGGGCCTCAAAGATGAATCAGGAAAGCTCAGGGCTGCTTGCAATTTATTCCTCAGCCCTCCCCTTGCTGCCAGGGCTTGCGTTAGTGTTACGCAGTCCAAGCTCATACTGCCCGCTGCACAACAGGCCAATAGATCAAGAGATGAGGTGTTGGGACGAGGAATAGTGACCTTATCTGGAAAGCCAGCAGACCAAGAAGTGGGTGGACTAGTGTCCCAAAGAACCATCCTGCCCAGATTTGGGTGCTAGTTTCTTTTATAGAGCCAAGAGGGGAAGGTGAGGAGGTAAAGTAAAAAAAGGGTTAAGTTTTGCAAATATTTCCTGGTTCCTGCCAGACTCCGGAGGGGATGTGTTGATTTCTTCTTTCCTGCAGCCATTCATAGGTTGGCCTGGTCGGGATGTTTCCTGTGAGCTAAACAAAGGTATTTTAGCTTAATCCTCAGGCATGGGAGGCAGGGTTCCCCAGGATGGGCCATTATGTATACTTTAAGCCTTAGGCAACACCCCTTTAGTGATTAACTTGTAGCAAAAGCAATAGAATACAAAGATTAAAATAAAAGAGACAGATCCAATATGGAGTCAGATTTGTTCTTCCCTATTACATTATTGACAGAAAGGGTAGGAAAGGGAACAGAGGTGACCAAAGCCCTCAGGATCCCAGTTTCTGTCTTAGACTCAGCATAGATCATGCTCGTTAATCCTCAGAACAACACAGTAAGTTGCATATTATTTTCCCCCTTCTATAGATAAGGAAGCTGGGACTCGGAGAGTTTGGGTAAGCTGTACACAGCAGGAAGGGTCCAGAGCACTCCACTCTGCCTCACTTCCCTTGTTCAGAAAGCCTCCTCGCTTCACTCTATGCAAGCAGCAACCATTCCTAATATTTTGTGAATAGAGATTTATTGCTTTGGGATAAATATTGGACCCTCAGGCTGTACCATGAAGTAATTTATCCAGACACTCGACTCCAGCTTCTCCTGATAACCCGGGCAAGGTCAGGGAAGGGTTAGAACTTGAGAAAAGGACAAGTGATGGGGGAAGAGTCCACTGGTGACCACAAACTCTTCTGTAATTTGTCTCCATTTCACCTGCTTGATCCTAAAAAAAAAAAGTGCCCATGTACATTTCCATGATGGGCTCCATGGGGCTTATGTAGAGGGTTCTCTCTGGGATGGAGTCCTTGGGAGGCCCATCTCTAGTTTGCCTCCATCACTTCTCTGTGGGTCAACTTCCCATCAGTAAAACCACAGATCTGCATTAATTCGATAAGCTCAGAGATCCCTTCCAGTCCTGACTTTCTCTGATTCTGCGTCTCTTCATAGGTAACACCCTGGGAGAAGAGAAATTTATCACCAAAGAGTACCAAGTGGGTTTGGCAAGACCTTATCTTGCTGGGTAGGAATCACAGACAAAGCATTGCCAACAACTACTTTTATGCCAGCCAGATGGGAGGCAACACCCCTCTGGAATTCTGACCTGACACTTGAAACCAGAGGAGAGGAGAGCCCCAGTGTGATGTGTTGCCAAGGGACACATTGCTTTTATGGATAAGGTTTCCTGGTTCTTAGCTCTCAGCCATGTCCCCCAGTAGAGCACGGCGAGGCAGCTGTGGATTCCATGACAATACACAGCCAGGCACTGCCAAGGACAACTCTTTGTGGCACGAAAGCTTGCCTGGTGCTGGTGATAACGTGACTTTGTTTTCCTGAAGTAGGCTGGGTGTGGGGAGCCAGCCCCACCTGTCCTCTATGTCACCTGATGCGGGGAACGTTATACAGCCCCCCTCCCCATCAGCTTTCAAAGGAATATGTAAGAAGTCACATTCATGGAATCACTTTCAAAATTTGTGTTGATAATTTTTTACATATTAAATTCTGCAAACATGCAGTGCACCTGCCCTGCGTTCTTTTAGACTAGAGCAATGATTCCCAAACTATATCTTCAACCGGCAGCATCAGCATGACTGGAACTTCTTAGAAATGCCAATTCCTGGACCCCACCCCAGACCTCCTAAATCAGAAACTCTGGAGTGGTGCCCAGGGAGTGCTGTTTTAACAAGCCCTCCGGGGGATTCTGATGCACACTCAGATTTGGGAACCACCAACTTAGAGAACTGAAAGGGGGAATGTTTCAGGCTGAGGGCAGGAGATTAGGATCTGAATAAACCTTGCCCTGTGCAGGAGGGTAGGGCAGGGAGTGAGGACTTTTTTGTTTCATTTTCTAATGACAGCACTTCCGTGAGCCTCAGGGATCAAGACAGTCTTGGTACTGGTGCGAGCAGAGAAGTGTTAATGATAGATGTGTAATGTAACAGAACTGATAAGAAAGAAAAGGGATTGAGGCCTGGCTCCAACACTTACTAACGGTATTAACTTGGTTCCATTCCCAAAGCCCAGTTACTTCATCTGTAAGCTAAGGGTAATAACTCTTTGGAAAGTTATTGTTGGGAGTTCATGAGAGAACCTGAAAATTCTCGGCATACTGCCTGGTATTTGGTAAGCCTCCAACAAATACCGGCTATTACTAATATTAATAGTGCTGAAGTTAATAAAGCAGCGTGAATTCTATATGATATTGTCACGGCCCCAAAGCAGTGCACTTCGAGGAAAGATACAGTCTTCAAGGTCCAGAGAGAAGGGTTCGAATATCAGTCCGGCTATTGACCACGTTGGACAGGCTATCTTATTTCTAGTTATTTGTTAAAAATCGGAAAGATGGGGGCTTCCCTGGCGGCGCAGTGGTTGAGAGTCCGCCTGCCGATGCAGGGGACACGGGTTCGTGCCCCGGTCTGGGAAGATCCCACATGCCGCGGAGCGGCTGGGCCCGTGAGCCACGGCCGCTGAGCCTGCGCGTCCGGAGCCTGTGCTCCGCAACGGGAGAGGCCACAACAGTGAGAGGCCCGCACACCGCAAAAAAAAAAAAAAAAAAAGAAAAATCGGAAAGATGACAATTATCTATTGTCATCATGTTCAGGCTTGTTTAATGCCTGAATATATAGGAGTCCAATACATTTTCTTTTTTCTTCCTCTTCCTTCAGTGGGAAAGGAAACCCAATTTTCAAGGGTATGAAGGTCAGTGTGTCAGCGATTTAATCATGCAGAACATTCATATCGGAGCGTTCTGTCGAGGTGGCTTACAAAATACTTGTTTAAAGCTGAGGAGAAAGGCCATGGGCAGCTGTGAAGGAGAGAAGGACCCTGGATGTATATTTCTTTTTCTTGTTCATTATCCTATAGAAAAGTGTAATGACCCTTGACAAGTAGAAAGAAAAATAGTCCAGACCAAAGAAGGCTTTACAGGGAAGAATCCTGAAGACTCACAACCAAAAGAAATGTCTAATTACTTTTCCCTTGTTAATATAAAATAGACTTTAAGAATATCAAAGGCATTGCCATAACTTCCGCTTAGGACATTTCCAAATGTACGGGACTCTCAGGTCCCTAAGTGACGATGCCTTTCTAGCCCATCTCTCTTTGCTTTTTGTTTTTCACTTTAACGAAGACTGGTCACCAGCCTCAGACATCTTTTTCCGGCCTCTCTTCCCTTCTGCCTCTCCCCAGCCCAATGTGTATACATTTTCCTCATCCTGGCGTTGCAGGTGCTGGGAGGGGTCATGTAGTACAGTCATAGACATTTGGTTGAGTGTCCAAATGAAACAAAGTGTACATTCCAAGTATTGAGCATAAGATGTATAACAGGTGTGACTATGAGTGAGTGAGATTGATTCTTTGTTTCCCAAAAAGGAATGTTAAGTTTATTCATTTGAGGAAGTTGAGTACCGTGGCAGGAAGTATGAAATCTGGACTCCCACTGTAGCATAGCTCTTGCACTTAGCCCTGTCCTCTGGCAAGTGATTTAGTCCCTCCAAGGCCTCAATTTGCTCAATGGTAAAACTGAGACAGTGATAGGAACTGCCTATAGGGTTGTTGTGAGAAGTATCGATAAATGAAATAACACATGTAGCAAAATTCCTGGAACAGAGTATGTGCTCAATATATGTTAGCTATAATCACGTTTAGCTTTTATTTTATTATAAATAAAAAAATACATATGATAGAATATAAAAATCCGTTTCCTTACTTTTACGTTTACTTTTGCCTCCCCAGTACCCTGCCACACACAGTAAATAATCATTGTTTTTGGACTATATCTTTCAAGACTTTATCCTTCCACACAAATGGGATCCACTTTCTATGTGCACGTATTCTCCCTTGTCAGCTAGTGTTTGATGTTTACTTCAAAAAAATCACAGAAGAGATTTGGAAAATTTCTATGAGACTGAACCAGGTATGAAATACAGAAGGAATAGATCTCATAACATTAGAGCTTTGGAGTTATACCTGATTTTCAAAATAAAAACTGCCTTGTTCTACGTGGCTACTGAATTATTTACAAAAAGAATGGGTCTGGATACATGTGAGTTTCTCAAAAAATTCATACCTTTCTCAAAGTTGCTGGTATTGTCATCATAGCAGATATTTAGAAGATTGTGATGCTGGCCCTGAAGGTGGGGAAATGTGAATTCTGCACACACATGCCCTTCTTCTCCCATCTCCCTGACAGCCCCATAGTGTTGTAAAGCCCCAAATCAAAGTGTTAACTCGGATCCTCCCTCCAGCGCAGCCGATAAACCCACGGTCATGTGCAAAAATACACTGTAGGCACAGAGATGGGCAATGAGTAATTTTGTTCAAAATCTGACACTGTCTTGGCAGGGACCAGCAGCTTCCACTGCCGAGAGGTGAGACTTCACTATTGAAGTCCAGCTCTTCCTTTGCAAAGGTTTCTTTCAGATAAACAACAGTACATGATAGCATATGGTTCCTACATGTGCTCATTTATCTTACAAGATTCCCAGGGCGAGGAGGGGTGCAAGCAGACCAGGAGTTAGGGTCCGTATGTATCACTTTAAGACACGGCTCTGGCTCCTGGTTGAACAGTTGCCTAGATACAAGTACATTTTTCTTGTGCCATCACTTAGTGATGTTCATAGTTATCACCTCCACCTTATCCAGTCCCCTCAGAGCACATCTTATTAAAAATAAGTGCTTTTAATACTGGAGTATGTAGGAGTAACATGATATGGTATCAGAGATCTACTGCTTTTTTTTTTCCTGGTACGCGGGCCTCTCACTGTTGTGGCCTCTCCCATTGCGGAGCACTGGCTCCGGACGCACAGGCTCAGCGGCCATGGCTCACGGGCCCAGCCGCTCCGCGGCCTGCGGGATCCTCCCGGACCGGAGCACGAACCCACATCCCCTGCATCGGCAGGCGGACTCTCAACCACGGCGCCACCAGGGAAGCCCCAGGCTGAATTTCTTGAATGAGAAGGTTAACTGTTGTTCTTTCTCCCACAGTGGAAAAGTCAAAGACAGGCATTGAGAAGCCCCTAGGAAATCTTCCAGTTTCATTCTCAGCTCATCTCCAAGGGAGATAGGGACAGGGGAGAGCTGTCCAAGAAACAATCAAATATGTAAAACAAAGCAAAACAAAACAAAACAAAAACTCTTATTGGATGTTGGAGGCATGAGGGGGAGAAAAAAAAAGTAAAAAGGAGGGAAAAAGAAATCACTTCTATTTCTACTGCTACTGAGAGCACGTGGTGGAGAAATTGCAAAGGGTTCTATATTCCTAGAAGGAAAACAAAGTGCAGACACTGGGGATTACTGTACAGAGGACACTGACCTTCCTCTCTTCCTGAAGAGCTTATGAGACCACACAAGGAAAAAGAGATTTGTGCTGGGAGAATCTCTTTACTTTCTTCCATTTGTCAGAAGTAAAATATCAAGGTGGAAGAGGTGGAAAGGAGAGGAAAGGGCCATTTTCAGAAAAAAGAACAACAACAACCCTGAAATATCACAGTTACCCTTAGTTCTAGGAAAAGGAATAAAACATGGTCTCCTTTTTATTTTTATCTTTTGAAGGGGCACCTGAACTCGCCATGTTTTCTTAGTTGGAGCATTTCCTCCTTCCAAATATATCCCGTAAATCTTGGGACAGATCTTTCCTTTGTATTTAGTTGGAGCTGTCAGGGAATTTGACTAGATTTGGAGCCATTATGCACAATAAACTCTACCATACATATTCAACCCTCAGAGTGTGCAGATGATTCCAGCAAAATTAATAATTGAGTTGTTTGTAAAGGGCCGAACACTTGTGCAACCTTTATTAACATTAGTAGTCATGCAGACTTTGGAGTGAGCAGTCAAACTTCAAGCTTCCAGGCATGGGCAGGGAACAGGTCAGCTTAGAAAAGGACATTTACTCTCACATACTTCTGAAGGGAACAGAACATTCCTTGAGTTCTTTCACCTTTACTCCAATGGGCAAATGGGCTTGTATTCTTAGCAAACGCCACTGAAGACCAACCCATTCAGGAAAACAAACGTTAACAGTAGCTCTGTAGGTCTGAAAGGGTTCTGCTTGGAAGTGTATGAGCCCAGGTCTCACTTTGAGTCTTTCCAAGATTCATTCATTCATTTGACAAAAATCTATTGGGCACTATGGGCCATACACTGTTCTAGGTATTGGGGATACAGTGGTGAACAAGATGAAGAGATGAGGTTCCTATGCGCCTCTCACCATCCATGTGGGTACAAACCCATCACAAGTCTACAACTTTTCAGCTTGTCTGGTCAGTCTCTCCTAGGCTCTGCTACTTTTCGAGAGGTTATTTTTTATTGATTTGGAATACTTGGGCCCTGTCAATAAATAATCTGATATTCATCTACTTTTATGCTCTACTTCCAAAGGAAAAACTTACCACTCCCCATGTTGTTTCATTCAACCTAGAAAGCCCGCCCACTCTCCCTTCCACCTTTGCAAACCTCCTTGGTTCTTCAAGGTTCAGATGGCAGCCTACGTCCTGCTTGAAAACATTTCTGCCTGCTCCTGCCTGAATCGACTCCCTTGTCCTCTGAATCTTATCGTATTCAAGTAGCCACCAAGATGTTGCAGGAGGTATTGATTGCATAGTTTTTCTATCATTTGCTGTTTTTTATCCCTATTAACTTTGTTTCACCTGCTGGATTATGCATTTCTCACCAGTGAAGACTGCGCTTTATACTTTGATGATAGCTGACTCATTGGTATTAGACTTGAATATCAATTGCATATATTTGATACATACAATGGAATATTACTCAGCCATAAAAAAGAATGAAATAATGCCACTGGCAGCAACATGGATGAACCTAGAGATTATCATACTGAGTGAAGTAAGTCAGACAGAGAAAGACAACTATTATATGATAATCATTTCTATGTGGAATCTAAAAAATAATACAGATGAACTTCTTTACAAAACAGAAACAGATTCACAGACACAGAAAACAAACTTATGGTTACCAAAGAGGAAAGGGAGGGAGAGATAAATTAGGAGTGTTGGATTAACAGATACACACTACTATATACAAAATAAACAAGGGCCTACTGTATAGCACAGGGAACTATATTCAATATCATGTCAATAATGGAAAAGAATCTGAAAAAAATACATATATGACTGAATCACTTTCCTGTACATGTAAAGCTAGCACAATATTGTAAATCCACTATACTTCAATAAAAATAAAGAAATGAATTGCATACCTTTGAAGTATACATTTTCATTTGCGAATTAAAAAGCTTTTCACAACATTGTAAATCAACTATACTTGAATAAAATACATTTAAAAATTTTTTATTGGAGTATAGTTGCTTTACAATGTTGTGTTAGTTTCTGCTGTACAGCAAAGGGAATCATCTACACGTATACATATACGTTACAATTTTCTACAGGAAAGCCAGGTGATCGGATAAAAGCCAAAAGAGATTTAATTGATTCTCCAGATGTTGAAAACATAGAAAAGAAACCACCAGAAGATTGACCTGCATCTTCTCAATACTAAGCTACTAATTCATGAGCTAGTCCTAAGTAAGCAGTTGTTCACAGGCATCTCCCCCTTCATGCAATTTGAAAAATGGGCATCCCTCTGGTCAAAACAATTTTGCCTTCTATATCATTCGTTTGTAAATTTGGAGTAAGAAGAAAGTGGCTCTGGGTGTGGAAGAGAAAAGGTGGCTGGAGGAGATGCAGAAAGTAAAGCTCATTCATTTAATGACTGTGTATTCACCTCAACACAGCATGATCCAGAGCCACTCACAGCTCCCTGTTTTTTTTTTAACATGCAAATAAGCACTTCAAGCAGCTTTTGGGTATTTTCCCATCTCAGGTCTCCCTATTGTTTGCCAAGTCCTTCTGGACAAGGCGAAATGCAACGTATTTCCTTCTCGGTGATTGTTTGGTCTGTAGACCTGTGTGTGCGTGTGTTTGTGTGTGCACTGCCCAGCTGGTAGGTAGACAGATTTCCCCCACGCCCTTGGCCTTTGAATAGAGCAGAAAGGTGGAGATTGTTTTTTAACTTAGTAATAACAATGCTGTTACGAAGCAATTGAGAAAATACCTAAGGCTGCATCAAAAACAGCTGACTTAGATGTGACACAGAGCCGCGGTGACTGTCATCAGAGACAGGGTCAAAGACAATTTTTATGGGTCCTCAGACCAAAGGACATTGGGGCAGATTCTGTGTTTGAGGGGGCGGGGAGTGACATCTTATTTCCTGAGTAAGATATGCCAATTTTTTTTCTGTATTTTTATAGTCTTTTTTCAGATGTTATGGTATTTTCCACTTTGTGTGAATGTGTGTGTGTACCTGAATATATTGAAGAATATTTTTATAACTTATTCTTTCATTCAATCAATCTTTTATTTTGGTGGAAAATAAATTGTGCTTTATATTTTATTTTGCTTCATTTTGTCTGTTTGTTTTTCTCTGCAGCAAATGGCAAAACCAGAAATGGTGCTGGGTGAATGACCGTGAAATCAGTACAGATTAGGTGTGGAAACCTCGGAGTCACTGGAAGCACCTCCTTTAAGTGTCAGTCCTGCTATTCTAATGTCTTGAATAGCAATGAAATATGCCTTTTGAGTATGAGGGCTGGAAGGGGAGCAAGTGGTCAAACTCCAAAGTTAATAGAAGAAAAGGAAGATAATTGGGATTCTGGGTCCATAAGGTGGCAGATGCCTGGGTCACCATCCTAATACTGCCCTCTGGGATCTGTTTGTGGCCTGGAAGGTATAGGACCTATGGAGAGAGGTGAGATCTACTGTGGATGCCCTACTTCTATGGCTCCAGCTAGAGTAACCTCTCATTGATTGTGTAAGTTTCTAGACTGGAACTTGCTGTGGCACTTTGGGTTTTAGGGGGTGAGAGGACACCACTGTCCTATATGGTAGCTTAGCCTTTATATGTTTCCTTCTGTCACCAGATTCCCAGTGTTTTGAGTGTGAGACCACATGGCTCATGCATCTCTATAGCCCCAGCCTTGCACACATTCCATGGGGTTTGTTCAATGAAAGAAGGAATGAGGAATAGATTCTATAGGTGGAGAAACAGAGAATTCTTGCTGCGAAATTCTCTGCTCTCTACAACTGACCTTCCAAAGTGACTTTCCATTCTTTGACTTTAAACACTGCCACAAGTCCCGGTTTGGGGTTAAACGTAATAGGAAAGAAGGAGAGGCCTCTGTTATTCTGTAAGAAAATTCATAACTTGAACTGGGGGATAAAAAATACATTTCATAGAAACTAAATTTGTGGACAATTTGAAAAATCATTAAAGCAGAATGTAAATATATCTTAGCTGAAAGACTTCACACACACACACACACAATTTAAAAGAAGTACAAAGACTATGCTCTATAAATTTCTCCATATCATAAGTAACTTTCAAAACATATCTTTAGTGAGCTGCCTGCTCCTCCATCACGATGTTGGACTATATTTAATTTAATGAATTAAACTCATTTGGGGGGGCTCTGTAGCAAAGAATTAATCTCACCCAGAGAGAGATCTGGCCTTTGACCTTGGCTACGGGGAGGTATTCTCTTGGCCGTTGTAATGTCCTGCCTGATAAGAATGTCTTTGTTTAACTTGGGGTCTTGTGCTAAACTGGACAGTCTAACAGTGTGATTTATAATGGGCCCCTTAGGCCACACAGCATTTGCCCAGGTGCAGAGGGGCAGGAGATTAAGTAGGATGCGCCACACAGTGACACAGGCAGCCACTCGAGTCTACGCGATTGAGCCCAGTAAACACTCGGGACACCCAAGGATCAGGTGGCCCTCTCTGTGTGGCAGTACTCTAGGCGTATTGCCACACATTGTTGCAAGGGGACTTCACGCTGTCCATGACTCTACTGGGAGAGGTCAAATGGACACTCCACCTTTGGAATTTTCTGCCCTGTGCACATTTGCCCCTGGCTGATTTTAATGTGCAGTCATTCACTGTAATAACCCATAACCAGAAGTATAACAGCTTCCAGTGAGTTCTGTGAATCCTTCTAGCGAATGAGCGAATCAGAGGGTGACCTTGAGAACCCCCAACTCTGCAGTTGGCATCAGACATGAGGGTGGTTTTGTGGACTGTACTCCCTAACTTCACAGGAGCATTAATATTTCCCTTTGTTCTAAGTTGTCAATGACTTTGAAATGAAATATGAGTTTAAAATAACATTTTGTAGAATAAAGAAAAATTTACATGACATATACATCATCTGTAATATGCATTAGAAAGGCTAAATGTGTTAAGATATGGCTCTTAGAATTAAGAAAATTAAGCAAATTGTTTCAATTTTTTTATAATATAAAATAATATAGTAATGTACAGTATGCACTTGGATATGTGTCTTTGACCCTTTCTTTACATTAGATTCATAAAAGTAGAATTAATTGGTTGAAAGACCTGGACATCAAGCTTGAAGGATGTGGAGCTTTGAATGTGCAGCAACAGATGGGGAAGGAAGGGGCTTCCCTGGTGGTGCAGTGGTTGAGAGTCCGTCTGCCGATGCAGGGGACACGGGTTCGTGCCCCGGTCCGGGAAGATCCCACATGCCGCGGAGCGGCTGGGCCCGTGAGCCATGGCCGCTGAGCCTGCGCGTCCGGAGCCTGTGCTCCGCAACGGGAGAGGCCACAGCAGTGAGAGGCCCGTGTATCGCAAAAAAAAAAAAAAAAAAAAAAAAAGAGATGGAGAAGGAGGAAAAGAGCCTTCCAGGTGGGTCAATGAGAGGAAGCTGATGCATGGAGACAGGGAGGCCAGTGAGAGAATGATCTGGACTGAACAGAATGAAAGCTTGGACAGGTGAGTATTTGAGAAAAAGTATTAAGAAGATAAATCTTCTTATGATAGTGAAGTCATCCAAGATGCTTACAGGCCTGCAAAGTAGGAGAAATTAAGACTTCCAGGCTTTGCGAGAGGCTAGCTGTTGTTGAACCTCATTCCACAAAGGATTTGAGGGAGCTGAAACTCCCATCAAAACCTATTGAAAAGTTGATCATTCCAGAGCAGCCAGAGGAAATAGGTAACAGGCAGATCATTTGTCACATGGACAGAATCTAGACTCAGAGGCTGCTTAGTAGAAGGGTAATTACTAAGACCTCAGAATTCTTATAGTTCTTACACACAACTCGAAACAGTGATAGGCTTCCTTCTGAAACATGATAGTAAGGAAATGGTTCTAAACTTTTCCGTTAATGTGTATTTGCAGGTTAAACCAATACCCATTTATTGACTCACATTCTGTATGTCAGGGTCTGGCCTGGCATGGCTGGGCTCTCTGCTCAGGGTGAAATAAAGGTATTGGCTGGATGCATTCTCATCTGGGACTTGGGCCCTTTTCTAAGGAAAAGTCCCCATTTTCTTGCTGGCTACTGGCTGGGGCTGCTTTCAGTAACTAGAGACTGTCTCAGTTCCCTGCTCCAGGGACCCCTCCATCTCACATTTCAGATCTCTGACATCCTCTTCTGTTCCCACTTGAAGACAACTCTCTGCTTTTAAGGGACTCATGTCATTAGGTTAGATGCACTGGAAAATCTTCCTATCCTAAGGTCAACTGATTATTGACCTCAATTACATCTGCAAAAATATCTTTTTCCACATGAAATAACCTAATACAGGAGTGACACCAGGGAGTGGAGACCATGGTGTCCTCTCAAAATTCAGCCTCCCACAGGATAGACCAGAAGAAGTCCTTCAGAGAAGGACCCTGCAGACAAATGTATAAAGACTGGCAGAGCTTAATTCAGAAGTTCTCAAAGGATAAGTCAGTGATCAGAGTCCCTGAGAAGATCATGAGATCAGAACCGTTTTCAAAATAATATTAAAATACAACTTGCCTTTTTTTACTCTCGTTTTCCCACATGTGGGTCTGTCTAAAGGCTGCATGATGTGTGATACAGCACAGACTGAATACAGAAGCAAACATGAGGGTCCATGTCTCCTATTAAAGACATTAAAGAGGTTTGCAAAAATATAAAACAGTGACACTAGTCACTCAGTTTGTTTTTTTATTTGGAAAGCACGATTATTTTTCACACACAAAATTTTTTGTTAACATGTAATGGGTTTACTATTGCCATTTAAAACGAATTACTAACCCCAATGTTCAAGCAGCATTATTTACAATTGCCAAGATATGCAAGCAACCTAAATGTCCATCCTTTATGAAGGGATAAAAAAGATGTGTTTTATATACACACACACACACACACACACACACACACAATGGAATACTACTCAACCATAAAAAAGAACAAAATTTTGCCATTTGCAGCAATGTGGATGGACTTGGAGGGCATTATACTTAGTGAAATAAGTCAGACAGAGAAAGAGAAATACTGCATGATATCACTTATATGCAGAATCTAAAAAACACAACAAACTAGTAAATATAACAAAAAAGAAGCAGACTCACAGATATAGAGAGCAAACTAGTGGCTACAGTGGTGCAGGGGAGGGAAATATAGGGGTGGGGGAGTGGGAGGTACAAGCTATTGAGTGTAAAATATGCTACAAGGATGTACTGTACCACATGGGGCACATAGTCAGTATTTTGAAATAACTGTAAAGAAATGAAATGAATTACTAAATATATATACTTTAAATTCTGATTTAATTCCCAATATGGTTAATATTGATAAACATTAACAGCACAATAACAACATAAACACCAACAAAAGCTCTAATTTTTAATGTAAAGTGTTTCTGAGACTAACTGGTGTGAGAAATGCTAGTTTCACCAAAAGAAATGTTTTGAGCAAAACTTACTAGGAGAAAATGTATTCTATCACATTGTTTCATTTGGATAGCTAGACTTTTGTTTTTGGACTGTTAGCATTATGGGGGAGAAAAAGCTCATTCAAGTGAGTTTTCCATCTGGATGACGTATTAAATATTTCCTCACTTCATGGGAAGAGAATAAAAGTGTCATCAGCCGACTGTATTCTTCCTGGAAGTTGCAACCCTGAGTTCCAAGAAGAGACAGTTAGAGCTATATTTGGAACCAAGGTCAAGTCTAAAGTGAGCCTACTTTTGGCTCCTAAGTAACCAGGGAGAAATATATTCTCTTTTCAAGCATGTATGCCCCTTAACCAAGGTCTCACTCTCAGCAAAAGACTGTCTCCTCTCTAGTTTTCATGCTCAGCTCTCTCTTGCTTTTTGACTATATTTCAAAGGATTTGAGAAGTGATAGCTGTATGAGGCTGTGTGCAGACTACAAGGACATTGAATAAGAAAGTGGTATAGTCTGGTGGTTCCACCACTGCGTAGGAGTGACAGCATGGTTCAAATACTAGCTTCGTCACTTACTAACTGTGTGACTGCCTTTGGGCAAGTATTTAACTTCTCCAAGCCTCAATTAAAATGTACCTATTCACACCAACTATGCTGATGGCGCATAGTTGAATCAGTTTAACTTTGATCGTTAAATGTGTTGCGAACACCCACGTGGCTAGGCTAAGGGCACAAGAAGTGATGCAGCTGGAGTCTGAGGTGTAGGGAGCCTTTACAGTCTAACTGGGAGATGTCCAGATTCTTCTTATTTCCAGATTCTATGCTAATGCCTCCACCTAGGTAGGAAGCTTTTTGTAGTGAGGGCAGGCATCCATGATTCTTTCTGAGCTTAAACACCAAACAGGATCCTCCTCTTATACTCCCTGTCTCAGAAAATGTCCCCATCATTTATCTCCTCGGTCCCTCTAGCCACCGTGGGCATTGTCTCAGCTCCTTCGACTTCTCACCATGCTCTCTCTCAACCAGTCTACTAGCAAATCCTAAATATTTCTCCCATCTGCCCCCTCCTCTTTATCGCCACTGCATCCACTAGTTCAGAGAAGGACTCTGGAGATGAATGTACAAAGCCCGGCTTGGCTTAAGCCCTGGGTTCTCAAGGCCAGGTCTGGGGTTTACCAGTAGTCCCCAAAGTGTCAAGGATTGAAGAACAATTCAAGGTTGTAATGCTCTCACTTTGTTCCACTGCCCTTTACAGGTGTGTTATACTGTTGTTTCTGCAAATATTTTGTATTATATCAGGACTTTGTGTGATAAAGTCATGTGTAAATCACACAAGCTAATAATTGACTGCAGACCTTTAAGATTTTCACTTTATATTTAAAATTATACTGCTAAAATCATGTTGTTTGAAAGTCCCCTCCCCTCAAACTAAGAATAAGGAAAAATAGCTTGGCTTTTCAAATTTTTACTAAGTCCCCTGTGGACCCATGAATCTCTTCTTTTATAACTTACCTTTCTGAGACTGACATGTATATGAAAAATCAATTTTGTGTTGATGACAGCCATATTTCCTGATGGCGTGGTTACATATTTGCCTTAAAGTTTCAGAGAGATAGGAGCAAAGGGTTGAAATAAATGTATCATTTGCCTTCCATGTGAATTGCCCTAGTAAATCTCAAAATGTTTGCTTTCTTGAGGGAGGGACTTAATTTCATCAGGCAATCCACGTCTTATCGGGAGTTGTCTGTACTTTTGGGTCAAATAAGAGCACTGGAGAAAATAGCCACATTGATGAAATAAGAATGACATGTATGAGGAATGAGTTAATTATCCTCCATTAATAATGTGTCATATTTATGGTTTTGCAAAAAGATTAGCTTTAGGGAAAGAGATTACTTCCACTTTTCTCAGACTCAAGTTTTGTTCTTTCCTTTTTCCTTCCAGAGGACAGAATGTCCCTCAGCATGGAAACAAGCAGACCAGGTAGCCAAAATATCATAGCGTATTCTCATTGAAACAAACAGGAAAAAACATGCTTGGAGAGAGTTTCGCTTGTTTGATGTTATGGTTCCTGTTGAGATTTTTCAAACAGAAGTTTTGAAAACAAATGTGTCCCACAGTCTCCCACCTCTGAAAAGCAGTATTTATTCCTTTTTCTACGGGTGTCTTCATTCCCATGAAAACTGAGATATCTTTTTCGGAATCGGCAATTAGATTGTTCCCCTTGTATCAAAACTACAATGAGGTACCACCTCACACGGGTTAGAATGGCCATCATTAAAAAGACTACAAATAACAAATGCTGGAGAGGATGTGGAGAAAAGGGAACACCCGTACACTATTTAATTCAGCAAATTTTTAGCGATACTGTCTGTATATATGGGAACATGTTAGGGATACGGGGGAGATAAAGAATAGAGAGAAAGACTTTGACTACAGGAAGCGCACAGTTTATAAGGGGACTGAGAGAAGGAATCAGACAACGGTAAAGCGAGAAGAACGTTCTTCCCAGGGGAGACTAGGAGATTCCAAATGGGAGGTATCCTCTGGTTGGGAGGATCAGCTAAAGCTTCATGGAAGAGGAAGCAACTGAGATTAATTTTGAAGAATGCATAGGATATCCACAAGCGAAAAATCAGGCTGAGATTGTGGAGAATGAATGTGTACCAGTGGGTGGATTGACCTGAGCAGGAGAAAAGCAACCAACTTAGAAACCTATTTAAAAGTCTAGACATTTTGTAATGATGGCCCAAACTAGGGAAGTGTTAGTAGAAACTGAAAGGGGAGGACAGATAGGAGAGACATTGCTAAGATAAGACTGTCGGTGCTTAACAACTGCCTTTGATCATGGGGTGAAAGAGAGGAATGAGTGTCCAGCCCAAGGGACTGGAGGAACGGCCATGTTATCATCAGAAGGGCTAAACGTGGAAGAAGTGTCTTCATTAACACATTTGAAATAGGCTGAAATTCCAATATAGCAGGTAAAATAATTTGAAAGGAGAAAATTTGGTCTTTGCAAATAAATAGAACTACCAATGAGAAAGCTTATAACTTTCATCTTAGTCCTTCTTGGTAATTTGAATGGTATGACAAAATGGCCTTATCTTCCAAACATATTTATTTACAGATATAAATATTAGGCTGGATCCTGAAACACCTAATTAGAGATGTTCTTTAAAATTTTTCTTTTTAAAATTCACAGGCACCTTTGTGTGAAAGTTTCTGGGCATTTTAACAAAACAAATAAAACCTATGCCTTCTAACTATGTAATTGGTTTTTATTTTAAATTCAAAAACAGAGTATTTTGATATTACTGGTGCAAGTTTTATAATCCATTTTTAAGATCAGCTTTGGCCAATGAAGATATCTGTGACTGCAAACTCTTACGCTCTCAATAAGAGGAACAAAAATGATATACACATGAAAAATAGCAATTATTAGAACTGAAAAAAAAAGCTGAATAACTGGAAAACAATTCATAGTATTTAATCACTAAAATAGACCACTGGGCATTGGGTGATATTATTAAAAGAATAATATTGCGTCTAATATTTATCCAAGCATAATGATGTGTTTGTGGCAATAACAGGACAATATTTACAGAAAACAATGGAAAATTTCTAGGTTAAGCGGAAATGATTTCCAAATTTGATGCTAAAATAGCCAAACACAGATTGAAAACACAGGTTAAAAAAAGAATGAAACAAATGATCAGTATCTAGAATGGAAAATTGTAAAAGGGATTGTTAATCAACAGTAGTAAAATAAGAATACTTAATATATAAAATTTTTAAGAATACATATCTCAGGTCAACTGGATTCTATTAGTAATAAAAGTCTTCTTGTATGTGTGCATTTATCATACAAATTATTAAAAGCTACTAGATGAAGAAATAAAGAAGTGAACATTTATAAATGTTTCATTGGCTTTTACATTCTCTGTAAAGCTAAGTTTTGGCTTTTATAAGAAGCTGAAAAAAAAAACCCTTTTAATTTTAGGCATTGATTTAGAGTTCGATGAGAATTGTGCTCAGATGAAGAAAAAAACACGTTTAAGCCAGAAGAGAACTCAACATAGTTTGAATTTGTTACCAAGAGACAAGATTTCAATTTGTGGATAACAACGGCATTCTATGAACCAATTTAAACATTTATATATGTTATTGTCTATATCTGTCAAAAGGGGGAAAATGGAAGTAACCAATATCAAATTCAGCCATGCAACTATCCTTAAATACGTCATGGCAATGCGAACTGAGTGCTGTTAAAGCGGTAAGATTTAATTTAGACAAGATGTCAGATGTATAGCAGAGTTAAGTTAAGTAACAGGAGAGTTTCAAATAAACAGCCAACTGTGGTCTTCAGCAGAAAATTAAATTCAGTTTGAACGTGAGCTTCCCACGTTATTTTGTTATTTGGAATTAACTTTGTTTATTTGGTATAAGCATTTAAGCAAAATCTTATAAAAAGAAAAGATCAGAGTTTGGCCATTTCACTATAAAAGGATTACAATTTTTTTTTTTAAGGAAAAAGTGTTTTTATAAATCAAAAGAAATTGCATATAACCTGTACAAGTAAAGTGACATTCCAATAAAATATTAGAACAAGGAAACAAAAATGTGTACATGAATATAAAGAAGATTCATGTCAAATAATCCCAAAATGTATTTCTGTAAGGATGATTTCCTGGTCTTTATGGATCACGGCATGCTCCTATTAAAGAGAGGTTTGGGCAAATGCAGCAACACAGTGCTATTTTCAGTTTTCTTTATACTATCCCAACTTGGAAAAACTTGAAAGAAAAGGCAATTTTAAAACATCATATGGGAAGAGATATGGGAACATATGTATATGTATAACAGATTCACTTTGTTATGAAGCAGAAACTAACATACCATTGTAAAGCAATTATACCCCAATAAAGATGTTATATCTCTGCAAAAAAAAAAAATCATATGGATCTAAATTTTGCCTTGAGATGATTAAAATCACAATATATGATAGCAATTTATATGATAAAACATAGAATTTTCTATGATAATGCTAATTTATCATATGTGATTCTATTAGACTATTTGAACAAAATATATAAAATTCCTAATTATTTCTCAATCTAAGCATTTCTTTAAGACATCTATTGGCAATTCTAGTTGCCTCTTCCCCTACAGAGCAAAATTTTCCAAATTTAAATCAATTTATAAAACTACCTAGAAATGATGATGACTCAAGAAAAGTTGTGTGAGGTGACGTTGTTAGTAACATACCAAAATCTTGATAACAACATATTTTGCAATTTTGTGGACATTAAGGCAAGAAAAATAGATTTTATGAAATGAATATATAATTGGAAAGTTCCATATATCTTTATTTTATGAAGCATCCAAACATCCCTGACTGGTCAAGAGAATACCCAGAAATAGGTAATAATAACTTTCAACCATCTTTGATATTTTGCTGTTTTTTCACTCATTTAAAAACCATTGCTCAATATATATTTTTTAATATTATCATCATGATGCATATTTGTCAAGGTAGATAGTTGTTGCATTATTGCTGAACAGTGTGTCAGTGTGTTGATCGGTTTTATGTGTCAACATGGCCAGGCTAGAGTCCACAGATATTCAATCAAATGCTGATGGAGGTATTGCCCTGAAGGTATCTTGTAGCTATGATTTACATCTATAATGAGTTGACTTTAAGTAAAAGAGATTATTCTAGATAATCTGGGTGGACTTGATTCTATCAGTAGAAAAGTCTTTAGAGCAGAACTGAGTTTTCCTGAGCAAGAAGAAATTTTGCCTGTGGGCAGGGGCTTCAGCTGGTGCCCAAGTGTTCAGCCTATGCTTCCTGATTGCCTGCCCTACAGCTTCTGGACTCACCTGCCAACCCAACTGCATAAACCAATTTTTCCAATAAATCTCCTAATGTACATCTCCATCAGGATCCGTTTCAACAGTGGAATGTTGCATGATACAATTAGTTTAATTGATAATTTTTTAAATATTGGCACACAGAGTGTGTGAGTCCCCACATGTCCACTACTCAGCTCTCTAGATGGAGGGACAGGCCTACATGCATGGTACTTCTCCCCAAAAATGTCTTCTCCAAATCTGACCTGAAATAGCTACCTTTTCTCTTTCCTTATCTTCTCTTTACTGTGTCTGCTCTGTTTTGCCCATTGGTAGGATTTTGACCATTCCATTGAGAATCAACGTATCTTCTCTGACCTCCTCTGTTCTCTAGACTTACCCAGTATTCCCGCGAGCCCAGATGCTGATGGTCCAGGACAAATGCTCCTCAGATGTGAGAGCTGGGCTGGGGGGGCAGCAAAGCCCCTCATAAGCTAATACCTTTGACCCTTACTTGTGAATTAGGTACTCCTTAGGCTTTTATTCTTCACCCATGACCATTCAGCTTCTAATACTATTTTGCCTTCCTTGCTACCAATTCTTTTCCAGTGGCCCAAGAAGAATTCGTCCTTCTTCTTTCTTTGCTGTCAGCAGCTTCCTTTTGATACCTCCAGGACACTTGCATATGGAATTGGGTGAGGCGAGTAAAGGTTTTTGAAGCTCAAATGGCCACCCTTTCCCAGGAGTGTGGGACTCTGGTTGGAGTGGGTCCCTGTTCTCTCAGTGTCTTGCCCACACCTTCCCTTAGTTCTGGTGACTCTCCAGACACTGAGTCTTTTTTTTTTTTTGTAAAGTAGTTGTTTTGTTTTCCTCCAGTTTTACTGAAATATAGTTGACATACAGCACTGTATACATTTAAAGTGTTCAGCCTCATGATTTGACTTACATACATTATGAAATGATGATCACAACAAGTTTAGTGAACATCCATCATCTCCTAAAGATACAAAATTAAAGAAATAGAAAAAAAATGTTTTCCTGTGAAAAGAACCCTTAGGATTTACTCTCTTAATTTTATATAATCCATACATCAGGGTTAATGATATTTATCATGTTATGCATTATACCCCTAGTACTTATTTATCATATAACTGGAAGTTTGTACCTTTTGACTGCCTGCATCCAATTCCTCCCCCCCCCCCCGGTTACCACAAAGCTGATTTATTTCTCTATTTGGGTTGGGGGAAGGGGGATGCCTGGGATTTTTGTTGATATCAGGATTTGATCCAGAGTCTCTAATAATGACAAAGGATCATAAGATATAAAATATGGAAGAGTCACTGCCCGGATTTCTGCCACCTGGAACTAGGTATGTTTCATTTTGTTCCATATGACAGTAAAAGGAAACCTCTCATGATGATAAATATAAAAGTGTGAAGAGAAATACTAGCACAGTAAGTCCCTACATACGAACCTTCAAGCTGCAAATTTTCAAGGATGCAAACGTGCATTTCGCATGTCCAATCACATAAGTTAGTTCACATGTGTGGCGTACATGGTCATGTGCTTGCATCCTCTACAAGTGGTTGTGTTTTGTGTACTTTACTGTACAGTACTGTAGAGAGTACAATAGTACAGAGTCTTTATTTCAAGCCCAGGATGTCCAGAAACAAGCATAAAATCAGTGGTGATGTAGCTGGTACGCTAAGAAACGCCAGCTGTTGTACTGTACTACTGTACTTTTCAAGGTAATGTACTGTAAGATTCAAAAGGTTTATTTTTTATGTTTGTTTTTGTTTGTGTTTTTTTATGTATTATTTATGCGAAAAGTATTATAAACCTATTACAGTACAGTACTATATAGCCGATTGTGTTAGTTGGGTACCTAGGCTAACTTTGTTGGACTTGATGAACAAATTGGACTTACGAACACGCTCTCAGAACTGAACTAGTTCATCTGTAGGGGACTTATGTATTAAAGAAAAGTGAAGCCAAAAGTTTTCGAGTACAATTCAAAGTGACTAGAATTATCTCCCCAAGATATTCATCTCCCTCCTCTATTTAGACCAGTTTCTCTCAAACATCAGACTTCAATGTTAAAATCGTTTTAATCCAAAATAATTGATTTTCTGCATAATCTTATTACTAAGATTGTACTTAATTTTTGTGCTTATTTTTCTTTGCATGTGGACAATTACATAGGCTTCATGGATGGTTTCAAGAAGCCACTAGTTCATTTATTTCTTTTCTTAATTTATTTATTCAGTATTTACTGTGAGAGTCGAAAAGTAACTCTATATTTTTAAAGTACAGCTAAGTGTCCATGAGTAAGTTACACAACTTCTCTGAGCTTTAGTTTCCTAGCAAAGATGGAAGGCCTTATACCCACTTTTCAGAGTTGTTATCAGAATTGAGTGAAATATCATTCAACCTAGTATAGTATCTGGTACGTGATAAGTACTCAGAAAATGATAGCATTTTTTCTTGCTGCTGTTGTTGTTATTTTAGAAATTTTGTTTTTGTTAAAAATACATTCTGCATTCCCAAATAAATGACTATGTTTTGGAGTAGAGCTTTGTTTGTGACGTCTAAACTGCTTTATCCTCATTTCTATCCTATTTCCATCCGATATGGACGTATGAGGGGAACAATTGAAATAATAGTAGATAGTAAATTTTTCCAAATGACTTTAAAGTTGTATGCAGACTCTGGATGACATTAACATTCTGAGGTTAACATGTTTCTAAACTTAAATAGTTATGAAATTACTTAATCGCTTAGACTATGAGCTTCTTGGGTCTCTAGTCTTGGGAACAAAACCTGCTCAGAGGGAGACTGGGCTGGAATTGTCACATCTTTAGTGCTGTTGGCAGGTTTTCTCCCTAAGGTAGCTGAGAATGATAAGGAACAAACATTAAATGAAGAAGATTCTTTGTGATTCTCAGAGAGGAATCAAGAACATGTTTTTATAAATTCCAGTTGATGTGAAGAATTAAGATCTGGGAACATTGCTGTTTCTGTGAGAAGAAATGACAGCTTATTGAAGCAGAGAGAATGAAAGTTATCCCCTGGGAATGAACTGAATCATTAGCTTTGTGGTCATTTCAACAACGATAAACCAGAGGAAGTGATTTCAACCCAGGGCTGCCCACGCCTTGGTGTGAGGGTTTAGTCCAGGGAGACCTCTATGGCAGCTTAGTTTCCCCTACATTTCTCATTCCAGAAAGAAAAGGAGTCGGGGGAGAATACCTCATGTCATTTCCTGAGATGCTCAGTATTTACAGAATACATTTTTTGTAATCTTGGCCCTAGTAAGAGTCAATATATTCTGGAAACAGTACAGAACTCTCAAGACCTTGATGAATTTTTCTGTGTACTTTCTACCTCCCAGCTTTGGGTTATCTGCAACCCTGAAAAAGAGGCTTTCTAAGCTTTCCTAGCCATCGATAGAAACCAGTCGTTGCTTCTCTTTATCCATCTTTTTTTTTTTTTTTTGCAGTACGCGGGCCTCTCACTGCTGTGGCCTCTCCCGTTGCGGAGCACAGGCTCCGGACGCGCAGGCTCAGCGGCCATGGCTCACGGGCCCAGCCGCTCCGCGGCACGTGGGATCCTCGCGGACCGGGGCATGAAGCCGCGTCCACTGCATCGGCAGGCGGACTCTCAACCACTGTGCCACCAGGGCCCTCTTTATCCATCTTAAAAACCATCTGTCCTCATGCCTTTTCTTTCGCTTCTTAATTTATTTATTCAATAAGTATTCGGCACAAAGAGGGGGTACAAAGCTGATTAAAAGATGCAGTCAAGATGCTTACAATATAGAATAAAAGATAAGCCATGCATATGCCAGGAAGAGACGATATACACAGGTGAGGAAGAAAAATAAAATGTTGCTGTTTAAATTGATAAAAGTACAGCAGCCTTCTAAGTGAGTAGCATAAAGGTGGAAGCTTATTTTAGAAGATACTTCACTTGGGTCATTTTGGAGGTGAAAGCTGAAACCCACTGGGCATTCGGATGAGTGAGTGCAAAACAAAAGGAGAGCTGAGTTACTCTGTATCTTGAGGGTGAGAAGAACTAAGAATTTATTCAGCAGTGAGAGGATGGGAAGAGGGAGATGTCAGAGGCTCTGGGAAGGAAGAAGAGCCCAGACATATGAGATAGATAAAGGCTTCAGGAGAACATTAACCAGGAAAATTCCGCGTGGGGTGGGGCAGAGGGACTATAGGACACTGATTCCAGTGATCAATGTAAGTTGTTTTCTGGGTTTTGATGTAATTACCCTCTTTCTTTTCTCAGACTGTTAACAAAAAATCTCTTCCACCCAGCAGCCTTATGCTAATGAGGCTCTGGGGAAATGAAGGATGTAGGGTTCAAAGGCAGGAACCAAGAGCTATATGCTGGCAGTAAGCCATTTAGTGCTGGTTCCAGCGCAGCCTCCAGTGAGGATGGCTCACAAGAACTCAACTCTCTCCCCCACCTCCTTCTTTGAGGATCCCAGAGGAATGGAGGGTGGGAAAACTGGTGGTGGATTTCCCACAGTGCATGGGACGGAAACTCCAGCCATTCCTTTTGCTATCATATAGGAAAGGCTGAAATCATACCAAAAGATTGTGTGTTGGGAGAATCAAATAGGTTAATATGTCAAGGGCTTCGCATATAGTAAACTCTCAGTGGGTTTGGAGTATTATTAATTTTATTATTATTTGAACAGCTGGGTTATGAAATCATAAACAGATAATATACAAGACCGGGAAAAGTTTCTAAATGGTACAAACAATATGTGTTCTAGAATTTTAGTGATGGGAGAGATTACCTCTGGCATCCTTTATCAGGGGAAAGTTTATGGAAGAGCCAGGCTTCATGCTATGCATGTGGACTTATGTGAGACTGAAGGATGACTCCACCCGAAAGCCCAGCTCTTTGCAGAAAGGAAAAGACAACGCTTGTTGGAGGGAGGGAAGGAGATTCATTTGGGTCTGGAGCCAAGGCTAAGTACAGAAGAGCAGAAGTTACACTGGAAAGGCAGACTGGGCATAGACTGGGAGCATTTTGCATAGCAATACATAGAGCAAAGTCTCTTGATAGGTAGCGTGTATACGCAACACAGATGTCATGGACAGATATTTGAGAAGGGAGCATCAAAATCACAGCCCTGCTTTAAGGAAATTCACCTGACAGCAGAGTGTCAGTGGCTGGGAGGAGGGAATCCAGGAGAGGAACTGCTGAGGATATTTTTTTTTTTTTGTCATTCAGGCTGGAAGAGATAAATGAAAACATGAAGTGATGGCAGGGAATATGCAAAGAAAGAGACATAGGGGAGCTGTCTGTCTAAGTCATAATCAGCAGGTTTGGGAAACTGATTTGGGGTTGGGGAAAGGATGGGGGGCTGGGAAAATAAAGATAGAAGCAAAGTTACTCATCACACCCCAGATCTGAACCTGAAGAACTAGAAGGATGGTGGTGCCAAAAGCAGGACAAGGGATGTGAGATATTTTGGGAAACGCCCTCATTTAAAGAGGAATGAAGACCATTGTCTAGTAGGTCTGTGTCTTTATTCCTGTCTTACCCCTAGGTTCTTCATGACATTTCTTTTTTCTTAAATTCATATATATGTGTTAGCATACGGTATGTCTTTCTCTTTCTGACTTACCTCACTCTGTATGACAGACTCTCGGTCTATCTACCTCATTACAAATAGCTCAATTTTGTTTCTTTTTATGGCTGAATAATATTCCATTGTATATACGTGCCACATCTTCTTTATCCATTCATCCGATGATGGACACTTAGGTTGTTTCCATCTCCGGGCTATTGTAAATAGCGGGGAGGGGGAAGGGTGGGCTGTGACAAAGCAAGAGAGAGTCATGGACATATATACACTACCAAACTTAAGGTAGATGGCTAGTGGGAAGCAGCCGCATAGCACAGGGAGATCAGCTTGGTGCTTTGTGATCGCCTGGAGGGGTGGGATAGGGAGGGTGGGGGGGAGGGAGAGGCAAGAGGGAAGAGATATGGGAACATATGTATATGTATAACTGATTCACTTTGTTATAAAGCAGAAACTAACACACCATTGTAAAGCAATTATACTCTAATAAAGATGTAAAAAAAAAAAAAAAAGGAATGAAGAAAAGCCAGATTAGGAGGGAGGAAATGGGAAGTCCTAGGATAGAGACCCCGGGCGGTACAGATGCAGGGAAGATGAGAGAGGATTTTCAAGAAAGAATTGATTGACATGTTAAAAGCTTCAAGTTGAGAAACAGGAGACTTGAGAAAAGCCCTTGTTAGCCTACAGTCATTGGTGACTTTAAGAGTCGGATTTAGAGAGAGGGATGGATTACTAGCACTTCAGAGAGAGGAGGAAGAGGCTGGGTGATTAACAATTTTTTTTTTTTCATAAGTTTGGTTGAAAACGGAAGGGAAAAGATAGGATGGTAATTCAAGAGTAGGCGGAGTTAACAGAAAGTTGGTTGTTGAAATGTTTTTGGAGTAAGAGGTATGAACACCTTTTTAGGCAAAAGGATAAAGGAGCAAGTAGAAACGGAGAGATTAATAGCTAGAAGAGGATTGTTACAAAGGACGTGTGAGAGGTCAGCTCTCAAGAGCTCAAGTAGGCTACTGGGTACTGCACATCCTTGTCAAGCAGCTATGAGGATCCAGTTGTATTTTGCAATGGGAATATCTCTTTACTAACGTTCTGTGGCCTTCCCCATCCGTCACAGAGAGAGCAGGGAGGATTGATAGGTCCCCCAGGACCAGGAGTGGCCAGTGGCACAAGCGGGAATGATATAGGGAAGGTTGACAAAGAGAGTATTTAAATAGCTTTGCAAGGCATCTGGCTTAATAGGAAGGTAGTTGTAGCTTGAATAGTTGGAAGCTAAGGAAGGAGGTGTAGAAGAGCTGGGCCTCTCAATGAAGGCAGATGTCCCATGAAAGTGAGGAAGAGGCAGTAAAAGGGTGTGCTCCCCATCAAAAATATTCAAACTTAGAATCATGTATTTTCAAATTAGAGCAGTTCCCGATGGTCACATTGTGGCAGAACATGGCAATTCGCTAAAGTGGGATGCAGGTCATTGGCATGGAGGAGCTCAAGGAGGTGAGAGCCCAGGGTCTTGAATGTGAGGATGCAGAAATCCTGGAGAACGGTTGCAGAGGAAAGAGTCGAAGCATGAGCTGATGTCAGCGATCAAGGAACAGTGGAAGAGCAAGTGGTGATGAGTAAGTAGGAGGGGGATGGAGGGGAACAGGGAGGGGGAAGGATTTGTGCCCGGGGGCATGGGGTGGGGCAGGTGTGATGACCAGGATTCGTCACCCAGGGAGATTGAAAGGGAACTGGGGTCAGAAGCTCCTGAGAAGGGAGAAGGCTTTAAACCCAGACCCACATTGTGTGCTTATGGGGCACGGAAATGCCTCAGGGTGACAATCTAGGGTGCATTGACCCAGGAAGCCCTGCATCACCAGGGGCTGTAACATCATCACAGTAATATCTCCTGGATGATGACTGATTTCCCTCTCACATCTTTAAAGAGACATGGTCTCTGTGTATTCACTTTTACATCGGAGATGTTGACTAGCAAGGATGGAGGTGAGTCTGAGACTCACTTACCTCTCATTCCTTACCAGGTAGGAAAGTCAGAGTTTAGAGAAATTTAGGACACATCTCACAAACCCACAGCTTCTTCCTCTGCCCACCCCCCCCCCCAATTTTCTTCAACCCACACTAGTTTGTTGCTAAAACTCCATCGACCAAACCAACCAAACAAACGAGTTTAGTTTTTAAAAACAAGTTTCTATTTACAGCATCCAAATAAAATGGTTTCTCTTTCAAACTTCCTAAGGTATATATATATATATATTTTTTTTTTCTTTTTTTTTTTTCAGTACGCGGGCCTCTCACTGTTGTGGCCTCTCCCGTTGTGGAGCACAGGCTCCGGATGCGCAGGCTCAGCGGCCATGGCTCACGGGCCCAGCCGCTCCGCGGCATGTGGGATCCTCCCAGACCGGGGCACGAACCCATGTCCCCTGCATCGGCAGGCGTGCTCTCAACCATTGCGCCACCAGGGAAGCCCCATATATTTTTAAAGTACGTTGTCTTCGGGAAATTTTTACACATATTCATCGAGGTTTTACAGGTTCTCTTGTGAACTACATCAAAGAGCAGGTGGTAGACAATACTGAGCTGTCAGTAAACATGCAGGTGACTGTGTACCTGAAGGGGCCCTGAGGACCCTCAAGGTTTTGTTTCACGTGGAAGAAGTGAGAGAATCTGAGATCTAGCCAAGGATAGTACTGCAATTCCATCAAGGATTGGAGATAATTCGCATTTTCCCAGAGTTCTCTTCCCTTAATTTTTTTCTACCACAGTTGCAGGTGGAGGATGTGAAAAGAATGTGTCTAGTCTATGACTCAACATGTCTCTATTATTTAAAATAATATTTTAGTGACTTTTCTTTTTTCTTTTTATAAAGAAAAACTATAGAGAAAAACCAGCATCTGTATTACATGCCAAACAGAATTAAACTATTAATATTTTGTGATTTTTCTTTTTTTTAATACCAAAGACATAGAATAAAATGCAAAATCTTATATCGTCTGCTTAGTCCTATATCCCATACCTTCTTTTTCCTGGATTGTATAGTTCATTTTTTCCATTATATATCATTGTGTATATATAGTTTTGAAGCTGGCTTTTTTCATTCTGGCCTTTTTTTTTTTCCACTTAAAAAAATTATCTATCCGGGCTTCCCTGGTGGCGCAGTGGTTGAGAGTCCGCCTGCTGATGCAGGGGACATGGGTTCGTGCCCTGGTCCGGGAAGATCCCACATGCCGCGGAGCGGCTGGGCCCGTGAGCCATGGCCGCTGAGCCTGTGTGTGCGGAGCCTGTGCTCCGCAACGGGAGAGGCCGCAACAGTGAGAGGCCCGCGTACTGCAAAAAAAAAAAAAAAAAAAAAAAAAAAAAAATTATCTATCCATGTTGACACATATAGATCTAGTTCACTATTACTGTAATAATACTAAAATATTTTATCCATTTCCCTACTGATGCACATATAGGTTCCTTCAGATTCTAACTATTAATAATAATAATGGAATTGAACACTCTTGTATTTTCTCCTTGTATGTATAGGCAAGCATTTCTCTCAGATATATAGTAGTATATATCCAGAATTTTGAACTCTCCTGGATACGTCAAATTGCTCTCGCAAGTGATTTAAGTAACACGCATTCAGCGGTGTGAGTTCCTAATTGCCCCCCTAAACAGCAGTGTATGAGAATTCCTAGTTCCCCAAAATATTTGGACTTAGCTCTCCCTCCCTTCCTCCCTCCCTCCCTCCCTTTCTCTCTCTCTCTCCTTCTTTCATTCTGCCTTAATTTTTCCTAACACCTTAACTTTCCAGGGAAGCATATGACAGTGGTTTTACCTAAGGCGAACATTTATTTTCCAAGAACAATCCTACTGATGTTTCTTGCGTTATGTTGTCTCCTTGACAGGGTTGATACTATGGAACACACGTTTCCTCTTCATCTCTCAGTGACACAATGAAAGTCATAGAACTCCTTAGGAGTCGCCTCTCAGTGCTCCGTCTTCAATGACAAATGTGATATTAGTATTTGGCAAAGAGAAAAAAAGGCTAATGGAACATGACTAATTTCACCTCCAATGTAGGTGCAGCCAAAGCTGGCGGTACTGACTCTCTTTTCAGGAGACACTTGGAGCTTGTGCAAAAAGAGCCCTATGTTTGCAGGAAGTGATCTTTGAGCAGACACACTTGTTCTGTTACTTACCATGATTGTTCATACTTCTCACCATGCCTCCCAAATGAGGAACCATTCTTCTCAGGAAAACATCCAAACTACCACACTGAGCTCTTAGGTATGTTTTTTTTTTTTCCCCCCTCAAAATAATGGAACCAATGACAAATTAATTTCAAAAGTAAAAAACAAAACAAAACATAAAAGCCTTTATGTTGACCTGCTTATCTGGATCCAAGAGCATTAAGGAGCAGATTGGACGGATTGACCAGAACATTCCTTAGAGATAAATCGTTTACATCTTTGATATTAAAAAAATGTATTTTGCAAGTCACATCAATTAAAAACACAACAAATACCAACATTAAAAAAAACCAAACCACACAAATATATTGATAGTAAGATATTTCTGGATGGCTGTCTTATGTGGTTACAGATTCTGAAAATAACATTTTAAAGAATTATCCAACACCCGACATGTGTGCCCTTTGTTTATCAAGGTCCTCTTTCCTCCAAGCTACTAGTTTCAACGAGTCCAGCTTTAGCACTTCTTCCTTGCCTGGTAAATCCACATCCAGTTACATTTTGTAACATCCCACTTGGGGCTTTGCCTATACTTCTGCCCTTCCTGAAACTCTGTGCACTCTTCATTGTTCAGCTGAGGCAGTTTCTCTATTTACTTTGGTAATCAACATGCTTCATTCTTTCCCTGAGGGAAAAGAGTTACCCTACAGCAAACTCCTAACATGACTTACTGTATTCACTGAGTATCACCTGACTTCTGTTAAAAGATCGTTATCCAAAGGTGAAATGTCACTCTCATACAAATATAAAATGAGCATGTGACAAAGTTTTTATTTAACTCATCTATTAATGAAGGGATGGTAAGACGTTAAAGCTCATTCAAAGACAAATCTTAAGAGCAGACATTGGTGCAGGCAAACCAGGAATGCTAAACCGAATTGGCTCATAGATGCAAAACTGACTCATAGCCTCTAGAGCATTAAGATGCCATGTTTGGGGTAGTCATTTCTACAGTGTAAAAATCAACGGTATCTCTACTGGAGAAAGCTAATTTGTGTTTCTATGGACAAGAATCATCTGCATTTCTATCAGTTTCTACATCTTTCAGAATTATAAAATAGCCAAAAGAATCAAAGGTATCGACCTCTATAGACTCAGTGCCTCACAGAGGGTCTGCAGACGATACTCGACGTCCTGTTGACAGGGCCCCCAGTCATCTTTTTGCACTTTAACGTCTTTCACTATGTTTCTCGACTATTCCATCTTCAGTGGAAGTAATGCCTATTAAGTAGGAACAAAATTGAGACTCCGTGAAGAACATTTAAACCGTTGGTTTAAGGAATATCTTTGCTTTACTA
Source organism: Globicephala melas (assembly GCF_963455315.2). NCBI lineage: Eukaryota > Metazoa > Chordata > Mammalia > Artiodactyla > Delphinidae > Globicephala > Globicephala melas. Next base: position 74,502,349 of record NC_083324.2, on the reverse strand, counting down.
TAGATCTCTGCATATACTAAATTACAATTAACTGCACAAAACTAGATATTCAGAATAATGGACTTTTACCTTATCTTTATAGATGTTAGATTATGCATCTCCACTACTACAGCTTGTGCTCCAATCCGACAGCCTCAGCTGAGGCCTCTCAGCTAAACACAGCTCTTATACCTACATGAAGTGACCCTTTGGTTCATAGGAACTACGACAAATGACCAGAATACACGCATACAGGCTCGGAAATTCTAGCAGGAACATTGTCACAAAGTATTTACAACCGTGAAAAGAAAACTAATTTGGTGACTTACAAAATGTTTCCAAATCCAAGCAAAACACAGAAGCTAATTTCTGTGTCCTCACAGCAGCTCTGTGGCACAACCCTCGACCCGCTTCTGCATTTTGGGTTTTAGAACACACCAGCTTGATTTATCAGGAAGCACAGGAAAGGCACTGGGGAGTCATGGAGGGAACAAGGAGTTTCTAGATGCTTCTAGATGAAACGGTGACCTGGAGAGTCACCCCCCTCCATCCCTCTACCCCACAGTTTCCCAGCCTTTGCTGGACCCTGTGTTTCTTCTCACCTCTCCATATTTACCTGTCTTCCCTTCCCTCCTCCTACATTCCCCCCTCCTCTTTCCTTTCCTCTCTCCCATTTGGCATCCCCCCACCCCCTTCTCACCTCCAACCATTTCCCATTTTCCTTCACCCTTTCTTTTAACTTCAGAATTAAAATCCTCTTGGCATGTCCAGAGCTTCAGTTTCTGAACAGAGGTCATTTTCTACTCATAATACAGTCCCTGTAAGAACAGGGACGGACAGCACATGACAAACTGTGGTGCTTTAATAATAGCCCTGCCGTATTGCCTGTGAAATCGCTCCACTTTTTCTGCCAGAGTTTAAACTGTAAAACCATAACAACAATCTTATGTTTTCCTCTGAGTCATATGTTTTCCCTTTTTCAAAAAGTGGAGAGCTGTAATTAACAGTGCCTTTCCTGCTAATGCTCACCTTACACAAATAACGCCCTCGTGGGTCCTAGGTCTAGGGGTGTAATGCTGAACTAGACGCTGTCCATGACTTTATGGAATTTATAGCCCAGCAGGAGGTATGGACAAGTAACAGACCTTCACCACTTCCAGTTATGCGTGTTCCAGGAGAGATAAGCATGGTTGGCTACGGAAGAACACAGAAGGGGCCCAGGAATCAGAAAAGGACTTTCTAGAAGACGTGAGATTCAAAGGATTAGGGGTTCGTAGAGGGCATCCTTCAGAGAGAAATTTCCAGGAGAGGATAGAGGTGGAGATGGAGAGAAGGAAAAGGGGGGTGAAGAGAGAGAGGGGGAGGTGGGCTTTGAGGTCAGGTGCAAGAGGACAGCCAGTTCTGGTCCTGAAGGGGCTGTGAGCCATGCGCAAGCATTTGGCCTTTACCCTTAGGCTACTGGAAGAGTTTAAGCATGTGATAATTTCATGAAGACAGCAATTGAGAGGTTGCTCTGACTTCGGGGAAGAGAATGGATGGGTGTGAGGGTTGGACCCAAAAGCACTGAGGAGACCACTGGTGGGATTTTAACCCAGGGATGTGTTTGTGGCCTGTGTCCGCTTAAACCACAACCCAGCTTTCCCCCCTCTTTGTACCCGCTTCTGAGTACATTGCTCTTCAAAGGCTGACTGTCACCCCTCAGAACAAGGTGGCAATAGTCCAGGCCTCTTGATAACATAGCTTGTTAAAACCAACACGGCCACAGTTCCAGCCTTCTTCCTACTGGAACCGAGCAGAGCCCTATGGGGCCATCCCAGGGCGGACCCCTCCCCCATGTCCTCTGCTTTAGCTCCTCTCCGAAGTACCCAGATAATGGTATTTCATGCATATTTCCTGAGTTTTTCAGATGCTAAAAATAACCACCAGATGGAAGAAATTAACTACTTGATGATCATGAGCATGTAGCCCCCAGGACCTTCTGGCACCTAAGGATTGATAATGTTCACTCCGTGCCACCAGCCCATCAGAGAATAGTGCACAAGCTAATCGCATACCCTGGGACCCCCCCACCACCCGGCCTCATCTGGCCTTTAAAAATGCTTTGCTGAAACCCTTCGGCAATGTGGGGTTTTGGGAACATAAGCCCCTCGTTCTTCTCGCATGGCCCTGCAAAAAAACCTTTCTCTTCTCCAAACTCCGATGTTTCGGTTTGTTTGGCCTCACTGTGCATCGGGCACACAACTTGCGTTCGGTGACACGTTGGCAGGATGGGCTTCACAGATGTACCACCTACATAAGCTGCAAACAGCCCTGTGCTCAGAAGGGCCCGCACTGGGTTTAAGGATCTGCTGTCATCTAGAAATCCTTAATTTCTGGAGGAGTGACCTCACATTTTCATTCTGCACTGAGCCCCATCAATTATGTAGCGGGGAGTCCTGCTTCTAGCAATCTACAGACGTTTGCCTGCAGAGAATTCTTTAAACACTAGGGTAAAATGGCCTGAGGACTTGAAGAAGTGTTCCAGAATTAGACACAGACTGTCATCAGCGTTTCCAGAGACAGAGCTGAGAGAGTCTTTGCCTCCGCTGGCAAGCAGACCCTTCTCAGGCCGGTTCTGGCCTGCCTCTGACCAACAGCTCTGCAGCACTGCATCTGGAGTGTGGCCAGAAAATTCTTCAGCTCGGTGGAAGAGGATGAGGACATGCTTGACTTTTGCAGAGTTGAACACTTGGAGAAACTTCAGGAAGAAAGCACTTAGTACAAGGTAAAGCTAGCTGGCCCATCAGCCCCCTGCCTGCTGCCCTGCTAATTCTCATTTCCACGATTCTTAGCATGTTTATTCTCTTCTTGCCAGTGGCCAAAGGACACATTTAAATGTCTTATTTCCTCTGGGGAGCCTGGAGAGAGGCAACAGGCACCTACTACAGGAAATCATGTGGAGAGGATCTCTTATTTAATACGGTTCCCAGATTACTTCCCTTCCCCCAGCCTCCAACCCCCACCTCCAGCCACACCGAGTCACCCAGTTTCTTCCTGCAGCAGAGACTAGAAGGCAGTTCACTTCTGCTTCCTGAGGTCCCCGTGAGCCAACGAGCTGAAGTCTGGTCTTGGGCAACCCCACCCTCTCCGCGGCTGTGATTGAAGGGGAGGCCCTTCAGTTTCACCTCCCCAAAGAGGTTCTTGGGAAGCTCTCCAGTACAGGGTTAAACTTCAGGAGGCTGCAAAGCACAGACGAGAAAGGTAGGTTCCTGCACTCTTTTCTTTTGCCTTGTACTGTGAACCAAGCTGTTCTGAAGTGTGTGTCCATATGGCTTTTCCAGTTGGCTGCATGTTTTCAACCTCTGTGTCTGGTTGAGGTTTACTCATTTACAGGATGTGGGGAAAAAGAGTGAGAGGGGAGATGACCCTTGGGGGTTTTGCTTCTGGACATCTTTGGATACAGAATGCCACCCAGAATAGTACCTAGAATGCAAAGCTGATTCTTCTTTTCTTTGGAGGGAAATCCCATTAGAAGCTGCATTTTGGGGGCTTCAGTATATGAGAAAAATGTTTACCACCTGCCTTTCCTTTTCAACAATGTAGACCCTTCCCTTGATTTTTTTTTTTTTTTTTTTTACTCCTTTCTGAGTTTTTCCTTTCAGTTAAAGATGGCTTAGAGCAGATAGTGTATTTTCTGACAGCAATATAAATAGATGTCTCTAATTTCGGGTACCTATGAGTTATAAGAAATGAACAGGCACTGTGTTCAAGATCAGGTGGACTGCCATGTTATTTTCCAGAATTTGCTATGAAACAATTGTTCTTCCTGAAGCTTCCTGAAGCTACCTGAAACTAGATGCAAGTGTCTCTCAAGTGATGGCTGAGAAGGCTGATTTTATTTGCTCTGTTGTGATAATTGTCTGCAGGGATGCTGCGCCCCTTAGCTGGTTGCTTTTTCAGTCATTACTGGGGCTGGAGATGACGTGTCCACTGAGACCCAGAGGGGGGTCTAGACTTATTCAAATAACACTATGTGCCTCTTTGACTTTTTTTTTTTTTTTGCCTCTTATGCTTTCATTGTTTCATCTTCGTCCTCACAAGCAACCTTTCCTCTGGGAGAAATATTTTACAGCGACTTCATAGAATACCAGTCTGCACCTGTTTATTTGAACATTGACTGTTCTTTCCTAACTTTATTTAGTTCAGATGCTCAAAATTTCTTGCCACTTCTGTATTTTAGCCCAGCAGAGTCTCCCTCCATTCCGTCCTCCATACCCTGCTACAGGGTTCTTGGGAAAATGCAATTCTCTTAATGTCACTCTCTTCAGTGAAATATTTCCATTGCATCCCATTGCTTACAGCCTTGCTTCCTAAAGGGTAGTCCAGGGACCAGCTGCATCAGGCATCATTGGGCAGCTTGTTAGAGATGCAGGTTCTCTATCTGCTCCCCAGATTTACTGAATCTGCATTTTAACCAGGTCCCTGGGTGATTCACATGCATTAAAGTTTGTGAAACCCCAACTTAAGGAAGGTAGACAAGACCTTCAAGGTATGGTCCTTATCATACAGCCAGCCTTACCTCTCACCCTCTGACTTGCCAGCTGTACCCAATACCTTCCATTTCCCCAATATGAGAGAGCTCTAACGCCTACCTATGTCTGTGTGTGCTGTTCTCTCTGTCCCCATAACTTCATTCATCTTCTCCACCCAACTACCCGCTGCAGCCTGATTGTTCCTGCCCCCTCCCCCCATCCAGTCCACCTTAAACTAAATGCCCATCAAGTCTGGTATTTTATGGCAACTTAGCGAAGTGCTTCTGCCATAGCCCTTAGTACCTTAAATGCTCGTTGCTAGCTTTACTATTTTCATCCATGAGGAGTTACTAGAGATTGACTTCTGAATCCTTAGCACTTGAACCAATGCCAGGTACGTAGCCTGTGCTCAGTGTTTTTGAATTCATGAATGAATGAATGGACGGACAAATGAATGGATACATTGTTTGAAGAGGCCCAAATCATCCCCAGATTGAGATCTGTAGTTTGAAGTCTTCCAAGGAGATTGCCGCTCTCTATAATATTTTTCCACACTCTCCTTTATGAGACTTGGCTGGATTCATTGTTTTCACCAAATATTTTGAGTACCTACCCTATGCCATACCTTTTCGAATCTATTTCTTTACGTCGCTGTGAATAGTCTCTCCCAAAAGGTGTTTCTCTATCAGTGCCCCTCATTCGCCGCCACTCCAAGTCAGAGACTTACTCCTCTTTCAGCAAATAGGTACTGAGCACCTTCCCCATACCAGTTGCTGTGCTCCCTGCTACAAATGCGATGACCGACGACACAAATGCGAGCCCTGCCTCCATGCAGCTCCCCATAGACAAGATGCGCCTTTTGTCATCCTCTGTCTTGCTTTTCCTTAGAAAGTCTGAAGGAAAACTGAAAGCCTCATCTTTAACCAAAGCTTTGCATCCAAGTAAAGACAGCAGGAGATTGAAGGCAGAGTGATTTAGTGGAAAGGAAGCGGGGCTGTTTCAGCACCTTGATTTAGCCCAGCACCTGCAGTTCCCTAGCCAGGTGACCCTGGGTGCGTCCACATCCCTTTGCTGGACCTGGATTTTCTCAAGTGGTGAACAAGATGGAGAATTAGAAGGAAAAGAGGCCCCTGCCTTCATGAGTGTACAGAGAAGATAATATCCAGGGAGCCTCTGCACTCACTTCTGTCATGTTACGTGATGATCTGAAGGGCAGGGCTCTGCCGTTCTCTGGGTCAAACTGGCAAAGAGGAGATCTTAAGGGAGACATTTCATGACTATGCCCACGAGCTCGGCTGTGACATTAATGCTGTCCTTTGGCACCTTCCATCAAACACGATGTGGCAGTGGCTTCCAGGGAGCAGCGCCCTGCAGCTTAGAGGAATCCACTTGGTATTCATTGTTGGGTGGAGAGCTGGTTTGAAGTAGGGCAGCTGAGGAGAAAGGCAGTGTCACCCTCAGGCAGTCTCTGCTTTTGGAAAGCAGTCAGGAGAAGGGAAGGAAGTGGCTCCACCAAGTCGTGCAGGAAAAATCTGGAAACTTGTAGACATAGAGCGAAGAAGGGATCCCTGACCCCCACTGCGGCATGGTTGTAAGGACTCCCTTTCTGATTACACTTGGGTTCTTTCTAATTTGTGTTCATTTCACCTACAATCAGAGGTTGGGGGCCGGGCGTAGTATCCTTTGTCCCCGAGCTTTGCACCCCCGTGCGGTGCATGCACAGCTGGGAGGAAACAAATACTTTCTATTTGTTCTCCAGATACAACCACCAGGCTGAGGCTGCAGCAAACTCTTTAGGTACTCGCAAGGGTTCACCCTTTGCCTGTCTGAGCCTTCTCTTCCTGCTTCATCATGTGTGCAGCTTCCAAACGAAATGCCTTCCAAACCTTCTGAGTTCCTTCTTGCTTCCTGTTCCTCGTGTATCTCTTTGCCTCCAAATTTCCTGCACACCCACCTTGTGTATAGTTGCCTCCCAGCAGGCGGTGTTTTCTGATGGTCATTTCCTAACTCCTCAAGTTAACATCAATCTCTATCAGTAAGCACACCTTGTAGCAACAAAAAAAAAGAGGCTCACCTGCATGGGAGGTTTCTAAGGACCTACTGCAGATCTCGGGATGTATCTGAGATCAACCTTGCCTGTACCTGACCAACATTTGTTTTTTCATCAGAGGCATGGAGTGGGCTAGAAAGAGGTAGACCCACTTCTGAGTCCTCTATCTGCCATCTCCTTCAATAAGTGGTTGTATCTCATCAAGTCTTAGATTTGTTTCTGAAAATGCAGATAATATTTACCAAGCAAGGTTGTAGAGAAGATTAATTAGCTTAAGTACCTAGTATGTTGCCTCAAAAAATACATCAGATCTGAAAAAAGGAGGTTGACCAAGATGGTGAAAATGAGAAAATTGGCATGTGCAGAATAGTTGAAAGAACCAGAGGACATTTGAAGTAAGAAGTAAGTCTTGCAGCCCATGAAGGTTGCCTTCAAATATTTAAAGATTGCTCAAGGTGGGAAAAGGGGTCAACAGAGGATGGATCAGTGGCAATTATAGGGTAACAGGTCCTAGCTCATTGTACAGAAGGATTTACCCACCATTTGAATTGTCTAAAACTGGGTGAGCTGCCTTGTGGCAGGGTGAACACCCTGTCCTGGGCAGTGTTCCAGCACCTTGGAAGACCATGGCCAGGGTGTTCCCAAAGGGAAGCCTGCACTGGGTGGAGCCTGGGTGATGACCTCGAGGTCCTTCCCACTCAAAGCTACCAAGAGTCTCGTGATGTCAGGGTTCCAGCCCAAGCCACAAAATAAAAGTCTGCAAAAAAACCCCATCAGACTACAGAGTGATCGGGGCTGCCTTTTGACTAGCTAGCCCTACACATCAGCTGAGATGCTTTTTAAATAGGGTCTTTGCAGCAACAGTCAAAAGGTTGGATTTCCAGGAAAAAGCAAAAAAGAAACGAGAACAATGAGATGGGAAAAGTTCACTCCAAACCGCTCTTCTTGGGTTACTCTTTAACTAGATCGTGGGTTACTTCTTGTGCTGTAATCACATTCCTATTTGATGGAAAACTGCCACATTTTGGTACATTTTCACCCAAACTGGATCAAGCAAGTTAACAGCAAGACTCCAAGCTTTGTCCCTGATTTTTGCTCTATGTATAAAATGAAAACACGACAATATGTCTATGTATTCTTTGCCATCTCGAAATCTAACTTTCAAAAGTGCAAAATAGGGCTTCCCTGATGGTGCAGTGGTTGAGAGTCCGCCTGCCGATGCAGGGGACACGGGTTCGTGCCCCGGTCCGGGAAGATCCCACATGCCGCGGAGCGGCTGGGCCCGTGAGCCATGGCCGCTGAGCCTGTGCGTCTGGAGCCTATGCTCCGCAACGGGAGAGGCCACAACAGTGAGAGGCCCGCGTACCGCCAAAAAAAAAAAAAGTGCAAAATAAATGGTTCTACCATCCTCTAAATTACGGGGACTGTGAATGTGGAATTTGACTTTTGGGGGGAGAGGAGAGCTGGCTGCCGCTGGCTGCCGCTGGCTGCCTGCTCTGAGTCTAGTTCATCAGCCATTGTTTTCCACCCACCTTTCCTTTTCTGCTAAATGATAACAGCCTCTCTGCCAGATAAGGACCTGGAGGCTTTTACAAAAGGGATAATTTAGCTTATGGGGAGAGGGGCCTGCACACATCACTCACTGCTCCAGGTCCCCTCGGAGGCTTTGCTAATACGTCATCCTTCCAGGACTCATAAGAACTTTCTGGTCTTGCAGTTTTGGACCCTCACATCTTTTCTGCAGTTGCTTGGGCAGCATCTCCACGTGCTTTTCATTTCTTCCATCTTTGTTTTGAAATCTCAGGGAAAAGAAGCTGTGGTTCTTTCAGTAGAAGTGGATGTCCGCAAACGCTGCATTTTGTCAAATTGAAACAAAACTACAATCTATTTTATTCTCCAGGTTTACCCAGGCTCACTTTATTGAAAACGAAATTTTTAAAAATCCCTTGAAATATAATCAGCTGTGCAGGACAAAATCACAGAAACCCGTGCAGACCCGCGTGTTTATTTTTAGATGCCGGCCCAGCATGGCAAAGCAGCGGTCTAATGTCCAAACTAAGGCCCTGGGAATTTCCTCTAACAAGCCTGTGCTTCCGGGCATTGTCACAGTACAAAGGGCAGCGGGGGGCTTGAGTGCAAAGCTCCGGGTAACCCTGCCCCCATGAAATCTGGAACTTATCGTTCCTTCGGTCTACATGGTCCTCAGTGCTGGGGTCACCATGCAGGTCGTCCGGCAGCTCTGGGCACATGCAAATAAGTAGACGTGTATGATTATCTCATCTAAAAATATCCCAGAGATCAGCAATGGCATTTCGGAAATAAAGTTTCAGCTTTCTGTTTGTAGTTGGGGATCTACTCAACCCTCACCCTTGTCGTGAGGTGGATTCAGGTCTAGCCCAGAAACGGGGTTGTCATGCTAAGATCCTGGGTTAGATTGCAATTAATAAAGGGGTTTTAAAGCATATTATAGTTTTTAAAAAGCATAGATGCATGTACACACAGCGCCAACACACACACACAGAGGAGAAAAGACACCTGAGTCACCTAGATCTTTCCTATTATCCTAGACTGGTTTCTGATCCTTGATTTATTTATCTACAAAATGGATGCAATAAACCTCACATCCTATTAGTTTTGGGAGAAATAAGGTGCAAAATTACAAATAAACTGACCCAAACTAGACTTTTGCTCAAAGTTTTGCGTTTTGGTCTTAATATGCTTTGAGCTCCTTCCAAGAAATTTTTGTAGGAATATTTACCATCAAGTCTCCAGGGGGTTTTGTTGTTGTTTGGGGGGTTTGCTATTTTGTTTTTGTTTTGGTTTCGGTTAGGTTTGTTTTTTCTTCCTCCTTGCAGAGGAGGAAGCCTAATTTGGTACTTAATGGTCGCACTTTATTAGGAGAGGTTTCATGCCTTTGTCAAGCTCCCCACTCCTGGGAAGGTCACTGCACGGAGTCAAGGTTGCAATGCTCAGGCTTGCCATCTGGGGGTTACGATGGAGGAGGAAAGGTGGGTCTCAGGTCTGCACACAGTGGTCCATACCCACCCTGTGCGGGGTCTACCATCTGCATCCCAGCAGCCTACTGTGAAGATGGGGCCCCTGCACAATCAGAGGCCCCAGGGGCCAGGGGACCTGCACATAGAAACGCCAGCCCTGAGCCTGGACAAGATGGTTGGGCTTTGCCAGCAGGTGGATGACGAGGCCCCCTCTGGGGTCTGCAGATGCAGGAAAAGCTGTTCTAGCCCTTTGGTGAAAAATGTGCAAATGTTAGTAAAAAAACACCTTTATGGATTGTTTTGTTTGCAAGTGTTTATTATCAGACACCCCTCAGGGGTTCACAGGGCAGGTCACCTGGGGCCTGGGAATTTCCTTCCACAAAGGCTGTGCTTCCTCTCTTTGTTACTCCTCAAAGGACAAGTGGAAGCATTGCTCCAGATCCTTATTAACCCTTTCTCCCTGCCTGCCACATTGCAGACAAATCCTGCTGCCAGCCTTTGAAGGTGCAGAAAGATTTCAGACTTGGGTTGTGTGTGGGCACCCACAAGTGCATATGCAGAACAGGCTGTGTGTGTGTGTTGGTGGAGGAGATAGGCAATAAAGCATAAAACTTACTTTTTTTTTTTTTTTTTAAAGCTCTCATTCAATATCACAGCATACACCCAGTCATTGTTCAGACCAGGTAAAATTTCTGCTTTATTTACCATAATAGACTTTTGTACTAAAAATGCTGGCGCAATTTCAGTTCCCTGTCCCCAGGGCGGGATCCCTCTAGAATGATAGTTGCTCTTCCCCTTTGGAGTCAGGCTAAAGTAGGGGCACGATGAGTGGAAAGATCTTTCATGAACCAAGTTCTTTATGGAGCACATGCTACGTACCTGAGCTCCACCAGGAACCCAGGGAAAGTAGAAGTTCTGCCGGCAAGAAAGTGCAAGCACATCTGAATTTTTATACCTAAATCCAGACACACACACTCATGCGTTGTACGGGAGAGCACAAAGCAGCCAGGGAACAGTGTGATCTAAGTCCAGAAATATCAGAAGCGGCACCTGAGCCCTCGTACTGCTGGAGACGCTAATGATTCCCAGATACATTTCCCCACCCACGCATGGGGGACACACACACGTACGCACGTGCACACACACCTCACTCTCGGGAGACAGCTTTGCCATCTCAGAGGAAATCGCTTCTCACCACCAACTCCACGAAAGTATCTCCTCCCACACGCATCTCTTCCTCCTCCTTTCCTGCCTCAAGGGAAGAGACGGCCCTTCCCTGCATTCAAAGCTGGCTCTCACCCCCTCCCACCCTCCCCATCACCACGCTCCCCTCTGACTGGCTCTTTCCACTGTCATTTAAATCTGCTTCAGACCTCCTCATGGCACAACAACCTTTGCCGACCATGCAGCTACTCTTCCATCTTCCTTTCCTCCGCATCAGGAAGTGCATGAAAGAACTGTTGATGACATCCTCGTGTCATCATCAGCCATTCACCCAGGAAACCATTCTGCTCTATCTCCTCATCTGCCCGACCCCCTGGGGCACCTTAGCTGCACCTCGGCACCTTAGTCTTGTCAGGACTCTCACTTCATTGTCTACAGCATGTGACCTCATGGACCACCACCTTCTCTGCTCTTGTCCTGCCTCCTGGCTTCCCAACTACTACTCAGTTTTCTTTGCAGGTTCCTTTCCCTCTGCTGTTCCCTCCACTTCCTGATGGCCGTGATCTGGACCACCTTCCCTTCTCCATCTACATCACCACCCAGCTGCAATTCACCTCTCTGTCCAGAGTCCTCTTTTCTCCCTTGTCTGTTAAGTAATCTATTGATCATCCAAAGCCTATTTTATTTTACTTTTTTATACAGCAGGTTCTTATTCAAAGCTTATTTTAAATGCCACCAGATTACTTCCTTTTTACAAGTCTCTCCATCCACGTGCAGATCTGACCTCTCTTCTCGGAGCCCTCACATTCCTTCGTTGTAGTGTTTTTTGTATTTGTATTCTCAGTAATTGTTCCCATGCACTTCTTTCCTAGGACATAGAGACGCCATCTTATTGATCTTTTTATTCCTAGCCCCCAGCACAACACCTGGCACCTTGGGTTTTCGATAAATGTTTGATAAAGAGTTGGGAACATCAAAGTGTCATTTAACAAACAGACATTTTGGTGAACTTATCCCTGAGCTTAAATAACATCTTTACTGTTTGAGGGTAAAAGTACTAGTAAATTTTTATTTAAATACATAATTAAATTAAAAATATAAAAAATATATTTAAATATAATCTTTAAAGTTAAAACTCAAAGTCTAAACTCACATTTAGACTACTAACAATATTTCACTTTTCCTTAAAATCAAAATCACAGTTCCGAGCACTTCCTATCTGAGTGTTCAATCTCTGTTTAGAAGCCGAAAGGAACGACAACCTGATTTCATGTTAAATTTTAATTTCCCCTCAGGGAAAATGTCTGAATGTGTCATGAATGACACCGTATTTTCGTGCACCTGAAGTGGGGTTGCCAGGTGGAACAGAGCTAATATTTTGTCAAGGTTTTGCCACTTCACCGTGCAGCTGGCATTATGTAAACTTTCCACAGCTGCACCTGCAGGTCCGTTGAAGCCACAGAGATTGATTTGCCGAGTTGTTTGAAGGAGAACCAGGGGGACCCCAGGAGAATCAGCCTGATCACAGAGTCAGGGCTGAATCCACCCAAGGTCCTGTCTCCCGGGAGCACGTAGGGCAGGGATGGGTCTCAGAAGGCAGGGCAGAGAGGCTCACCCAACCCTGGGCGGTGACAGTATTCTGCATCCTCCCTGGGGCTATGAGGAGAAAATAGGAGAATCGCTATTTATGTTGAAAAAGGTCATCCCTTTAAAATCTCTATGTTAGGTTTTTGTAATAATGCTTATAAAATATTAGCACAAAACAACAGAAAATGGCTATATGAGAGATGCAAAGCATCGTTTGTCCGAGTGTGGTCTAGATATCACCAAGAGGTGAATGGACTGGGGCACTGGTCATGATGCAAATTGCCACGCTCTACCTGGATCTATTAAATCAAGCCTGTAGGGGGAAGTGAGGCTGGGGGTGGGAAGGACGTTGTATTACCCATCAGTAACGATATTTAGGAAATGCCTGCCAGCTTCTGTTTAGAAAAGTGTCTACAGTCGGCCTCCTGACCCTCGGTGCATCCCACTGGGTAGGTTAATGAGTTTGCCATCTGGGCTCATCTTTGCCGCGACATCCTTCCTGCTGAATTTGTAGCCCTTCTCTGGGCCACAAGTTTGGAAGAGAATCCTATACCGCTTTGTACCATCCTTCACACCATCGTGTGTTTAACTCTGTGTATTTAAATCTTGGCAGCTCGTCTCAGAGCACGAGATAGTATAGAGGCAAGAGCTGGGTTTGGAGTTTGGATTCTGCCTCAAATTCTTCCATGTGACCTCCAATCTACGCTGTTTTTTAAACGGGACTTGGCAAGTTGAGTAACCTCTCCAAGCCTCCCTCCCTTGAGTGGGAAGAGCTAACCAGTTCCCAGATTGTTGTGAAAATTAAATGACATCATGCACACACAATTTTTTTGAAAGGCACTCAGCACAGACCCTGGGCCAGAGTAGTTTCTCAGCGAGAGAGCAATTAAAAATAACAACAGATAAACAACAAGCTCCCACTGTATAGCACAGAGGACTATATTCAATAACCTATAATAAACCATAATGGAAAAGAATAGAAAAAAAGAATGTATATATAAATGTATAACTGAATCACTTTGCTGTACAGCAGAAATGAACACATTATAAATCAACTATACTTCAATAAAAAAATAACAACAAAAGTTTCACCAACACCAACCACGGAGGAACAGAGATGAAGTAATTTGTCCAAACTTACATAGCTAGTAAATGGTAGAGCTAGGACGTGAACCCAAGTAGTCTGGTGCTAAAGCCCATGCTCTTAACATTTTATAGCACCTCTAATAATGTGCCACCTGGGGAGTCATTCCTAACAAACAGTGATGGAGCACCGGCCTGCACTGTGTTAGATGCTAAGCACACAGCAGTAGACAAACAAGGCCTTGCCTTGGCCGTGAAGGCGGGCTCTAGGAGAATCATAGGATAGAGGAGGAGCTCACAAATAAGCCTTTCTAATGTAGTTCAGGAAATGCCTTGATGGAGGGAAGTGACAGGCAGAGATGTACACACAACTAGACGGAGTCAAAGCAGATTCTTGCCTGGAATGACCTTGACTGGGGCCTTGAAAGACAATGGGTATTAGACCAATGAATATGGGGCAAGGTGGCAGTTCTAGGCAGAGGCTGGAGGACACAGTGCTTGCAGGGCACTGAGGGGCTACAGAGAGGGGAGAGTAGGAAGAGAAGAAAGTGATGGAGAGAAGTGAAGATGGGTGTGTAGGCAGAAGCTATAATTATTCAGGGTTTTAGCTGAAGATAGTTGTATGTCATTTTAGAGAGAGGAGAGAATTTCCACAAACTAATCCAGCAGCTATCTATCTGCCAGTGTTTCTCTAAATGTAGGCAGAGCTTCTGATTCTACTGGCCTGGACCTGGAGACGAGGCATCAGTACTTTTGCAAAGTGAGAACCACCATGGTAAAAATAATCGTGCTATATCTCACTGATTAGTAAGCTTTTGTGTGCATCAGAATCACCTCTGAGAATTTGTTTAAACACGGCTGACTGGATCCTACCGCTAGAGTTTTAGATTCTGGAGGTCTGGAGTGGGCTCAAGAATTTGCATTTCTAGGGAATTCCCTGGTGGTCCAGTGGTTAGGACTCCATGATTTCACTGCCAAGGGCCCGGGTTCACTCCCTGGTCAAGCAATTAAAATCTCACAAGCCGAGCGGTGCAGCCTAAGAAAAATAAAGAGTTTGCATTTCTAGCAAGTTCCCAGGTGGTGCTAAGGCTGCTGGTCTTTGGCACTTTACAGAGCAGAATCTCAGAGTGTGAAGCCAGGAAGCCAGGAACTTAGGCCATAGTATTTGGGTGATTCTTAAGCTGCACTAAAATCTGAAAATTCCTGGGAGGAAGAGTGATTGAAATCTCTTATCTTCTTTGCTGTAATGCTCCTTTAACTTTTTTTGCGGGCCTCTCACTGTTGTGGCCTCTTCCATTGAGGAGCACAGGCTCCGGACGCGCAGGCTCAGCTGCCATGGCTCACGGGCCCAGCCGCTCCGCGGCATGTGGGATCTTCCCCGACCGGGGCACGAACCCGTGTTCCCTGCATCGGCAGGCGGACTCCCAACCCCTGCGCCACCAGGGAAGCCCCTCCTTTAACTTTTAAATATTTCTGTAGCTTAAGAAAATCGAACCCCAATATTCCTGATATTCTGGTTCATTTTGCTCTGTAAATGGTCAAAAAATGGTGACATGTAGGGTTCTTTGGAATTTTAAACATCAGCCCTTTGAAACGTTTGTTTGCAAAGCAGGAAGTCACTTGCTACCCAGGGCAAACACTCAGGTGGAGGGTTTGTCCCTTTGCAGGCTTTAGCGCTGCAGCTTTTGATCAAGTTTCTTTATGTTGTTTTTTGTTTTTTCTGTGTGTGTGTGTGTGTGTGTGTATATACATATATATATACATGCATCTATTACCTATCATCTATCTATCTATAGCGAGAGACCAAAAGTGTACTGTATAAATGAATACTAGTAATGCCTGCTGCTCTTAAAATATGAAATATTTAGTGATCTGAACTTGATATCTTGGAACAGCAAGCCACCGTGCATGTGCTGCACCTGGCCACCAGTGACCCAGCCATTAGGTACGTTCTTGAGGCAGAGACAGCACTTGCATTACAGTAAACAAAATAAACAAACAATAAAATCACTACACTCAAAAATTTTTATTGATTCCCTGGATAGTTACTTCCTTAAGTTAGCAATAATCTTAATTAAGTTATTAGATTTTATTTATAAATAAGTGAGGAAAAGTAATCCTTAAAGTTCTTGTGATGGTTACTTTTTTTTAATTTTTGAATTTAATTTAATTTATTTTTTTATACAGCAGGTTCTTATTAGTCATCAATTTTATGCACATCAGTGTGTACATGTCAATCCCAATCTCCCAATTCATCACACCACCATCACCACTGCCCCATTGCCTTCCCCCTTGGTGTCTACATTTGTTCTCTATATCTGTGTCTCAACTTCTGCCCTGCAAACCGGTTCATCTGTACCATTTTTCTAGGTTCCACATATATGCATTAATATGTGATATTTATTTTTCTCTTTCTGACTTACTTCACTCTGTATGACAGTCTCTAGATCCTTTTACGTCTCAACAAATGACCCAATTTCGTTCTTTTTTATGACTGAGTAATATTCCATTGTATATATGTACCACCTCCATTTGTCTGTTGATGGGCATTTAGGTTGCTTCCATGACCTGGCTATTGTAAATAGTGCTGCACTTAACATTGGGGTGTATCTGTTTTGTTTTTTTTTTTCAGTACACGGGCCTCTCACTGTTGTGGCCTCTCCCGTTGCGGAGCACAGGCTCCGGACGCGCAGGCTCAGTGGCCATAGCTCACGGGCCCAGCCGCTCTGCGGCATGTGAGATCTTCCTGGACTGGGGCACGAACCCGTGTCCCCTGCATCCGCAGGCAGACTCTTAACCCCTGCGCCACCAGGGAAGCCCGCATGTGTCTTTTTGAATTGTGTTTTTCTCTGGGTATATGCCCAGTAGTGGGATTGCTGAATCATATGGTAATTCTATTTTTAGTTTTTTAAGGAACCTCCATACTGTTCTCTATAGTGGCTATACCAATTTACATTCCCACCAACATACAAGAGGGTTCCCTTTTCTCCACACCCTGTCCAGCATTTGTTGTTTGTAGATTTTCTGATGGTGCCCATTCTAACTGGTGTGAGGTGATACCTCATTGTACTTTTGATTTGCATTTCTCTAATAATTAGTGATGTTGAGCAGCTTTTCATGTGCCTCTTGGCCATCTGTATGTCTTTTTTGGAGAAATGTCTATTTAGGTCTTCTGCCCATTTTTGGATTGGGTTGTTTGTTTTTTAATATTGAGCTGCACGAGCTGTTTATATATTTTGGAGATTAATCCTTTGTCCGTTGATTCGTTTGCAAATATTTTCTCCCATTCTGAGGGTTGTCTTTTTGTCTTGTTTATGGTTTCCTTTGCTGTGCAGAAGCTTTTAAGTTTCATTAGGTCCCATTTGTTTATTTTTGTTTTTATTTCCATTACTCTGGGAGGTGGATCAAAAAGGATCTTGCTGTGATTTATGTCAAAGAGTGTTCTTCCTATGTTTTCCTCTAAGAGTTTTAGTGTCCGGGCTTACATTTAGGTCTCTAATCCATTTTGAGTTTATTTTTGTGTATGGTGTTAGGGATTGTTCTAATTTCATTCTTTTACATGTACCTGTGCAGTTTTCCCAGCACCACTTATTGAAGAGTCTGTCTTTCCTCCATTGTATATCCTTGCCTCCTTTGTCATAGATTAGTTGACCATAGGTGTGTGGGTTTATCTCTGGGCTTTCCATCTTGTTCCATTGATCTATGTTTCTGTTTTTGTGTCATTGTCTTGATTACTGTAGCTTTGTAGTGTAGCCTGAAGTCAGGGAGTCTGATTCCTCCAGCTCCTTTTTTTCCCCTCAAGACTGCTTTGGCTATTCGGGGTCTTTTGTGTCTCCATACAAATTTTAAGATTTTTTGTTTTAGTTCCATAAAAAATGCCATTGGTAATTTGATAGGGATTGCATTGAATCTGTAGATTGCTTTGAGTAGTATAGTCATTTTCACAATATTGATTCTTCCAATCGAAGAACATGGTATATCTCTCCATCTATTTGTGTCATCTTTAATTTCTTTCATCAGTGTTGTATAGTTGTCTGCATACAGGTCTTTTGTCTCCCTAGGTAGATTTATTCCTAGGTATTTTATTCTTTTTGTTGCAATGGTAAATGGGAGTGTTTCCTTAATTCCTCTTTCAGATTTTTCATCATCAGTGTATAGGAATGCAAGAGATTTCTGTGCATTGATTTTGTATCCTGAAACTTTATCAAATTCATTGGTTAGCACTAGTAGTTTTCTGGTGGCATCTTTAGGATTCTCTATGTATACTATCATGTCATCTGCAGACAGTGACAGATTTACTTCTTCTTTTCCAATTTGTATTCCTTTTATTTCTTTTTCTCCTCTGATTGCTGTGGCTAGGACTTCCAAAACTATGTGGAATAATAGTGGTGAGAGTGGACATCCTTGTCCTGTATCTGATGTTAGAGGAAATGCTTTCAGTTTTTCACCATTGAGAATGATGTTTGCTGTGGGTTTGTCCTATATGACCTTTATTACGTTGAGGTAGGTTCCCTTTATGCCCACTTTCTGGAGAGTTTTTATCATAAATGGGTGTTGAATTTTGTCAAAAGCTTTTTCTGCATCTATTGAGATGATAATATGGTTTCTTCTTTAATTTGTTACTATGCTGTATCACATTGATTGTTTTGCATATATTGAAGAATCCTTACATCCCTGGGATAAATCCCACTTGATCATGGTGTATGATCCTTTTAATGTGTTGTTGGATTCTGTTTGCTAGTATTCTGTTGAGGATTTTTGCATCTATATTCATCAGTGATATTGGTCTGTAATTTTCTTTTTTTGTAGTATCTTTGTCTGGTTTTGGTATCAGGGTGATGGTGGCCTCGTAGAATTAGTTTTGGAGTGTTCTTTCCTCCACAAGTTTTTGGAAGGGTTTGAGAAGGATGGGTGTTAGCTCTTCTCTAAATGTTTGATAAAATTCACTTGTGAAGCCCTCTAGTCCTGGACTTTTGTTTGTTTGAAGATTTTTAATCACAGTTTCAATTTCATTACTCGTGATTGGTCTGTTTATATTTTCTATTTCTTCCTGGTTCCGTCTTGGAAGGTTATACCTTTCTAAGAATTTGTCCATTTCTTCCAGGTTGTCCATTTTATTGGCATAGAGTTGCTTGTAGTAGTCTCTTAGGATGCTTTGTATTTCTGCAGTGTCCCTTGTAACTTCCCCTTTTTCATTTCTAATTTTATTGATTTGAGTTCTCTCCCTCTTTTTCTTGATGAATCTGACTAATGGTTTATCAATTTTGTTTATCTTCTCAAAGAACCAGCTTTTAGTTTTATTGATCTTTGCTATTGTTTTCTTTGTTTCTATTTCACTTATTTCTGCTCTAATCTTTATGATTTCTTTCCTTCTGTTAACTTTGGGTTTTGTTTGTTCCTTTTTCTCTAGTTCCTTTAGGTGTATGGTTAGATTGTTTATTTGAGATTTTTCTTGTTTCTTGAGGTAGGCTTGTATTGCTATAAACTTCCCTCTTAGAACTGCTTTTGCTGCATCCCATAGGTTTTGGATTGTCGTGTTTTTATTGTTATTTGTCTTTAGGTATTTTTTGATTTCCTCTTTGATTTCTTCCATGATCTCTTGGTTATTCAGCAACGTATTTTTTACCCTCCATGTGTTTGTCTTTTTTACGTTTTTTCCCCTGTAATTGATTTCTAATCTCATAGCATTGTGGTCAGAAAAGATGCTTGATATGATTTCAATTTTCTTAAATTTACTGAGGCTTGATTTGTGAACCAGGATGTGATCTATCCTGGAGAATGATCCGTGCGCACTTGAGAAGAAAGTGTAATCTGCTGTTTTTGGATGGAATGTCCTATAAATATCAATTAAATCTATCTGGTCTATTGTGTCATTTAAAGCTTCTGTTTCCTTATTTGTTTTCATTTTAGATGATCTGTCCATTGGTGTAAGTGAGGTGTTAAAGTCCCCCACTATTATTGTGTTACTGTCGATTTCCTCTTTTATAGCTGTTAGCAGTTGCCTTATGTATTGAGGTGCTCCTATGTTGGGTGCATATATATTTATAATTGTTCTATCTTCTTCTTGGATTGAGCCCTTGATCATTATGTAGTGTCCTTCCTTGTCTCTTGTAACATTCTGTATTTTAAAGTCTATTTTATCTGATATGAGTATTGCTACTCCAGCTTTCTTTTGATTTCCATTTGCATGGAATATCTTTTTCCATCCCCTCACTCTGTCTGTATGTGTCCCTAGGTCTGAAGTGGGTCTCTTGTAGACAGCATGTATATGGGTCTTGTTTTTGTATCCATTCAGCAAGCCTGCGTCTTTTGGTTGGAGAATTTAATCTATTCACGTTTAAGGTATTTATCGATATGCATGTTCCTATTACCGTTTTCTTAATATGTTTTGGGTTTGTTTTTGTAGGTCCTTTTCTTCTCTTGTGTTTCCCACTTTGAGAAGTTCCTTTAGCATTTGTTGTAGAGCTGGTTTGGTGGTGCTGAATTCTCTTAGCTTTTGTTTGTCTGTAAAACTTTTGATTTCTCCATCGAATCTGAATGAGATCCTTGCCGGCCAGACTAATTTTGGTTGTAGGTTCTTCCCTTTCATCATTTTAAGTATAACATGCCACTCCCTTCTGGCTTGTAGAGTTTTTGCTGAGAAATCAGCTGTTAACGTTTTGGGAGTTTCCTTGTATGTTATTTGTCATTTTTCCCTTGCTGCTTTCAATAATTTTTCTTTGTCTTTAATTTTTGCCAATTTGAGTACTATGTGTCTCGGCATGTTTCTCCTTGGGTTTATCCTGTATGGGACTCCCTGTGCTTCCTGGGCTTGGGTGGCTATTTCCTTTCCCATGTTAGGGAAGTTTTTGACTATAATCTCTTCAAATATTTTCTCGGGTCCTTTCTCTCTCTCTTCTACTTCTGGGACCCCTATAGCGAACGTTGTTGAGTTTAATGTTGTCCCAGAGGTCTCTTAGGCTGTCTTCATTTGTTTTCATTCTTTTTCTTTATTCTGCTCCACAGCAGTGAATTCCACCATTCTGTCTTCCAGGTCACTTATCTGTTCTTCTGCCTCAGTTATTCTGCTAGTGATTCCTTCCAGGGTTCTTTTCATTTCAGTTATTGTATTGTTCATCTCTGTTTGTTTGTTCTTTTATTCTTCTAGGTCTTGTTAAACATTTCTTGCATCTTCTTGATCTTTGCCTCCATTCTTTTTCTGAGGTCCTGGATCATCTTCACTATCATTATTCTGAATTCTTTTTCTGGAAGGTTGCCTATCTCCACTTCATTTACTTGTTTTTCTGGGGTTTTATTCTTGTTCCTTCATCTGGTACATAGCCCTCTGTCTTTATATCTTGTCTATCTTTCTGTGAATGTGGTTTTTGTGCCACAGGCTGCAGGATTGTAGTTCTTCTTGCTTCCGCTGTCTGTCCTCTGGTGGATGAGTCTATCTAAGAGGCTTGTGCAAGTTTCCTGATGGGAGGGACTGGTCTTTCTATGTTTTTAGAACAACTTGAATCTGGGTTTTGATGGAATGGGCTGTAAATGTAGAAATGTGAGATGTGGAATGTAGAAATGTGGGTGTCTTTGAGGGTAGCCATGGCTAAGGCCAACGTGTGTCCCAAGGATTGTTATTTCTTCCTTCATAGATAAGGCAGGAAGAGGCTGGGAAACCCAAAGTCACCTTGAACAAGAAAGGAGGGGGCTTTCCTGGTGGCGCAGTGGTTGAGAGTCCGCCTGTCGATGCAGGGAACACGGGTTCGTGCCCTGGTCCGGGAAGATCCCACATGCCGCGGAGCAGCTGGGCCTGTGAGCCATGGCTGCTGAGCCTGTGCGTTTGGAGCCTGTCCTCCTCAATGGTAGAGGCCGCAACAGTGAGAAGCCCGCATACCACAAAAAAAAAAAAAAAAGAAAGAAAGGAGGGAAAGGATAGATGGGGGAAAAGAATCCTGGATGTTTAATGTTTCCCTTTTGCCTATAAAAAACAGAACCCCCCAAAACTACCATTTTTTTAAATGTCATGGTCACAAACTAAATTTCTCACACCAAAGATTTAGAAGAAAATATTCATGTGACCAAATTAACAGTCTTTAGTACAAGTGCGTGGTGAATCAAAGCAAGGCTCCCTGGAACAGAAATAACTACAAATCATAAAAATCCGAGTTCCTCTGAGGGTTTTATTACCAGTCTGGTATCTTAAACTCCTCTTTGTGGAGTATTGAAATGCAAATGCCATGCTGAATGTCTGGAAGCAACTCTTTCATCCAAAGTAGGATCAATTCTATTAACTATCTCTGTTTCAAAAGGAAGAAAAGGGCTAAATATATGCTTTAAGACTTCTCAGTACTACACAGTGTTTCGCCTTCATTTACCAGGAAAATTAATTAGTGGAGTTCCACATTCTATATCCTTACAATAAAATTCAACCTTTACTGAAAGTCACTTAGGAGTTTTGAAACAATGAGGTCAAAGGGAAGTTACTAAAAATAATCTGAATGAACTGTGATTGTATGAAAAGGAAATAAGCAGAAAACTACTTTCATTGAGTCCAAGAAACAAACTTTTATTAACTTGCTCTTTCCCCTCATTTGTTTAATTTTCACCTAGGGATTTTAGTGGAAGTCCCCCAAATACACCAGTCTGGTTGTCTAGTTACCCTGTGCCTCCCCAAGCTCACAGGTGCCCAGTGCTCTCACGTTTCCTGATGTCTCCCCCACACCTTTGAACTCACCTGGGTTCCAGCCCCAGCTTAGCCCTGTCGTTTGTGTCCAATCTAAATGCCTGGAGCTTGGCCACTCGGCCGACCGTGTTATGGCACGATTCCTACACATAGAAAAGAATCCCTAGTTAAAGGAGGGAAGAGTGAGTCTCTTTTGCTTTGCAGTCATCTGAAAAATGGGGGAAGAAAAGGAAAAGTAAGGTGAATTGGGGGGAGAGGTAAAGGCCCCTGCAAAGCCCTTTGTGGTGGAACAGGGTGGGTGGTCTCTAGGACAGTACTTCTCAGAGTTTAGTTTGCACAGGAGTCACCCAGAGACCTTGTTCATAATGATTCTGGACCCCACCCTGAGATTCTGGTGAGAAGGTTGCAGGCAGGACCAGGAAGTCCCGATCAGTGGACCACGTAGGCTTATTAAGTGCTGAACGGTACCCACCAAGAGGTTCCCTCATATGGTGGGAAGAGCAGTGGGCCCCAAGGTCTCACCCATGGATCTGAGGTGCAGGGGAGGAGAACAACAAAAAATAGAGAAATAGATGAGCGTGACTTGGCAGTCAACAGGTGGTGGAGTCTAAGGCCAGCAGAAAGGCAGGGCAGGAGAGGAAGATACTTTGAAAGCACCCTGAGCATTGTCCGTTTTGTAGCAAATAGTTTCCAGAACAAGTACTGGAATTTGTTCTGCGGGCTTTCCATGGTTGAAGAGTGTACAGGCTCCCCAAACACAGAAAATTAAACTATAAGTCGACTCACAAACTACATGTCATGAAAAACATTTCTGGTTGTCGATAATTCGTACCATCACCTCGGAACTAGGATGGTGACCAGGGGAGGGCACTTTGCTTGGGAAATTGGGATACACATTTGAAGGCTGGCGCTGTCAGAGGCTGACCTGCTCTGGTTAATACAGATACGAAAAATTGAGGACCCAGTGGAAAACCCAATAACGTGGGATTTGAGCTAGTGAGGCTGGGGACGGATGTGGCGAGGGTTGGAAAGGGGATTTCCAGTAACTTGTTAGAAAGAGGGGCGTGATGCCACCTCCACCAACACACGTGAATACACACACATACTCCTTACTGCCTTTAGGTTTCTATATAGCATTTTCGCTCATCTGGTACATAACTTATTTGTTTGTTTATTGTCAATATTACTGTATCAGTCAAGGCCACGCCAGGAAGGAAATCAGTCTCAAAGGTTAACTGAAAAGGTGAAGGCATTTTGTCAACAAGCCACTAGCAGTACCAGGAAGCCCTTGATCACCTCCCGTAGGGCAGGAAGGGGCCAGATGTTTTGGGTGGGGTGTCAGAGGAGCCTGGCAAGACCTGTGGATGTGGGAGAGGGGGTCCCCCAGAATCCATGACTGAGGGTGGAGCAACACAATAAGGCCATTGCCAAACTGTAGCCCCAAAAGGAGCGGGGGGAGTACATCCCTGGCTCCCCTTTCCTCCCATCCAGGATCTCCTGCTGGCATCTCCTGCTCTCCCAGAGGACAAGGCACTGCAGGGTGTGGGGTGGGTCCCCCGGGGCACAGAGCACGGCAGAGAAGGGTGGAAATGAACCTAGAGGCCAGCCAGCACGTTCCTCCAGCTGGAATGAAACTCCTCGGGGACAGTTGTGTTAGTTACTGCTTATCTCCAAGGTCTCCATTAGTGTCTGGTGCACAGGTTTTCAACAACATTTGGTGAAGGAATGAATGATGCATGACTTGGAAGAAGAGGCATATTGAAGAGGCAGAATGTGTGATGCAAACCCCCCACACCGTCCCTATTATGATACTTAACTCAATTCATCCTTGCTCACAATGTTTTCATGCGAAGGGATATTTTGAGGGGCAGGTACAGCAGGAAGACCTGGATGTAAGAGTGAGAAGATGCCCAGCATCCGATTATACACATATTATACTAATAAGTTATCAAGAAATTCACTTTGCCCATTTCTTTTTTTTATGTTTTTAAAAAATTTTATATTAGAGTATAGTTGGTTTACAATGTTGTGTTGGTTTCATGCCCACTTCTCAGTCTTGCTCTGTGAGCAGCCAGACTTGATTCATGGTAATAGACGGGCCCCGATGCTGTACATCCAACAGCACAACAGCAGGTTGTGAAGGTTCATGCTCTGGTTTCTACAGATGCTAGAGGCATGGGAGGGTTCACCCCCAGCCAATCCTACCCCAGGCAGGACAGATAGGCCTAGGACATGGGCTGCTCTGGTTCTATCTTCGCCACCTCAGAGGCTCTGAGGCTGAGCTTTACAGACTTTCTGTAAAATGGGGATGACAATCGTGCCCCCCTTTCAGAGATGTGAGGCCCAGCTGGGTACTGACCCACTGCCTGGCAGTATGTAAACACTTAGTAGTAGCCTTAAGGATTGTTTCTTGTCTCTGCTCCTGGGAGAGGCATGGGACATGCGGCAGAGGCTCTGTTTTCTGCACTGGATCCTTGATCAGGGAGAGGGTCAGGAGGCAACAGGATAGCCCGTCCTGGAGGAGGCTTTGCCCAATCCCCAAAGCAGGGCTTCCTGCTTCCTTCCTTCAGGATTAAGTGGAGCAGAAGCTGGTTTCCCTTCTGACCCCCAGTCAGTACCCCACACACACTTTTTTTTTTTTTTTCCAGGTGGCCTAGGGTGGCTTAGAAGTGCACTGAGAAAGAGACTGTGCAGTTCTTCCTTCCTCAGGGTCAGGGAGATGTTCCCAGAGGGAGCTGAAATGAGGAGCAGGTGGGGGACTCTGGGAAGATGAGCTTCCCTTGGAGAAGATGGGCAATGCCTTTAGGGTCTGGGGGTTCACGTGGTCTTCCTTTGCCAAGGGCTCTCCACCACTTACATTTGCTGGTGGCAAGTCCTTCCTCCACGCTCTTCGGGTCTGTATCGCTAAAATGACTGCTCCACGCTGTTACAGTGGAGGATTACTGGACTGAATGTCAATATTATGACATAGAAAAAAAAAATATATATGTGTGTGTCATCTTGGGCATGTTACTTAACTTCTTGTTTTATATGTAAAATGGGATAGTAGGAGTAGTGTTGGGAAATTATGTGAGATAGTATATGTAATGTAGGGCACTTAGAATGGTATATGGTTCAACCAAAGACTATATATGTGTTTGCTCTCTTCATGGTATTTTATTGTGTATATGCAATACAATTAATTTAGCTAGTTTCCCACTGAAAAAAAAAAGACTGCTCCAAGTTAAAACAGAGGAGGCTGATAAAGAGAAAACGAGCTAGCCTTTGACACCAAGGTCTCCTGTGGTTGCATGACAAGCTTACAAGGAACACTCTGGAATCCGGGGCACGAGGGTTGGTGGTGGGGAAATGTCACCCCGGCTGCAGGCAATAAGGTGGTACATGTCTGGAGAGAACTTAAAATCAATAATAAAACCAACTAAAAGTCTTTTTTTTTTTTTTTTTAATGATCACCATGCAGTGGCAATTCCAAACAATGTCAGTGGCAAAATACTCTTCCAAAAAAAAACTTTTGTTGGTCTAAGTTCTAAACAATTGCTGTCATCACGGGTGAGTTTCAGTAATAGAATCTAAGCTGCTAGTTACCATATTTGTATTACTTACTTTTTATTCATTTTTATCAGAGTATAGTTGCTTTACAATGTTGTGTTAATTTCTGCTGTACAGCAAAGTGAATCAGCTATACGTATACATATATCCCCTCTTTTTTTGGATTTCCTTCCCATTCAGGTCACCCCAGAGCAGTGAGTAAAGTTCCCTGTGCTATACAGTAAGTTCTCACTAGTTATCTGTACGTAGTAGTGTATATATGTCAATCCCAATCTCCCAACTCATCCCACCCCCGTTCCCTGCGCCCCCCATATCCATATGTCTGTTCTCTACATTTGTGTCTCTATTTCTGCTTTGCAAATAAGTTCATCTGTATCATTTTTCTAGATTCCACACATATTTAATAAAGATTGTGTTCTACATAGAAGTTGATTCAGAAAACTCAGTCATATACTGGCTCCTGGCACAGAGGGACTCCACTACATGTTCGTGTTCCAAGAATAAGTTCCTAATGGTTTGGAACTGTCTGAGGTTGCTTGAAGTGACTCTATCTCCTGGGGCATGACATATCCCTGCATTTGAACAGCAGGCTAAAAATAAGTAACATTAGCACAGTAATTGTAGAGACAAATAAACGGAACGAGTTGCTTCAATTCTGTCATTCTATGGGACTTCATAGAGTTCTGATTTGTGTTTAAAATTGAAAACAGTGAAGCAGAGTACTACCCGCATGGTGTACTCTTTATTTGACAACTACACGTTTTAGCTCACACCTCAATGTTTTACCGAAAATTAATATTTAAGTGAAAATTTTTTCTCTTTTTTAATTGTTTTAAATCTACAGAATTAATCAAGAAAATAAGGACTATTACTGAAAATAATGTTCTCATATAAAAGAGGGTAGAGTTAATAAAAAAATCTGGTCCAGATGTCAAATATACTAGATGCTTCCATGGTCCAGAATTATGAGTGCAGGCTGTTGCCTTCTTCAATTGGATTTTACAATGCAGAGAAGTGAGTGTGTGAGAGAGAGAGAGAGAGAAAGACAGACAGAGAGAGACAGAGAGAGGGAGGTGAACACATGCATGCGTGTGCCCGTGTGCATGTGTGTATTCATGGGTGTAGGGAACCAGTTTCCACTCTTTGTCGTTATGTGATTCCTGGGAAATTTTATGAGGTCAACCATAGAAGTTTACTTAAATATCGCTCCTGTTAGTATATATAAATATCCCTGATCAGGCATTTGTTGTATAAGGTGATTCTGGCACTTAAGAAGGGAAGATATGGGACCATTTCTGATGTAGACCAGTAGGTGATCCAAGGGCTGGAGCTCATTCATAAGAGTGCCCTTGCTTAGTGAGGGTCCAGCCGGTTCAAATAAAGAGTCCTAGGAAGAGGGATGTTTGTGAATATCCCACTGGGTAAAGCACAAAGTCCAGATCTCACTGACTCTAAGTAAAATGGAAAATGGAACATTTGAGGAATTCAGGAAAAGACTAAAAATATCAATATATGTTGTTTTCCCTATCTTAATGTTCCAGGTCAGACAAGGTAAACCGAAGGGGTGTGGTCCTGGAATCACCATGTAATTGTTAATAGGTAGCTATGTTTTGTGTACTATGCACCAGGTCTAAAGATAGTTCAGTGGTCCCAAGAGGCCAGCTTTGAATTATAGGTGGTGATGTAGTTAGGAACAGTCTTGAACTTGGAAACCTGGACTCATTGTTCTGGGACAGGTCGTGGAGCTGTGGGGAGCTGGGCAACTTCCATGCAGCACAGTGACAGTTTGCACAGTGCTGGGCCATTGCCAAGGGCTGTAGCAGCCACTGTGAACACCTTTCCCTTCATCTCTTAACTCCGTCTGTCCCTGAAACACTCAAAAAGTACCGGCTAGAACGCAGGGCAACTAAACTTTGGGTTTACCAACTTGATCACCAAGCACACTGGAAGGTCAGACAGGGTCTCAAGAGTTTGCCATCATGGTATGAAATGGAACAGACCAGTGAATAAAGGAGATTCCAAAGAGATGGCTTATGCACAACTTAGATTTGGGGAGACAGAATTTCATAAACCTATGGGTAGGGCACTCGAAGTGAACAACTAATGCTTTTCCTAATATTAAAACAGGCAAGTTGTTTTGAACAGGAGCTAGTTTACTGAGTAATATGTGTAATATCTGGAAAGTGTGTGCCTTTCCATTTTCTTTAAAAGTTTCACTTCAGGTAAAATAAAAAGTGGTCTAACAAGGTCTTGCTAATGATGGAATAGCTCGTTTCTCCAGGGCTCAATCACAAGCCATCTGGTTTTCCAGCATTCCACATCTCTAGGCTTTTTAAAGCACATTTTTCCTGCTCCCCAAGTAGCTGAACTTCAGAAATGTTGATTAATTTCCATTTGTGCTTCATTTTCCATTCTCACCACTGTGCTCCCAACTTTATGCTTCTCCTCAGCGAGCTTATTTTAGGCCCCTTCTTGGGGCTGGAGTTCAGAACCATTGTTGCTCACGGACACAGGCATCAGCCCAACCTTTTCCGAGTTCTTTCTCAAACAAATGTTGTCATTGTGCCTGACATAGTATGTATTCTTGAAAGAGCATTTTAAAAAGAATACATCATGGCTCTGAAGAACTGAGGGAAGTGGTGGTGGAGGGACCCCACTCTTAAGACATGAAGCAGGAGCCACGGAGCAGGGACTCGGGAGGGAGGTGGGATGTGTCCCTGGGGGATGGGGGGGTGGCCATCTTTAGCACAGGGTTGGCCTTCGCTGGTTGACCAGAAGGTGGTATTGACCTAATAGTGTTACCTTTGTATTGTAGGTCTTGGGAAATTTATTGAGCACCTCTTATGTGTTGGGGATTTCTAGCTCTACCTTAGAAGTTATTTTCACTCTTTGGTTAAGATGGTGGAATACCTCCCCATCTATGTAGGGGGACTCCTGCAACCCTACTGGGGGGCCTTGGTGGGCATGGTGTGTTAGCAGCCATAACCACGCCGTGACTGTGCCCTTGAAAGCACTGGATTCTCCTGACGGTATAGACATCCTAGCCCCCGAAAACGGGATGAGCCGCAAAACAAAACCTCCCCTTGATTCAGTCATTAAAAATGTATTCGTTGAATACCTACGATGTTCCTTGTCACAGCTACTTAGTATTTTCATATTTTCTATTATAATTTCACCTCCAAATTAGTCATTTTTAACTAATAATTTAAAAAACTAATAGTTAAAAAACAGATTTTAAGTGATCAGTTCTTGAGTGTCCATTTTTCTTTCTTAACTACATTATCTTAAGTTCATGGACGTCACATGAATAAAATTTGGCGGTGGGTCCACAAACTTGAATGGGAAAAATATATCTTTATTTTTATTAACCTCTAACTGCAATTTAGGATTTCCTTTAATTAGGAACCTAGGTAACAAGCCACAGCAGTATTAGCAGTACCTATGACTTTGTCACCAATAGAAATCGCAGATATTTTGGTATCACATTACTATGTTGCAGACCCTCAGAACTCTAGTTTATTCCCATCAGCACATGAAATGTGTGATAGTCATTAAAGCTGCCTCATTAAATTTTTTAATTGAATAAATTAAGAAAGAAGTAAATATATTACTAAATCACATTGTTTTAATATTTTGATAACTATATTTCAATATAATTATTTTCTCTTGTAATCCTATGTATTTTGTTCTATACATTTCAAAGCATTATTCAGAGAAGGAATCATAGTCTTTACCAGATGGCCAAAAGGGTCCATGCCCCCAAATCTTTTTTTTTTTTTATCCTACAGTCCTTTCATCCAGGGCCAGGGAGATACAAACTCTTTCAGTCTTTATATGTCTAGAAATATCTTTACTTTGCCCTCATCCACGAATGTTTTTTCAAGTGTGGAACCAGGTGAGGCCACCCTGGAAGAACGTACAGGTGGAAAAGGATGTGGGACCATGGACAAGGCTTGGGGCAGGCTAAATATAGAGGGCAGGTAGAGAAAGAAAGGGCGCCAAGGGGATTGAGAGGTGGGAGGAACCCGTGGGGTAGGGGGAACATCAGAAGACTGGATGCCAATGGGATTTCAAGGAGGCAGGAGCAGCCAGCTCTGTCACATGGTGCTGCAGAGTCAAGGAGGATGAGAGCAGCAAATGGACCATTGACCATGGTGATGTGGAAACCATGGTGACGGTCATGAGAGTCGCTAGTGCAGAGCTAGGGAAGGAAGATGGATTTGACTGACTTGGGAGCCAAAGAAGAGGGGTGAAGAAGTGGAGACAAAGTCAATGTGTTCAGCTCTTTGGTCAAGAGTTGCTGTAAAGGGGAGCAGAAAAATATTGCAGTCAGTGAGGAAAGAGACAGATGTCAAAGGCTTTTCAAGAGAGATTCTAGAACATGCTGGTGTGCTACTGGGACTGATCCAGTGCTGAAGATGAAAGAGGAAATGGCACCCAGAGCCGAGTGGAGGAAGAGGCAGGTCGTCGGCAGGAGCAGGGCTGAGTCATCCTCTCAAACCAGAGGGCAGTTCAGGTGCAAGAGTGTGGGAAGTTTGCACATAAGAAGATGAGCATTTGATTGATTCTGTTTTCTCAATGAAGTAGGAGGCAAGACTACAGCCAAGAGTGAGGAGAAAAGAGAAAATGTGAAATGGTGATTTGGAGGAGTGAGAAAACCAACATAAATAGAGGATTGTTGGGCCATGTGATTGTAGCAATTCCACCAACAATTAGGATAATTTTAATAAATAAGCTGTCTGTCTGCTCTCAGACACAGATAAGAACTGCTCTCTGAAATACTCCCCCCTTTCCACTATCCCTCACTTCTCTCTAACCCCATTGCCCTCTTTTTAAAATTTTTTTTATTGGAGTGTAGTTGATTTACAATGTTGTGTTAGTTTCAGGTGTACAGCGAAGTGAATCTGTTATACATACACATATATCCACTCTTTTTAAGATTCTTTTGCCATATAGGCTGCTACAGAGTTTTGAGCAGAGTTCCCTGTGCTCTGCAGTTGATCCTTATTTGTTATTTATTTTATATATTGTAGTGTGTATATTGTCAATCCCAGCCTCTCAATTTATCCCTCCCCCCCTTACCCAATTGCCCTCTTGTTATTAAAGCCTCTTTGATGACTTAAACTAATTCATGCTTACATGCAACTCATTGGAAATGGGTAATATATCTACCTTTCAAAGGCATCTGAGTCAGAGCAGAGGTTGTTCCTTCGCTTAAAGCAATTTGTCTCTAAAGGTGTAAGTTTAGGAATTAGAGGCAGGTGGACATAGGTTTATCTATTGCTTCTCAAATCCTCCCACAGAGGTGAGTCTACACTGCTTATGTTACCTGGCGCCAAAATTTTCAGACCACTATGGTGCCCTTCACTACACTTTCAGTTCAGCTGTATCCTAATACAATAGAAAGAATCATTTAAACTTCTTTCTTGAAAGGATATAGGCTTTGGCATAATTTACTTAGAGCATCATTTCTGGCACTAATTAAATTGTGGACCAAGCATCATAAAGAAAAGACTACAGGTCTAACACAAGTTTAATACTGTCTCTCTCTACTCAGAAATCATCACTGTATCTTAGGCATTAGGTGTAGGGATCAACCCCTTACCTGTACCTGGGGAATTGTCTTAATTTGAGGTAAGAAGAAAGGGTATCTGAGTATCCAGAGGGGGTTGGGGCAGGCGCCAAGGCACCATGCTAAGAGTCCTGCCTGGGAAGACAGGAGATATCAATTCTAATTCTGGTTCCGACACTAATGGGTGTTGTGGCCTTGGTGAAGCCTCTCAGCTCCCTCTAGCATGGTCGCTGGAATGAATGATCACCTGGTCCCCTTGACTCTCAGATCCTGTGATTCTGACTTTTCTCTTGGCATGTGTGACTCTTCAGCTCTCATTTGTCTGGTGCTTTTAGCGTCATGGCTATTCACTCATTGGCTTGATAAATTCTGAGGAAATCACCTCTCCGATCAAAGGCAAAAATGGGGGAACCTTTGTTTTGGTGGCAGAGGAAGTGTTGAGGCCCTGAATCGGGATGGAAAGTGCCCTTATGGGGACTAGGGATGTTAGCAGATGCCCTCACTGCTGCCTGAGGCATATGATACCTGCATCAGAGCACCTGCACCCAGGACACACAGTGAAGGAGCAGAAGTTAGAAGAGGAGCCACCACCCATGTTCACGTACAAAGGAACTTGCACACTTGAGACCAATTCAGTTTCCTTCAAAACAGCTTCCTTCCCAGACCAAGACAAGAAGGAATGCCCATGTCCTCAAATACCTAGCTCTTCTCCATGTTGCTGAAAGAGAGGGTAGTGGGGATGGGGGCGGGGATAAAGGAGGAGGAGTCAGTGATACATGTGGTCCATCAATAACTCTGACATCCGTGCACACCAAGGCTGCAGCGTGTGGCTGACATATGGGCAACAGTATGCACTTCCTGCTGCATGGATGGGCTAGTGGGTCACCTGTAAGAGCCAAAGGTGGAATCCAAAGGCTAGGGATGATTGCCAGGCCACTGACGGTCAACCCTGCATAAGAAAAGGTCAACAAAGGCCAAGAGAAGGCTGTTGATGTCACCTCTACAGATCTGTCTCCATTTGCTGCATTTTCTGCATTTCATCTGCATCTGTCTCCATTTTCCCATATGCTGTCTCTCCCTCTTCCAAGAAAAGGCAGGGAAGGTAGTCTTGGCTGTGGTCCAAAATAGGACTTCACTTGGAGGGTGCTTTGGATCTCTGACCGAAGCTAGGACCATCACGGGAGACATAAGAAGGTGGGTGGAACATGGCAGTCAACTGTATCCAGTTGGTCCAAAAGATGGAAAGCTTTGGGATCTACCACAGCAAAATAATGTAAGTATCTGAAAGATACTTACGCCAAGAAGGCATAATAAATCTGTCTATGGGTGGAATGGATCCAGTAACAGCAAATGCAAATAAAACCTGAGAGGCCGCAGCTGAGTACAAATATGATCAACTCCAATTAGCAGAGTCTGCCAAGATACACACACAAGATAAGAAGAAGACCATTTGTATACCATAAAACCGCCCAATTTTCTGTCGGTTTCTTCCTTGCATAAGGACAGGTCAGTGCCAGAGGGGAATTTTCCTGGCCTCGTTATAGAAATAACAAAGGAGAGCTGACCCTGAGTCACACTGGGTCAAAAGTGTTACCAACATCTGGTTGTGGATTAAAAAAAGACAAATAGGGCGTACCCTGCCAAGACGTGGAAGTGTGAGCGTTTTACAAGTAGAATAATTATGGACTTTGGTGTCTACCTCTGCTGTGTATATACTAACATCGTGGCGTTCTTACCTTTGCTTTCATGTTACACTTTCAAATATGCTTCTTTAGTGAACCAAATAGGCATCTCTCCCCTCAGGGAGCTTACACCCTAGTGGAGGGTTAGAAGGTGGAGACAGCCAATAAAATAAATAAGTACATTATAGTGTATTAGAGGTGATATGTGATATGGAAAAAATTCATCAGGGAAGGTGGTTGGGAGGACTGAAGTGTGAGGTATGGTGGTCAGGGAAGGCCTCACTAAGGAAGCAATGTTTGGGCAAAGGTGGGAATGAGGTGAGGGAGTGAGACACGAGGATATCTGGGCTAAAAGCATCCAGGCAGAGAGAATGGCCAGTGCCAAGACTCTGGGATGGCACAACCTGGCTCACAGGAAAGCCGGCATGGCTGGAGCAACGTGGAAAGAAGGAGAGGAATTAAGGGAGGATATGGTGGGAGGAGCAAAGCTGCCAATGGTCTAGACCTTACAGGCCACTGAAAAGACTTTCACCTTGACTGTGTGAGATGAGAGCATGGCTGAGCGCAGGTGGACATTACATAGCTTAGATCTTATGAAGACCATTTCAACTGCAGTCTTACACAGAGACCAATTAGAGGTAAAGATGATCATCCAGGCAAGAGGTGATGGGTTTGATGAGAGTGATAGCAGTGGAAGGGGTAAGAAATACCCAACCACGCGTGTATTTTGGAGGTAGAAAGGATTTGTTGACAAATTAAAGTGTGCAAGGGAGGACTCGAGGATGAGTCTTAGAGTTCTGGTCTGGCTAACCTGGAAGGATGGAGACGCCCTTCACTGAGATGGGAGAGACTGTTGGAAAAACTAGCTTGGGAGAGAAGACCAGTTTTGTTTTCGGACATGTTACGTTTGAGAGCCTATTGAAGATACAAGTGGATTTATCAAGTGAGAAGTTGGATGTACTGGTCAGAAGTGCAGGAGTGAGGTCTGTGATTGAGGTAGATGTTTGGAAGTCACCAGCACAAAGATTTAAACCACAAAACTGGTGGAGATCACCTGGGGAATAAGTGTCAACAGAGAAGAGTTCCAGAGACTGAGCCATGGGACATGCCAGTGTGAAGAGGAGAACCCAGCCATGGAATGAAATGAAGCAGTTTCCTTATGTTTGCCTTTTTAAAAAAAAAATTTATTGGAGTATAGTTGAGTTAGCTTCAGGTGTACAGCAAAGTGATTCAGTTGTACATATATTCATTCTTTTTCAGACTCTTTTCCCATATGGGTTATTACAGAATATTGAGTAGAGTTCCCTGTGCTATGCAGTAGGTCCTTGTTGGTTATCTATCTTACATGTAGTAGTGCGCATATGTTAATCCCAAGCTCCTAATTTATCCCTCCCTCCCCACATTTCCCCTTTGGTAACCATAAGTTTGTTTTTGAAATCTGTGAGTCTGTTTCTGTTTTGTAAATAAGTTCATTTTGTATCATTTTTTAAATTAGATTCCACATATGAGTGATATCGTATAATATTTGTCTTTCTTTGACTTACTTCACTTAGTATGATAACCTCTAGGTCCATCCATATTGCTGCAGATGGCATCATTTCATTCTTTTTTATGGCTGAGTAATATTCCGTTGTATCTATGTACCACATCTTCTTTATTCGTTCCTCTGTCACTGGACGTTTAGGTTGCTTCCATGGCTTGGCTATTGTAAATAGTGCTGCAGTGAACATTGAGGTGCATGTACCTTTTCAAATTATGGTTGTCTCCGGATATACGCCCAGGAGTGGGATTGCTGGACCATACGGTAGTCCTTTTGTTTGCTTTTATGGATCAGCTAGGACATGCCAGCACCGAGTGAGGAGCTGGGCATATGATAAATAAGACGGGGCCCGGCCCTCAAGGCACTTACAGTCAATGCATTAAGCATTAAAATGATCATTTGAGTGCAGTCTGGTACCTGCAGAAAGACACATACCTGATAGTTTGGGGTCAGGGAGAGGAAACACATGGCCCAGCCGGGGAGAGCTAGGAGGGTCCTTGGAAGAAATAACATCTGCAATTTAACTGGACATTAAAAGTTAGCCAGATGAAGAAGGGGGAAGGGCAGAGGCGTGACACAGCCTGGAGCATGCTGGGAAAGACACATTTATTTGGTGCTGACACTTCTGCCTGAGCAAATAGCTCTGTCTCCAATGAGGTTATCCCCTCAAGCCCTAAGAGGTGCCTCATACTAACGCAAACATAGATTAACACGACTAGTGAATTAGTTACTCAGGCTGCACCATCGCAGTCTGGTTGAAGTCTGGGTTCAATTTGCCACCAACTACAACATCTTAGAACTCAGGAGAAGGGCTCTGTCCCAGCCAAAGGCAGGGCAGCTGTAGCTGCGACAGGGCAAAGTCTTCCCATCAGCAGTGAATTCTGGGTTGCAGTTGAGACCATATGGTGGTCCCGTTTTCTGTTTGTCTTTGTTTTCATTGTAAAGTGAGTGCCACGAGCACAGAGTGTTCCTAGCAACAAACAGGACTATGGATGAGAGAGGAATTGCTCTTCAGTGAGGCAAAGGGACAGCCACCTTGACAGCGCCCTGTCCCATGTCAGAGTTGATGGCATCCCACAAACCAACGCAAATAGGGAAAAGACAGCGCTTTCAAAGAAGCGTTAACCCAGGAGCTGACTGACAGCAGGGTGTTTTTTAAGACAAGATGCATCTGAGTCAAGGTCCCCCACGTTGTCACTCTTTTTTGAAGTATCAAGGTCTGCAAGCTTTCCTCTCCCGGAGTGGGCGAACTCTGCCACCAGACATTCAGTTCTCTCTTACAGTTACTTTCCAAAGCCGCCAGCCTGCAAAGTTCTGTTAGTGTCCTTTACCCCCATGATAATGTACAGGCTTCTCCTACGTTTTCTTCATTCCTTCCAACACAGCTGGTGTCGTTCATCTACATCTATACTAATCCACTCAAGATACCCCCAAAGGAACCACATCTCATGACAAACACAAGAAGGTATATTTTAGAGGCATCTTCAAATGCCCGCCTGTACGGAACCAGAGGCAAAGCCAGCAGAAAACAAAGGCAAAGACAGTACCAAATCCCTACATGATATTACAACAAAAACCTCTTTTCTGCAGAAATACCGATAGCTAACACACATGCTCACTAAATGCCAGGCACTGTTATAAGCCTTTATACATGTACGGAACTCATTTAATCTTCCCAACAACCCTGAGGTAGGTCTTATTATTAACCTGATTTTACAGAAGAGGAAACTGAGGCACAGAAAGATGAAATAACCTGTTAAGTTTCTGAGGAGCTACTAGTGGGCAGATCTGGTGTCCACACGCTTAACCCCAGGCTACTTTGCATTCTCAAGACTCAGGTGTTCTCTACTACTTAAATTTAATATTATAGGTTTTTAGTATAAAAAAGAATCTGGAATGTCTTTGTCCATTTCGTATAGAAAAAGTCAATACCACAAATATTTAGTGTAAGAAATTTGGAATCCATTTGACCCTTGAACAACGTAGGGGTTAAGGGCACTCCCCCGACCCCCGCACTCGAAAATCTGTGTATAACTTTACAATCAGCGCTCCGTATCCTGGTTCCACATACAAGGAGTCAACCAGCTAACTGTGGATCGTGTCATACAGTCGTGTGTAGTTAGCGAAAAAAATCGGCGTGTAAGTAGACCCAAGCACTTCAAACACACATTGTTCAAGGATCAACTGTATTCTAAGACATGATTTAAGCTGTTTGCCTCTGTGTGTATGTGTCTTAATATTCTTCTTATTTATTTATT
Source organism: Globicephala melas (assembly GCF_963455315.2). Classification (NCBI taxonomy): domain Eukaryota; kingdom Metazoa; phylum Chordata; class Mammalia; order Artiodactyla; family Delphinidae; genus Globicephala; species Globicephala melas. Next base: position 74,465,716 of record NC_083324.2, on the reverse strand, counting down.
TACTTATTGGTCAAGGGTAGTATTTTATTTATTTTTTATAGAATTATTTTTTAAATTGAAGTATAGTTGATTACTATGCTTTTTAAAAATGTATTGAAATTTATTTTGAAATAGAAATTCACAGTTCTTGTTTGTGGGTAAGATTAGGCCATGTTTTCTTATCTGTAGGGATGTTATTTTGCTCCTTCTTCTTTTTTAAAAAAAATTTTATTGGAGTATAGTTGCTTTACAATGTTGTGTTAGTTTCTGCTGTACAGCAAAGTGAATCAGCTATATGTATACGTATATCCCCTCTTTTTTGGATTTCCTTCCCGTTTAGGTCACCACAGAGCACTGAGTAGAGTTCCCTGTGCTATGCAGTAGGTTCTCACTGACTATTTTATACATAGTGATTCTAATTCATTTTAAACCCAACCACCTGACTGCAGCCTGTCAACCTGCCCTTTTCCAGGTATCTCCTTATCTTTAAACATTAGTGTTATTGAGATGATATTTTAAGTGTTACAGAATTTGTAGTTAGATGCACAAATATTCATAGAGTTTCCCTGGAAATCTGGGAGAACTGGATGCCCCTGAAGGTGACATATTTGAAGTGCAACCCTCCCTTAAGCCTGGGGCTAGGACTAAACAACCTCACTAGGTCTTCTCGTATTCAAGATTTTTTTAATCTCTGATTTCTTGGTGCCACTAGAAAGGAAACTCATTGATAATTGTAATTTCCTTTCTGAAAACGCAATCTCATTTAGTGGACATCTTTCAAAGGTTTAAACCAGGCATCCTACACCGGCCATGAGCTCTAACACATTTGGGGTCCTCTCTGGTTTCATTTTCTGAACTTTTTCTTGGAGAAAGGAAAACAAGAACTAGGGCATTGGCCAAACAAGTCTGGCCACTCAGTGAATAGGTTTCCAGATAAGAATGACCTGAAGGACTTCCCATGGGCGTGAGGGAAATCGCATGCGCCATCCAGGGAAGAGGACCAGAAACCACTTCTTGCTTTCAAACAGCGCCTAGCCATCGGGGATGGCCCCGTGAGGCTCGGAGGACCACGGCAGGAAGGCACTGGTCAGCAGCGAGACTAAGCTCGGCTTGGAGCTGCCGGACCTGCCTGAGCCCTCCCGACGAGTCCTGCTTGACTCTCCCTTCACCGAGCATGAGGCTGTGGGGTGAATGGCCTCGTAGTGGAGACCTGGAAGTTTGTTAGACGTCTGATCAGAGCAGGAGCCGGCCTGGGACAACGGTGCTGGGAAGGTAACAGGCATTTCTCCTAATGGGGGTCTGTCTCCCTCTGTAGCAAGATCTCAGGGGCAGCTAGGTCACTCTGACACTGCTTTAAGTCATCTTTCAGTTACGACCCTCTGCCTGATTTTCTTTTCTGTAGCTGTGACGTGTGTTGGGAGCACAGAGCATGTCTGGTCAAGGGCATTTTGCATGCAGGCTGTTGGTTAAGTTGGTGACACTGCGTTTAGGGAGACTGAGTGTCAGGCAGTGAGCTGGGATGCTTTTAGGATTTCCTCTAAAATAAAAAAAGCTTTCCTTTCCTTTTTCTTTCTTTTTAATTAGTTTTCCCATCCCTGAGCCAGAAAGTACCGTAAAGACCAGAGCATTTTTGAATTGCTATGTGAGTGTATCCATGCCAGGCAGCAGGGGAGGCTACCCCGAGTGTAGCAGGAGGGGCATGGGTATCCTCAGGTCCCAGGCAGTCCTGGGAATGTGAAATGTAAGATGCTGCCCCACCCAGACTGAGGGGAAAGGGGTTTGCAGGTCAGCGCTGGGAAGGATGTCAGGAAAAGTGCTGGGATCAAGAGCAGGCAGGCTTGTCTCGAGTGTTCTAGAAGGAAGGAAATGCCCTATGATGTGTGGTTTGCTTAAACCATTTTTTTTAACATCTTTATTAGAGTATAATTGCTTTACAATGTTGTGTTAGTTTCTGCCGTACAACAGAGTGAATCAGCTATACGTGCACATATATCCCCATATCTCCTTCCTCTGTATCTCCCTCCCACCCTCCCTATCCCACCCCTCTAGGTGGACATAAAGCACCGAGCTGATCTCCCTGTGCTATGTGGCTGCTTCCCACTAGCTACCTATTTTACACTCATGCCACTCTCTCACTTCGTCCCAGCTTACCCTTCCCCCTCCCTGTGTCCTCAAGTTCATTCTCTATGTCTGCGTCTTTATTCCTGCCCTGCCCCTAGGTTCTTCAGAACCTTTTTTTTTTAGATTCCATATATACGTGTTAGCATACGGTATTTGTTTTTCTGTTTCCGACTTCACTCTGTATGACAGACTCTAGGTCCATCCACCTCACTCAAATAACTCAATTGCGTTTCTTTATATGGCTGAGTAATATCCATTGTATACATGTGCCACATCTTCTTTATCCATTCATCTGTCGATGGACACTTAGGTTGCTTCCATGTCCTGCCTATTGTAAATAGAGCTGCAATGAACATTTTTGTATATGACTCTTTTTGAATTATGGTTTTCTCAGGGTATATGCCCAGTAGTGGGATTGCTGGGTTATATGGTAGTTTTATTTTTAGTTTTTTAAGGAACCTCCATACTGTTCTCCATAGTGGCTGTATCAATTTACATTCCCACCAACAGTGCAAGAGGGTTCCCTTTTCTCCACACCCTCTCCAGCATTTGTTGTTTGTAGATTTTCTGATGATACCCATTCTAACAGGTGTGAGATGAAACCTCATTGTAGTTTTGATTTGCATTTCTCTAATGATTAGTGATGTTGAGCAGCTTTTCATGTGCCTCTTGGCCATCTGTATGTCTTCTTTGGAGAAACGTCTATTTAGGTCTTCTGCCCATTTTTGGATTGGGTTTAAACCATCTTTTCTTGTACTTTGTAGAAAGCCAGGCCACACCACTTCACTGCAGCTCAGTTTTTCCCTTCATAAAGGGCTAATGTTTGGGGCCTTTCATTTTTGAATTACACAAGTAATGCATGACTATATTCGTACTATAATAGACTATGCCTAACAGTTTTTCAAGTCCCGCACACCCGATATGCATTAGTTTTTTTCCCTCCCCAAATTTATCCCATCAGTTGTTTGCTGTGTATGTTACCAGTTAAATGACTTGTTTTTCTGTCTTCCCAGCTCTTAGAACAAGTCAGGGCACATAGGAGTACAAGAAATTCGCATTGTCAGATCCATGTATTGTTCTTTAACAATACCGTCCTCTCACTGGAAAGAAAAACTAATACATGGGGAATGTGAACAGCTCTTTTAATATTTAGAAAAGTTTGGAAGAGTTTTATTCATTTTCGGCATTATTATTTTTGTGTTGGTTTTGGCAACTAATAGTATTCATAACAATTTCCCAGGGATTAAATTCTAGATTTTTCAACTAGTAGCTTGGGCCTCTCTCCTGAAGGCCATCAAAGGCATTCTGTTCTGGAAAATAAAAGAAAAGAAAATTAACCAGATAGATAGATGGATGGATGGATGGATGGATAGATAGATGATAGCTAGCCAGCTAGATTAAGTGGTTGGCTCTGGGAAAATGGGGAGAGTGTGGGAGAGATTCCCTTTTCATTTAGTGGATAATAGTTGGGTTTAACAGATGGGTTCATTTTCTATTTCTTCTAGCTTTCTGTAAAAAGGTGGCCTTTTTTTTTTTTTTTCCTTCCATACATTATTATGAGACAAGTGAATAAGAAGAAAGCACTGTGAACTAGTCGGTATGGGTCATGGAGAGAGGATCTGGAATGAAGTTGCATGAGCAGCGTCAAGTCCAAGAATAATCACAAAATACTTTCAGTTGCTACTTGGCATCTTCTTGCCCTTCCCAAGGCTTCTCTACCCCAAACTAGAGGGCCAGTTGGCCCTGCTGATTTTGGACATTCTCTGGTGCTTTCTTGACCATCCTGTTAAATTTGCCTGCCTTGACTCTTTCTCAGGGTAATTCAGTTAATCATTTTACCCTACTGCGCAGTGCTAGCCCCTGATAGAGACCGCCTCATCCTTCACCATGTCATAGGTAAAGCAGGTAACTTGTTCCCATTTTGTGGAATACAAAAATGAGAGGCTCGGAGGTTTCGTTGTTTGCTCAGCATCTCACAATTAATCTTTTGGGGGCACTGAAATAAGAAGAAGCCCAGATGTCTGCCTTTCCAACATAAGGATAAAAGTCATGTGGAATAGAGAATGAATGGGATTGGCTAGATTCTATCAACTTGGTAGCAACATGGATTCCCAGTTGTGCTGGAAGTCTGTAGGCAGATTAAGCTATTGCCTGGTCCAGATTTTAGCAGATTCTAATGCCTGCTGTCCATTGGTATCACCCCCAGAAACTTAACAAAAAGAAAACGATGCCCAGACACTTCCCTGGAACAACTGAGTCAGAATCTCTGGGGAAACGGCTCGGGCATGGTTTTTTTGTGTGGTTCGTTTGTTTTTAAACCTCCAAAGTGATTCTGTTATGCAGTGAGGGTTGAGAACCACTGAGTCCAAACTGTAAGAGATAAAGTCTAAATTGAGAAGCAGAAGTGATAACCGCTTCATGGAGCCGAGAAGTTGGGGGCAGGAGTCCCAGCAGCTGTGAACATCATGGATTAGGATTCTGGCGGCCCTATTTATGAGAGGAACAGTCCCGTCTCACGTCTGCAGGTGAGAATGAAGAGGCATCTCTACTCCCCAGACAATGGCACTGCCTTTCAAGTTTAAATCAGAACAACCCCACTGGCTTCCCTGCAGATTCATGGGCTCCCTGTTACTTGCAGAGTTTACAAAATCAGATGAAATGTTCTAGGTAAACAGGACGTGCTCTTCTGCCGCCAAATGACTACGGGGGTGGGGGTCATCTATTCTACTCAGTGTCATTTTAACATGTGTCTCAGTTCCCAGAAAAAGAAATACTAATTATCCTTTGCATGATCTGCCACTTTCTGGATTGATCTATAGATGGATAGACAATAATTCAGAGCTGTTTGGGTTTTTTTAATAGATTTTATTTATTTACTTATTTATTTTTGGCCGAGTTGGGTCTTCGTTACTGCGCGCGGGCTTTTCTGTAGTTGTGGCGAGCGGGTGTTACTCTTCGTGGCGGTGCCTGGGCTTCTCATTACAGTGGCTTCTCTTGTTGCAGAGCACGGGCTCTAGGTGCGTGGGCTTCAGTAGTTGTGGCACGTGGGCTCAGCAGTCGTGGCTCACGGGGTTAGTTGCTCTGCGGCATGTGGGATCTTCCTGGACCAGGGATCAAACCTGTGTCCCCTGCATTGGCAGGTGGATTCTTAACCACTGCGCCATCAGGGAATCCCCAGAGCTGTTTTTTAATCAGAAGACGTGTCCCTAGAAACTTCCTCGCTGACATTTCTCAGTAAGATCCAAATTAGTATCACTCATCGCTGTAATCTTTGTCTCCTTTATAAGGAGCACTGGGTGGGGGTGGGGCCTCTCAGCCTCAGTTTCCCCAGGTCCTGGGAGTTACAACACAGAGTAGGTGCTGCAGGAAGGCTTGTTGGGTTAAATATCTGTGTTGAGGCGCTATGAATTCACACGTTATTTACCAGCTCAGCATTTCAACTCACGTTGTCTGATTCTAGTGATGATGGTTAAAATAACTGGCGTCTTGCCTGTTTCCTAAAAGAAAATCACAAAGGTGAAACGTTTAAAGTCACAGCTTAGTGGAAGCATTTACGGTGATAGGTGTGCAAAGAGCTGTGGAATTACAAAGACAGAGAATCCTTTCCTTTAATCAGCTTATACTCGGAATGGGAGGCAAGGCACAGGCCTTGGGAATTTTAATAATAACAGGTAATATTTACTGAGTACTTATTATGTGCCAGGCACTGTGTTCAGTGCTTTACAAAGACTGTTAAGTCATATAGTTATTCCAATAATCCAATACCTCAGGTACTATTATAATACGTACTTTATAGACAAAAGGACACAGAGTTTTAAGTAAGTTGCCCGAGGCACACAAAGCTGGCAAGTAGGGAAGTTGGGATTCCAGCGCAGGCAGCCTGACTTACCAGTCCAGAGGCCTAATTCCTACGCTGTGCTCCAAAAACCACAACAGTGCTGCAAAAAAATCCAAATGCCAGGGCCAGCAGAGTAGCGGAGGAGAGAAGTGCAGAGTAGTCCAAAGAATGATGTATCGCTCGAAAGACAAGAAAAGAGGCATGTGCTATAAAGGGTAAGAGCTCAGATTCGGCAACAGAGTTGGCTACATACTGTGTGACTTGGGGGGTGTGATTTAATCTACCGAAGTCTCAGTTTCTCCATCAGTAAAATGGGGATATTGCTATTTCAAACAATATAGGATTTAAGGATTAAATGAGCCTAGTACATGCAGAGCGCTTAGTCTAATGCCAGCATATAGCGAGGGCTTGATAAATGATAGCAACTGTTGTTACTAAGGGAATAAGCAAGACCTGAAATAATGAGTAAATCTCAGAAGGGAGGAGTGGGTCATTTCAGCTGCCACGAATAGTGTGAGAGGAAGCTAAGAGCTAGCAATCCATTCAACCAATATTTGTTGTTAATATTTGGGACACATTTTGCAAAAAAAGGTACAATAACAGCTTGTGAGTAGGTCAGCCTGTTCTGTATCCAAGTGTCATGGAAGAAAAATGTAGCAGGGCTGGGTTTTCCTTAGGTTGCGGTGACCATGCTTGCCAGGTGAATTCTCTGAGCATTTGAGAATGTTCAGAGTACTTGAATGTGGTACAGTAGCAATCTATGAAAAATAGTGTTCTAGGCAAAAGAATCAGCTGATGGTATTGGATATTGGACAGGGAGGAAAGGAGGGAGGGTTCAGGAGATTGCTGCAGTCATCCCGGTGATAGTGATAATGATGAGATGGTAATGTCCACACCAATATGGAGGCCGAGGAAAAGAAAACATGGCAGTGGAGGTATTTACAGGACTTAGCGAATGGTTGAATTGCTCCCCCGACTCCTGCCCTTGATTCGTGTAACCAGGAATACCTGTGGGGTTGTGAGTCTGTGAAACTGAAGAATGAAGCCAGCAGCTGGCAAACCTGGGAAGAGGTGGGTTAGGAGAGAAGAGACACATTAGTTCTGGGTGAGCTGAATTTACACCCAGGTGGAATAGTCCAGTTGGAAAGATGCTCCTAATATTTAGCAAAGAGATCAAGGTGGAAATAAAGTTAAACTGAAAATTAAAACTACAGATGTGGGCTTCCCTGGTGGCGCAGTGGTTGAGAGTCCGCCTGCCGATGCAGGGGACGCGGGTTCGTGCCCCGGTCCGGGAAGATCCCACATGCCGCGGACCGGCTGGGCCCGTGAGCCATGGCCGCTGAGCCTGCGCGTCTGGAGCCTGTGCTCCGCAGCGGGAGAGGCCACAACAGTGAGAGACCCGCGTACCACCAAAAAAAAAAAAAAAAAAAAAAGGAAATACTTTTTTTTTTTTTATAACAAAGTGAATCAGTTATACATCTACATATGTCCCCATATCTCCTCCCTCTTGCATCTCCCTCCCTCCCACCCTCCCTATCCCACCCCTCTAAGTGGTCACAAAGCACCGAGCTGATCTCCCTGTGCTATGCGGCTGCTTCCCACTAGCTATCTATGTTTGGTAGTGTATCTATGTCCATGCCTCTCTCTCACTTTGTCCCAGCTTACCCTTTAGAAAATACCTTTCATAATAAGGTGAGGACTAAAGTCAGACCAACCAGATTAAGGAAGTTTTGGAATGGCCATGACTTCTCAGGGTACTGTATTTGGGGGGAAAAATAATACTTTTTTCATTTTAAGTAGCACACATACAGACATTATTCTTAAAGTCTAACAAAATGGAAATTTAAGAGAAGTGAAGTCACTGGCTAAGGACACCAATGCCTGATGTCAGAGATATGGAGTGAATGGGGGCTGGGAAAGGAGGGAACACAGAGGGCTAAGGTGGCCCCTCCAAATATTAAAATGTTGGAATAATTGAAACCACAAGGTAGATAAATAACTGCTGCCCCGGGGCCCCTGGATTGTCCGAAGTGCCCCCTCCCCGCTCTGCCTCTGTCACCGGGTTGCTTGCCTTGGACCCTTGCACAGACCTCCCCACTAACTGGCAATGAGGGCCCCGAGGCCTCTGCTCTTGCAGCGACCAGGGACTGCTCTGATTGGGCCACTATTGTTGTTATTAGAATACTCTATTATTTTGAATCTCACCTCCTAAAGAGTAGAACCACAGAACTGTAAAGGTTTGGACCAACACCCAAGTCCCCTGAGGCTCTAAACAGCCTGGCAGCCAACCCCATATGGCAGTCGAAATGCATTGTCTTGCCAGGGCTTAGGGAAACCCCTCCATGTGGTAAATGAAAGTAGCAAGATGGTTGAGATAAGAGCAGAGTTAGGAACTTAATGTTTTCGTGGAGATGGCAATCTCTTGCTCAAAGGTTAAAATCCTCCAGTGATTTACAACAAGGAAAGAAGGATAAAAGGTTATCAATGCCACACACATGTGCAGTGTGTTTTAGAAAGCTTGACCCCATTGTGTACAAACAAATGTTCCTCTGTAATCTGATAGGACTGAGCGACCCTGACACAATGCTACTGCAGGACTTTATTTTAAGGCAAAGGAAAATTAAATAGAAAAAAAAAATTTCAAGGCAGTTCTTTCATTGGTATTGTGTTTCGTGTTTGTGTTAAATAAATATTTAGCTTATAGTTCTGCATGTGTGACGGATGAATCATCTCATTAGATAAGGTCAGCAAAGGTAAGTTTTATCACTTCTGTGTTTGAAAATACAGATCTGTGAAGGCAGGCTCTTAAAGTCGTCCTTGAGGACTTTTAATCTGCACTTCTGCAATTCAGGAGGGAGGTTATTGATGACATCCTGTCTTAATTGCAACCCTGAGCAAAGAATAATAATCTCAGTCAAATTTGCAATGGAAGTCCTGAAATTTCATACTACCATTCATCACCTGCCATCAGGAGGAACTCTGCTTTGAATTATTCTCTAGTAGTAGCATAATATAGATATATGTGCCCCAGAACATAGGGAACGGGGCATAGGAAGATATACCATTGGCTTTTTCAAAGGATACAATACCTGTCTAGTTAGTCACACACAGGCCAAGGATTAGTAAGATGCATGGCTTTCCCCTGTTAGTGTCCTAGCATGCAATGCAATTCTTCCTTTCTTAAAAAGAAAGCCATGCATATAACATCACCTTCTGTGCATGACACAGAAACCAAGCAGTTTACCTATGGGAAGAATCGCTACTCTCTCCTCCACTTTTTAACCAAATACCTTGAGTTTTATGTGCCCACCACATTCACAAGTCCTGACCTCCCATTTATAGCTGAACAGAGCAGGGAATCTCCAACCAGGAGGCAGTCGTCTGCCTGAGCATTAAAGGGTGGATAGAATTTAAATATGTGGTGATTATGTTGAGGCAAAGGGACAGGAAAAAAAGGGAGACCAAGAAACCAAGTAAATGATGACAGGATTACTTTGGTTTTGCCAAACACTGAAAAATAGTTTGACCGTAATAACTACCCTTCCCCACTCCCAGGATTAAGTCTCAAAGATTAATGTTCATATTATTACTTTTGCATGAACACTGGGAAATCTCTTGCACTATTTTAAATTATGAAAAAGCAACCAGCTACAGTAGTGAAAATATGATAGGTGCTTATTAAATAAGCCAGCTCCAGGTCATGAGGCCTTGAGCATCAGCAAAAGCCATTGCCTTTGTTCCGAAGGCAGCTGGGAGCTGAACAGAGGTAACACATGAGAAGAGCACTTCCAGAAGGTCAATCTTGCATCTACATAGGTGATGCACAGAGAGGAAAAGAATCCAGCCATCGCAGTGGTGCATGTGAGGGGCAGTGAAGGCCTGGACTTGTGTAGTCAACCAGAGATGTGAGAGATAAGTGCAAGAGATAGTTCCGATTAGGCTCAGAAGCCTAAGTGAGGTTACAATGGATTTGAAATAATTGTGAGAAATTTTGGTACCTTCAGAGGACAATTCCTCTACCCCAAATTTGAAGTCACCAGGGGCCATCAGCTCCCTGGCTTTGCTGAAAAGAAAACTGAGACTCAGAGAGGTGAAGTGACTTGCCCCAGTTCACGAATCAATCAGTGCCAAAGTGAGGCTAGAATTCAGTTGCCTGGTCTAAGGTCCATATAGAGAAAGTATTTCATTTATTCTTACTGATATCCCACTGAGAAGATCTCATAGGCCAAATGGTACCTTTTCCCAATGGAATAGATTGCAAAATTTATAATTTTGTCACTACCACATATCAACTGTGCAATCTTGGTGAGCTACTCATCCTTCTAACCTTCCATTTCCATTTTTGAATATGGAATAATTAGGGATAATTTAGTGGTATCATAGGATCATTGAAAGGGTTAAATGACATAATCCTCGGAGAGAGCTTAGCACCATGCCTGAAACAGATCCAGTAAATGACAGGGATCTATCACCATCAGCATCACCATCAGCATCACCATCATCACCACCATCATCACCATCATCATCACCATCAGCATCACCATCAGCATCATCATCACCATCAGCATCATCACCATCAGCATCACCATCATCACCACCATCATCACCATCATCATCACCATCAGCATCATCACCATCTTCATTGCTGATAATTATTCTCCACCATCCTATCACAAACAACTTGTCTGACTGTAGGACAACATTATTATCTATTGATAGAATTTTAAGAATCCTTGGTTGAGTTCTTCAGTCCTGACTGACTCAACCCCTAGCTGCCTTTGAGACACATAGCCCTTGCCAGGCCCTAGTTTTCTCATCTAAAAAACTAAGAGGTGTGCGTGCGTGCATGTGTGTGTGTGTGTTAGTATGTGTGTGTGTGTGTGTGTGTTTGTAGAGGGCTGGCAAGAGTGCTTGAACTAGACATGAATTCTCGTTTGTCTTTCAGTTTTAAACTGTGTATGTTTTATGCTCTATTCAGACACACCAATAATCCATTTTTCAATTTTCATAAAAACATTCCCAGAGTAAATAGTAAATACTGGGCAGCAGACCAGAGGGCCATACTCACACTTTTTGAGTGATAAAAAATAAAAAGAGATATCATTTTTATTGAATTCTGTATTAGTTTGCTAGGAACACTGTAATAAAGTCCTGCAGATTGGGTAGCTTAAACAACAGAAATTTATTTTCTCACAGTTCTGGAGCTTCGAGGTCTGAAATCAAGGTGTTGGCAGAATTGGTTTCTTCAGAAGCCTCTCTCCTTGGCTTGTAGATGCTGTCTTCCTCTGGTGTCTTCATGTGGTCATTCCTCTGCGTGGGTCTGTGTCCTAATCTCCTCTTACATGGTCACTGGATATATTGGATTAGGGCCCCACCCATATGACCTCATTTTGATGCAATGACCTCTTTAAAGACCCTGTCTCCAAATAAGGTCACATTCTGAGCTGCTGAGGTGTTGGAATTCAACACATTAATTTTGGAGGACACAACTCAGCCCTTAAGAAATTCAGCCTGTGACCAGGCTTTCTTGTGCTTCGTGGGCACAATCTCTAATCTTTACAACAATGCTGCAAAGCGGGTACTGTGATCCCCATTATTCACATCAGGAAACTGAGGCTCCATGGGGTTAAGTGTCTCACCAACAGTTACTAAGTGATGGAGCTGGAATCAGAACATAGGCCTGTTTTGCATCAAAGCTAGTGCTCTTTCCACTACAGTCTGTTATAGGAAGGAGAGAATCACTGGACCCCTAATGTCCTTACATTCATTTTCTTTCCAAGTCAGAGCAAAAAATAGCTCTGCCTTCTCTGTTGATGGTGATCGCTCAGGAGAGCAATGCATACCCAGGGACCGTGGCTGAGCCTTCGTCACAGTGGTTGGACAAGCTGACCAAGGCAACGTCCACAAGGAATTCAAGGGACCGCTAAACATCGCCCGTTGGGCTGCTTTGTTCCCTTTAAACAGAGACAAGGGCCTCTGCTTAGGCTCTTCTCCTTTGCCTGGGATTCTCTTTTCTTTTCCCGTTTTACGTTAAAACGTTACCCATCCTTCAGGGTCTGGCTGGCGACCTTGGTCACTCCCAAACTCACCCAACTTCCCCCTGTCCAACTTCCTCCAGTCATCTCATCCCTTCACACTGCAGCTCACGTTGGAGACAGGCTAAGTTGGGGGCGATTCTCACTCTGTTACTTACTAGCTGGGCGGCCTGGGTCAGTACGGTAACCTCTCTGAGACCCTTCACGTTCTCCTCTATGAATTAGGATTAAAACACCTACCTCACAGGCTTATTGTGAGAGGCAAATTAAGTGAATGAACATAGTAATGGCACTGAGGGCTGTGCCTGGTACCTAGTAGGCGATTAGTAAATAGCATCTTTTAAACTTACATTTTTTCTTCCAGTCTCTGTTGCATGCCTTCCCGATGAGATTGAGAACTTCTTAGGAACGAGGACCATGACTCATGTCAATTCATGAATGAGTGGCACGAATTTAGGCCTACAGAAAGTTCTCAGTGTTTGTTGGTTCGTAACTGTGCACCGTGATTGATTCTATGTGAGATATATAATAAACCTCAAATAACAGACTTGGCTGCTTAATTGCATCAAAAACTATTGGTAGATCACATTTGAGTCCATAATCCCATGAAACCATTCATTCATCCACCATTGATTGACTGCCTCCTAAATGCATCCCCCTTAAGATTCTGTTTCTATGTAGTTTCTTTAGTAGACAGAGGACCATAGGCTGGTGATGGAAAGTGACAGGAGTGTGGATAGAGCAATGGGATGCTGAAAATGTGGACCTGCAGACCTCAAACCTCCCTCTGCATCAGAAACAGCTGGGACAGATACAGATGCTCAGTCCCCTACCCTGCCAGAAATGCTAATTTAATTGGTCTGGCATGATATTAAAACAACAAATAAACAAATGAAAAGAGGAAAGGAAAAAAAAGAGAAATTCCCCAGGTGCTTGTTCTGACGTGCAGGCAGGGATAAGAACCATTTAAGCAGATGATGCTCAAATACTCCAGGGAACTTCCTTCCAGGGTGGTGGTACCCAGGCAATGTTAAGGGGAGGGGTTGTGCTCAGGGACCAAGCCAGGAGCAGAGCCCTGGACTGGAGGAAGGACGAGGCACCTGGGCAGGGGCTGATCAAATGTGGGCTTGCTTTCACCTCTTGCCTTCCTTCTCCCCAGGGGGAGCCAAGGAGAGTATCCAGGCTGGGGTCCCCAGGGGAGAGGGGCCGAGAACACCAGAGAGCACCGGGAGGGCAGAGCTGTGTAGAGCTTAGGAAATCATTCCCAGAACGAGTCTCACGATTGCCCTATTTATACGGAGCTTGGAATCATAAATTGATGATGACATTGGGTCATCAGACCACACAGATGTGGTCATTTCAAGAACAGGCTTCTAAACTTGCAAGGTGTACAAGCCTCTTCACTCCTGCTCCCACCCCCTCCATCAAATCGCGGCAGCTCAGGGCTGATGAAGGGTTTCCTGGAGACCAGCTGATCTGAAGCACTGGTTGTTTAGAAGATTTGGGAGAACCGTTCCCTGATGTGTTTCAGGTCAGTTTCACAATGAATGTTTCTGGTGCACATCCCTCCAAAAGAGAATGCTGTTAAAGACTGCTCCAAGGACCCCAGGCCCTCGTCCTCCAAGTGCAGTGATGCTGAGAGTCCTGGCGACTTCTTCCTGGCATAGGAGGCTTATGATGTCAGGGTGCTTGATTTCCCTCCCCCTCTCTTCTAACTTCACAGACAGGAAGACAGAGTCTGAGGAACCAGGAAGTTGCTCATCTCCCCAGGGTTACTCCTGAGCATGAGGTCATATCTCCCAGCTTTTTCTAAGATATAGTAGGCTCATATAGGTTGGTGAGTTTTAGTAGACAGTGTCCAGAATTTATAATGTAAAAGGAGAAAGAAATTGGAAATGACATCAGATATGTTTCTTTCCCTTTCAGCCTCTGCTTGTCTCTGAGTTTCTTAGTTGTGCTCTGCCATTTACTCCAGGAATTTGGAATAAATCTAAACTTCTCAGGGCTTTACCATTAAAGGGGCCCTCCTGAAGACACATTGCCTTGACGTGGGCTGCTACTCTGGGCTTTTCGTTGGATTCTCTTCCCTGTTAGCCAAGTTAAACAGCCTCCACTAGATTCCTCACTGATGAGAACAGCTGGACGGTTACTGAGACGTTATTGATATAGGTGAGAATAGTGTGTCTTCAGAAGGCTCTCCCCAAACATAGCAGGAACCCTAAAAACTGAATTGATCTTCAGTTGGTATCACTGTTCAGACTGGTCAGGCTCGCGCCATATTGGTTATCAAATATTTTTAATATTACCTCTCCCTCAAAACGATGGCCTTCTTCCTTCAAGTGGAGGACCCGCCCTTCACCCTTACCATGTAACTGATGACTGTATGTAGCTGTTTTCTTTCTTCTGTATCCAGAGAACATCCCCTCCCCACAGTGCAGTCCTTCCTGTATCCGTATTTCTACTGAATTGTGATTTTGTGGCCACAAAATAGGCCAACAGAGAAAAGGATGTCAATTTCATCAAGAGCTATGTCCAGGGAGGCTGGGGGAAGATGGGGACAGTGGACAGTATTGGCCAGTGGCTATTATACAAAAGGGCCAGACATGACCATTTAGGTTGTGACCCTTTATTTGGTCATTATCATGACCAAGATAATCCTCGCTAACTCTGACAAAGGCCAACACTGGGACGAGAGAAAGACGTGGAGTCAGCTTGAATTCCTTTAATGCCTGAGCCCCTCCATGGCTGTCACGTACTAAGGGAGGCTCATTAACTATTCAGTTACTATTCGTCTCCTTGATTAACTGCCTCAAAATGGAACGAGCCAGTCCAGTGCACTAAGTCAATGCCTAAAAAGATTAAATTCCCTCCAAAATACCCGATTCATCCCCAAAACAGTTGTTATCCCCAGGCTAAATCAGCCTGCTCCACACTCACAAAAGCCTCCTCCCTTCAACAAGGAATGAGTGGTTATGCTTTCCCTGCAGTAGATGCATCTGGTCTTAAATATCTATTCCTGTAACCTAAATTGCAAAGCGTTTTCCAAAAGCCGTTGAGTTGTAGAATTTTAAAAATGTATTTGATTGCCAGATCTGCAAATTGGCTCAGTTTTCCAGGGCCTTATTCTTCCTTCTTTTCCACTGGGGAAGAGGAAAAGGAGACAGCGACAGCTGGTGATTGAAACACAGTCCTCCCTGGCATGTAAGTCTTGGCTGTCTCTCCGTGTGTTATCCTGGCCAGGTCCCCTGGTGCCCCTGGCAACGCCTGGACCAAGGGCTGTCCTTGATGGCGGCTCTCTGGATTCCACTAAGGTCAGGGTGAAACCATTGCAGCCGGCATCCCTGGAGCTCTGCACGGCTTTTAGTCACATCTGAGCCTCAGAGAAGTCTGTGAGAGAATTAGAGGAGGTCTAAGTATCCCCATTTCATAGATGAGCAAACTGGATGCAGAGAAGTGTCAAGGATGCAATTAGTTTGTAGTCATCCTGGACCCTAACCCATATCTCCTTAGTCAAGTATTCTTTTCACAAAAACACATGGACATAAAAATGTCAGTAAGGAAAGGAATCTACACAAAGTAGTTTGTCGTGGTCCTCAGACCCATGAGAGGTGGGATTATTCCACGTGATACTCTAACTTTCAAATGCAACAATGATTAATCTGGTCGCCGAAAAAGTTTGTTTTCATTACTAGCATTGTAAAAGATAGCTATAAAAAATCAATATATTGAGATATATGTCAATGTTCCATATTATACACTCTAAAAATCTCTAAAATACAACTTGTATTTTTATGACTGAGTCCAGAAGTTTTCATACTAATGGGTCATAGCCCATTAATGTGGGTCATAAAGTCAGTGGAATGGTTTACTGCCAGAATTCAAAGAAAAAAATAGTGTAAGATAATAGAGTAGAATTGAAAATATCAGACTGTGTCGCATGTAGCAAAGGAAAGTACTGTTCTCTGAATCCTTTTGTTCATATGCTATGTACTGAACCACAAGGTTAAAAGTACTTTGTACTGAGTAGTCTCTCCCTTTTTCTTGCTTTCCCTCTCTTTCCTCTTTCTCCTTTCTCTTTCCTTCCCTCTCTCCTTCTCTATGTCTCTAGGAAAGGTACCCAGACATCTGCCATCTTTGTGCTGTTTGCAGGTACCATCCCCAGCCCTCCCAACCCCCATCCTTCCTAACACCATCCTCCCCTCACCCGGGGTCTGGAGCAGACACTGTTGTCTACATTTGATGTATTTATGCTTTTTCCTTTCTCCCCTTCACTGAAAAGATCCTTTTGTAGTGCAAACTTTGAGACAGGGTTTGCTAGTTCTTTCTGTGTTTGATAAACGAATTACTGTATCTCTAAACCATCCTATTTCCATTTCAGGCAAGGCAACTCAAACTTGAAGACATGAAATCCCCAAGGAGAACCACTTTGTGCTTCATGATTATTGTGATTTTTTCTTCCCAAGCTACACTGAACTTGAATTTAGAGTCTATTGTTTATCCTTCGGTGAGTAAATCCGTGTCTGCTGTATTTTCCCTGTCACATTTTTCTGATTTCCTGGGCATGTCACAGACGGAAATTGCTTTAAACAAATGTCTAAGGTCTTTGAGAAAATGTCACAAATGGTGGGAGGGGGTGGTGAACATAAATGGATGTTAAGGTATCTGCTGGGCTGCACGTTGCCACACTCTGAAATCAGTGGTAGTGTCAAGGGAACATCCTCCTGGCTTCCCTCCTGAAAAATTTGCCACGTCTAGGCCTGAAGCCCCGCCCTGTGAAACTGACAACAACATCTACAAAGCAGATTCTGAGGACTGAGCAGGACCTATGCTCTCAAAGTATTCACTTGAACTCCAGCATCAGACTAGAACACATTTCAAAAGGTGTTCATTTGTGTCTGTGTTATAATCACAGACTGATATAGTTGAAAGGGCCATAGATATCATCCAGGCTTTTTGCTAACAAATTAGCCAGGTCGTTTACCTTTGGGAAGTTAATGGGAGTTTAGCTCAACTCAAGAGGGTGATAAGTACCCCCTTGTTCCTTGTGGGAATCCTTGGGATCTTCTTTCCTTAGGCTACTCCATGCACCAGAGACAGGGCGTGTTACTGGTTATGAAATCTCACGAGACTGATGTGATTCTGTGTCTCAGTTTTCTCATCTGTAAAATGATGAAAATAAGAGTATTTATTTACTGATCTCTATGAGAATTAAATTAGTTAATATTTATAAGATGCCTTAGAACTGTGTCTGATACATTTTTTTCACGTCCTTATTGGAGTATAATTGCTTTACAATATTGTGTTAGTTTCTGCCGTACAACAAAGTGAATCAGCTATACGTGCATATATGCCCCCATATCCCCTCCCTCTTGCGTCTCCCTCCCACCCTCCCTATACCACCCCTCTAGGTGGTCACAAAGCAACGAGCTGATCTCCCTGTGCTATGAGGCTGCTTCCCACTAGCTATCTATTTTACATTCATGCCACTCTCTCACTTCATCCCAGCTTACGCTTCCCCCTCCCCGTGTCCTCAAGTTCATTCTCTACGTCTGCATCTTTATTCCTGTCCTGCCCCAGTTTCTTCAGAACCATTTATTTTTAAATTCCATATATATGTGTTAGCATATGGTATTTGTTTTACTCTTTCTGACTTACTTCACTCTGTATGACAGTCTCTAGGTCCATCCACCTCACTACAAATAACTCAATTTCGTTTCTTTTTATGGCTGAGTAATATTCCATTGTGTATATGTGCCACATCTTCTTTATCCATTCATCTGTCGATGGACACTTAGGTTGCTTCCATTTCCTGACTATTGTAAATAGTGCTGCAACAAACATTGTGGTACATGACTCTTTTTGAATTATGGTTTTCTCAGGGTATATGCCCAGTAGTGGGGTTGCTGGGTCATATGGTAGTTCTATTTTTAGTTTTTTAAGGAACCTCCATGCTGTTCTCCATAGTGGCTATATCAATTTACATTCCCGTCAGCAGTGCAAGAGGGTTCTCTTTTCTCCACACTCTCTACAGCATTTATTGTTTGTAGATTTTTTTTTTTGGTAGATTTTTTGATGATGGCCATTCTGACGAGTGTGAGGTGATACCTCGTTGTAATTTTGATTTGCATTTCTCTAATGATTAGTGATGTTGAGCATCCTTTCGTGTGTTTGTTGGCAATCTGTATATCTTCTTTGGAGAAATGTCTATTTAGGTCTTCTGCCCATTTTTGGACTGGGTTGTTTGTTTTTTTGATATTGAGCTGCATGAGCTGCTTGTATATTTTGGAGACTAACCCTTTGTCAGTTGCTTCATTTGCAAATGTTTTCTCCCATTCTGAGGGTTGTCTTTTCGTCTGGTTTATGGTTTCCTTTGCTGTGCAAAAGCTTTTAAGTTTCATTAAGTCCCATTTGTTTATTTTTGTTTTTATTTCCATTTCTCTAGGAGGTGGATCAAAACGGATCTTGCTGTGATTTATGTCATAGAGTGTTCTGCCTATGTTTTCCTCTAAGAGTCTTATAGTGTCTGACCTTACATTTAGGTCTTTAATCCATTTTGAGTTTATTTTTGTGCATGGTGTTAGGAAGTGTTCTAATTTCATTCTTTTACATGTAGCTGTCCAGTTTTCCCAGCACCACTTATTGAAGAGGCTGTCTTTTCTCCATTGTATATTCTTGTCTCCTTTATCAAAGATAAGGTGACCATATGTACGTGGGTTTATCTCTGGGCTTTCTATCCTGTTCCATTTATCTATATTTCTGTTTTTGTGCCAGTACCATACTGTCGTGATTACTGTAGCTTTGTAGTATAGTCTGAACTCAGGGAGCCTGATTCCACCAGCTCCGTTTTTCTTTCTCAAGATTGCTTTGGCTGTTCAGGGTCTTTTGTGTTTCCATACAAATTGTGAAATGTTTTGCTCTAGTTCTGTGAAAAATGCCATTGGTAGTTTGATAGGGATTGCATTGAACCTGTAGATTTCTTGGGTAATATAGTCATTTTCACAATGTTGATTCTTCCAATCCAAGAACATGGTATATCTCTCCATCTGTCTCTATCATCTTTATTTATTTATTTATTTATTTTTATAAATTTATTTATTTTTGGGTGTGTTGGGTCTTCGTTGCAGTGCGTGGGCTTCTCATTGTGGTGGCTTCTCTTGTTGCAGAGCATGGGCTCTAGGCATGTGGGCTTCAGTAGTTGTGGCTCGCAGGCTCTAGAGCACAGGCTCAGTAGCTGTGGCGCATGGGCTTAGTTGCTATGCGGCATGTGGGATCTTCCCGGACCAGAGATGGAACCCATCTCCCCTGCATTGGCAGGCGGATTCTTAACCACTGCCCCACCAGGGAAGCCCTATATCATCTTTAATTTCTTTCATTAGTGTCTTATAGTTTTCTGCATACAGGTCTTTTGTCTCCTTAGGTAGGTTTATTCCTAGGTATTTTATTGTTGTTGTTGCAATATTAAATGGATGTGTTTACTTAATTACTCTTTCAGATTTTTCATTATTAGTGTATAGGAATGCAAGAGATTTCTGTGCATTAATTTTGTATCCTGCTACTTTACCAGATTCATCAATTAGCTCTAGTGGTTTTCTGGTAACATCTTTAGAATTCTCTATATATAGTATCATGTCATCTGCAAACAGTGACAGTTTTACTTCTTGTTTTCCAATTTGTAGTCCTTTTATTTCTTTTTGTTCTCTGATTGCTGGGGCTAAAACTTCCAAAAGTATGTTGAATAATAGTGGTGAGAGTGGGCAACCTTGTCTTGTTCCTGATCTTAGTGGAAATGATTTCAGTTTTTCACCATTGAAAATAATGTTGGCTGTGTATTTGTCATATATGGCCTTTATTATGTTAAGGTACGTTCCCTCTATGCCTACTTTCTGGAGAGTTTTTATCATAAATGGGCGTTGAATTTTGTCGAAAGCTTTTTCTGCATCTATTGAGATGATCATATGGTTTTTCTCCTTCAATTTGTTAGTATGGTGTATCACATTGATTGATTTGCATATATTGAAGAATCCCTGCATTCCTGGGATAAACCCGACTTGATCATGGTGTATGAACCTTCTTACGTGCTGTTGGATTCTGTTTGCCAGTATTCTGTTGAGGTTTTGCATCTATTTTCATCAGTGATATTGGCCTATAGTTTTCTTCTTTTGTGACATCTTTGTCTGGTTTTGGTATCAGGGTGATGGTGGCCTCGTAGAATGAGTTTGGGAGTGTTCCTCCCTCTGCTATATTTTGGAAGAGTTTGAAAAGGATAGGTGTTAGCTCTTTTCTAAATGTTAGATAGAATTCCCCTGTGAAGCCATCTGGTCCTGGACTTTTGTTTGTTGGAAGATTTTTAATCACAGCCTCAATTTCATTCTTTGTGATTGGTCTGTTTATATTTTCTGTTTCTTCCTGGTTCAATCTCAGAAGGTTGTGCTTTTCTAAGAATTTGTCCATTTCTTCCAGGTTGTCCATTTTTTTGGCATACAGTTACTTGCAGTAATCTCTCATGATCCTTTGTATTTCTGCAGTGTCAGTTGTTAGTTCTCCTTTTTCATTTCTAATTCTGTTGATGTGAGTCCTTCCTTTTTTTCTTGAGGAGTCTGGCTAATGTTTTATCAATTTTGTTTATCTTCTCAAAGAACCAGCTTTTAGTTTTATTGATCTCTGCTATAGTTTCCTTCATTTCTTTTTCATTTATTTCTGATCTGATCTTTATGATTTCTTTCCTTCTGCTAACTTTGGGGTTTTTTTTTTGTTGTTGTTGTTCTTTTTTCTCTGATTGCTTTAGTTGTAATGTTAGGTTGTTTATTTGAGATGTTTCTTGTTTCTTAAGGTAGAATTGTAATACTATAAACTTCCCTCTTAGAACTGCTTTTGCTGCATCCCATAGGTTTTGGGTCATCGTGTTTTCATTGTCATTTGTTTCTAGGTACTTTTTGGTTTCCTCTTTGATCTCTTCATTGATCTCTTGGTTATTTCATAATGTATTGTTTAGTCTCCATGGGTTTGTATTTTGTTACAGTTTTTTTTCCTGTAATTAATATCTAGTCTCATAGCGTTGTGGTCAGAAAAGATACTTGATATGATTTCAATTTTCTTAAATTTACCAGTGCTTGATTTGTGACCCAAGGTATGATCTATCCTGGAGAATATTCCATGAACACTTGAGAAGAAAGTGTATTCTGTTGTTTTTGGATGGAATGTCCTATAAATATCAATTAAGTCCATCTTGTTTAATGTGTCATTTAAAGCTTGTGTTTCCTTATTTATTTTTATTTTGGATGATCTGTCCATTGGTGAAAGTGGGGTGTTAAAGTCCCCTACTATTATTGTGTTTCTGTCCATTTCCCCTTTTATGGCTGTTAGCATGTGCCTTATGTATTGAGGCGCTCCTATGTTGGGTGCATAAATATTTACAATTGTTTTATCTTCTTCTTGGATTGATCCCTTGATCATTATGTAGTGTCCTTCTTGTCTTTCATAATAGTCTTTATTTTAAAGTCTATTTTGTCTGATATGAGAATTGCTACTCCAGCTTTCTTTTGATTTCCATTTGCATGGAATATCTTTTTCCGTCCCCTCGCTTTCAGTCTGTATGCGTCCCTAGGTCTGAAGTGGGTCTCTTATAGACAGCATATATGCGGGTCTTGTTTTTGTATCCATTCAGCCAGTCTACATCTTTTGGTTGCAGCATTTAATCCATTTACATTTAAGGTAATTATCGTATGTATGTTCCTATTATCATTTTCTTAATTGTTTTGTTTTTGTTATTGTAGGTCTTTTCCTCCTCTTGTATTTCCTGCCTACAGACGTTTCTTTAGCAGTTGTTGTAAAGCTGGTTTGGTGGTGCTGAATTCTCTTAGCTTTTGCTTGTCTGTAAAGGTTTTAATTTATCCATCAAATCTGAATGAGATCCTTGCTGGGTAGAGTAATCTTGGTTGTAGGTTCTTCCCTTTTATTACTTTAAATATGTCCTGCCAGTCCCTTCTGGCTTGCAGAGTTTCTGCTGAAAGATCAGCTGTTAACCTTATGGGGATTCTCTTGTATGTTATTTGTTGCTTTTCCCTTGCTGCTTTTAATATTTTTCCTTGTATTTAATTTTTGATAGTTTGATTAATATGTGTCTTAGAGTGTTTCCCCTTGGATTTATCCTGTATGGGACTCTCTGCGCTTCCTGGACTTCTTTCCTTTCCCATATTAGAGACGTTTTCAACTATAATCTCTTCAAATATTTTCTCAGTCCCTTTCTTTTTCTCTTCTTCTTCTGGAACCCCTATAATTTGAATGTTCGTGCATTTAATGTTGTCCCAGGGGTCTCTGAGACTGTCCTCAATTCTTTTCATTCTTTTTTCTTTATTCTGCTCTGCGGTAGTTATTTCCACTATTTTATCTTCCAGGTCACTTATCTGTTCATCTGCCTCAGTTATTCTGCTATTGATCCCTTCTAGTGAATTTTTCATTTCATTTACTGTGTTTTTCCTCATTGTTCGTTTGCTCTTTAGTTCTTCTAGGTCCTTGTTAAACGTTTCTTGTATTTTCTCTATTCTATTTCCAAGATTTTGGATCATCTTTACTGTCATTATTCTGAATTCTTTTTCAGGTAGACTGCCTATTTCCTCTTCATTTGTTTGGTCTGGTGGGTTTTACCTTGCTCCTTCATCTGCTGTATGTTTCTCTGTCTTCTCATTTTGCTTAACTTACTGTGTTTGGGGTCTCCTTTTCACAGGCTGCAGGTTTGTAGTTCCCGTTGTTTTTGGTGTCTGCCCCCAGTGGCTAAGGTTGGTTTAGTGGCTTGTGTAGGCCTCCTGGTGGAGGGGACTGGTGCCTGTGTTCTAGTGGATGAGGCTGGATCTTGTCTTTCGGGTGGGCAGGACCACATCTGGTGGTGTGTTTTGGGTGTCTGTGAACTTACTATGATTTTAGGCAGCCTCTCTGCTAATGGGTGGGGTTGTGTTCCTGTCTTGCTAGTTGTTTGGCATGGGGAGTCCAGCACTAGAGCTTGCTGGTCATTGATTGGAGCTGGGTCTTAGCATTGAGACGGAGATCTCTGGGAGAGCTCTCGACAATTGATATTACGTGGGGCCGGGAGGTCCCTGGTGGACCAATGTCCTGAACTCGGCTCTCCCACATCAGAGGCTCAGGCCTGACACCTGGCCAGAGCACCAAGACCCTGTCAGCCTCACAGTTTTTAATTCTTCTGATTTCCACAGCTCTACTTCCCATCTGTGTTTCAGCCAGTCGCACAGCTGCTAGTGTTGAAGGGTCTCCTGCTGAGGCGGGGGTTGGATGTGGCTCACTGCGGGGACAAGACACTGGCAGCAGAAGTTCTGGGAAGTACTCTTTGGTTTGAGCCTTCCCGTAGTCCCGATAACATAGTTTTTATTTTTGCAATAAATCTTTTCAGTAGCAGTGAGCAGAGCCAGGAATACGCTTGGTCAACAAAATAATGCTGAGCACAGTCCTCTTAAAATCTGACTGCAGCATCAATAAAAGTAAAATCATAATGAAGGAGCAGAAAAGGAAATATAAAACAGAATTTTGGAGACAAGAAGACAAATAGTCAACTGGCAATCAAATTGGAAAACTCAAGAAAACTGAATCTTAAGCCAACAGTGGAGAAAGCTAACTTAATATTCATCAAAACGTTCAAGAATTGATGAAACCCTCTGAAAGTGGGGCATGAAGAGAATGCTGATACAAGGAGACTGGTTGAAGGATGTGTGAAAAGTGGTTGGGTCCCTATATCCCCTCTCCCATGCCGTGAACTTGGGCAAGCTGCCCTTCCTCCACCCTGGCAGAAGTCTGGAAGTTTATTCTCTGGAGAGGGTGAAATGCAGCGTCTCTTTATCTAATACACTCGAATATAGTCACAGATGTATCCTTCCAGAAGCAGAAACACTCACGACTGACTCACACAGGTTACATGAGATTTTTCTCCAACAGGCGTTTGGAAAAAAAAAAAAGAAGTATGAGTCCTGACTGCCCTCCATCTCCTGACCCAGTAAACTCCCTGTGCCTCATACATTTTTTAAAGGCTCTATCAGTGTTTGCTATTAGGATTTCTCTTCTTGTAATAGCATTTTTTCTACCGACTTTTTAAAAAGATATTTAGTGCTACTTTATCCAGTCTGTCACTATAGTTAGAGCTTCACTGGTAGATTTTACCATGAGAAAATGTCTCTTTTTGCCCTGCTTGGTACTTTTCAATTTTAATTCTTTGTCTTATATTCCAATGGTCAGTTCTGTTTTTTATTTGTGTTTGCCTGATCTTTGTTCTTTACTTTTTTTTAGCTTTCAGTATATTCCTTTGTTCTACTGGTTCTCTTATAAACAAGGAATGTTTGAGGTTCTTTTTTTTCATCTGACTGTGATTTGGGGAGTATAATTTATTCACATTTGATGTCATATTTAAAATGCTTGCTCTTACTTTCAGGATTTTTTTTATGAGTTTATGCATTTCCTTCCTCGCTTCTGTTTTTGTGTCTTTCTTTGTTTGGACCTAGGTTTTATCTTTTTTATTTCTCTCATGACTTGGGAGGTATACTTTGTATGTCTTCTTCCAAACTCCGCTATGCGGGATGCAGCCCATGCAATCATATGCGGCAGCTTGCTCTCATAAATAGAGGAGGGAAACATTACTTTTCCTGTGAGTTTGCACGGTCAGTACAGAGCTCTACTTCCCCCAAGCATGTGGGGAGAAAGCCGGAGCCTGAAGTGATCTCAGCAATGGGGTCAGCCTTACCTCTGTTCCAGAGTTTCCCAGTGTTCCTAGCTGCAGCAGTGCCCTCCCACTGTGCCAGCTCGGCCCTCATCACAGCATCCTTAACAAAGTCACTCTATCTGCCTCATGGCCCAGGCTGATCAGGGGATAGGCCTCCCAGGACTGCTGGTGGACCTTTAAATTTGTCTTCCTGAAAGCTCCCACCACCATGCCAAAAGGCCCCAATTGTCCCCCCTAGACCTGCCTTCAAGATATAATATCTTCATCCAGCCTAGAGGCTGAAGACCTCCATTGGAGTGGTGCCCTTGAACCTGCCTTATCAGCTCACGCTGCCTAAGCTGCCACTCAGCTCCCACTTCTACCATTTTAAAAGCAACATGGGGTGATGAGCTTTTAAAAAAAACTGTGGTAAATACAAAATTTACCATCTTCACCATTTTTAAGTGTATAGTTTAGTAGTGTTAAATATATTCACATTTTCGTGCAGCCAGTCTCCAGAACCATCTCGCAAAACTGAAACTCTGTAAACAGTAAACGATACCTCCCTAGCTCTGCACCTCCTAGTTCCTGGAACTCACTGTTCTACTTTCTGTCTCCATGATTTTGGCTACTCCAAGTACCTCATACAAGTGGAATCATATAGTATTTGTCTTTTCATGACTGCCTTATTTCACTTAGAATAATGTCCTAAAAATATATCTATGTTGTAGTCTGCATCAGAATTTCCTTCCTTTCTTAAGTCTGAACATGGGCCCATTGTATGTATATCCTACTTTGTTGATCCATTTATCCATCAAATGGATCGTATGGTAGTTTTTTTTTAATTAATTAATTTATGTATTTATTTTTGGCCGTGTTGGGTCTTCGTTGCTGCTCGCGGGCTTTCTCTAGCCGTGGCAAGTGGGGGCTACTCTTCGTTGCGGTGCGCGGGCTTCTTATTGTGGAGCACAGACTCTAGGCAAGCGGGCTTCAGTCGTTGTAGCACGTGGGCTCAGTAGTTGTGGCGCATGGGCTTCGTTGTTCCGTGGCATGTGGGATCTTCCCCGAGCAGGGCTTGAACCTGTGTCCCCTGCGCCAGCAGGTGGATTCTTAACCACTGCGCCACCAGGGAAGCCCCTAAAAAAGCAGTTTTCTTCACCCGATTCTAGACCTGCTGAATCGGATTAAGGGAGGGAGGGAGGTGATCCTTATGCCCACAGAGATTTGAAATGCTCTGCATGAGAGGATTGAAATGTTCCTTGATTTTAACCCACAACTGCCGGCAGCAAGTCCTTAATTTTTTAGCACCCCTGGAAAATGGGAGAAATGAAATCTCAGCTTGGGAGAGCTTCCCAAAAGTGACCACCAGTAGTCACCTTCTCCTGGGCTGAGTTCCCCAGCAGCAAGCCATGGAGAGTGGACAGAGAAAGCTTCCTGGTGGCTCCCCTTCCCCAACCCCAAGCCCCAGGGAGGATGGAGACAGCAAGGCAGCGGAAGAACTCTTCCTTCTGCCCAGGCACGGAGCCAGAGAAGGCTCCAGGGCAAGCCGCACAGGAACCAGCCCTGTACATTGACTTTGTTATTTCTTGCTTTCTGCACATTGCGGTAGACCTGAACTAACCTCACTGCAAACGAAGCAGCACCCTGGGCTTTGGAAATTCTAATCATCAGCCATCATTCCTCTGTTCATATCTTCAAGAACATTTGTGAACTCTCAGGTCCCGCCACAGTTCCTGTGGACGTGAATACTAGCCATTGAAAAGAAGGAGGGGGTGGTGGAGACAACAGAGAAAGAAAGAGAAAAGACACTAGTTAAGAGATACTGGGTCACCAAGGGGAGCCCAGTTCCCCCACAGTTTCCGGGGTACCTCCTGATAAGACGATGCCGTACCTATGTGGATAAGCGCAAACTTAGGATGCAGGCTAGCTGGGTTTGAGTCCTGATTCTGCCATTTCAAGGCTGTGTGACCTTAGGCAAGTTATTTGACCTCTCTGCACCTGTGTTTTCTCATCC
The DNA here is from genome assembly GCF_963455315.2 of Globicephala melas. NCBI lineage: Eukaryota > Metazoa > Chordata > Mammalia > Artiodactyla > Delphinidae > Globicephala > Globicephala melas. Next base: position 74,439,032 of record NC_083324.2, on the reverse strand, counting down.
GTGAAATGGAGATAATAACGGTATCTACGCCTCAGATTGTCATGAGGATTAAATAAATAAGCACACACCAAGTACTTAACAGTGCCTGGCACAGGGTGTTGAAGAAGTCTTAGGAATTATTGTTTTTGTTATCATTATGATGTGAGATAACTAGGAAAAAATGGTAGAGACCACAGGTGGCAGAGCTCTCTGTCTCTCGGGGGGTGTTCGTTGGTGCATGGGGTTCATGGTAAAGCACACACCCTGGAGGGCAGGGGTTATCTGGCTCTTCTACTGAGACTTAAGGAAGTTTGGATTGGGAAACACATCATAGGAAGATTCACTTGGAGGCAGGGATGAGCTAGGAGCCCCATATCAGGTCGAGGTAAGGTTATAAGCTACGGAGCTGGCAGTGAACTCAGCAGCAAAGCCCATCAATGTCAGGTCTTAAACAAAGAAGCCACCTGATGACAGTAGATGAGCTTTATGGAGATGAAGCAAGTGGCAGTATGCAAATGGGGGGAGTCCACGTGAATGGTGCCCCCAGGACAGCGTGATGCCCTGTCCCAGAATAGCACTTACTCTGTCATCAAAACTATTCTAGTGTTTTTCATTGATTACTCATTTGATCCTCACAGCAACCTCATGAGGTAAGCTATTTTTATCGCTCTACTTTAGGTGAGTACTGAGGCACTGAGAGGTTAAGTAACTTGCCCAAGGTCACACAGCCATTTTATGGCAGAGTTAGGATTTGAATTCAATTTCTGCAGAGTCCTTATGCTTAATTATTGTACTATACGATCTAACTAACATTTATTAAGAGCTTACTATGTTCCACGTTGCGGTTGGCTTATTTCTCATAACAATTCTATGAGGTCAGCACTATTATTATTCCATTTTACAGAAAAGAAAACTGAGACTCAGAGAGGACGAGTAACTTCCTCAAGGTCGCGTAGCTAGTAAGGGCCTGTACCCAGGCATTCTGGCTCTAGAGCTGGCTCTCAAAGCCCCCGCCTCAGAAGGCAACCATCGAACCATCTAGGAGAAAAAGGGCCAGAGGAGGAGAAAATAATTTCTAAGCATGCACAATCTAAACAGCCCTAATGCTGCAGAAATATTAGGGTGGGGACAGGCCGAGTGTGGAGGGGAGGTCGTGAGACTCGTCTAAAAGGTCATGCGAATGACTCAGGGTTCAAGTCTCAGTACAGTGGAGGACAGCGTCATTTATATTTCTCGACAGGCCTCAAGCTGCAGGAACTCTGAGAAACTCAGATAGGCTGATTTCTTCCGCTCCTGCGTCTAGAGACTGGTCTATAAAAAGTCGATGCCCAGATCATACCACAGAGACGAATCCATTTCATTTCCCCGACCCTTCAATCACTGGTTGCCCGCCATCCCCGGGGCACGAGGTGCTGACCCAGAATCTGCAGCCCTACCCTCAGCTTGAACGTCCCGGGGCATGTGAACAGAGAACCATTGTGAAAAGACGTCTCTAACACTCACTGACTATTTTCTAAAATGTTCTTTCAGCTTCTCCATGAACATGAACTAGCACGGGAGGACCCAATAAGGCAAAAACGAGCCGGTATGTAACCCTTTGCTTGGCCATTTTTCTAGTAAATCGCAACAAATGACATTTGTTGTAACTTTTAGAAACACTGGGATCCACATAATACAGTCTCTGAGCATCTCAGTGTTCAGTTTCTAGAAGTAACTGCAGAGGAACTCCATTCTCTATCCAATGACATTAAAGGGGTCTTATCAGCACATTCAGGGCTCGTGTCCCCTCCCATCACGTCTCCTCAGAGCCTGAAGATTTCCTCGAGGCCCCTTCCTTCAGCTGCCCTCTGCCACCACCAAAAAGCCTGCTTCTCTCTTCTCAGCCCAGCAGCCTTGCCTTTTTTCTTTTTCTTTTTTTCTTTTAACCTCGTCTCCTCTCACTCAGCACTTTATTTTGTGGATCAGTTGAATCGCTACACCCAAGTCCTTTTCTGCCTGCCACTCCAGGTGCCCACTGAATTCCCAAGAAGGTGTCTGGAAAACACGGGGCTCTGCCCTTTGGAGGGTTGGGGGCAGGGGAGAGCTGTGAACACCTGCATGGTGATGGTCAGTGTCTCCTCCCTCATGTGGGACCCTGAGCAGGTGGGTACATCTGGAGGCTGCATTTTCCAAGGACCAGCTCCTCCCACCACAGCAACCTTGCAAAAGCATCAACCTGATTTTCTCATTTCCCTGCAGAAAATCCTTCAAGGGCTGCCAATTGCTTTGGAGATAAAATCTGATTATCTGCTCACTGGACCCTAAGTGCTTTGCCCACTCACTCTCCTTCTGCTGCTTTTCGCAGAGTCAGTATCCCACTCACCACACCCCTTTGCTTGTCTGGGGGACTCAATTCACATAGGCTCCTGCCCTGGAAGGTCTTCCATCAATTCCCTAGACAGGGAGGGGCTGTGTTCCTGGGTTCCCCTTACCCACAATACATCCTCGTAGCCCAACATTTATCCCAATGCATTGTAATTCTTTTGCTTCCTGTTTGCCACTCCCAGGAGACATGAGCTCCCTTGAACCCTCTTCCTCTCTGCAGCCTGGCATGTAGCCCAGTGTCCCAACAGATGAGTGAACAAATAAAGAGAAGGCATGTCTCTGTCATAGCTGTCCCTGTGTGAGTTCAGAGGATATGTTCCTTTTTGCTAAGAGTCTGCTGGCTTCGTGGCTGGACCAACCATCTAGAAACTTCTTCACTTGTAACATTGGGACTGAATCCTTTTCCAAGCGTGTTGGGACTTGGTCTGTTCAGTCTGGTGGTCTAAAAGAGACTTTAGGCTGCCAGAGGGAGCAGGCTTGCCCCAAGGGCAGGATAAAGGCGTCCGGTAGAGCCCCTTACAGGGCCATAACAAGATCCGCCTGCTGCCCCGTGCGTGAAATGAGAATTCAACCAGTGCTCGCCGGAAGTTCATATCATTGGTCCTCTCTCCTTCCCTTCCTTCCCTTTTTTTTCTATTTTAACCTTGTTTTATATCCCTATGGGATCCTCACTCGCCCTCCTCTCCTTCCCTAAAGTGATCTACAGCACAGACTGTACTTTGTACTTCCTGTGCTTTTAAAACAAGCATTATCACCTCTACCCACCCCTCCCCCATGACAACCCCTTGAACCCTCCCACCCCCACGACAGGAACAGGACCAGAGATGTCCCCACTCAATATTTTGAAAGACTTTTCTTCTTAAAATCAAACCACTTGCGTTAAGTTCCAGCTCCAGGTTCTGCCAGCTTCTTCTAGGGTTCAGGCTGCCCCCTGCCTCGGAACCAGTCGGTGACCCGACACCTGGAAAAGTAACATCTTTCTGCACTTCCAGCCCTAGCTATTTGTGATCCCTGGTGCCAGCATGAGAGGTTAGCCCTCAGAGAGGAAACCTCTTCCACTTCTAAGGATTTGACATTCCAAAATTTTTCCAGACGTGCTTTCATTACAAACAGTCACGAAGATGATAAATCAACATGAAAACATGTTTTCCATTTTTTATACATGGTTTGGGCCTCTCTAGGGTCATTCTGGAGGTGTTGATGACTCAACCCGTCATCTGCAGAAGAAGGATTGGCCTTGGTACTTGTACAAAATCACTGAAGTAAGAAGTGGTCATGCCGCAGATGCTCAGAATATAAGTTGCAATTAAGAGCATCGCTCTCCAGGAAAACTAGGAAAGCAAGCAATAGGAAGGTTACATTCAGCAGATGCCACACAGAAGTGTCTGTGTTCTGGAGGCTTCGTGCCAGAAAGTGGCAAACAAAGTTTCCAAGAGAAAGAGAATTCTCAGAAGGAATTTCCTTTTGAGGCATTGGACCAACTCTATAGAGCTTTAAAGTTTGATCCTTTAAAGGTAGGATCAATACTCACCTTTATTCTCAGAGCTGTGGACTTCTTCCTTTACCACATGTTATGTATCACAGATATATCACACACATCCAGACACACACACACATATATACATACATGCAAATATACAAATATATTTTTACTGTACAGGGTTGTTGAGAAGATTAAATAATAGTATGTACTTATTTTTTAAATGTTAATATAGTTATCTGGGGGGGGTATTTGATGTTTTTGTTTGTTTTAATGGTTTTTAAAATTAAAAACAAATTTAATGGACTTATTTATAAAAATATTGCATTTGACAGAGCCTGAAATATACCTGGTACGGAGAAGGTTTTGTAGAACTACTGAAGGCAGGAGGTTGGATGCCACAATATTAGCATTTTAGGAAAACTATCTCAAAACTCTGTGGGGACAGAGAAACCTTCACCAAAAACTCGGAGGCCAGGGGCAAGAAGAGTATGAACCTGCTTGTTAGTGGCTCTTGGGGAGCAGAGGGAAATAAGCATCCGTCAAAGCCTCCAGAATTCTGTCCTGATTCCACCAGGAAGTGGATTCTAGACCAGCCGAGAGGCTGGCACAGAGAAGGCATTGGTAGAAGCCATCTGAAGTGAAAATTTGCCAGATGGTTACGGTTGAATGAATTAGATGAAGAGGTTAGTGCCGGGAGACCAGCAAGGGTGCAGCAGTGTGGACTGTCATCGGCCCTGGTGCCTGGAATGACGTTAGGAAAGGAACATGGCGAACGCTTGTGAGAGACATTTGGAGAATTGGGTCAAAAGGACTTGGGGACAGACTTGACATGGGGGTGACAGGAGGGATGATTTATATGATACTTGGGAGTGCACAGACCCGGGTGACTGGGGAGGTGGAGGCCACGGGTAGAAGCCGGAGCTGGAATGAAAATCTTATTTTGGAAGTACAACAGTCAGCGGGAAATTTAGTCTTAAGGGCAATCTTCACAGGGGACTGAAAGCAGAAGTTTCTTGGGAATTCCCTGGGGGTCCAGTGGTTAAGGCTCCGTGCTTCCACTGCAGGGGGCACGGATTCGATCCCTGGTTGGAGAATTAAGATCCTGCATGCGTGCGGCCAAAAATAAATAAAGTGCCGGGATGGACTGATTTTAAAGGTTTTTTTTTCTAAAAAGAGGCTTCTTAGGTTGGAAGTAACGCAAATGTGTCCTCAGCATCAATTATGAAGTTCCCCATGTCAGATTTCTGAGCTTAACTGGGAATGTGTCTTGGGTCCTGGGCTGAAGAGTCCCCACTGGTGCTTCTTTGGTTTCAAAAGGAATGGCTGGTAGGAGAAAGGGAGACCCAGGGTGTCCTAAGCCCGAGCTGGAGGCACTATACATCTTCACAGATCCAGTGAGAGCAAGGTTCCTACCAGATTGGGTTGCCAGCTGCCAGCTCGGAAATCCTGACCTTTCTGCAGACCTGCAGCCCCGCCGGCTGTGCTGTCTCCTTTTGATCTGTGTTCAGGAAATGCTGTGCATTCTCCAGATTGAGAAACACATTTGGGGATTTTCCTGGCTTTAATCTTTCTTATGATAACTTGTGGCATTTCGTGCTCTGAGCAGGCAGTAGTGGTGGCAAAGTAAGAAGAGAAGGCTGGTTCTCTCTGCCTGGTGGGTTTTTTTTTTTTTTTTGCTTACCTGACTCAAAAGTGAGACCTGATTGGAAGAGAATTAGGTTTAGTTGACCTACCAGCAGATGGCTGCATAGATGTTAATCCGTACACTTATTATGATCAGTATTATTATTTCTACACGCTGTTTCAGAATGGCTATTATATGCTAGGCAATTTGCTAGGGGTCTTCATACCCCAACTCCTTAACAACAAATTCTGCAGAGAAAATAGTGCTCCTGACTTACAGATGAGCAAAGCCTGGCTCACAGGGGTTCAGTAGCCTCCCAGGTGAGAGGGCATTTACCCCAGCTCTCTAGGCTCCGAGTCCTAGCTCATAGTTAGCAGTCAGAGTTTTCAACATGACTTTCTGGATCTTGCCTATGAGATTCCGTGCCATGATTTTTTTTTTTTAGCAAAGAAGTGTTTTTAATATTGAATTAGTATACATTTATTAAGCACCTATCGGGCACAAAGAACATAAAACATGCTGACTGCTGCTATCAACTTTTAATCTGGTTGTAAGGATAGGATATGCACGCACCCTAAGTTAAATTCGAATTCTGTAAATATCAAAAGCAGAGTCATCCCGTATTGGGAGCCTGAAAAAGGCAAAGCTACTGGCTGGAAAATGGTAGGAGCTACAGAGAGATAGGTCTGGGCTAAATGTAAGTTTCTAACAGAACTAACTAAAGGTGGGTTGGACCGTCTTATGTGGAGGTGAGTTTCATGTCATGCAAGGTATTTAAGCCAATCTGAATAAGCACCTGGCAGGAGCGTTTATAGGGGGAATCACGGCATCTGATGAGTGGTTACCCAAGATGATCTTCAAAATACTCAACTTCACGATGCCTTGATTCTGTGAGTCCTCAGGTCACTGAGCACACACAGGCTCAGAGAGTGACCAGGAAAGAATTGATTGAGGTTGAGGCATGAAAGGAGGAGCAGAAATGGGACAGAAGAAGGGAGGGAGGAGGGAGCTCCAGGCAGAGGGAGTACAAGGAGATTCTTGATGGCCTGGGGCTTTTTCTTACGCGTGTATTGCAGAAGGAAACTGTGTTCTCGCTAACCACATTTAGAGGAAGTTTACGCAGCTGTGATTCTCGGGGCAGATTTGTTGAGTGAGGGGCTCTAGCATCACTTTACGTGGGGCTGACTTTGATGATTTGGGTGTATGATGAGCTAGTAGAATTGATTCTTTTCTCCAGGCCTCACAGCCCATTGTTTTATGCCACAGTGCTGCCCTCCCTCTCCCCCATCCATGCCTGCCCCCCAGACCATAGCCATAGTGTGAACAAACCTTTCAAAACCTAAAGGGAGGACAGGATCTTTGACTCTCTCCTGACAAAGGTACAGCAGACCCAGATGATGCTGCCAAATTGGTACCTACGAGAACATGTCAAGAAAAAAAGCAGAGCAGGTAGCTTTTAATATTTACCTGCTACAGGACTAAGGGGGAGAAACAAATCTAAATCTTCAGTGATAAGGAAGCATGGGCCCCTTTGGTCAAGAGAAAACCGCATGAACCTCGTTTCTCCTGAGCGATGTCAGCAGGCCCCACTCTCTTGCAGGTGAGAGGTTCATTTATACACTGATTTAGGCCCCGACTTCTGAGAAGCTGTAATTACCCGTAGAGTGGCCAGGCAAAAATAGTCTTGTTTGCTTAAACAGCTGTGATGAAGACCCAGAACTGCTTGTCACAGTTTGTGGCCAACTTTCCAGAAATGTCTCTATAAGATAAGTGCGGGCACTGATTAATGGGAAAGGAGAGGGGAAATCCTGGTTGGTTTGTGCCTCCCAGGCCAGGGATAAGCCTGCGTCTGTGACACTGATGACCCCTGGAATGTGCTACCTTCCACTGGGGCATCGGTGAGTCAGAAGAACTCAGACAAACAACACCAGGGCGAAGGAGCCCGAGGCGAAGCGAACACATTGAACTGTCTGGAATCAGGTGGTCCAGGGGCAGCAGAGAAGCATGGAAGGGCCTCTAAAATACACAGAGTGGGAGGAACCTTCCTGTTCCTCCTGGGTCCCTTGTAGCCTGGGGCAAGCCCACCAGCATCACTTTCCGAAGCTCTGAAGTCCTCAGGTTTGGAGGAGGTGAGGCGGACAGGGCGTGGCCTTTCGACCCCAAATCTTGGGCCCCTGACCCCACCCTACACAAGTCATACTAATCCTGAGCATCTGGGCTTCTTCCGTTAATCAGATGCTCTTCCTGGGCATTACAGGGACTGGAGGCCCAGTGGTGTTTCTGTGTTCTGCTTGCCCATAACACCAGGATGCTTTGGGTTCAGGGCCAAGCCAATGGTCGCTGGTAGGTCCAGCCAAGCTATCTCTATCTTTGAAGTTATTAATTACTGCACGCCCACCCCACCTCCAAAACATCCTTTATTCTCTTTTCCTGAGGAACACGTGGCACCATTAAGGGAGAAATGATTCTACCAGTCACACTGTCAGAGTGAGGTAATGGAAAGAACCCCGTTCTAGAAGTCCAGAGATCCAAGTTCTGGTCCTGTGGACACCACCACCAAGCAGCAGAAGCTGGGGAAAGTCATTTACTCTTTGGGGGAATCATTTTTCTCATGCCTAAAAGCAGAGATTTCTGGGACTAACTTATAAATATTCTACTTTGACTCACCTGGGTCGAGGCCCCACAGTATCTGTGTGTGTAGAATCCCTACGTGTGGATATCATCAGTCAGGAGCGGGGACCACGGGAATAGATGATCGCCAAGGGCAGACCTGTAGCCTTCTGAGTTAGTATGGTGTTTTCGAGCCTGTTTTGAAGAATTGACCATTTTCAAGAAGACATTTCTCTCTCTATTAAATGTTTCCCATCCTTATCAGTCTCTATAGAGGACTGATGCTCAGGCTGAGGGTTACTCTGAACCCCCCTTAGAAGTTGTCAAGAACATAAAAGGTGGCTGAGGGGAAGGGGGCCTTATAGGCTGGTGCTTCAATTCATATTTGCACAAACACCATAGACTAGAACTCGCTCAAGTCACAGGAACTGTCCTCTTAGTCGTATTTTAAGCTTTTGGCTCAGCTCCTTGTAGGACCTCAGCGGAAGAACTACCTTGGCTTCAGTGGGGAATGATGACATCCAGGAAGCACCACGTGCTTTTCAGGCACATGCTCGTTCTCCAATTACATCTGTAAAGAGCAGAAAGAGGTGGGCTCAGGGATGGGTGATACTCACGACCCTCAGGCAGGCATGGAAATCATGCTGGGATCAGACCCTGGGAGGCAATAATGCAGGTGATGGAGTGGGTGATACGGGATTGTTACTGACCTCACTCATCTCAAAAGCAGCTGCCGTCCAGGAAATCCTGTTTACATTCATTCCTGGCAGGAGAGTAGACTGACCACAGCAAAGAGGATCCTGGAGCTTCTGAATCCTCCGGAGGGTATAAACATTGCTGCATTACTTTTCAGGAAAAAGAATGTGCTCTAAAACAGAGCTTGTAAATACCATGCAGCCGCCCTTCTTGCAGATGTTCCCAGCAGGCCACATACTATGTCTAGGGTTAGGATCACTCAGATTAAGATTAGCAGTCCTTCCAGGAAGCTTGTCTGCATCACAGAACCGTTTGCAAATCAGAAAGAAAACAGGAAATTTCAAGCAATGCCATAATATCGTGACAAACTGAGATTCCGCACTGGGTTTTAAAAGTCACCGTGTTCTACTTGTAAATACATTTTTATAAGGAGGAAACATACCGCAAGATGCATTCCAAATTTTAAGAAAATGTGCACAGATATTTTTTACAGTTTGAGTTAATTACAGCAAGTTGAAGGATGCCAAAATGAAATAATTCTCAACAAGGTTGATAAGTAAAACCAAACTCCTAGACAAACATAGTTTACAGCTGTAAGTGGACAAATATTACCATTTTCTACAATAAACATTTATCAGTTGGAGTTTCCCATAGCAAACGTACTCCATTTTAGTGTTTCTCATAAATAATCCTTGGAATATTTAAAACAAATCTTGTGATATTATGGGGGAAATTCTTTGTCATTTTAGAAAACAGACATAGAACTTTAATGTTATGGTTTTATATATATACATATATGTATATATATGTATCGTACTTCCAGATTTTACTTATATTTTAAAGTAAAAGGCTTGCAGGTATTCACTAATCTTTTCCTTATTTAACTGACAGGATAAAATAAGCCACAACTTGTCTTCTCAGGGCATCAGTATTAAAAATTCTCCTATTTTTTGAAGGTTCGTCATTAGCTACTAACCAAGCCCATGGCTTCTGCTCCAGTTATATATTTCAACCAGGAATGAGCCAAAGATTCTGGCCATGACAGAAAGGTGAATCTGTGATTCAACTCAGAAATCACAGGTTTATCAAGAATTGATTGGACATGAATTTATTATGTGCTGGGCTGCATGCCAGATGGAGTGGGTACGGCCATGAGAAGTAAAAGAAGCCGTTTCTGCCCTTGAGAACTTACAACCAACAGCCCAGACATGATGTAATAGTGGTAATTATGCAGGAACATTCCAATAGATCTATTGTCTGGCTTGCCTGGATTGGGAAACAGACTCATCTAGAATGCCAGCCAGGCAACCCGTCTTGAGACAATTTGGAAGAACAATGAATTGCTGAAGATCTCTTTTACTTTAATTTCCAATTTGCCAATTTTGCTTTTGTTGAGTACCTAGCATGTGCTGAACACCAGAGATACGGAGTAAGAACAAAGAGCCCAAGCTTTGCACACAGGCTAAGAACAAAGGGAATTAACTACATGACTCTTCCCAGAGGTCTTCAGGCCGTGAGTGCGTCCTTCAGCTCTCAAAATACATGCATGACCACTGACTGGTGTCAGAAACATACTGACTCATGCTGGTGAGTCAGGACCGTGGCTTTTATTGTCTAGATGGTTGCCAGGCCTCCCTGCCGGGTCTCCCTTTTTCTATTCGTGTCCCATTCGAGTCCGTTTTCCACACAGTCACCCTTGGCCTTGGACACCAAGGGGGGTGTGGGAATGGAGAGGATGGACAAGTCCTCAGCTTGGCCTGTGAAGCTCTCAAATGGCCAGAGACCACAGCGCTGATACGAGCTAGATCTGTTTCCTTTCTCCTCTAATATAGCAGAGTCGTAGAGAGGAAGAATCATGGAGGGAGGGCTTGGTGGTGATCAGTAAACAAACTTCTTTTTCTCTAAAAAAGTTCATTAGAAATTCTTAAAGGGTGATGTGTCCAGCATCCACATGTCCCCGTCATTAGTTTTTTTTTTTTTAATTTTAATTTTTATATTTATTTATTTATTTAACTGCACCACACGGCATGCGGGATCTTAGTTCCCCGACCAGGCATCGAACCCATGCCCCCCACAGTGGAAGCGTGGAGCCCTAACCACTGGACCCCAGGGGATTCCCAAGAAACTTCTGCTTTTTATTTTATATTGGAGTCTAGTTGATTTACAGTGCTGCGTTAGTTTCAGGTGTACAGCAAAGTGATTCAGTTATACACGTACATATATCTCTATTCTTTTTCAGATTCATTTCCCCTATAGGTTATCACAGAACACTGAGCAGAGTTCCCTGTGCTATGCAGTAGGTCCTTGTTGGTTATCTATCTTATATATAGTAGCGTGCGTCTGTTCATCCCAACCACCTAATTAAAACGTCATTGGCTTTAAGCGCTGAAAGGTCCATCACGTTCTCTCTCTGCCCACCACAGTGAGTTCTCACAGCCTTCATGTGCTTTCGTTCCAGTTGCCGTGAGCAGTCCTGCAGCCCAAGAGTTCACTGTCAATGTTGAGGTCAGTTTTGAAGATGCCTCCTTCCTGGAGCCTAGCAAAGCTTACTTGAAAAGCCTCAGTTTTCCAGTTCAAGGGGATGACACTGACCCAGCTACCAGCATTTTGAGCATCGAGGTGACAACAGGTGAGTAAAAGACCCATTGCTTGAAATAGGAGGATTGGGCCAATCAGGAGAAATGTTGCTTTGAGCCCCTTCCTGTTAGAGGGGGATGTGGGGTGTGGAGGGGGGTAGCCTGGGGAGAGTTGACCTCAGAGAGGAGGTAATGGGATGGCTGGGTAAGGAAGATTAGACTTACTGACCATGATACTCATATCTAAGCACCCCAAATTTTCTCCGTTCCCCTCTTCCTGTGCCTCCCCCACCCACTCTTCCAACAGCTTATCTTATGATCCTTTCAAGAAAGGCATGTTTTTAATCAAATTTTTTAAACTGGAGTATAGTTGATTTACAATGTTAGTTTCCGCTGTACAGCAAAGTGAGTCAGTTCTACATACACATATATCCACTCTTTTTTTAGATTCTGTTTCCATATCGGTCATTACAAAGCATTGAATAGAGTTTCCTGTGCTATTCAGTAGGTTCTTATTAGTTATCGGAAAGGCATTTTTAATCATAGTACACAAAACCGAGGATTTTTATGGCCAATGTGTGTCAAGCCCTAAGTGCGGTAGGTCCAGGGGTGGTCGCTTCCGCCATCCTCTTAAGGCACATTTGTATCTTACATGGAGTCAAAAGTTCTGCTAATATCACCTCCACATCCATCTCAAAAATAAGTAAATGAGGGCTTCCCTGGTGGCGCAGTGGTTGAGAGTCCGCCTGCCGATGCAGGGGACGCGGGTTCGTGCCCGGGTCCGGGAAGATCCCACATGCCGCGGAGCGGCTGGGCCCATGAGCCATGGCTGCTGAGCGTGTGCGTCCGGAGCCTGTGCTCCGCAACGGGAGGGGCCACAGCAGTGAGAGGCCCCCGTACAGCAAAAAAAAAAGTAAATGAAAAACAACAACAACAAAAATAAAACAACCAAAAAAATGCTTTTCACGTCAGCGGGAGAGAGATTTTGACAAAGGGGATCTTGTTGGCTCCCTTCGAATTATCCCCGGCCAATGTTCACCACACTCACTAGCAGCCTTGACTTCCTCCATTCCTTCTGCTTCTCCTTCAGCCCCTCCTGCTGCTGGAGCACAGGACGGAAGCGGTGTCCAAGGATCCCAGGGGACTTGGTTGTCCCTCCTATTTCAGGAACAGTTATTTGACGGCTTTCCTTTGGGTGGTCACTCTGTGGGCCTTTGCCTAGATGCCCACCCGCAGAACAAACAGCTCACAGTGACGTGGCTTTAGTTCAGTTTTAGACATAAATTCCAAGCCCTCTGTTTTCAGAGCATTTTTCAGTGTCAGTTTTTAATGGGATTGGAGTCTGTTTGGGCTGTTCACATTTGACTTGAAATGTAAAAGGCACAAGTTTAGAATTTTTCCTTATACTCTACATTTGTTATCTATTGCTGCATAATGAGTTACCCCCAAACTTAGCATCTTAAAACAACAAACTCGGAATTCCCTGGCGATCCAGTGATTAGGACCCTGCGCTTTCACTGCCGAGGCCCCGGATTTGATCCCAGGTTGGGAAACAAAGATCCCACAAGCCGCACAGCATGGCCGAAAAAAAAAAAACCAAAACAAAACAAACAAAAAGCTACAAATGTTTATTACGTCACACAGTTTCTGAGGGCCAAAAATCCAGGAAGAGCTTAGCTGGATAGCACTGGCCCTGGGGTCTCTCATGAGGTGGTAGTCAAGCCGTCAGCCGGAGTTGCAATCATCTGAAGGCTCAGCTGAGCCTGGAAAACCCACTTTCAGGCTCACGCATGCGGTTGTTGGCAGCCCTCAGCTCCTCACTAGCTATTGGCTAGAGACCTCACTTCCTAATCATGTGGGCCTCTCCATGACGTGTCCTCATGCAATGCAGCTGGCTTCCCCCAGAGCAAGTGATCAGAGAGAGAGAGAGCGAGAGAGTAGAACCAAGAGGGAAGCCACAGTGTCTTTTATAACCTAACCTCAGAAGCGATGCACCACCACGTCTTTCTATATTCCCTCGGTCACACAGACCAGCCCTAGTACAACATGAGAGGGAGTTATAAAAGGGTGTGAGTACCCAGAGGCGGGGATGGGTCGTGCCATCTTGGAGGCTGGCTGCCATACCCTCTAGTCCGGGAATCTGTTGAGCACTTTATCATTGTAGGCAGCCCCTGGGATGGTCAGAGCTGTCATCTTTTAGATGGCCGTGCCTAACAGCAAGGTGACATGTACGGGAATCATGAGAATCTCATGCAGAACTACTGAACTTCCCAGAAGGGCAATATGAAGTGGAGTTAGCGCTTCCTACAAGTATAAGTACTTGACGTCTATAAGCACAGAAGCGGTAACTACCTTTTCTCTCCTCATTGTTCTGGTTGGTGGCAGTCTGCAGACCTACTGGAAATGAAATCTGGTGCTCCTGTGAGAAAGGCTATAAGTGGCCTCAGGAAACGTGCCTCCACAATCTCACTTGTCAAGGGCATGATGGCTCCCCTTCAGGGCATCATTGCAGTCTCCTTAAGGGACTGCCTCCCAAGGGACCTTTTTGCCAGCTCCAGGGAGGTAAGTAACTGCTCACTGAATGTTTGTTTGTTGAGTGGCTATTTGATATCATCTCAACCAGATGCTTCTCTGTCCTGTGTGTGCTCAGATGCTGACATGGGATTTTAAAAATATTGCCCTGTGTTCTTCAGCAGATATTACCCTGCGAATGTCGGTCAGACTCAATGTGGGCTTTCAAGAAGAACTCAAGAACTCTTCCTCTGCCCTCTATAGGTCCTACAAGACTGACTTGGAAACAGCGGTGAGTTTTGGTCCCAGGAGGCTCTGAACCAACAAACTCTGAGCTGAACTGAATCTGTTGCATTTATAGTGGGTCGTTTGCTTGAATCTGTCAGAATTTATGAATGTGAATGTTGAAATTATTTCTATACCTCTGGGACGATGAATTAAGAAGCGCTCAAATCAGACAGTGTTCAGGGGATGACGGGACATCATCTTGACCTATAGGTGGAACTTCCTCCCAGGATAGAATTGATTCACATAAAATTTGGCAGCATCAACTCACAGAAACCTACTAAAAGGTCCAAGAACCTGGTCTAGAAGCACCAGATGGTGCATTTCTATTCATCTTCGCACATCACATGGGTGAAACCCCTAACATCTTTTGTGCAGACCAGCCCAAGTCTGGCACAGAGGATTCCACACCACTCTACACTGCAGGTCCCAAGGCATTCACACGTAAGGCAGATTTAAATTTACTCACGTAGATAGGTTCATTTGTGTCATATTGTAGATTCCACATAACAGAAACAGACTCATAGACATAGAGAACAAACTTGTGGTTGCCCAGGGGGAGTGGGGGAAGGGGCAGGATGGATTGGGAGTTTGGGATGAGCAGATGCAAACTATTATATATAGGATGGATAAACAACAAGGTCCTACTGTACAGCACAGGGAACTATATTCAATATCCTGTGATAAACCATAATGGAAAAGAATATGAAAAAGACTGTATACATATGTAAATTTACTCATGCAAAAAAAGAGGATATTCTCTCATTGTAAACTGTGGGCCAGACACTATTCTAAGTGCTTTACATTGGATTAATTCATCTAAACCTAAATGCTTTGCTGAGTCAGTTCATTTGGAATAGAGCTTCTCAACTGGTGTGGTACAAATTGCCACAGGTGGGCTGAGGTAATGACTCCCCTTAACCCTCTGGGCAGCCAACCCTCTGCCTCAAGCCAGGAGCGGCCTCCTGTTTACCCAGTCAAATATTACCATTGTTCATGGGCGCCATGATGAAACTCGGATACAGATGAGCTGTAGGATATCTGATTTGCATATCCGACATGTAATAGTTCTGCACAGCATGAGAATCCTCCTCACGCACACACGTGACACACTAAATTATACACTTTTGAGGAAAAAAGGAGAGTTACATATTAACCTTTGGATCCCACCCATCCAGCTACTTAACACAGCACTTTGCACACGGCATCCGCTCTGTAAATATGACTTGATTCAAATTGAATTTCCTGTGGGGTTGGAATTCAGAGAAAACAAAATAAAGTAAAAACATCAGTAAAAACCACATTGGCTCAACCAGAGCTGTGATATGTTAAGTGAGGGATCCGGTCCGGCAGTGTGGCAGCTGCAAGAAGGCACCTCGAAGATTTCCAACTACAGGAAATGCAATTGATTGAGGGCCCGGCTGCTGCCGCATGGCAGAGCTGGCTGCCTGCTGCTAGTGAATGAGCAGGGCGGGTCTGTCTAGCACACGTGGGACTCCTTTGAAGGCTGTACTGAACCTTCCCAGGCTCAGTCTAGGATGATTTCATCCAGCCTCTCCTGCACAGTTTCACTCGGGTCTGATGGCTCTCCCTGTCTTCCCCACTGCCTTCCCATTATTTTCCCCTAGGCATTTCCCTAAGTAAATTTTTGGCACATTACTCTTGCACATTTACTTTTTGCACACTTACTCTGGTGTTTGCTTCCTGGAGAACCCAGAATGACCTAGGTAGAGAGGAATCACTTCTTCAAAGATCGCCGGTGCTAGCGCTAACAAAATATACGGGAGAGCATTTTACCCAGGGTGATAAGAAATAGACACTCTTCACTCTGTTTCAAATTGTTGACCCGTCTCTCAGTGGACCTTGATCCGTGACACTTGTCTTGCTTTATTTTCCAGTTCTGGAAGGGTTACAGTGTTTTACCAGGCTTCAAATTGGTGACAGTGACAGAGTTCAGGTAAGAATGCTATAACTGGGTCATTTTTATCCAATGGCAGATACCAAAACGTTAGTGAAAAAGCAAAAGCCCGTTAGAAGGGCACCATCTGGGATGCCCAGTGGGGGCAGTTTGGTAAAGGTGAAGACAGTGTCAGATTTCCAGGGCTTAAAGTGAAAGGAAATACTGAGAATAGTAGCTCACTCCTAAGAGATGTACCTACTTAGAAGGAAGGTGAGAAAAAGACTTGTGTTTGTTCTATGCACGCAAAAATTTTGCAAACAAGATGTGGGATACATTTGCCATCTAGGGAAGTCAGAAATACAAAAATGAAATAAAGTCATGCATGCAATGATGCCTTTATTAAAAAAAGTTAGCTAGCTAGCCATGGCCACAGAGTTGCACACTGTCATGTGAATGCACCCCTGTGGAGTTAGGCACCGGGCAGCCCTAAGTGTGTTTGCACAGTGTTTCAAAAAGTTAGTTGCTAATTAAAAAATGAAGAATGTTTACAGAAACGTTGAGGATTTTGGCTTCACTGGATATTCAGCATAGCTGGTAACCTGGGCCAGCAGACTGTGTGACAACAGTCTCTACCTTGTGGCTTATATCCTTTGACCCATTTGTAGGATTCAATTCCCTCTGCCCCATCTGGCTCTTCCAGTCATTGATGTTACCCATCTGCAGACACTTGAGTGTTCGAGCCCTGCCTCAGGCTTTCAGCTAGAGCTTAGAAACAGGTTGGATTTCAGTGGACCCTTGAAGATAAAGTCCCCAGGCTCTTCCTGCCATTTTGTTTTCTTATGCAAATAAACCATAAGGATCTAGACTCTTCCAGATCACTTACTGCTTTACTGAACTGAGTGGTCTCCATCCAGGCCTGGAAGTGTGGTTGTGGTGTATGAAGTCACTACAACAGCAGCGTCACCTGAATTAATGCGCAAAGCAAACGAGCAAGTAACACAGAACCTCAGTCAGACCTACAAGATGGACAGCAGTTCCTTCCAGGTTACTTACAGCAGTAAGTAGAACATCGCTACATTTCTCCAATGTGTAGATTCTACTTAGATATGGTAACGGCATTTATCATGATGCTTAAATCTGGGAAATCACATTACAGTGCCCTCCGTGGAGAGAGACTCTCCAGTTCCTGGCATAGAGTTTTGGTACCTTCTCCCCATCTTAGGCCTGTTCAGAGCCTCCTTACACTGCTAATATCACTGCGACTGGGGAAGTGGTGGTGGTGGGGGGGTTCCCAGGAGGGAGAGATTTTACAAGGGGGCCACAGAGCCATCTGGGTTTATGGATTTTTTTTAAATTAACAGACCCAAAACATCCAAAAAAGTAGAACTAACGTGGTGGTGGTGGAAGTGGGGGATATTCATGAAATGCATTGATATTGACTAGGGGGACCGTTGTTACTTTAGAGCAGTAGTTCTCAAAGTGTGACCCCCAGACCAGCAGCATCAGCAGCATCTTGGTACTTGTTAGAAAAGCAAATTCTTGGGGCCACCCCAGACCAACCTGGGCCAATCTGTTTCGGCAAGCCCTCCAGGTGATTCTGATGCATGGAAAGTTTGAGAAACACTGCTTTGGATCAGATGTAGCAGTGGTAAGAGTCCTGGTATTGTAGATGTCCTCCCTCATTTTACAAATGGGGTATAGAGTTGAGCTCTGTTGTGTAATTAGGTGGGTGGATCGATTGTTACTTGGGGGATAGAAAGGGGAGCCAACTGAGCAGAGATTTGGTGGACCGGTACTGGCCGGTAGGTGTTCTGTCTAACTCAGGTCCGTGGTTCCAGAGTGAAGGTGACTCCTCTTTGGAACAACACAGTTCACCATGGGGAGGGCACTGAAGGGATTGTCTGAGGCACAGCTGGAAGGAAAAGTGCCCCTTCTCAGGAGTCAGACCATCCGTACAACAGGTCCATACTCTTTCTCTCTACATTCGCTGCTAATATTTTTAAACATTGGATCATTTTTAAAAATAAAATATTGAAAGGGATATACACAACGGTAAGAAAGTGCTACAACATAAGAAAGAGAAAAAGAGCAAGATAAAAATTCAGAATGAATAAGGCAGCAACCACATAGATGAAAACTGAAAAATTCAACGCAGGGACATAAGTGGCCTCCAGGTGCGGACTCACATGGAAGTAATCCCAGCATCGCCAACCCCTTCCTCACCCCTAATGCCATCCCACCAACCGGCAGATGCTTTGGCCTGAAAAAACTTTTTTCTTTATGGTTCTGAGGGCACAGGAGAATAGCAAGCTCTAGCATACATGAGCTTCAATTACGATGACTCTTTCCCCCAAATTTCCATTGTGCTGAATATAGTCAGACATTTACAGGAATAAGTATCCTGCAGTTTTCCTGACCGGTGGCTGACAGTCAGTCCAAAACCACAGAAGTGCTCTAGTGTCTGTGGCTTATTCTTCCAAAGAGCCATGAAGTTGTTGCGAATGACACTCAATGCCCCTTTTTGCAAGAAAATCTACATTCATCTCTGTCCTTGATACGCACAGCCTTAGACCAATGACCATGAACTATGTCACCTGCAACTCCACCCCCCGGGAGCTTAAATACCAGCCTGCTCTCCATAGGGTTAGTGGGGTTTATCCAAAATACAAGGATCCAAAAAAGTCAAGTAGCTGAGTAGGTTTTTTTTTTTTTTTTTTTGGCCGCGCAGCATGTGGGATCTTAGTTCCCCGACCAGGTATCGAACCCACGCCCCCTGCATTGGAAACGCAGAGTATTAACCACTGCACCGCCAGGGAAGTCCCTGGGTGGGTTTTTCTTAAATTATAATTTTATCTGGCGGCAAGAGTGAGGGGTGCAGGGGAGAGGAAGAGAAAAAGAAAGAAAAATGCTGAATGAATGAGGTGGTATCAGGAAATTATTTTTAAGTCCATCTTCATGAAACTATTTCAGGAAAGGCACATGGCAGTCTTCAGAATGGTCCCTTTTAGTTTGCCATATATTAATCCTCTAGTGATGTTTGACCAATCAGCAGGGTCCCTTAACCGGAACGCCCCTTTCTTTAATCACTCTCAATATATTTACGATCAATTTCACATAACCATGGAAATCCGGCAGTTTTCCGGATCATTGTAGTTAGCAGTGGTGCTAATGAAAAGCGGGCACGGTTATTGAACCTTTTCTATGTTAAACCCAGTGTTTTACACATTTTTCATCTTCATACATCCTGTGAGGTAGATACTATTATCGCCATTTTACAGGTGGGGAAGTGGAGGCTTCGATTTCAATCATTTGCTCAAGGCCACATAGTGAGTAACATAAGTTTCTGTGCCTTCCTGGTCAGTTCACTACATGAACTATTCACGGATGGCCTTGCTTCCTAATAGTTGAATGCAATTTTCTGAAATCTTATTTTATCCAGGAGCCTAAAAAACGGGATAAGAAATATTTAGATAACTTGATATTTTGACCAGAACATCACAGCACCCTAAATTAATTGTGTGGTATTTTAGTCCACGTTTACAGTACGGACAGGGTGTGGCGTGGGCATAAAGAACCATCCAAAAGAGGAGTTGCCAAACCTGCTTCCCCAGCTCCTCTGATTTTCTCAGCACATGGAGCTCATGAAGGACATAGCACAGCTTAGCGGGAAAAATCTGTATGTTGTGTAAACAAGGGACGGCCATAAAAACACACACAAAAACAGCAAATACCGTGTTTTCATTTCTGTCTGTGAAATGGCTTAATACCAGGGTTCCCCAGAATTTTATTGTGAAAACAATAAGAATAGTTACTATTCCTCCAAATCACCTCCCGTGGTAGTGCTCACTGCTCCTGTTTTCCAGACAAGGGAGCTGAGGCTCAGAGATGCTAAGCAAGTTCCCCAGGGCCACACAGCTATGCCTGGTACAGAACCAGGATTCAAATACAGACCTGTGTATCTCATAAGCTCCCACTCTTATGGGCCCATGGGTGTTAGGTCTTTAAAAACATTCTTATTTCCCAAGCATACTTTATTGTAAAAAATTAATTTATTTTCCCACTCTTAATTCATCAAAGACACAGGACAGGGCTTTCAGTCAGCATGAGGTATCAGTTATCAGTAAGAAGCAGTTGATATCTTTCAAATCAGTAGCAAAGAAACTTGATGTTTAGGTTAGCTGGGGTGGCTTTTTCATAAGCAAATGTGCAATTTTCTACCAGACTATTTAAAAATTTTTTTGCATTTTTATTTTATTTTATAAATTTTATTGAATATAGTTGATTTACAATGTTGTGTTAATTTCTGCTGTACAGCAAAGTGGTTCAGTTATACATATATATTACACATTCTTTTTCATATTCTTTTCCATTATGGTTTATCACAACTATATTGAATATAGTTCCCCGTGCTATACAGTAAGACCTTGATGTTTATCCATCCTGTATATAATAGTTTGCATTTGCTAATCCCAAACTCCCAGTCCATCCCTCCCCTCACCCCCTCCCCCTTGGCAACCACAAGTCTGTTCTCTATGTCTGTGACAGATTATTTGAAATATTGAAAATAGCTTTGGGATCCCCATTAGTACCATTGAGGACTGTTAAGTGTGCAAAGATCCCAAACTGGGAACCATGTCCCTAGTAGCTGGCAGACTGTCACTCTGGGGCCTCAGATCCCAGCTGCCCAGGGGTGGAGTGAGGAAGACGCGTTGCCTCATTCATCACCACGGAAACCTCTCGAGAACCCCAGTGGTGGTGGCATTCAGGGAGTAGCATTAATTCCATGTATTTGCTTTGGGACCCTAATATCTTTTGTTTGGGTTTCCAGATGAAACGAAGTTCTCCATCACCCCAGAAATCATCTTTGAAGGGGATACGGTAACTCTGATGTGTGAGAACGAAGTTTTGTCCTCCAATGTATCCTGGCAGCACGTGGAAACAGGCTTCGACATCCAGAACAGCAGCAGATTCTCCGTCTACACCTACGTGCTCAACAACATGACCTCCGTGTCTCGCCTCACCATTTACAACATCACGCAGGATGACGCGGGTGGGTTGCCATCCAGTAACCAGGGCGAGGAAAGGAATGAAGGGCTAAGAAAGAATCAAACCGTGGTGGTGTGTGTAGATAGCCTTTTCCTCTTCAAAACGAAGTCACCAGGCTCAGCTTTTCAAAACTGAAAATTAATCCCATGATGAATGAGCCAAGCAACTTTAGCCTTGGGAGACAAATATAATTTTCCACATTTACTGAAGATTATGAGTTGGAACCTAAGACAAAAAGTAAACTCCTTTTTTTAACATTTAAAAAAAATTTAGAAGAGCCTTGTTGAGGTAGAATTGACATATAATAAGCTGTACATATGTGAAGTGTATAATTTAATAAGTTTTGACATGTGTGTACACCCGTACAACTATGACCACAATCAAGGTAGTGAACATATGGGTGCCTGCTCTCCTCCCCCGCCCATTTTCTTGTCCTCTGTTTTAATCCCTCCCACTTGTCCCTCCCCAGCAACCACAGAAGCATACGTTTTGTACCTGACATTCTAGAATTTAATAGCCCCATCGTAACCCAGATGTCAACAGGAGCATCTCTTTTTCTCTGAATGAGAAACTGGGCTGCAGACACATGGGTTCTATCGTATGTTTGTTGACTCTGACCTGCCACAGTTAAATAGGATGCCAAAATTATCCATGATCTCCTAATTCTCCAAGGTTTTCCCATTTTCCCTTTCTACCTCTGAAGCATCCCCACACTTCTTTTCTTACTAGCGAGGACTCAGATTTCCGCTCTTTCCTGAGAACAGCTCTCTACTCTTTTACCTTATGGCATCAGAAATACCTGCCTTGACCTTCTGCACTTCCTGAATGTTCCTTTAGGGTTGTTTAGACCAAGTCTCAGATGCTTTTAAAAGTGATGTTTCACGAAGTACCGTCATGACACATGAGATGAGGCTATCATTCTTCTAAGGAAATAGACATGTGTAATAGTAATAATAAATGCCTTTGTGTGTTCAATACAGGTGAATATATTTGCAAACTGACATTAGATATTTTTGAATATGGGTCCAGAAAAAAAATAGATGTTACATCCATCCAGATTTGGGCAAATGAAGACATGAAGGTGATGTGTGACAACAGTCCTGTGTCTTTGAACTGCTGCAGTGAGATGACGGTGAATTGGAGTCAAGTTGAATGGAAGCAACAGGGGTCTGTAAGCATTCCAGGTGAGACTGTTAGAAGCCCTTCTGCAAACAGGTTTTTGCCTCTTGGCCAAGTAAAAATGGGAGATGCGGTCGGTGAAAGAGCAAATGTCAGGTGGCTGGGGTTTTTTCCAGACTGAAAAAGTATGAGGTTTGATGCCAGCTCCAGCTTAGCCATTCTAAAACAAAATTCCCAAAATATACACACACAAGTTGCATGCTTGGGTTGTAGACAAGATTCTGGCAGAGAAGACCCAAGAGGGAGTGACAGGATGATGCAGGTGCATGGTGTCTTGCCTACAGACAAGACAAGCTTGTCCCCACCGCCCTCTCCTTTCCCTCTTCAGCAGAGGGCCAAGGATGAGGTCATTGGCTTTGCTTTGGGGTCTGACTCTGAGAGTCTTATTCCTGTGTCTCTCCTCTTGGTGTCTGTCCTTCCCACTTCTCTGCCTTTGTCACCATGTCTCTTTCTGTATTATCTGACTCCATGCCTCTGGTTTTATATCTTTCTCTGTCAACCTGTGTGTCTCTCAGCCAATGTCAATTTCCAATCCTGTCTGCAGATCTGAGATATCACTGGAAATTCCCCACCTTCCAGTTTATACTGGTGAATGACAAGAAGAAGAAATTAAAATAGCATTGGTGATTCTGTTTTGTATACTAGTTTATGATCAACCGATTTTTAAAAAATATGTTATCACTTTTAATCCCACTTAAACTTGACCACAAGTTTGAAGCTGGCATTTTTTTTGCCTCCCATTTTCAAATAAGGAAATCGAGGTTCAAATGAAATGACTTATCCAAGATTGTCATAATTAGGAAAAGAAAAGAATTGGGACTCACCTCGTTTCACAGCCTTCGCCTTGGTCAAACTATATCACATGTGCCTGGTGAGCCAGCACTAGAGTGAGTTGATGCGGCAGAATTTGTATTGAAACAGAAGACTGTTTTCTGCCTAGAAACCTCACATAACAAGATCCAATCTTTCCCTTAAGAAATGACAGTATTATTTGCTCACCTTTTTTTTTTTTGTTTGTTTGTTTGTTTTTTGCGGTACGCGGGCCTCTCACTGTCGTGGCCTCTCCCATTGCGGAGCACAGGCTCCGGACGCGCAGGCTCAGCGGCCATGGCTCATGGGCCCAGTCGCTCTGCAGCATGTGGGATCTTCCCGGACCGGGGCACGAACCCGCGTCCCCTGCATCGGCAGGCGGACTCCCAACCACTGCGCCACCAGGGAAGCCCTTGCTCACCTTTTTTAGTAAAAAATTCTTAAAGGAAAATGTGGCTTTACCCATGAAATACATCAGTGTGGTGGAGCTTTTATTTTATAAAGCCGTTGCTATCAGACATTATTAAATCATAAATAAAATAAGGATCAATCTGGATGTAACGTTTTCTGAGCACATCTAGTTTGAAAAGCACATTTGTTTTCTACCTTAAAGTGCTCCAGAGAATGGCAAAAGCATCTGGTAACTGCTGAACATGTTGACATATGGTCCATTTAGTCACTTCCCTAATTTTTAAGGAAGAGGAGGTGTAGACATCCTGGAGGAACTGCCAGATGGGAGAAGGACCTTGCACAGTTCCCGGAGTACTGACTTAGACGCTTTCAACTGTGAGAGGTGAAAAGCCTCGCCATCTGGCAAGAGAACCAGGAAGTCTGCTGTGCAGATGCTCAGGAACCTCGCTGTGGCCACCGCTGCTGCAGACATTCGTAACGCCCAGGGTGGGCTGAACCGACTGGCGGAACAGTGGATTTCCTGCCACAGGGCTGGCCGCCGGGGGCCGGCAGGGTTGTTTCTCTGATGAATTTAGCCCCTGCTTTCAACACCCTGCCCTCCTTCCGTCTCCCTTGCCGTCCCCTCTCTGCGGCAGTCTTTCTCCAGATTCCACCAGTTCTTCTATCACCCGTTTTTCCAGCTCAGCAGAAAGCAGTCTAGCTAGATAATTCACCCCAAAGCATCTAGAAGTGCATGTATTACAGCTTCTCAGAAACGGTTGCACTGGATTTTCAAAGCACTTCCGGCAGAGGATAAGACAGAAAGGAAGTAATCTGCGTGACAATTTCTAGCTTTAAGAAGGCGGTCTTTTTCGAATAGGGAGGGCTTTCTGAGGCTATTTCAAATCATGGGGCATGGGTTGATGATATAAACGGTCATGGTAACTGCAGTAATAGTGTTAATAGTACTAGTAGTAATAACAGAGGTACTAATAGTCATTAGTGCAGCTTCTGGTTCGCCTGTACTTAGCGCTGGCTTTGCCTGTACGGGAAGGTACTGACCACTTGGGAAATTTAAAGGCAACAGCGTTTGTATTCTCACCATAGCTCGAACTCAACTTCTTCTTTGCCCTGCCTACCACTGACATTTTTTTTTTTTTTTTGCGGTACGCGGGCCTCTCACTGTTGTGGCCTCTCCCGTCGCGGAGCACAGGCTCCGGATGCGCAGGCTCAGCAGCCATGGCTCACGGGCCCAGCCGCTCCGCGGCATGTGGGATCTTCCCGGACCGGGGCACCAACCCGTGTCCCCTGCATCGGCAGGCGGACTCCCAACCACTGCGCCACCAGGGAAGCCCTAATTGTGTGTTATTATTTATGCTTCTGTGCCATCTGAAATGTTATGTTTGTAGCCCAGTAGGACATAAGTAAGAGATAAGTGAGACTGTTTTTTTCTTTATTGAGCAGAAATCGGCCTTGTGGCCTTCAAGTCACATTATAAAGGGCCGCTAGAGACAGGCCTGCCTCGGGGGCTGAGGCGAGACCTAGAGAAGCAGCTAGAAGTGGCAAACAGCCCCGTCAGAGGCGGCCTCTCCCAGCCTGGCTGCCCCTCAGGGTGTCCACAGTTGTCTTTTGAAAAAGACCAGCTGTCAAGGTTCCTCCTGAGAGCCACTCGTTCGCAGTCTCCGCGTTTGGGCTCCGGGCAATTTAATTTTCTTCAGTTTCGCAGGAGATGTTATTGTGAGAACCACGGGTTTCATCCCATCCCTCGTCTTCCACATGAGGAGACTGAGGCTTTCCGTGAGCTGCCCACCATCTCCCCGAGAGCACCAAGGGTCCCCTCCTCACCCACTGCTCTCTCTCCTACCCCCTGTGCCTCCCTCTGTGTTCCTAATGTTGCTGTAGGCAAATCTGATTTTAAATAGTGATTTCTCTACTTGTAGGAATGCACACAAAATTGGGCTTAAAAAAGGAAAAAAAAGAACTTGAACCCAGGCTTCTACTGTAGAAAAATTAGCCTTACAACCCATGCTTTCCAGTAAGACAGAATCTGGTCCTGAAGAGCTGTCATTCCAGCTCTGCCCTGTTCCTGCTGCAGAGCAAGTTGGGTCATCTTGGCTCTGAGAACTTAATCTTTTTTTTTTTGGCTGCGCCGCACAGCTTGCGGGATCTTAGTTCCCTGACCAGGGATTGAACCTGGGCAGTGGCACTGAGAGCACTGAGTCCTAACCACTAGATCGCCAGGGAAGTCCCAGACCTTCATCTTTTAAATAGTGACAATGGTACCCACTTTGCAAGACTTTTGAGAGGAGGGAAAAAAAGAAGATAAACGTCAACATTTAAAACAGTTGCATACTTTGCACCTGCCGCAATAACTGCTTTCTGGTAAGGATGAAAGCTTTGCAAACCATGCCTTTATGTATCCTCAGTGTCGTGGGCAATTTTCACTGGATATTATTTAACCTTGAGCCGCTGCTAGGTTAACTGCCTACCAGCTCTACTCCAGAAAACAGAGCGCGAACTTATAGGCTGCATTCAGTAACTTCCATTGTTCTGCAGTCAAAGAAGAGGAACGATAAAGGATGGAGTGAGGTCCTGGAGGAATTAGAGAAAGTAGGTTTTCCAAAAATGAGTAGAGGGGTGAGCCTTGGAGAGGAAAGGGACATTTGTACCTATGAACTAGCAGGTAACTTACTCAAGGTGGGGAATCAGTTTGGTATTCTGAACAACCATTTTGGGGACTGGGGAGAAAAGCTGGTGACTTATCAAAATATTTTATATATCATTGATCATCCAGCCAAGGCTGGATGGAGTTCATCAGAAGGGTTTTTTTTTTCTTTAATTTTTGGAAGATTGCCAGTGTTTGAAGAATGCCTGGCAGAAGTACATTGCAGAAGGCAGGGCTGGAGGAGAGAGAGTGAAAGAACCGAACCAAAAAAAATGGCCAAGAGGCTGTTACAGAGCCACAGGCAGGATGGCTTGGAGGGCACAGCGTCGGGAATGGAAAGGAAGATAGCGAAGAACAGCTATTCTGAAGGGTACATTGCTGTTACCCTGAGAAAGCATGACGTTGAAGCTTCCACTAAAACATATATACTAATAAGAAGGAACAAGTTATGAAAACAGTTCTCAAATGAGATGAATATCAGAGTCCGTGTCCTGTTTCTTCCTCCTTTCAACAATAATAATAGTCAAAATAATCTGACATTTTCTTCCTTCCAGTTGAAGTTATATCCAAACACATGGCTTCCTTTTTTATTTTTCACACTCCAATTACCATCACGAAGGGTCTTTGTTAGGGGTCGGCCCCAGCCAGGCACTGTTGTAAATGTTTACACAGTTACACTACAATCCCAGGTCACAGCTGTTATTTATTCTCATTTTACATCTGGAGAAACTGAGGCACAGAGTGGTTTAGTGACTTTCCCAGTAACACCCTACTGGTAAGTAGTAACGTTGGAATCTGCAGCCGGGCCACCTGGATGCGGAGGTGGCAGGGCTAACATTACACCCTCCCGCCTCTCCATTCAAAGAGAAGAAATTGAAATAAGAATTCCTTTTCGCTGATTTGGCTTCTTTGCTTCCGAATCAGACAGTCAGCCAGCTGTGACAGTAAAAGAACCTCTTATGTGGTTGCAGGAAGCCCTGAAACAGACGCAGACCCTCGCTGCAGCAGATACACCCTCACGGCCAATGGCACTCAGTGTCCGAGCAGATTGTCTGGAACGACAGTGATCTACACGTGTGAGTTCATCAGCGCCCACGGAGCCAGAGGCAGTAAAGACATAAAAGTGACATTCAACTCTGTGGGTAAGGACTCTTTCACTAGAATTTTTTGCCTTGCACTTCAAACTAAGGGCTGCCAATCAACTGGGAATATCCATGAGCAGTAAAGCAGAGCCTTCCATGGTAGTGAGAGTGTGACTGGGGTCAACCACAGAATGGGATTTCCATCTCTGCCATTTACATTCTTACGAAGTCTTTAAAAGCAGGAAGGGTAGGGGTAAGAAACAGCAGTTGCAGGGAAGGAACAGCCTGCGTTGTACTAGAAAGACAGAAAGTGGATGGGAAGTAGGGTTTCACCCTCAGATTAGTCACTGAATGAGGATAACACCGCCAGTTTCCCACTTTTTCCTCCCATAATCCCATTCTGCCTCCCTTGAATTCCAATAGCCTGGCTCACTCCCCACCATCCTCCACCCCCTCTTTCTCTCCCATTTCGTCTTTTCCAGAGAGAATGCTGCAGGAAGATTTAAGAGTCTGGTATTTTGTGATTTTTTTACAGTTGTTACAAATGGGTTTTAAAAAATATTTTAAGTAATTCTAGGCCTCTTAAAAGTATCATTTCTTCTGCTCATATCATAAAGCATTATAACTTCATCCCTATCTGCTAAAGTGGGGCAGACAAGCGTGTTTTTCTACCCACCCATCATACAAATACAAACTATTATATTTAGATAAATCCTCAGTTCCCCTTTCTGAACAATTTGGAGAAAGGACTGAGATAAACATACTTGTTACTCTTGTTTCCATTTTCTACTATCCTGACTTAGCACTTTTACAAAGATCAAGATTAGATTTATCTGAAACATTATTACTATAGAAAAGTTCAGCGTCTTTTGAGGTATTTGCGGTTTTCTAGAATGAGAACAGTTATACTCTGCAAGTTTTAACTCAGAGAGTTGTGTTGATTCTGTGGGCTTTTGGCTATCTCAGGGATATGCTTAGTCTTCGCTGAAAACCACCGGTCTGGTAGTTGGATTCTCATCTGGAATGAAGAGAACCAGATTGAGGCTTCCATGCGCCTTTTCCTTTCCACCCGCAGAAACAACTCAGCCTTAGAAAACCATCTCAAGATCCTTATAGCCAGGGAGGGCAACATGAAGGGCATATGAATCCCTTCTCTGTGACTTTGGGGCTGCATCTGAGCATTTGAATCCCAGCTTCTGGAGGGTACTATGGAAAGCCCTGATTTCTTTTGTTTATGGCTAAGAATAAGATTTCACACTGATTGGAAAAACTGGCCAGCATCTGTGGGCTCAAGGTATGACATTGTCCACGTAGAGAAGACAGAGGGAATGGCATTTTGAAATGACAGCTATGCTCAAAGAGGAGTAGAAAGAGAACCAGAGGCAAACCAGTAGAATGTTCATAGAAGCTTTTATTTATAAGGGTCTTGTTAACAGTTTCAGTGACTAGTTCCTCATGAACTTACAAGAAAATTCTCAGAAATAGGAGTAAATAGGGACATAAATTAGGGTGCCTATACTTCCCAGCCCAGGTATAATTATTTGGGCAGTAAACACTGTGATCCCTGTACGTAACATGTAATTCCAAAAACCACTCGTCTGCTTGGAAAGCACTGGCTGGGTACTGGACCCAGTGCTAATGCTGGGGATGTGAAGACGCAGATGAGAGGGTCCTACTCTTAAGGGGCTCACATTTTTATGGAGAAGAGATACAGAAGAAAGAAATGAAAATACAGTATGGTATTTTTTGAAGTATTTTAAAAGAGTAGGGAATGGTGTGGTTATAAGAACTGAGCCATTGAGTCCCCCTTTAGGCGCCTGGAAAAGGTTGGAGGGGAGTTTGGGTTAAGTCGACACCGTAGTTTACAACCTTTTGCCCTGCTGATCATTAGGAGATAATTCCAGCCACAAAGGGGAAGTGCGCGAGTTCCCAAGGCATGTGATGGAAATGGGTACAGTTCAGAGCACCACCGAGAACAGCCTAGAAACAAGTAAACCTCCGGAGCAGCAAGGTACCAATCCCACATTGACCCTAGTAGAGTCAGGACAGCCCATGCTTTCTGTCTCTATGTGAAATTTCACTCAGGTGTTGATGTCACCAGAAAGACTAAACATTTTACTTGTTATTGGTTTTCTTTTGTCTGTTTTGTTTGCATTCTTTTAGCCAACGTAAAAATAACCCCGGACCCAATTTCTGTTTCTGAGGGACAAAGCTTTTCTATAAAGTGCATCAGTGATATGAGTAACTATGATGAGGTGTACTGGAACACTTCTGCTGGAATTAAAATATACAAAAGGTTTTATACCACGAGGCGGTATCCTAATGGAGCAGAGTCGGTGCTGACAGTCAAGACCTCGACCAGGGAGTGGAACGGTGAGTGAAAGCCCAGATACACTGGACCCTGATACCTGGACCCCTGGAAACATACTGTAATCATTACCATCCCTGGAGAGCCTGCCCTGGACCGTGCCTGTGCCAGCCACTCTATATGACATATGTGCTCACACTAAGTGCAACAGCCTTCTGGGGGAAGATGTCACTATTCCCATTTCACAGATGTGCAAAGTGAGCCTAGGTTTCCGCAATTTAAGCTGTAGAGCCAGGATTAGAACTAGTCTCTTTGATTCTAGAGTCTGTGCTTTGCCATTAAGTTAAGAGGATTTTTTTTTCATTGAAGCATGGTTAATTTACAATGTGTTAGTTTCAGGTGTACAGCAAAGTGATTCAGTTTTATACACACACACACACACACACACACATACACTTTTTTAGATTCTTTTCCATTATACGTTATTACAAGATATTGAGTATAGTACCCATGCTATACAGTAGGTCCTTGCTGTTCATCTATTTTATATACAATAAGTCCCCTACACATGACCGAGTTCCGTTCCGAGAGCGCGTTCGTAAGTCCAAGTTGTTCATAAGTCCAACAAAGTTAAGCGTAGGTACCCAACTAACACAATCAGTTATATAGTACGGTACTGTAATAGGTTTATAATACTTTTCATACATAAAAAACACAAAAATAAAGAAAACATTTTTAATCTTACAGTACAGTACCTTGAAAAGTACAGTAGTACAGTACAACAGCTGGCATACAGGGGCAAGTTCGCATCTTTGAAAGTTCACAGCTTAAATGTTCGTATGTAGGGGACTTACTGTATTAGTGATTTGTATATGTTAATTCCAAACTCTTAGGAGGATTGTTTTTTTAAAGTATTTTTACCAGACTCTTGTGTTTCACCCAACTGAGCTATAAAAATTCTGCCTAAAGATTTTATATGCCTAGTTCCAAAGAGGGAAAAAACACGTTTTTGTTTTCTACTTATCCCTAGACATTGTTTAGGTTGGGAGGAAATGCAAATTTTTGAAAGAAAAGGGCATTTGATAGAATTGCTTCAATAATAGCTGACATTTCTTGAGCTGTTGCTATGTGATAGGTATTGTTTTACGTATTTAAGTGTATGAATTAATTTCAAACAATAAACCTAGAGGAGAGTGCTATTATTTATTTATTTTTTTGTAAACAGTCATTTATTTGGATTCATAGTTTTACAAAGGGAATTCTTTCCCACCTTGTAGTAGCAGAATGATATAGTCCCATTTAGATTGTTATATAGGTCAGCCTTTTTTAGGGAGATGTTTAAACATATAGTATATAACTTTAAAATGCCGTAAAGTTACCACAAAAATAAAATAACAAAACTACCTAATCATTCTACCTCTCTCTCCATCCTCCCTGCCCCTGTACACCTGGGTCTGGGAGATTTGCCTTATCACTCAAAAAAGTGTCAAGAGTAATGGTCACAGCTTAGGTCGCATGGGTAAGATTACAGCCAGAGATGAAAAGACCACACATCCATAAGAAGCAGTATCCCCGTCAGGCATCTGAAAGGGCAGAGAGGTGGCTCTGTGCAGGCTGAGTAGCAGGCTCTTCAGTGGGGAGATGAGCACCTGCCCTGCCTCCTCCGTGTTCACCATAGACTCATGCAGGGAATATAGCAGCCACCTGCTCCTCAGGGAGGGGCACGATGCCAATCACACTGTCTCAACAAGCGGCACCACCTGCTTTATTTACACAGAGGAAATGCTCAATTGTAACAGCATCATCCCATGCCTCC
This sequence comes from Globicephala melas, assembly GCF_963455315.2. Lineage (NCBI taxonomy): Eukaryota > Metazoa > Chordata > Mammalia > Artiodactyla > Delphinidae > Globicephala > Globicephala melas. Next base: position 74,407,708 of record NC_083324.2, on the reverse strand, counting down.
CTCCCACCCAAGATCATTCCCTGAATGCCCTTCTAAAACAGAGGTCTTACATTCCCCCACTCCAATATACTCACCTCCTGAAGATACTTTGTTATGTGTCATTTCAAGATACTTCTAGAACCAAACCCTCACAAAGACATTCAGACTTGGTGCCTGATAACTTGATTACCTTCAGAGTCCTGGGTAAAGAGCAAATCAGGCTGCAGATTTAACTGAGTGGTCCTATCCTGGCTCTGAGCCCAAGGGCTGTTAAGAAGCTGTCCTAAGCCCTGATTCCGGGCATTGGTTACATCTCGGAAAGGAACTCTAGAGTTGTGGGCAGTGACCCACTGGCCCTGAGAATCCTCGGTGCAAAGCTGACTCCAGGAGTCCTTGTCATTCTTTTCGCTGTCCCAGGAAAACACAGGAATAGGACAAGGGCTTTGCTTCACTGCTTCTTTGTTTGCTGCACTCCAGGAATCGAGAGTGCTATCATTATCTCCATTTCACAGGTGAGGAAACTGAGGCCCAGTGAGGTTAAGGAAACTACTTGAGGTTATACATCTAGCAGACAGCAAAGTCAAAGGGAAACAGACTGTGTTGCTACAGAGGCCAACTCTTAACTCCTCTATTCTAAAGCTTTTCATTCATTATAAGCTTAATCAGTCCAGACCCTGTGAGTTCTTTACTTTTTCATATAAGGCCTAGGCAATATTGTAGAAATAACTACTTATTATCTGGCTGGACTTGGTAGATACAATCGGGAAATGGGAGTCTTTTTCTCCTGTGCTGAACTCACACAGGAGAGTTGCTCTGCCCAACTGCCCTTTCCTACTATCAGGCAATAACTTAGGAAGAGCTGTGGCTGTTCTGGTCACACTGAACTATTAAACAGTCCCAGACTGAGGTGCTAAAAATCATCTATTCTCATGTAAATCGACTACACGTTTATTTTATATTCAATGTAAATGTCCCCTCCCTCCCAATGGGAATCAAAAAGCATCTCCTCTCTGTTCTCGTTCTACGTGTTTTCCCTCTGGCTAGCAGCTACTCTGGCTCCTCCAGAGTCGGGGCAGAGAGAAGGAATGTCAGGAACATTGAAAGGTCCTGCTTAACTGTAGATGCTGTTATCATCTTCCACTGTCCCGACAACAGCTGATCCAATGGTGGTTCATCCTCTGATGGGCTCTGGTGTGAAGTCCCGTAGGAAAAGTTCCTTTCATGAAGCTCAACCCAAGCCCTGTCCACAGTCCTCTCTGCTTCACCGAGCACTGGGCGTGCAGGCAACTCCTGCTGCAGCCTTCTCTTTTCACTCCTGCAAAGTCGGCCCGCTCTCCTCTCTAGACTTTTCTAGATAAGAGTCAGACATCTAATCTCAGAGTCCACAGACCAAGCTCTCCCAAGAACTCACATTCAACCTCTCTCCCTCCCTCCCCACTCCCTCCCCACATTCCTTAGTGGTGCCCTGAGGTCCCAGACCAGAGGCACCTACTCCCTTAAAGATGGGGAAAGGGGGCCTCACAGGACCGCAGTGCTCTATTTCCCTCTCACTGGCAACTTTCTTCAAAGAACTCCCCAGCCCAGCACACCCCAAAATTCGCATTCCGCCCCCGCTGCAACCCTGACTAAAGAGCCTTGGAGTAGGTTTTGTGAACCAGATTTGAAACTCAGTTCCACCCCCAACAGGCTATATGACTCTGGATACGCCACTTGATTTTATTCGGAAGTAAGTGAATATTTAGGTGGCGATGAGCTAGTCCTTCAAATGCATAGCGAACCCAGGAGGGGAACCTGTGGAGCATTTTCTAGTCCAGGGCCCAGGAGCGGGTGCTGTGCCTGTGCCCCAGCTTGACAAGGAAAACCAAGCCTCTTCTCAACTTTCTCAGCAAATGTCTATTTGGAGCGATGACTTCGTTCCATCTCATCTTGGCTTCCTTCCACTCAGGAACCTATCACTGCATATTTCGATACAAGAATTCATACAGCGTCATGGCCAAAGATGTCACCGTCCACCCGCTGCCCCTACAGCCCAATATCATGGTTGATCCTTTGGAAGCTGCCATTCCATGCACAAGCTCCCGTCACATCAAGTGCTGCATTGAGGAGGACAGAGACTACAAGGTCATTTTCCAAGCTGGTTCCTCGTCCTTTCCGGCTGGTAAGATGCCCACTGTTGAATTGTAAGGACACATGATTCCATATATGTCGAGTCTAAAACTTTACTCTTAAAATAGGGGTAAAGAGACAGAGAGGGATTGCTTCAGGGACATAATGTAACAGAGGGAAGCCCATGAGGCTTTATTGCCTTCTATTTTGCTATGTGACCAGTGGCTCATTGGTTTGTGACAACATCTTGAGAGTCTGTGAGGGTGGAGCCCACTGTTTTTAGTGACAGCTGTTGAAGGTAGTGTTAAGTTACCGTCACAAGCCTTCTACGTGCTCAGTATAGTAGACTCGATATTCTGATCACCGCTCCCTCTATGCTATGAATCAGCACGCAATAAAAGTATGGCAGGGGCTTCCCTGGTGGTGCAGTGGTTGGGAGTCCGCCTGCCGATGCAGGGGACATGGGTTCGTGCCCCGGTCCAGGAAGATCCCACATGCCGCAGAGCGGCTGGGCCGGTGAGCCATGGCCGCTGAGCCTGTGCATCTGGAGCCTGTGCTCCGCAACGGGAGAGGCCACAACAGTGAGGCCCGCGTACAGCAAAAAAAAAAGTATGGCAAAAACCCTTTTAAATGCACAGTTGATCAGGCAAGAGAGTAAGAGAAATAACCAAGGGTCAAAAACATAGAAGAAAACAAAAATAGAGGTAATGCTTTAGCTAATGCTGGAGTTTCCCTGAGGGCATCTGCCAATATCAGAAACCTAAGAATCTTTTTTTTTTTTTAGTTTATTTATTTATTATTTTTGACTGTGTTGGGTCTTTGTTTCTGTGCGAGGGCTTTCTCTAGTTGCGGCGAGCGGGGGCCACTCTTCATCGCGTTGCGCGGGCCTCTCACTATCGCGGCCTCTCTTGTGGAGCACAGGCTCCAGACGCGCAGGCTCAGTAGTTGTGGCTCACGGGCCTAGCTGCTCTGCGGCATGTGGGATCTTCCCAGACCAGGGTTCGAACCCGTGTCCCCTGCATTGGCAGGCAGATTCTCAACCACTGTGCCACCAGGGAAGCCCAGAAACCCCAGAATCTTGAATTTGAATTTGAAGGCTCTGAAGTGTATGAAAGAAAAGGCCTTGCTCCCAATGCAGGAACTAAGGCAAACTACCCCATCAACAAAATGTCAGGACCCTCAGACAATGATATGCTCAGTAAAAGAAGAAGCTAGAAAAACAAACTTCATCTTCCAGAGGTAAGAGCCTCAGCGCTGGGTGGGCAACAATTTCCCCTGAGAAGTATAACTGTCCTGCCTTCATTCAGATTTGGGGCTTGAATTTGTACAACCTATGTGGTCCAATAACTCCAAGCTGAGGAGTAATTAACTTAAAGTAGTCCGTTGGTAGCACTCAGTGGTACCTGGCCAAAAAAGTTTAAATCCTCTCTGGTAGAATGTACCCTCCATCCAGATCCCTCAGGATTCCTGTAGATTAAGGTCAACCAAATATGAACTCACAACCACAAATGGTAATGCATGGACACCTTCACGAGGGATTTATAAGCTCATTCATACTTTCAAGAGCTGTTCTTTGGGACCTATGCTTAATACAAAACATAACAGTAGGCAATGAAAAGGAGACAAAAGAAGTGGGGCATATATGTCGATATCTAGAAGGGCATATGTCGTAAAAGAAAATACGTAGAGCATTAACTATACAAAATGAGCACTACAGATAGAAAGAACAATGGAAGTTCAGAAAAATGGGGATCCCATAAAGACCGGACAATTTAGAGAAGGCTTCATGGTAGAGGGGATATGAAATCAATCTGGGTACCGACCTATTTAAGCGTTTTCACATTCTGTGTTCAACACACGTGCATTCACTGCTACTTCTAGGCTAGAGGCATTTTGAAAACCACATTAAAGTGAATGTGGCACATTCTTGGGAAAAGTTTGGACAAGTTTATCCACATTGGATGATTTTAACAAAATTTGTGCTTTGAATACTAATGCTGTGACTTCATTCTTTCATTGTACCTTAGCAAAAGAAGTTAACGGAAAGCAAGTGTGCTACAAACACCATTTCGTGGCAAACTCAATTTCCTGTCCAGAAAATATGGATGTGTTTTGTCACATTACCAATACCGCTAATAATTCAGTGCGGAGCCCATCTATGAAGCTTAATCTGGTTCCTGGTGAGAACACCTTAAATTATTTTAAAATGTTATAGTCATGAGCAGGGATTCATGTATTCATTCACTCCCTCATTCATCCATCAATAAATACATGTTAATCACGTTCATGGAGCAAGCCTTGAGCTAAGCATGGGGCTTTGAAAAGAAATAAGCTGTGTTTCTTGGCCTCAAGCCTAGGGGAGAGATAAATGCGATTTAAAAATGTTATCACATATAATGTGGTAGATTCTAAACTAGAGGCAGTTGTGGGAGGTTAGAAGGGGCTGCCTGGTTTAACTCTGCTAGTGATTAGGTGGGGAGAAATTGATCAAGAAAGCCTTGCAGATGAAGCCATATTTCCGTACGTAAAAAGAATCAGAGACTGTGTAAAAAGGGCTACGTAAAAAGAATCAGAAACTGTCTTTCCCATGCTTTGTCATCACTGAGCCAATATCCCCCTAAATACTATTGTCAAGGTAAAAGGTCGTGATTTGTGGAGCCATCTCTGTAATAACCAATACCGAAGAGCTCTCCTCAGTAGCAACTGAGGGGCAAGTGGATAAAGGATACTCCTGGCCTTGCATCATCAGCAATCCCCTCCCCGCAGAAATCTTCTCTCTAATAGAACCCGTGATGTCTGTAGGATCCATGGCTCCATTACCAAGCTTGTTTGAGTTTACTGAGGGATTTGAGGTCCTTCTCAACATCTGTTGGTATCTGAGCCCTAGACAACAAAGTAGGAAGCCACTTAGAGCTCCCTGTCTCTCTGAGCCACCGTCCTCTGGACCCCACCAAGCACACCTCTTCCAGGGGGCAGCCAAGGTCATTTCTCCACTGTCCCTCCATCTTAGCCTAGACATCATCATGTTTTATTCACTTACCTTTGTTCTGCTCTTCTTTCTTCATACCAAGTCTGATTCCTCTTCTTTTTCCTAATAGACATTACTTAGGTATTCTAAGATTTTACACAATGGCTAAGAACTCAATTCATGCTAAGTTTAAAAGATGATGAGAGCGGGGGTCTGCTCATCAGAGAGTCAGGGTCCCTTGGAGACTAGAGATTCTGCAATAAATGACATTTTCCCATTCAAGTCTGTCTTGAGTCGAGGTAAAGAAAAGTCATCCTTACGGGAAACCAGAAGGAATAAATGCTTAGGAATGTTGCCCAGAATATTCAGGTCATGGGTGCCTGGGATTTCTGCTACTAATTATATCCTTGGATTAAGGTGGTGCTTCTCAAACTTGCCTGCACCCTAGAATCACCGGGGAAGCTTAAAAAACTGCTGATGCCTGAATTCCAGCCCAAGGGGTTTTGATCTTCTTGGGCTGGAGTGAGCCTGGACATTGGTATTTTCCAAGCTCCTCTGAAGATTCTAATACACCAGAGCTGAGAACCCCTTGGATTAAGTCATTATGTCCCTAAGACCCTTGTTAACCTGCCTGTCTTTCATCTGGATGAGTACACGTCAAGCTCTCATTATTTTCCATGGCTTAGGTTTTACAGGCATCAGAGGGAAGATTCCTGGAGGTCAGAGGTGGGAATGAGGCACTGAGGAAATAAATTCTGTTAGAAAAAGCCAGTGCAGATTAGAATCGGATTTGCATGGAAAGCCCTAAGGGGCTTTAGAAAATCAGGGGCAAAATAAAGAAAGTGGGCAACTCCGAAAAGGTCACTGAAAGGAAAAAAGAAGATGAGTTCAAAGATCAAAGCTCTACCTAAGCCTGACCCTATTTCCACTATCTTTTCTCCTCTCTTCAATTGTCCTTTTTATGTCCATTTTTCCAATGCAGGGGAGAACGTCACATGCCAAGATCCTATCATAGGTGTTGGGGAACCCGGAAAAGTCATCCAGAAGCTTTGCCAGTTCTCTAATGTTCCCAGAATCCCTGGGAGTCCCATTGGCGGGATCATAACTTACAGATGTGTGGGCTCCCAGTGGAAGGTTAAGAAAAACAACTGCATCTCTGCCCCCATAAATACTCTGCTCCAGCTGGCTGAGGTGATTCTTTTTTTTTTTTTTTTAGAAGATGTTGGGGTAGGAGTCTATTAATTTATTTTATTTATTTTTGCTGTGTTGGGTCTTCGTTTCTGTGCGAGGGCTTTCTCTAGTTGCGGCAAGCGGGGGCCACTCTTCATCGCAGTGCGCGGGCCTCTCACTGTTACGGCCTCTCTCGTTGCGGAGCACAGGCTCCAGATGCGCAGGCTCAGCAGCCGTGGCTCACGGGCCCAGCCGCTTCGCGGCATGTGGGATCCTCCCAGACCAGGGCTCGAACCCGTGTCCCCTGCATTAGCAGGCAGACTCTCAACCACTGCGCCACCAGGGAAGCCCCCTGAGGTGATTCTTAAACACTTGACTCTGAACTCTTGGTGGGGAGGTGTGTCTAGCTGATCCAATTTCTCAGCACTTAGGAAAACGGGCTTTGAGCTGCTTGGTATTGCTCTCAAAGCTATACCTATTTAATTCCAAAGAAGATGCAACCCTAGAAATGCTGAATATTTTGCTTGAATCCAAATATGGAGGCAGCGAAATACGTGTTCTGCCCTAGGACCAGCTGTACAGCGTCACCTTGACTTCTTAATACCTTGTTTCCATTACCTCCGAGATGGAAGTCGTGTTATCCCCTCTAACTGCTCTCCTTTGAAGAATTTTTATATCAAGCTAATAGCGCTAATCTTTTCAGAAAGGGGAGCAACACAAAAAGTAAGGTTCATCAGTCAAAAAAATAGTTGGGCTTTACGCTTTTACAAGTCTGAGATTTCCTTAATCCTTAGAGGTAGCCTATAGTTATAGAAGGGCCTAGCTGACCTCTCTTACCTAGAATAGAGGTTACTGCCATGTGGTAGGAAAAACATGTTTCACTTCATCAAAATAAATATAAATTACCTCTCATACTTAGGTTGCTGAAAGTTCGAGACGCCTAAAATTCCATGAGTTACAATAAATGAGGCAATTAGTGGGGTTATAGCTCATGGTAACATCTTCAGACCGTGAGCTATATTTGGAGCTAATATCTGGTTAGCTCCAAATCCTTGCATCCCGGGAAGAAGGACTGAGAAAAAAGGGTGATATTGGTTTGCATTTTATCTAATTATCTCTTGTCTCACATCAAATTCCTTAAAATACCGACTATGTATAAAGCGTTATTATAGGTGCTATCAGGGTAAAGAGGCCAAATTAAAACTTGACCTCTGATTGGATATGGAATATAGATGTTATATATGTATTAATTGGGGCTAGGATAATCAGGAAGTTCTGCTTGAAAAACGTGGCATCTGAGTTAGACCTTGATGGGTAAAGCATCGGGAATATAAACTATCCCAATTGAGGAAGATAGAAATTATAATTTGAACTCAACATTGGGCCCTGGTCCCAATTCTAGATACTACATACCCCTTCAATGGAAAGGGGGCATGCTGACCTATCATGCTCCGTCTGATTTATCCATTCAACATATGGTATTGAATACCTACTACATACGAAGTTAAGTGACTATGTTAGGGATTATGGGATATGAGAAGATACAAAGAAATGCAGCACATGGTTCCCATTGTTAAGGAGCTTATCATTTAATGGGAGAGAGATTGAAATTAAAACACAGGATGACATTGGTAGAGATGTCACAAATGTAAATTCCGTTAAGTAAAACAAATACTTCTGCATTCAGAGGAAGAAACTCCCCTGGGTTAGAACACTCATCCAAGTTCTTTATGGAGAAGACCAACTTTTAATTCATTCTTTAATTATAGTGAGGAGTCAGATAGTTAGAAAACACAAATGTGATCATTACAGATAAGGGGACCATATAATTTATCATCCAAACCAGGATACTTTTTACTTTTTGGTTTTTTTGTTTGTGTGTGTGTGTGTTTTATTGAAGTAGAGTTAATTTACGATGTTGCGTTAGGGAAAAGAATCTAAAAAAGAATATTTCAGATTCTTTTCCCTTACAGGTTATTACAAAATATTGAGTATAGTTCCCTGTGCTATACAGTAGGTCCTTGTTGGTCCTAATTTTCCCTCCCCGCCTTTCCCCTTTGGTAACCTTAAGTTTGATTTCTATGTATATGGGTCTATTTCTGTTTTGTATATACGTTCATTTGTATCATTTTTGAAAATAAAAGAGGACACTATTTATAATTACACTGGGACATCAGATGTAAACCAGAACTGTCCCAGGAAATTTGGGATAGAAACCTCAGAGTGGCAAATGTGCTTTCATACAGACAGTCAAGTGACAATTTCATGCAACTTTAATCTAGTTCTCTAGCAGTCATATCTACTTCCCTTCCTTTTTCTTTTCAACTAGTCATCAGGTTGACATATGCTCTACTGTTCCCCTTCTATGTGTGAGGTCTCGTGTAATATTCTATTCTGAAGAGCAAGCACAGTTTAAGAGATAAGTACATTACCTTATGGGATATACTTATGAGAATGGAGGAATCAAAAAGGAAACTCAGATGTGAGAGATTTTTGTCATGGATGTATCAGCAGTATTTGATGACTGATGGGCAAGTTTTTTGTTTTTTTTCTGTGTCGGCTTTTGTTTTACTAGGCTTTGATGAAGAGCCCCTCTCAGGATGAGAAGCTCCCTTCATACCTAAAGAATCTTTCCATTAGCACAAACCAGGTGAAACTTGAAGTCAAGTCATTTCCTGGGAGCCTGGGAGCCATTATTAACATCCTTGATTTGCTCTCAACAGTTCCAACCCAAGTGAATTCAGAAATGATGATGGTGAGTTTGCTTAAGCCTTGCAGGAGTTTGGGGTCTTGTCTTTTCATCCCTCAGGACTTGGGGTCAAGAAACATAACTTCTCTCCATTGCAACTTCGTCTCTGTCTTTTTCTGAAAATCGCTTTGCCAGCTCTGGCTTTTGGCATATCAGTGAATATTTTCAGTGTACATTTTGGGATCTTAAGATTTCTCTAGAGAAGGTCTGTTTTAGTTTCTTCATTAAAAGAGAATGAATTCTTACCTGCTTTCTAAGAAAGCTAGGAGTGAAAGGTTTTCAGAATATGTACAAGGTGGGATTCTCAATGGTCTCTCACAAAACATGATCTTTGAAGCAATCCGCATTCTGAGAGGCAAGAGAATTCACCCACCAGAATTCACATGAAGAGACTTTAATGAAGGGATACTTACAGAGGTAAAACCAGGAATTTAAAAAAAAAAAAAAAAGGTGTAAGGCACCCAGAGACCAGCGACATTTAGAAGCCCTTACTACCCTGAGGATTAAGGTGGGAAGGAGAGGAAATAGTGCACCCATAGCGTTGGAGGAGGGATCACTGAGCAGGAACTACAGTATTGGAAGTATGTAACTATCACCAAAGGTGTGCTGAGAGTGAAATGAAGGTGCAGCGGGTAGCAGGAAAAATATATCTCAGCTTCTTTCTTCTCTCACCCTCTCATCTCCCGCCGCTGCTTCTCATTGGCCAAACCCAACCGGAGGTAACTGGCAAGCCGCTTGGGTACCAGGAGTCTAAGGAGCTTATACAGATTTCCTAGGGCTGCTGTAACAAATTGCTTCATTCCAACCTCTGGCTTTGTCTTCACATGACCTTCTCTTCTTCTCCATGTACCTTCTCCTCTTCTGTCTCTTATAAGGATACTTGGATTTAGGGCCCTTTTAGGTAATCCAGGTTGATTTTTCTCTCAAGATCCTTAATTACATCTACAAAGATGCTTTCTCCAAATGAGGTTTTCTCCAAATAAGGGCCACCATTCAACTAACTGCAGGGCTCATCATTTCAGAGAACAGAGCAAGGCAAAGAAGGGCAGAGAGAAAAAGCCACTTCGCTCCATGGAGAGAAGCCACAAATGACAATTCCAAGTTTATGGGCGAGAGAATCAAAATGTTGAGCTAAAAAGAAAGATGCCTTTAACAACACTCCCATGGCGTGTTTGATGCTTAGCATTTGAGAGGGGCTTCTGAGACTACCTCACCCTTGCTGGTGAGATACCACCCACCCAAAAGCCTTTACAGGCTTGAGATTTAAAATAAAATAAAACAATTAATAAATATCTCTGTCAGCCCGCTGAGTCGACCTTAGTGAGAGGTGGGGGCAGTTCTCACCGTCACGACTGCTAAATGTTTAGTAAGTCTCGCAGTTGTGAGGACCCATCCCCTGCTAATTCCCTCCATAAGAAGGTGGATCAGAGTCCTCCACAGCCTGGGATGCTGCATTTTTCTCTTCTATTTTCTTCTTCCCTGTACCCACTTAATGAGTTTCCAGGGAGATGTTCTCTTCTTCTCTCTTACGATTGAAAACATTCGGTTGGTTTGATCCCATGCCTTGTCAATTACAGCACGTCCTCTCCACGGTCAACGTCATCCTCGGCAAACCCATTTTGAATACCTGGATGATGTCACAACAGCAAAAGACCAATCAGAGCTCACAGTTACTGGATTCATTGGAAAGATTTTCCCGAGCCTTGCGGTCAGAAGATAGCACCATCTCCCAACCTAATGTTCAGATGAAGAGCATGGTCATAAAATCTGGCCACCCCAAATCCTACACACAGAACTTTGTTTTCTTAGACTCTGAGCTCTGGGGCAATGTGACCATTAATGAATGCCAGCTGGAACACCTGCAACCAGATTCATTTATCGTCACCGTGGCTTTCCCAACTCTCAAGACCATCCTCGCCCAGGATGTCCCAGGAAAGACTTTTGCAAACAGCCTAGTGATGACAACCACTGTCAGCCACAATCTAACCGCGCCATCGCCATTCAGGATTTTGATGACTTTCAAAAACAACAACCCTTCGGGCGGGGTACCAAGGTGTGTCTTCTGGAACTTCAACCTCGCCAACCACACGGGGGGGTGGGACAGCAGTGGGTGTTATGTTAAAGAAGTCACCGAGGACAGTGTGTCCTGCAGCTGTGACCACCTCACATCCTTCTCCATCCTCATGTCCCCTGATTCCCCGGACCCTGATTCTCTCCTGAAAATCCTGCTGGATATCATTTCCTACATCGGGCTGTGCTTTTCCATCTTGAGCTTGGCGGCCTGCCTCGCTGTGGAAGCCGTGGTGTGGAAATCGGTCACCAAGAACCGGACTTCCTCCATGCGCCACATCTGCATCGTGAACATCGCGGCCTCCCTTCTGGTCGCCGACGTCTGGTTCATCGTGGCCGCCGCCGTCCACAACTACCGCTACCCGCTCAACCAGACGGCCTGTGTGGCTGCCACCTTCTTCGTCCACTTCTCCTACCTCAGCGTCTTCTTCTGGATGCTGACTCTGGGCCTCATGCTCTTCTACCGGTTGGTTTTCATCCTGCATGACACGAGCAAGTCCATTCAGAAGGCCATTGCGTTTTCTCTCGGCTACGGTTGCCCTCTGGTCATCTCCGTCATCACGGTGGGGGCCACCCAGCCCCGGGAGGTCTACACGAGGAAAAATGCCTGTTGGCTCAACTGGGAGGACACCAAGGCCCTGCTGGCCTTCGTTATCCCAGCACTGATCATTGTGGTGGTCAACGTGACCATCACGGTCGTGGTCATCACCAAGATCCTGAGACCTTCCATCGGGGACAAGCCGAGCAGGCAGGAGAAAAGCAGCCTGTTCCAGATCACCAAGAGCCTTGGGGTCCTCACACCGCTCTTGGGGCTCACCTGGGGTTTCGGTCTCGCCACCGTGTTCCAGGGGAGCAATGCTGTCTTCCATATTGTATTTACCCTCCTCAATGCCTTCCAGGTACGTTCTGCAGGGCAGCGCTCTCGGGAAGGATCTATAATGATAGAAACACAAACAGGGGTAGGAACGGGGAAGGACTTTTGTTCATAGGAGGCCCTAGCCCTAAAGAACGGTAATGACAAGAAGTCAGTGAGATAGAAAGGGCGCATTCCTCTGCTCCCATGGAACCGCATGCCTCTTATCACCTGCATTATAATTTAGTTGCCTACGCACCTCTCTTCTAAGTGCCCTGATAATACAAATAGGAGGAAAGTCCCTTCCCTACACTGGATTTTGCTATTTATCTAACATTATCTTGATGCCGTTTATTATCTCCTAAATGAAAATACCACCGTTAAACCAAACAATCTCTCCAGTTAATTTCCACTAGCATTAAACGAGCCGTGCCTTGGTGAGGTCAGGGGCAACATCTGTCTTATTTATCAGTACATTCCTAGTGCCTGCAAAGACCTTGGCACAGACTAGATGCTCAGTCATGAGCACCTTGGCAAGTGCAATGAAGGCTCTGTACCACGTAGTGGGTTCTCAGGCAACATTTTTCTGAAGGATGAAAGAATGAATGCTCTATGTAAGGTAGACATTTTGCTCCATTATGTGAAAATGAAAAAGACATTCTCTTTGCTCTCCAGCAGCACGTAACTATAATACAAGCCACATTGTTAGGTGGGCTTTAGCAGAGGTACAGACGACAAGCCTTTGGAGCACAAGGAAGGGGATGCTTAATTCTGATTCAACCAGTGGTAGGCCTAAGTCCCCATGAGCTGGTGAGGATCCAGGGCATCTGGAGGTGATGCCGAGACGTTGCCCTAGATGCTAATGCCAAGACCATGCAAATTCTAACTTCTGCTACTGGGCCCATGGCTCCAAACTCTAAGGCTCATGTCTAATGATGTTTATAATATGCCTTGACTAGAAGGGACTGATTATTCCACCTCATGCCCTGTGTTCTCATCACAACTACATGAGGGCTACTGTAGACATAAGAGGTATGTTTAATAACATAACCAGCAGGATCTCCAGCGCACAATTGGGTGGAAATAGGGAAATTGAAAATATCCTTATGACATTATAACATCAGAGGCCCTTGGTGTGGACCTACTACATCACTGTCATCTACTGGACCATAAATGCAGATGTGGAAAGAGGTAGTACAAATTCTATGGCAGGTGAACAATACTTCCTAGTTTGCTAGACTAGACTATGATTAATATAATTAATATGATTAAAATGCACTTCTTCCCAATTCTTTTTTCAGGGATTATTCATTTTACTCTTTGGATGCCTTTGGGATCAGAAGGTAAGAACAGTGACAGTCATGATTCTAGAAAAGTCTAAATTGCAGTGACATGTTGAGTTGACAATGGCTTCTTTTAAATGATGCAGGTACAGGAAGCCTTGCTGAATAAGTTTTCACTGTCGAGATGGTCTTCACAGCACTCAAAGGTAAATACTTCCTTTGTAGAAATTTACACAAACCCCTCTCTCTCCACTACCAATTATAACATAGATTATTCCACTGTGTTTTCTTCTTACCTGATTCTGCCTATTAAACATAGTAATGGAACAGAACTAGCATTAAGATGCTGTCCCCACATCTTTAAATAGAGGTTACAAATAGCACAGATAATATCAACTGGAGGTTAAAACCAAATTTCAATGAGAAGTACTCTTCTGGGGAAACTCAAGGCCATAAAGAACAAAATTTGAAGAATAATGATGAATAGAATTTTCTGTAGTTCATCTTGGAAGATAACTATTGCACTTAAATATATTTGTTTTCCTATGTCAGAAGCTAGTAAACCCTATCGAACAGTAAAAAATGTATTTGGAAGCTATTTCCCTCCTACCGGTGGTGATGTTACAGTGTTTCAAAAGGTGGCTCCCCTGCTTAGTTTGTCTGAAATAGAAATTCATGCTCATCCAGGCTCTCTCCTTAAAGTGAAATGAAAGACGCAGTCAGTGACCACCGGCAGGCAGCAAACGAATCATCCTACAGATCAAAACTGGGCCTTGGTCTAACACGTTTGCTGTGTAATTCTTCTTTTCTTTTCTAGTCAACATCCCTAGGTTCATCCACTCCAGTATTTTCTATGAGTTCTCCAATATCAAGAAGATTTAACAATTTGTTTGGTAAGACAGGTACGTGCTGACCTCTAGATGTTTCCTGGCTTGACCTAAACATATTTGCCCTGGGGGGAATCTCACGCCCCTACTGTCCCACTGCCCACTTCATGGCATTGACCCATAATGGCCTTATTTGGGGCAGAGATTAAGTACTTGCTTATATTTTCCCAAACACCCAAGGGGTTGGTACAGAGGGCAGTTGCCTTCAACCTGTGGAGAGCTCTCCATAAAAACTGTAAACACCGTAAAACTGGGAACTGTAAATTGCTGGCCTGGTCAAACACGGAGTTCTCTTCTATTCCTGTTATATAAGAATAGGTGGGTCATGTTTACGGGTTACAGGGCAGCGAAGAATATATTTAGAGAATCCTCCCATAGGATCCCATGCTGTGAGTTTCATTTCCCTTTTTTTTTCCCTTTTCTTTTTTTGGAGTGTCCTTCTTTTACACATCGACATTTATAAAATTGCATACATATGAGGGATCACCCTCATATGTTCTGTTAGGGGCGTGGCGCAGTGAACGTTTCCTCCTTGTAGACATAGGATAAAGAATGTTAATGACTTTGGGGAGTGGGTTTCAGCTATTCTGGCAAGCTGAAACTCCTGTCCCATGTCACCGCCACCTCCTCCCCTTAGGAAAATAGGCACCAGACTTCCTTTCAGCTCCTCAAAACTGAACAAATCTCACAAATGAAGACATGTATCAAATGTATCAAAAGCCTTCCTGACTAAAGCTTTTCATATAAAGCAACTTTTGAGAATGCCTATTAATTATTGAAACTCCAGAGAACCTGGTGTTTTGAGCTTCATTTTGATGCATGGCTCGTGAAACTGGAGGACCTTCACTTTTGATTGGACCTGTTGTGAAATGATCAAATCTCCAGGGTATGTTAGAACTATTCCCTTTGGCCAGCACTGTCCCCGGATCATGTTTATCGTTTGCATTAAAGCAAGACAGTGAAAACTCTGTGAAACGATTCCACAGAATCAGAATTATGCAATATGTGAGGTCAGTAAAACGTGTTCATTGTTTCTGAGCCAGTCAGGTCAAGAGTTGGGGTCCTGTTCCCGAGGTCTCGGGGCCTGAGGGCCCCGGCCATTGCCACTTAGCCTTTCAGGGTCATTAATGCAGATCCAGGTTGGCCTATCTGAGGGGTCCATAATCACTGTAACTTTGGTTTGTGTTGTCAGCAGCGACAAAGGGCCCCCCAGGCAATGATGGAAACCTTGTTAGCCGTGGCAGTCCGCCCATCTGATGGTAGGGTGGGGCACTGTGTCGCTTCCCCTGCCCAACACACAGCCCGTACCGTCCCCGTGTTCAGTTCCCACCCCCCTGCTGACACGAGCCTGTGCAGTAGCTCGCGGGCCACCCGCCCTGCTACACTCATCCTCAGCGCTCTTGTTGGCATTCTCTGACTCCTGCTGCTTTTTCGGTCCTGCCTTTTCTTCTCCTGTAATTTTCTCTTTTCTTTCCTTTTCTCCCTTTGCCCAGCTCAGTCCCCAGGCCCCTCCCAAGAGCTTCCCAAAGTCACACCAACCCAAAGGGACCAGGGATATTCCCTCCCACGGATGCCCCCAAGCCAGTGCATGTGGTGGCATGCAGAGGGCTGCCCCTGTCGCGATCTCCCTGTCTTTTGTAGAAATCTGGCTGCTGGTATGATGTGAAATAGTCAGTGCTTGTCTTGTCGGCCACCACGCATGCTTGAGAACAGCTTTGTTTGTTCTCCAGGACTTCTGGGTCTGGGGAGGAGGGCAGGCATGTGTTCCTATCCAGGCATGGCCTGAGCTTACCTGGCTCCTGGAGTAGAGCGCCCCCTGGTCTATGAGCAGAGGTTCACACCCTGGTAATCATGAAGACTTGGCCTTCAGCTGAGCTGCTGTTCTGTTTTTCAGGAACATACAATGTTTCCACCCCGGAAATAACCAGCTCATCCCTGGAAAACACATCCAGTGCTTATTCATTGCTCAACTAAGAACAGGAGAATCCAGCCCATGGAACCTCTTGGGGAACAGTGGACGTTCTCTGAAAAAGAGATCTTTTCCAAGCCATGGATAAAATGTTTTCTCCGCAGGCTTCAGGGAACAGATGCCGAAGAGACTTTTTCATTAGGGAAGGGGCTTTCTTTTGTAAATACAGACTAAAAGGAATTGTTACATTTATGTTGCAGCCCTACCCCCACCCCTTGTGTGATACCGAATGTGTATAGTATTTAAGTGAAACTCAAGCCAACTTCTCTGTCTATATTGTAAAATAGAATTTCAGAGACATTTTTACTTTTCACACCCTGGGCCCAAAGATAAGCTTTGATTAAAATAATAAGTGAAAGGCTAGGACCTAGGAAATACTTCAGTGAATTCTAGGAAGGAAGGAAGGAAGGAAGGCAAGAAGAAAGGAAGAAAGAAGGGAGCGATGGAGGAAACTAGAAGGAAAAGAAAAAAATAGAGAATAACATAAGGACCATATTTTAAGATTTCCATGTTAATGACCTAATACAATTGCTTCTCAGGTGCTGCAACACTGAAAATTCAAAAATGACTCCAAATGGAAATGGAAAATTAGCTGTGGAGAAACTTCAATATCTTCCTGGTATTTCCTTAGTTAAGAGGGACCAAAAAAAAAACAAAAGCAATGAAAAAATTAGGGAGGAAATTATATCAAAGATGCTTTCAAGTGGATGATAATATTTACAAGAAATTCATGGAAGAAGACATGATTCTCCTGATGCTAAACATATACACATATGCTACTGTATGTTAAGGTTGGAGCTAAGTGGAATGAATAGACAGAGAAAGTGTGATGGCCATGCCTTATTAGATCACAGCAGACCAACTGCTGATTACACTTTTATAGTTTAGCAGAAAAGGCTTATGTTTTGCTTCCACTTTTTGAAAGCAAAAAAAATATATTTTTATATCCATTCATTTCCAAATATGATATATTGCACTGAAATACAGAACCCCCCTCTACGGTCATATATTAACAGCTTTAACCAGGTACTTTTCTGTGCATGATAGAATAGATTTTCATGACCTTACAGCATTGTATATTATTATTGTTGTAGTTACTGTGGATTTAGGGTCCCTGGGTGTGTTGTATAGCTCTCTATGTATTAATTCTTTCAGTTCCTAAGTTCCTAGACCAATATACATTAAGAGTTTTCTACTGTCTAATTCGTGTTTATTTCAACCACGTGGAAATCTTCTAGAAAGAAATTTTACAACCAGCTAGTCTGTGCTTCTGATGACACTTTACCTTGATGAACAGATGGTGAAGATTGTTTGTGAATTATGTGCATGTGTGTATTTTGCTTGTGTGTGTGCAGTTCATAAAAATACAAAGATTAAAATAGCATCCTTATCAAAGTTAACCACGTAATGCCGTGGAGCAACTAAGCCCGCACGTCACAACTACTGAAGCCCGTGTGCCTACAGCCCGTGCTCCGCAACAAGAGAAGCCACGACAATGAGAAGCCCACGCACCGCAATGAAGAGTAGCCCCCGCTCGCCACAACTAGAGAAAGCCCGTACACAGCAACAAAGACCCAACGCAGCCAAAATAAATAAATTAATCTTAAAAAAAATGTTAACCATGTACCGTAGCCACAGCAACCGTACATTCCAAATCAAAGTCGGATCCCAGGGAGACAGTGAAACAGAATAAAAATGTGGGGCTTCTCTGAAAATGTGGGTTGTGTGGTCTTCATAAGGACAAATTTAAACGGGTCCAACCACCAGGAAGAAAGGCCAAAAGAGTCCGAGATTCAGCAACCATTTATTTATTGAGGTTGGAAAGAGTATTCTGTAAATGTTTTAACTCTTTAAAATCTCTTCCGTTTATTTTAAATTTTAAATTCCATTTTCATCTCTCTTTTCTTTATGGAGAGGGGGAGGTGAGACAGAAGTCCTAATGTTTCAAGGAAATGAACTCTTTTTTCATACCTATTCACAAACGACGCAGACATCTACGCCCACATTTGCCTGCAAATTGTCACATCATTATCCCAGCTGAATAGTTCATTATTTAAAGTCCCTAAAGGAAATGATTGTCAGGCTTAACATTTTTCAGGGAATGATCAACTTTGGGCAGAGTTTGGTACTTAGAAGACAGACCCAGAGGTTAGGAGGATGAACTGAATTAGATTTAGCTATTAGGGAAAGCACGGCGTTGCTGCTGTGGCCTCTGGGGTTCTATCAGTGCGGACTGAGGCAGGGTTAGACAGTATGTTAGCACGGCCACCTTGATGTGATCGGCCAGGGAAAGCACAGCACCCTGGAGGCTGTGGGTCTCGTGTTCAAAACCACAAAGTGACAAGAAACACTGACCTTCCACCCGCTTCTGTAGGGATCCTTTGGGAATCATTGTGTTTGACTTTGTGAAGGGGACCTCTAATGACAGGAGCCTTCAGCAGGGCTCCCCAGGACGTGGATCTGGCTCTCTCTCCACGTTGATTACCATGGGGGGGGGGCACGTTCACTACCCCCAGCACACACACACACACACACACAGAGGTGTGCACGTACCTCCCACCTTTCAAGTCACAGCGCCGGATCCAAGTCCCAGGAAAGCTATACAAACAAAAGATTGGAGAAATACAATAACTGCTGGTTTTCTGCTCAACTGCAAGACACATAGTTCAGCCACTGCTCTTTGCCAAGATCCTAAAATAAGCAACAGAATTCAAAATTGTAAAAAACAGTGGTCCGTGAATCTGTAAATTACATGAAAGCCGGAGCTGTGCTTGGCCCCAAGGTCACCAGTTCTCAATCCGCAAGGATTCCGAGGCTTTTCACAGCAGATTTCCGAGGGAAGGGAGAACATGGGCTCTGGTTTTGATACAAAGTGAGATATGGCGTCAACTTCACTTGGAAAGTGGGCAATACTTTCCCCACGTCCCTGAAATCTCTCAGTGTATAAAGTCCGTTCCATGGGCCAAAACCTTCTTGCATTAAGGGATGTTCTACGAAGTCAGTTTCTTGCAAAGGGATCTGTGCTAATGCTTCAGAGGTTGTGAGGTTGGAGCATTCACCAATGAGCAATGAATATAAACTACAGAAATATTCTAAGCCCAGTATAATATTCTAAGGCCAGTGCAACACATCATCTCTTGAATGAGTCATGTATCTGCCATCCTCCTTCCCATGCCTTACTGTTTACTTGGAGAAAGAGGTAAATACAGGTCCATGGGGATTTCAGGATGTAGGTTGCTAAGGCCAGAAATTAAGAAGCACTGTGGGAAGTCATAGCCCTTTGTGGTTTATCTAGGGACCTTCAGAGAGGTTGGAAGACTGAAAAAAAAAAGGTTCATGGAGACGAGAAAGATTATAGTAACCAGCAAGAACAGGTGGGGGAAGGAGTTATTCTGAGGCAAGTGGAACAGAAAGTCACGACCATTTGAGAAGACAAAAGGAAACAAGTGTGGTCATAGAAATGCCATGTAGGTGGAATGCATTTTATTTGTGGCAGGTGAAGGTGATGTTAAATGGGGCTCTGCACCCCTAAGAGAAAGTCAATAACTCAGGCCAACAGAACTCTGATTCCCTGAGTGTCCAAAATAAAGGAGGGGCTTTCAGTGGGTCTGTCTCTCTCACGTATTTTCTGAAAGCCAGTGAAAATAGTGTCTCATCATTTCAAAGATGTTAGCTTTGGGATGAGATGCTACAGGTTTCTAATTTATGACTTGGGATTTTCAGCCGTGTCTTAATAGCATGCCAGCATACAGCTCTGTGTCTTTTCTGTGCTTATAACAAAAATCTAACAAGATCGAGTGAAGTTTTCTTTATATAAATTGTCTGTGCTCTTGGAATAGGCTACTGCTGTTGTTTCAGGCTTCCCCTCGTCCACCAGAATTTAATTCCGTCTTCTTCAGTGAATGGTCACATCTATTCTCCAGGTATGGGGGCAAGGGTGAGGGGTGTCAGAAATTCACAGCTGAGCTCAGCTGGCTGACAGAGCTGATGTCTTTCCTCACACCATCCACACTCCCACTCAGCATGTGGAGTCCAGAAGCTTAAGAGGCTTTAAACAGGGGACCTGGAAGTAATGCTTTCAGGACCTGACTGTCTGGGAAACAAATAAACAAATGCCTGTTCTGACATTTGGATGTGGCTTGGTTGGAATTTTCATGGACAGCCAAAAACAGAGCCCCATGGGTTCTGTTAGCAACAGATATTTCTGCAACACGGTCCTGTATTTCCTGTATTCGTTTTCTACTGCTTTGTAACATACTACTGCAAACTTAGAAGCTGAAAACCACACCTGTTTGTTATCATGCAGTTTCTGGGCATGGCTTAACCTGGTCCTCTGCTCAGGGTCTCATCAGGCTGAACTCAAGTTGTTGGCCAGGGCTGCGGTCTCATCTGAAAGCTGGGGTCCTCCTCTGAGCTCAGTGATTGCTTGGCAGAATTTCATTCTTTGTATTTAATAAGACTGAGGTCCTTAGCTCCTGGAGGCATCCAACCATCCCCTGCCATGTGGTCTTCTCCCAATAAGGCAGTTTGCTTCTTCAAAGTCAACAGAAGAGCTTCTATGCTGCTTTGAATCTCTGTGACTTCTTCAGTCTCTGATCTCCAGACCCTCTTTTAAAGGACTCACCTGATTAGGTCTGGCCCACCCACGATAATCTCCCTTGAGATTAACTCAAAGCCAGGTGATTAGGGACCTTAATTACATCCGCAGAATTCCTTCACCTTTGCCCTGTGATGTAATCTACTCATGGGAGTGACATCTCATCAGAGTCACAGGTCCGGCTCCCAGTGCAGGGGAGAAGATGATACAAGCTATTTCTTCAGATTCTTTAAAAAAACAAAGTTAGGGATTTCTCTGGTGGCACAGCGGTTAAGAATCCGCCTGCCAATGCAGGCGACATGGGTTTGAGCCCCGGTCCGGGAAGATCCCACATGCCACGGAGCAACTAAAGCTGTGCGCCACAACTACTGAGCCTGTGCTCTACAGCCCGTGAGCCACAACTACTGAGCCCATGTGCCACAACTACTGAAGCCCGCGTGCCTAGAGCCCATGCTCCACAACAAGAGAAGCCACCACAGTGAGAAGCCTGTGCACCGCAACAAAGAGTAACCCCCACTCGCCACAACTAGGGAAAGCCCAAGCGCAGCAACGAAGACCCAACACAGCCAAAAATAAATTAATAATTTAAAAAAAGTTAAGGACCCAGCACTGCTCTGTAGAATCTGTATGAGGCCTAAGCTGCAGATATGTGACCTGCAAACTTTCCTTTGTCCATAAGAGTAATCACACTGCGACGGGTCTCTCTGGCAGTATCAGTAATAAGGCTTGTGTGCTGCAAATATATCAACGTTATTCTGTCTGCTGAATATGCAAATGTGACAGAAGGCACCCCTCCCAAGGGGATGGCTTCCAGCTGTGTGGAAATTCAGGGAAAGTGCCGTGTGGGAAAGCTTGATTTGTCCAGATGAAAAGAGGCACACAGCTCTGTAGCAGACAGCCTTCCCCACACGGTGTGCGTCTGGTGTGGCAGGTAGAGTGAGCCCAGGAGCTCTAATGTACTCAGTCTAAAGTACGTTTGACATTTAGGCCAACAGGGCAGAGATCTGAGTACACAAGTGCTGGCCCGTTCTCTAAGCTTTTGTTCATCTGACCTCCCACTCCTTAAAAACCAAGTCAAAGTGCTCCTCCTATGCTGGGCACTTCTCATCCTTAAAGTTTCCCACCCCACCCCCACCAATGACGTGCTGCCACCTGCAGCCCGTGCCTGGAACTGGAAAAGTTTTCATACCTCAGGAGACGCATCCCTCTCTCATGGCGTTAACCTGCCATCACATGCTTGCATGGGTCACAGGACTTTGTCTGGAATTGTCTGCTCTTTTGCCCTGATGTTTGTCTTTTCTTTTCTTTTTGTGTGTGTGTGCACATTTTTACATTTATCTTTTGGCTGTACTGCACGGCAAGCAGGATCTTAGTTCCCCGACAAGGAATGGAACCCGTGCCCCGTGCACTGGAAACATGTTATGGTCCAGCCATAACCACTGGACCGCCAGGGAATTCCCTACCCTGATGTTTTTCTTTGAAAGATAATGTATACATCATTTGGAAAGGAAATTGTTTAGTTTTGTATTTTGAAGACCTTTCCCCCTGGCTTTATGAAGTTTATTCATATAAACAGGAAGAAAAGCATGCTTCCTACGAATACGTTATGTGAAAAGGAATGCAGCCGTCTTTGAACTATTCAGGAACGCTGGGAACGCTGCACGGTCTGGTAGAACGCTAAGTCACGTGTACTTTTCATTTTTAAGGAGTCACTTTACAAAAAGTAAGTTGATAAAATGAATTGCAGTAATACATTTGACTTAACCCAACAGATCTAAAATCTTAGCATTTCAAGATGTAATTTATGTAAACTTCTCTTTTTTTTTTTGCGGTACGCGGGCCTCTCACTGCCGCGGCCTCTCCCACTGCAGAGCACAGGCTCCGGACGCGCAGGCTCAGCGGCCATGGCTCACGGGCCCAGCCACTCCACGGCATGTGGGATCTTCCCAGACCGGGGCACGAACCCGTGTCCCCTGCATCGGCAGGTGGACTCTCAACCACTGCGCCACCAGGGAAGCCCTGTAAACTTCTTAATGAGATATTTTACATTCCTTTTTTTTTTTAGTACTAAGTGTTCACAATCTAGTGTGTGTTTTACTCCACAAGTGCCCAGCACATTTCCAGGGCTAAGGAGCCACATGTATCTAGAAGCTACTACACTGGGAAACACATATTTAAAGCACAAATCAGAGATAAATGCATTCTGCTATTCTGCTTCCTTTCTCTATATGAACAGCAGGGTAGGAAAATGAATTTAAAACAGGCCTGTACCACAGCATCCGGGCTGGTCTTTGCAGAGATGCTTACACATATGGGAGGTGGAGGGGACATAAATCCGTAAGGCCCCAAATACTTCTCTTCCATATAACTCCTGCCCCTCCAAGCTGGCCTGAAAGCCACACTGTTATAAACTGTCCTTGGAGATTATTGACAAGCACGGAATCAGCCCCAGAAAACTGCAGCCTCGTATCTTTCCCAGAAAGGAGGAAGGGCCGGGAGATCCGCATCAGTCTTCTTTCTTGGAGGGCGAGCTTCCTGTCTCATTGGTGTGGCGTAGCAGAAAGAACACGGCTCCCAGAACAGAAAGACACCTTTCCTCACTCCCCTGGGCCCTTCACTGAAGTTCTCTGGTCCTTGGTTTGCTCATCTAGAAAATAGGGATCATTCTAATTACCTCTCAAGGCTGTTGTCAGGCCCCCAAACCATAGTTTATAGGAACATGTTTTGGAAACGAAGTACTATGCAAATAATAGATTACCTCCATTATCTCTTTGAAAGGCAGAGAGAGGCTGACCACAGGGGAGCCTTGGGGAGGGGACAGTAAGCTCTGATGACCCTAGTGAGTGTCCAGGGGCATTCTAGGCCTGGGTGTCGAGGGTCATCAGGAGAGCCCTGAATTAGGATGGGTAGGGCACGCTTCATCCCGTACCCATGAGGGAGTGAGATGGCACTCAACAAGTGGTTGGCTTTGAAGATTTCCTTCAAGATGATCCTATATGTGACAAGATGATTTTTCTTAAGAGGCCCAAAGCACACATGCAGGTTGGCAGTCTTTGGACAATGTTGCTCCAGGACATGCCTTTACATGGACCTTCTGTGCTTCCCAAAAGGGTCCAGGGCCTCTTCTGGAGTCCCGGGCATGACTCAGCCCCCGGCACACACAGCCCAGTGGGCATATATTGGGCCTCTGTTGCCCAGCAGTGTAGGGAGGACCCTGAGAGGCCCAGGCCTGCTCTACGACCCCAGGTGTCTTCAGAACCCTCCTGCAGGTGGGGACACCCTGCAGCTCAACTTCCAGCTGTGACTGCTTCAGGGTCCTTTGAGCTCAGGTCCCAGAAGATGGAAGTCTGGGGAAGTGGGAGAGCCTGTGATGAGTGGGTCCCCAGGGGAGGCCTGCTCTGAGCACTGTCTCCCAAGCATCAAATGGGCCCACGTAGCAGACTTCAGGTGCCCCTCCTTCCAGGAGCAGCAGCGTCCCTCACAGGCCACCTGCCCCTCCGGAGGTTCATCGCAAACCATCCCTTATCTCTGCCGGTGTCAAGCAGTGGCCAAGAGGAGAGAATGGAATTGCCCCCTGGGCCAGGCCTGTAACATAGCCACCGCCACCTCCAGTACCCGTGGTACTGAAGGAAGCGACGATGAAGCCCCTGATTACTTCCCATTTACCAACCTCACCACCCCATCTTTCCTTCTGTCCTGGTGGACAGATGTCTAAGTCTATCCTCTGGCACATTCTAGAGAGGAAACAATTTTCATGACTCTATTCTTACTGAATACGGAGCAGACAGAAAAAGAAAGACGAAAAGATGGGCACGATTACTAAAGCCCGCCCTGGGCCAGACCCCTGTTATTTGTCTCCGAATACTATTTTCCCATGTGGGCTGTGTGTGGTCTACTTACAGGCACCTTGTCTATGTTTAGAATAATGATCTAGACATCTATTCTTTCCGTTTCACCTGCAAACTTTGCGATGAAGAGTTGAAAGGTCATGAGTGTTCCCCCTGCAAGAATGGGCCAAGGATGGGGGTTACTCAACTCCGTTTCCACCCCAGGGTTTTTATTTTTTAATGCAGAGCCAAGTCCCAAAGGAAGTATGCTGGTGACTATTAGAAACTAAATAGAACAAACCCAGGAGTCCAGAAAAAAAAAAAAAAAGGCTTTTTCTCAGCATGAAAAGAAACAGGAACGGATTGGGCAAGTCCTAGGCAGACTGCTGTCACAGCCCACTTCCCAGGATCCAGGGATGACTCTGGGCCCCGCCTTTTTGGAAACTAATTTTAATGGGTACCATCCTCGGTCCTCCATCCTGCCAAATCGCCCCAACCTCCGGCAGCGGTGGCAAGAGGCGTTTGATTTTGATTAACCGAGGAAATTCGTACATCCCTTTACTGCTTTTCTGGAACTGTGAGCGCTTCCCATGCCCAGAGGCGCTCTGTTCACAGCTGTCCTGGTCAGGGCAGCCCTGACGGGATGGCCAACTGGGCTGATGAGTGACAGCTGGCCTCCAAGCTCCGGCTCCTCCCCAGCAGTCCGCCAGCTTCTCCTGAGGCTTGATCACCACCTGGTGGTCATTAGAGGAAGCGCCTCCCTGAGCCCCTTGACAGAACCTCAAAGGTGTGCAGCTACTGTGGGCCCGTGGATGAAGAGCCTGGAGGGCAGCGTGCAGAGGACAAGTAACTTGGGACTATGAACAGAATGACAGAAACCAGGCACGAAAGAATCACTCTCTGTCCCCACCTCCTAACACGTCTATATCAATATTATGGGGCTTCCCTGGTCGCGCACTGAGAGGACCGCGTACCAAAAAAAAAAAAAAAAAAAAAAAAAAGGACCATGAATCCAGGATTAAATTCAACTTCACAGCAAGGTAAATTAAGTGCCACAAGCCAGATCCAACCCCTGTCTGTGAATGTACTGCCCACGAGCTAAGAATCGTTTCCACATTTTTAAATGGTTGAAATGCAATCAAAAGAAGAGTAGGGCTTCCCGGGTGGCGCAGTGGTTGAGAGTCCGCCTGCCGATGCAGGGGACACGGGTTCGTGCCCCCGGTCCGGGAAGATCCCACATGCCGCGGATCGGCTGGGCCCGTGAGCCGCTGAGCCTGCGTGCCCGGAGCCTGTGCTCCGAAACGGGAGAGACCACAACAGTGAGAGGCACGCATATCAAAAAAAAAAAAAAAAAAAAAAAGTTTATGATCCTTGCAGGAGGAAAAGAAATGATGTAGAAAGAGATGTCAAGGTATGGGGAGAGCCATCATTCCAGGCACATAGTTCCAGTAGGTGTGATGGGTTTTACTGGCAGGTGTACATTTCTGCGAGATACTAGCCAGGATAGCTCCCTCCTTCTGTTTTTTCTCCTTCCTCACGGACAGAATCTTATTTATAGACCTAAAGGCAAAGTTAAAAGCAGCCCCAGAAATCACCCAGTCCCCCCATTCCAGACAGGAGTGTGGAAGGTAGTTTGAGAAATAAAGATGGGTGCCTTCCATGTTTCACAGGACCCTCACACTTGCCCATCAATGCACCTGCAAGAGGATGAGCCAGGACGGTCTTATTCCCTTTTCTCATTCACCCACAGAAACCTACTGCCGGGCTGAGCTTTCATTTTCAATCTGTGGTGAATCCGCAGCTGTCCTAGGGCTAAGTGACACTCCAGCCAGCAGCTGGTAAGTTTCTAGTCTAGTCTCCAGACACACGATGAAGAGGAGGCTGCTCGCTCTGCCAGCTGAAGTGTGATCCAAGAAGATTCAGGAGAAGTAAACAGTACCACTGCCAAAGGGCTGGCCCTTAGGGCAGAGGGACAAGCTGACCTGGGCTTGCATAAGAGGCATATGACTTCTGACTGCGGGAGAGTGTCATATGCCTGGGATATTACTCATACCCTCAGGATAGCTCTCAGCCCTTCTGCCTAACATGGGACACCCCTCTAACAGAAAACAAAATCACAAGGAGAGATGAGGCTTAACATGTACCAGGCTCCAGGAGAGGGACACAGCAAATGACATGAAATTTACCCTCCACTGAAAATGGCTGTTAACTATCTATATTAACTAACATTTATTGAGTTCTTACCATGTGTTTGGTGCTGTCCTAGCATCTCATTTAAGCCTGACAACAAACCCTTCTAGGGTTGACTAAATATTCTTTTTCTCTTTATTTTACAGATGAATAAACTAAGCACAGAGAGGTTAATCACTTGCCCAGGGTCACACAGTTCAAGAATGGTAGAGTCAGGTGTTAAATGCAGAATGTCTGACCTAGAATGTGTGCACGTCACCACCACACTGCTGCTTCCCTGCGATGCACGCAGACTCCCATGGCAGGGAGAGCTCCGAGCACAGAAAATGAGAGAGGGACAACGTGGTGACAGAAAGGATGGAGAATTTAAGGCATCTCCAACCTTAATCCTGCTTTATAATCTCATCTCAGGGCAGCCCAGAGCATAATGGCTGGCGTTCTGGGCAAACATGGAACTAGTTCCTTTTCTGGTCTCTGATGGAGCCTGAAAGGACGCCAGCTATGTTGCTTTATGGAAAGTAGAGTTGCTCCGCTATGGGAAATAGCTACATGGACCCTGGATGAAGCCATGAAATGGAGCTTTTGACTTTGCCACATCTTGCCCTGTTAGTAACCCAACTCCTAAGTGTTCGTGGCCCACGGTCTGCCCTTACCTGTCTGGGGAATCTGTCAAAGCACCTCCACACCATCCAGACATTTTTAGCCTGTGTCCCAGCGTTCTCAGGACCACGTTAGCCGGCCGATATTTTAGGGCAATAATTACTTTTAATTCATCCACAAATAACTTAAATTTCATAAAGCCCTCTCAGACACACAACACAAAGGCATGTGAGCAATCTGGGGGCAGTTACGCCTCCTGGCTCTCTTCAAATTACATGTCATAGGACATGGCTAATACTTTGCACTTCTACTTTGTTTCTTATATTTATCTCTTTCAGATTTCATAATAACTCTCCAGTAAGAAGCCAGTACTTGGAAATGATCAAAGATTTATCTAAAGACACAGATAACTAGAACCAGTTAAAAAAAAAAGAAAGTAGATCCCCCATTAGCCAACTGGTCGACTCCCCAAAGGGAGCAGCTTGAGCGTACCTGCCATGTTAATCTTTACTCTTCATGCAAAAGAGTTTCCATGGGGTTCCACTGACCAGTGCTCCTATGTTTATTCTTGCCACAGACAGAGCAAGCATTCTCAGAATGCTGGATGCCATTTAGACACACAGGAGGAGACTACGATTTCCTAGGGATGAAGTGTATTCCCGAGGCTGTGTCTGAACACACGTGGACCAACTGACCTTGGTCCTAATCAACGTGGCTACATCACGATTTCCCGTATGATGGGCAGAGTAAAGCAGCGGCTGATTTGCTACTTGGATTCTTTGAATTCTCGGCTTCGGTTTGCAGCGTGAACGCATCGTGTTGTGCGTTAGTGTTGACTGACAGCTGATCTGGTTGCGTAAGTGGTGGGGAAGAGCTTGTGCTCTGGAGCCAGACCTTGTGCTTTCCAATGGTCAGCCCAGCGTGTCTTAGCTTTGCGACCTTGGGTAGTCTCTTGTGACTCTATTTCCACAACACAAAAGGGGATAATAACTGGACAGGTCTGACAGACGGCTGTGAAGAGTTGCTTCTTATAAAGCCCCCAGAAGAGTATCTGGCACACAGTGACTATGGAATGAATTTAGCCATGATCATTTTGTATCAAACTGTGTGTATGTGTTTAGAAATTACACACACACACAGGAGAGAGAACCCAGATTCAGATACAATCTCTACTCAGGATCAAAATACATATACCCTCCCCATTTTTGCATTTAATTCATCATTAGGAGTTTTTGAAAGTAACCCTGAAGATACATGACATCCAAAATCATCATTTTGCCAAGGTTTGACTTTAAAATCATGCCCATTATGAAGCCAGAAAGGAAGAATAAGTCACGGAGCAAAATAAGGGAGGCTGATGAACTCATCAGCATATGCATCTCAATTCAAGTTTATAATCTTATGTAATATAAGATTTTATTTAACTTAGGCTCATCCCAGTTATTTCCTCTCTTTACAGATGAGCCAATTATGTGCTGCAGCAGTTGAGTCACTTAAAGATCTCTCTGCGGCTTCCCTGGTGGCGCAGTGGTTGAGAGTCTGCCTGCCGATGCAGGAGACACGGGTTCGTGCCCCGGTCCGGGAAGATCCCACATGCCGCGGAGCGGCTGGGCCCGTGAGCCATGGCCGCTGAGCCTGCGCGTCCGGAGCCTGTTGCTCCGCAACGGGAGAGGCCACAACAGTGAGAGGCCCGCGTACCACACACACAAAAAAGATCTCTCTGTTACAGATAATGAAACCACAGCTCAGACTAGTTGAAGCGGGCGTGGACATTTATTAGCTCCTGTAACTGGGGAAGATACTGGATTGGTACACCTGCAGGCTCAGCTGGGTTCAGGGGCTCAAACAATGCTCTGAGTTCTTTTCCTCCCTCTGTGGCTTTGTCTCCCTCTGTGTGTTTATTTCATTCCAAGACAGATCTTCAAGGAAAAAAATCTATGGGGCCTATGAACCAGAGTCTCAGATCTAAAAGGAAGAGAAACTCTTTTCTTCCCCATCGGTACATGTGTCTACAGCAGAGCAAGGAATTGTGATTGACTTAACCTGAGTCATGTGCCGACCCCACAGAAACCATCTTAACAGTGAGGACTACATCTTCTGTGAGCAACACAGATGCAAAATCATGGCCACTTAAAATTCAAGTTTATTTCTCTAGCCAAAAAAGCGTGGAGGTAAGCAGTCCAAGACTGCCATGGCAGGGTCAGATCCACGTGGCTCTCAGGGTTTCAGTACTTCCTGTCTTTTTGTTCTGCCCTTCCCAGGGTACAACATAGCCCCACGTGGCAGGATAAAGAATAGGGTGGGGGAAGCATGAGACATTTTCAGACTTTCAAACTCCTCTGATTCAGCCCCACTACATAAGGCCAAGGAATCCAAGTACACGCATACAGAGAGGGCTTCCCAGTTTTTCACATGACTTAGCTAAATCCCAAATCCCACACTGCCTAAGGACGTTGAAATGCTTACTTCTCTATCCACCTCCCCACGACAGATGCCTACGCATCCATCAACAACTCAACTCCTCAAAAGAATAAAGTATCTGCTAATCCTCCTGGTATGATGGAGAACTGCAGGCCCAGAGAAAAGCTAAATACACTGTCTGCTCTGTGACGAGCCAGATTCCTAATCAATCATGCAGTCAACAGGGCTGACCGCACATCATCAATGGAGATGAATCGAGATGGTGGGTATGGTGCTGGTGCTGAGAAATATCAAAATGTTTTCCCCTCAGCCTGGTTACCTCCTTGTCATTGTTTTAGCAGTTTTCATTTCTAACACTAGATCAAAATTCTAAGTTACCCTTGACATCTGGGCTCCTGCTTCCTTCAGAGAGAACTCAGGTGTACAGGAAATGTTGTCCTCTGTTTAGGACGGGGTCTCTCCTCTGAGCTGGACCAGATCTAAGCCAGGCATGGCCCAGAGCACATTTCCTTCGAATAAAACAAAAGAAAGACCATAGCAGCAACCACTGTGCCTAGAGCTCCCTTCTGAGGAGATGCAGGGGTGTGGAGGGAACACCTTCTCCAAGCCCAGCCTTAAAGTCAGTTGTGGCTTTGCAGGGCTGTGAAGCATGTAGAGAAGCAAAGCTGCAGGTTATTTCCAATTTGGTTTTTGGAGATGAAGACTGGCTGGGTGGCCGGGTAGCTTCTCATCTACTCTGAAAACTAAACAGCACACTTTGCATATACTTTTCACTCTACCTTCTTATCCATAATCCCATTTTATTACTCTGTAACCCTGTAGATGTTAAAGTGGGCTGGGAGGAGCTAGTCAACTATTACTTTCGTTTGACAGATTAGGAAACAAAGACCAAGAGCATGTGTGATTTTATGATAGTTGCAGAGCTGGTTAGATGGCCCATCCAAGCCTGCAGCCAGGGAGCCTGATGTCCAGACCTCCTTTCTATCCACTAAAGCAGCAGTTCTCAGCATCAGCATCACCTGGGAACCTGCTAGAAGTGCAAATTCTTAGACCCTACCCCCGATCTACTGAATCAGAAATTCTCAGGGTGGTGCCTATGATCTGTGCTTTAACCAGCCCTCCAGGGGATACTGATGCACCTCAGGCTGGAGACTCAGTGCTGGGACTGGAGGTTGCACGTACTCCAAACTCTTCTCACACCTTTGCATTAAAGGGACCCTTCTTAACCCCTCGCGTTTATTTCCAGAGTGGTCATGAAATATGTACTTAGAAAGCTGGTAACTGAAAGCCTGGACCATTCAGGCTCCTTGAAATATTTTCTTTTAGTAAATTTCTAGAGCCAGCTCTCTGTGAGGCTTGTGCTGGTTAGGGATGGAAACCTCAGCTTTCCTTCTTACTTGATCTCTCTTGGAACCTTCTTGCCTCGGGTAGTTTTGTCTCCTAGGAACCACGGAAAGAAAGTGTGTCTACAAATACTCCCTTTAAATTCTCTTCTACCTGATACTTTCAATTTGTTAATAATTTTATACAAGAACAGTATATAAATATACTTTATTTTTTAAATATTTATTTATTTATTTATTTATATTTTTGGCTCCGTTGGGTCTTAGTTGAGGCACGCGGACTCTTCATTGCAGTACGCGGGCTTCTCTCTAGTTGTGGCGCACGGGCTCCAGAGTGCGTGGGCTCTGTAGCTGTGGTGCGTGGGCTCAGCATTTGCAGCCAGGCTTAGTTGCCCCACGGCATGTGGGATCTTAGTTCCCCGAACAGGGATCGCACCTGCATCCCCTGCATTGGAAGGCGGATTCTTTACCACTAGACCATCAGGGAAGTCCCTTAAAATGTACTTTAAAATTTAAAAAGATCTGACAAAGAGCTTTCCATACACACACACACACACACACACACACACACACACACACACACACACAAATTCACATGCAATTCTGGACCCCTTGAAGGTACTGACGAAATAGTTATTGAATTTATTAAAGACTTTCCCTTAGAATCAGAGGAGGAAAGCAAATACTGCTGCTAGGAGGAATCTTTATTCGAAATTCTTTAACACACAAGACCCTAAAAGAATAATAAACCTATTGTGTCTGATGGAAAACAGGTATTTGAGTGTTTGATTCTAGTACAAAAAACATATGCGTTTCATTGTATACATCTTACTTGCAGTAGAAAGGAGAGAGTTTCTATATCTTAGTTGTTCATTCAATTACTGGCTCATTTATTCGTTTTTACTGAGTGACCATGCATGCCAGGCCAGGCAGACTCCCAGGCACTGGGCTAACACGGTAAAGGTGGGTCTGCCCGCGTAGAGCTTACAGTATATGGGAAAGACAGTCTATTAAACAAGGGATAAGAGCGTCATCACAGGACACACTAGATACATTTGGAGCACAGAGCAGGGTAAGAGAACCATGTAAGGGTGGGGACAGGAAAACCGTAAGGGTCACACAAGAGGCTGGAGGCAAAGCAAGGCCGATAGAAGCTGCCCCAAACTGCAATGAGCACGGGAAGGAAAGGGAGGGTCCAAGGGCTGGAGGTGCTTCTGCAGTCTAGTTGATGTCAGCGGGCATCACTGCCTGGCCTTTGGCGAAGGATGGAGATGATGGTGAAGGTCAATAAAACCATGCTGGCTGCGCCTCCGATCATCAGGCCCAGGAGGCTGCCGTGCACCTGCATGGCCTGACATCGCTCCCCAGTGTAGAAGAAGGCGTGGCCAGAGACGCACCTGGGGAGACAGGACACAGGGGCGTGTGGGAACCACCTGAGCCCCAAGGGCTTCCTGACAACAAGACCAACACAGCAACAATGGCAGGGGACATTCAGCAGTTACACGCACCTGGCCTCGTTCAAAGTGCTTTACGCAAGTCAATTAATTTAATCCTGGAACAACCCTTTGAGGTGGTGGTTATTACCAGGCCATTCTCATCATCCTTATCTTTCAGAAAAGTTAGATAATTTGCTCAAGGCCACGCAGTTAGTAAGTGTCTCACTCTTGAAGTCTAATCTCTGAAGGTCTGTCTCCAGACCCTGTCCTCTTGGCTACCATATGCAAAGTTCAGGAGGAAGGTTTGGGACACTTAAAGAATGTGTTTCCTGACACACAGTAGTGATGGTTCAGCAAACTCCACCAACGGATGCTGAAATTAGTGGGTGAGGGTTTGAGGAAAGGCAAGATGTCTGCATGGTCTCCGAGTGTCTCTCCCAAGACGTGTGTTAATTAAAGAGTGAGGAATGGTAACTTCTCAGGAGACAGGGCTGGCAGACACCCTCTTGGCCAGATGACAAGGTTAACATCACCGGTAATAACACATATTGACATCCGGTACCCCTCACATGACACACTGAGAAGGTCATATCACGTCTTGGTTCTTATCAAAATGTACAACCCCAATATAATCATGAGAAGACATCAGATAAACTCAAATTGAGGAACAATTTGTAAAACAACTGATCAATGCTCTTCAAAAGTATCAAGATAATGAAAGACAAGACCAAGGACCAGCTCAGGATTGAAGGAGCTAAGGAGACATGAAAACTGAATGGAACACGGGGTCCTGAATTGGATCCTGGAACAGAAAAAGTGTATTGGTGGAAAAACTGGGGAAATCTGGATAAGGTGTATCGTTTAGTTAATACTATTTTTAATAGTATTTCCCTTTGTTAATGCTCATTTCTTGCCTTTGCTAACGTACGATGGTTATGTAAGATGTTGACTTTAGGGTATGGGGAACTCTGCTGCATTTCTGAAGTGTATCTGTAAATCTAAAATTATTTCAAAATAAAAGTTTAAAAAAGAAAGAACATAGTGGAGATCAAAAAGAGCTGAGAAGAAATGTAGGTGTTTTGGGCCAAGCAGACCGGCTCCCACATCTGCTACTATTCTATCAAATGAAACTGATGCTCTGTCATCACATACATCCTTTTAGGAAATATTTTATGCAAATAACAAACATTATAAAAAGAACTATTAAATATAGCAAACTGTGCTGACAGACAGACCTGGATTGCAAGTCTAAGCTCCAGCATTTACCATCTGGGTAATTTCAGACAAATTACTTACTTCTCTAAGCTTCAAATTTCTTATGCCCTAAGCGGGGATAAGAAGGGCCTTTATGCCACAGGGTGGCTATGAGGAATAATTTAGATCATGAATGCATACTGCTCAGGGGAGCATGTGACACAGAGCAAGCAGCCCCCAAATATCAGATATTCTTCTTCTTATTATTGAAAACATAAATATGATAATAGTACAATTGCACTAATGGACAATAGAAATAATAATTAATAACAATAATAACATTTGCAGTCAGGGAAGGTTTAAGCTTGGTCCTGAGTCCCTGTGGTGGAGCCTTGATGCTAAAAGCTCTGGGTCGGGACTTCCCTGGTGGTGCAGTGGATAAGACTCCCTGCTCCCATTGCAGGGGGCCCAGGTTTGGGCCCACATGCATGCCACTAGATCCCACATGCATGCCACTAAGAGTTCACATGCCATAACTAAGGAGTCTGAAAGCTTCAACTAAGGAGCCCATCTCCCACAACTAAGACCCGCTACAAACGAATAAATATTAAAAAAAAAAAAAAAAAAAAAGCTCTGGGTCATTTTTGAGCCCTGCAGTGGAGTTCAAAGTTCCAACAACATTCAAGATGCTGTTGACAATGTCCCAGAGGTAGCAAAGGGACACACGTGAAGAGACAGGAGATTTGGGACTCTTCTGCTCTGGCAGGACCCCTGCTCCGCCCTCTGATTCCAGGCACGGCTTTGTGGAGTCAAGGACCGACACGGTTGACCATCTGATGGCGTGGATGCCCTGACCTGAGAAACGTGCCTTTTAGCAGGGTAAGCAGACATAGGGCTCCCCTCTGCCGGCCTACACCTGCCGCCCCAGGCCACAGAGCCTACCTGCAGCTCGCCATCCCCTTCACGTTCACACAGATGCCTTCGTTTTGACAAGGGTTCGGGTCACATGGGTCCCTGAAGTACTGGGGCCAGTTGTGGTCCTCCATGGGGCCCGTGTTGTCCACCGACCGCTTCTGTCGGCTGCGATGCCCCTGGCCCAGGCTGCCCAGTAGGTCTTTCTCTAAGGAGGCCTTTCCCGAACCTTCTTCTGAAGCCGGCTGCTCCTGGCCTTGGAGAACGAGGCTTTGGGGGATCAGCCTGCTGTCTTCAATGTGAACTTCAGTCTGCTCAAGGTGGGTGATATCTTGAGGAAAGAGACAAAGGGTGGTGAGGAAGATATATGATTAAACCTGACAACAATTCATTTCCCCTCCTGGAGAAAGCTCCCTGGGCTGCTTCCACCCCTCTTGGTCATCACCTTAGTGACGTAGAAAAGCGGCTTTAAATCCAGCGGATTTTCATAATGCCAACTATTTTATAGATGGATTATTTTTTATTGAAGCATAGTTGACTTAAAATATTATATTAGTTTTAAGGTGTATAAATAGTCATTTGACATTTTTATAGATTACACGTCATACAAAGTTATTATAAAATATTGACTATCTTCCCTGTGCTGTACATTCCATCTTTGTAACTTATTTCATACATAGTAGTTTGTACCTCTTAATCCCCTGCCCCTATTTTGTCCCTACCCCTACCCCTTTCCCCTCTGGTAACCACTAGTTTGTTCTCTGTATCTGTGAGTCTGTTTTGTTATATTTGTTCATTTGCTTTGTTTTTCAGATTCCACATGTAAGTAAAAACATACAGTATTTGCCTTTATCTATCTGACGTATTTCACGAAGCATCATGCCCCTCAGGTCCATCCATGCTGTTGGACATGGCAAGATTTCATTCTTTTTTTGCCATGTTTATGTTTAAAGTAGTCCAATCACGATTTTATTTATTTAACTTGAGAAGAGAAGCATAAAGTGAGTATGAATAGACTGATTGAAACTAAATTGAAGTCAGCCAACTGTCACATTTGATAAGTTATACAAAAAGGTGACACTAAAATTTTAGTTTCTCCCCAGGACAGTTAAAATCGAGATGGGAGTCCTTCAATAAAAGAGCACAATGTGGTTCTCTTAGAGCACATCTTTTTTTTTTTTTTTTAACCTAGTCCCCCCCAAAGATCCCCACCTTCCATGAGATGCTTTAAAAAAATCCATGTAAAGTCAATAGAACACCCAGAACATAGGATTATTGATTCAGGAAAACCAGCAAAATACCTTCAAAGTCCACAAACAATATAAGGTCGTCATTTTTAAGGTAACTCCTCCTTTTCAGCATTTGGTGGGAGATGATAGCACCCCAGCCCCAGTCGATGCTTCTAAAACAGGCACAGCTCTTGTCATAGGACCCCACGACAGACGGCCTGTCCCAGATGACGGAGCCATTCATTGCTGCAAAGTTACAGGTTACAGAAAATCACATTATCGCTTTACTTTTCACTTTCCATCTGTCTTTAATGAGTATAGAGAGTTTTTTTTTAATTGAAGTATGGTTGATTTGCAATGTGTTAATTTCTGCTGCACGGCAAAGTGATTCAGTTATATGTATATATACATTTTTTTACTATTCTTTTCCATTATGGTTTATCATAGGATATTGAATATAGTTCTCTGTGCTGTACAGTAGGACCTTGTTGTTTACCCATAAGAGCTTTGTTAATCAGAAAAAATGTGTTGGAAAAAAATCAGGTTATTTACTCTTTCCAGGAGAATTATGCTGGAGAGGGTGTGGAGAAAAGGGAACCCTCTTGCACTGTTGGTGGGAATGTAAATTGATACAACCACTATGGAGAACAGTATGGAGGTTCCTTAAAAAAACTAAAATAGAATTACCATATGATCCAGCAATCCCACTACTGGGCATATACCCTAAGAAAGCCATAATTCAAAAAGACATATGCACCCCAATGTTCATTGCAGCACTATTTACAATAGCCAGGTCATGGAAGCAACCTAAATGCCCATCGACAGACGAATGGGTAAAGAAGATGTGGTACATATATACAATGGAATATTACTCAGCCATAAAAAGGAACGAAATTGGGTCATTTGTTGAGATGTGGACGGATCTAGAGACTGTCATACAGAGTGAAGTAAGTCAGAAAGAGAAAAACAAATATCGTATATTAACGCATGTATGTGGAACCTAGAAAAATGGTACAGATGAACCGGTTTGCAGGGCAGAAGTTGAGACACAGATGTAGAGAACAAACATATGGACACCAAGGGGGGAAAACCGCGGTGGGGTGGGGATGGTGGTGCGCTGAATTGGGCGATTGGGATTGACACGTATACACTGATGTGTATAAAATTGATGACTGATAAGAACCTGCAGTACAAACAAACAAACAAACAAAACAATTTATACTAAACTTTCTTTGGGTTATTTGTATGGAAATATGTTAATATAAATGTTTCGGACTTTACATGAAATTTCTAAAAATCTTGTATGTTCTGGTGCAGTAAGTCATAATTCTAGTTATTACTTTAAAATGTATATCTCAGAAATAACTAAATTTCCTTGTCAATTGCATTATTATGAACTTTTGTCAAATCTTTAACCGTGGCCATTTTTAAGTCTTTTGTCATTTACAGACAGGTCTGGGTGTACTCTGATGCTTTTGCAAAAATGTTCCTATAAATGGTTTTCATCTTCAAGGAATTCATGGAAAAGACTGACAAGTACAGATTTCTGGTAACTGACTATACTGCTGAACTGAATGAATAAGCATTTTCAGAACTCTAATGGAAAACTGATGAATTCATAAAAGTGCTAATGAAAGATCAAGTTAAAAAAAATTAATTACATGGGACTGAGTGACTTGATGAGGATGATTATAATTTTTGTAACTTTCTGTTTGAATAATAAACCCCCTCAAAAAAACCCCTGAGAATTGGGAGGGGGTGGAGCAGAGAACCACCCCTGTGAAGGGTCATTGCCCACTACTGAGTGACTTTTCAATGAAGGGGAAGAGAGAGCTATAGCTTCTTCCTTTTAAGGCTTAAGTCTCTTCTTTTGGAAAAAAAAAAATAGTTTGCCCGTTCCTTTATTCATGCAAGTTTGTTTCATGGACCTACTGACAATGAGTAATATTCTAGGACTCAGTGCATTAGTTTTGCCCAGAGCCTCACAAATTCTGAGTATTTGATAAATGATTAGCTGGATCTGTCTTCTCAGACTGAGCTCAGTGAGGCAGGGACTGGCTGGTTTGCTTGTACTCTAAGGGACTGGCACAGAGCTTGGCACCTTGCAAGCCCTTACTTAGATGCCTGATGGATGAATTCAGGAAAGAGAGAGAGATAAGATGACACTGAAAATTTTCACTTACATAGAAAACAAACTTCTGGTTACCAAAGCGGAAAGGGGGTGGGAGGGATAAATTAGGAGTTTGGGATCAGCAGATACAAACTACTGTATATAAAATAGATAAACAACAAAGTCCTATTGAATGGCACAAGGAACTGTATTCAATAGCCTGTAATAAACCATAATGGAAAAGAATATGAAAAAGCATATATATATATATCTGAATCACTTTGCGGTACACCAGAAACTAACACAACATTGTAAATCAACTACACTTCAATGAAAGAAAAAAGAAACAAGGACATTTTAACTTAATGCTCCAACATGACATTGCTGTAGATGTGCCCAAGGAGGAAATGTGAGGGGAAAGTTAATCTCTCCTGTACAGATGAGAACTGTGTCTGTTGGCCCTTCCAGGTGGAGGGGCAGGTCTTCTAACCACCTACCTGTAGACGTCTGGGACTTGGAGGTAGTGAACACCATGCTGGAGGACATTCTCTTCCTGACATCGGGTTCCTGGTCAAGTATTGTCATTATCACCTGTCTGTTCTCCACTGGCCACTCCAGGACAGCATCATTCTCTCCACTACACAGATGAAAGGCAAGTCCCAAGTACCCAGAGCTCCTGGAGGTCGTTCTGCCATGAGGGTACAAGGTCAACCCCAAACCGTAGCCCTCTGAATTATAGAATCGAGGGCTCTGAAGCTTGTCCCCTTTAACTGTGTTCTGCAGGACTTGAGAGAATTTCCGGACCGTCCAAACCCCTGCGGGGCATGGGGTTTCTGTCAAAGTGATGTCATCCAGGGAAATTCCCCCACTCAAGTTCTGGGGGTCACCCTTTGTGCCCTGGAAAATGTAGCGAAACTTCTTTTCCTCTCTTAGTGTAACATGGGCAATTTTCCAATTTTGGTCCAAATCTCCTGAGGACAGAGAATAAAATTGGTGACAACTGTGACTAACATTTTTGGAGCACTTGCTTGGAACCTCGTACTGTGGCAGGTGCTTTACATGAACGATCTCATGTAATCTTCACAACAAACACAGGAGAGAACTGCTATAAACTTGTTAAGGAACTTTTCCAAAGTCACATATCTAGTATGGGAAAATCGCTAAAAAAGAAAAAAAAAAAGACACACTCTGATTTATCATAAAAGTCTTAATCATGAATTTGTTTTCCATTATTATTCCATTCTGCAGGTTCTGGGCTTTCCCCTGGGTTTGTTGGTATAAATGCCCCCACCCCCTTAATGTTAGCACTGAATGCACAAGTATTGGGCTGAACCGTATAAAACAGACCTTTGATAAGTTAAAGGTCAAACAATGGCAATTTCATATGTCC
This sequence comes from Globicephala melas, assembly GCF_963455315.2. Classification (NCBI taxonomy): domain Eukaryota; kingdom Metazoa; phylum Chordata; class Mammalia; order Artiodactyla; family Delphinidae; genus Globicephala; species Globicephala melas. The sequence goes on along the minus strand of NC_083324.2, from coordinate 74,368,425 downwards.
ATATTTATAATCCTTGGTAACACAGCAAATTCTCAACTCTTAAAGGGCACCTAGCTGTCATCCCTCTATTTGATAAAGATGCTCTGTAAATTTCAGCCAGAAAAGTGAACCCCTCAAAACCATTATTTGTAGTATTTTCTACCCACAGAGTGACCTGGGTAGAGACAATTTGGGCCCCCGTTCTTCTGAGTAGCCTTTACTAAGGAAGCCTCCACCCTTCAAGAGCAGCAGCTTCTTCTAGAAGTACACAAAGAATGCTTCCTTTATCCCATTTTAATTGAGAAATTCTTTGTTGAATGGAAAACTAGAAAAACACGTCTCTCCTTTTCTATTTATGAACGAACCACCACCATAATCAAAGAATGTAAGTACTTAGCTTTTATAACCCTGGATCTTGATTTTCAGTCAGATTACTCTCACAACCAACTAACTACCTTAGCATTTTAAGGTTTTCATGATCTTCTTATCGAAATACATAAAGTATCACTAAGGAATATATAAGTGATCTTAGTGAAGTTAATGTATACAAGTCACTTGTTTGCCACCAACTTCACAAGTGGGTTTCAAGTTACCTCAGTGTATTAAATAGTGGTATCAATCAGTTTGCTGAAACAGAGGCAGCTTCCCTTTTACCTTCCAATCTCCGCCTTTGAATCACCAATTTTCTCTATTCTGTCTTTCTCCAAAGCTCTAGTGAAAACTAGATTTTTATATTCTGATTGGCCTTCTTTTTTCTTTCCCTGATTGGCCTCTTTCAATAGTATATTTCAGGCTCACCTGAACCCGCAATTTCTGAACGGTTAAAACATCCATTGAGTGGTTAAAACATGCCAGGCATTATGCATTTCAAAGAGGCAGAAGGGAGGTGGAGCAAAGGAAGGAAGAGGCGACAGAGGGGGAGGAGGAGAAAAAGCACAATCCCAAATATGAAGCCCAATCAGTCCTTGCAGGATGCCTTTAAGTACCTTGAAAGGTCTTCACCTTGACCAGCTTGCGAACGTTGCCCGTACCGTCATCCCTCCTGACCCAGATGGTGAGTCTGTCTGAAGGGCTTCCTGTCATTTTATAGAAAAACTGCAGGCATTGCTGCTTCCTCTTTGGGTAAAGAATCCGAGACTCCAACAGGGCTGCCTCCTCTGCTATCCCCAAGCTGGTACTGAAGTACATGAAGTAGCCGGCACCTATGGAGAGAGGACCCTAAAGTCCCACCTCTGGCCACAAATACCCCAGGGTGCCCTCAGCCCAGGCAAAGTGAAACAGTGAGCAACAGCCATCATCCATGCAACAAAGGCTAGAACTCTTCTGGGGAAAATAAAAAGGTTGTTTGTCAGTAAATATTCTGTCTGTCTCCACGGACAGAATTGCTGGTCAAAGTCACAGCTCTCCACTGCCTCTTTTGATTGCCTTTGTTCCCAAGGTTGTGAAATGTACACCTCTGACTTAAGGAAATACAGACTTTAAGCAAAGTTGATGGAATCTAGTGTCTGTGAGATGAATTCCATTTTCTTCATTAACTTTGTTGTTTAGAGATTCAATCCAAGGAAAAGCGATGGCCTCCTAGCTATATAAGAAACTGTGGGATTCAAAGTTTTAGGAATTGAATTTTAAATATTCACAATGAGAAGGGTTCAGTTTCATCCTTTTGTAGCCTAATAACTGGGTGTACTATCAGTGGTAAAGAATCAACTTTACTGTGTCCTAAGAAGAGGCATTCAAGGCACATTAGGGACCAACTGAGGGTTTCTCCTGAATGTAAAGAAAGCCTTGGAGGAACACTAAGAAAGAGGGGAGAAAGGGTCTACATTTATGCCAGAGGCTGGGTTTGCCCAACTCATGTATCTCAAAATTCTCTCCCCTAAAACAAGCAGGTGGCTAAACAAATACATCACTTGGAAAACCAGCACACTTTTTCAAAGGCAAGGACAATGAACAATTCTTGCATATAAAGAAGTCATCTAGGGCTTCCCTGGTGGCGCAGTGGTTGAGAATCCACCTGCCAATGCAGGGGACACGGGTTCGAGCCCTGGTCCGGGAAGATCCCACATGCCGTGGAGCGACTGGGTCCATGAGCCACAACTACGGAGCCTGCGCACGTCTGGAGCCTGTGCTCCACAACAAGAGAGGCCGCGATAGTGAGAGGCCCGCGCACCGCGATGAAGAGTGGCCCCCGCTCGCCGCAACTAGAGAAAGCCCTCGTGCAGAAATGAAGACCCAACACAGCCATAAATAAATATAAAAATAAATAAATAAAAACGTTACCATTCTTTAAAAAAAAGAAGTCATCTAAACTTACTCCAATACTCAACCTCTTACCAAATGCTCCACTCAAAACATTTCATCAAGTAAAAATGAAGTGGGCATCTACAGTTCCAGGTACTTTGACAGTATGAGTCCTTGCCTCATCTTGCCTCACATATGGGGCATGAGCAAGGATGTTTAAATAAGCTTTCCACAAAGCTGAAAAATACCATATGTCTTCAATATATCATCAGGGTAAATTATATTTGCCGGTATGTTCTTCTCAATACTTTATCTTACTAGCCTTAGACTTTTGTGTCGTGAATTGCTGAGGGCTTGGGTTAGGGTAAACAAGAGCTCACAGGGCTAAGAAGGTCTCCTGGTTATCCTTGCTCAGGAATTCCACCAGTTGAGGTCAGAAGTATGAAGTGCAAGCCCAATAACTCAAGCTGAGGAGTCAGGAGACCTGAATTCTTGCCCTAGAGCTGCCAGTAACTGGGTATTCATTCATCCCTCTGGGATTCAAGTGGGAAGTGGCTTCTATCCTTCGAGCTCTTTGAGTGTATGCATCTACCTGAATAAGGCAGTGCTCTCTAGCAAAGGAAACCCCGTCCCATTATCTGCCTCCTGTGGAAGAAGCATAATGGCTGGTCAAGTTAACCTGAGAAAGCTTTTCTAGTTACCTCTCTGGGCTGTGGTCCTTTCCTTTCCTACTAAAATGCTAGAATATTCTTTCAGCAGATTCCTCTCACACGGAAATCACCTTTCTGTTTAGCTGGAACTTGCACATTAGCCTAGCAGCAAACCCACAGGAGAGATTAGATTAGAGGCTATGATGGAAATTTAAAGAGAACTTCAGGCGTAGATCACCCTTTGGACACTGGAGATTATATGTTTAATAATCTGATGTGTAACAGCGACTTTCGCCCTTTGCCAAGGCGCGAGGAAGAGTGGCACTCGTTGACAACCTCCGACATTCTCCCTGGTGGCCTGGCATCTGGGTGATAAGCTGGGTCTCTTCCGTGAAGGAACTCTTACCAACTCTCACACAGGCGTGGACTAAGGGACTTGATGATAGTCCAATCTTTAAAAGGCTATTATAATCTATAACCCTGCCTGCTTCCAAATAGGGTTGGTACAATTTCAATGACAAGCACATAATAAAAGGGTGTTAAGATAGAAATTGAAAAATAAATAGAACCTCTGGAAAGAAAGGGACGATGGGGGAAATAAGTAGGGAGTCAGGCTGCTGGTCTGCCTTGGAAGATTCTAGACGCATTATCTCTTTCCAAGCTCGCTGTGAAGGATCAATAGCTTGATGGTCAGAGAGGCTTACAAAAAGCCAAAAGACTTAAACAGCAACAACAACAAAAACAACTTCCTGGGGTCACAATTAGCAAGTGGTGGAGCCAGATTTTAAACCCAGGTCTCTCCTGACTTTATGGCTTTTTCACTGCACAAACCATGTACAGGAACTGTCTGAAGCTGTTATCCAATATGGCAGCTACCAAACGTATATGGTGACGGAGCACTTGAACTGCGGCCCGTCCAAACTGAGATTTGCTGTAAGGATAAAATATACACCAGATTTCAAATACCTACTGTAAAGAAGTGTGAAGTATCTCATTAATAGTTTTTATATTGATTGCACATTGAAATGTTAAGATTTTGGATCTATTGGGTTAAGTATATTACTAAAGAGAATTTCCCTCATTTCTTTTTTATGTGACTGTTAGAAAATTTTACATTACATATGTGGTGCGCACTGTAGTTCCACCGGAGGACGCTGCTGTTAGAGACATTGCCCTAATTTACAAAGTCATATATATATATATTTGGCTGCACTGGGTCCTTGTTGCTGCTCGCAGGCTTTCTCTAGTTGTGACGAGCGGGGGCTATTCTTTGTTACAGTGTGCAGGTTTCTCGTTGCAGTGGCCCCTCTTGTTGTGGAGCATGGGGTCTATGCAGGTGGGCTCAGTAGTTGTGGCTCATGGGCTCTAGAGCAAATGCTCAGTAGTTGTGGCACACGGGCTTAGCTGCTCTGCGGCATGTGGGATTTCTCCAGACCAGGGATCGAACCCGTGTCCCCTGCATTGGCAGGCTGATTCCTAACCACTGCACCACCAGGGAAGTCCTACAAAGTCATATATTTTTTAAAATTAAAAAAAAATTTTATTGAAGTATAGTTGATTTACAGTGTCGTTGTTAGTTTTAGGTATACAGCACAGAGATTCAGATAGATAGATAGATAGATAGATATAGATATTCCTTTTCAGACTCTTTTCCCTTATAGGTTATTACAAAATATTGAGTACAGTTTCCTGTGTTACACACACTCTATATAAACTAGATAACCAACAAGTACAAATTCATATCAACCATTATGTCTGTATCAGTTTTGTCATCACTTAAATGAACGTTTCTTTTGCATGCCCAGAACCTGGATGCTTTTTATTGTGTTAATAATAAAGATATGTCAGGCTTCCCTGGTGGCGCAGTGGTTGAGAGTCCGCCTGCCGATGCAGGGGACACGGGTTCGTGCCCCGGTCTGGGAAGATCCCATATGCTGCGGAGCAGCTGGGCCCATGAGCCATGGCCGCTGAGCCTGCACATCCGGAGCCTGTGCTCCGCAAAGGGAGAGGCCACAACAGTGAGAGGCCCGCATACCGCAAAAATAATAATAATAAAGATATGAGAAATGGTTTTTGTCCTCACTCAGAGTTCCAGGTTTGATAACTAGCATTCCAGCTGAGGCCAAACATGCCAGCTGCCATTTCCCCTTGAACCTGGAGAACCTCCATAATGTACCCTCTTGCTGCCTTCACTGACCTGTGCATTGTCCCTCCAAGGTGTGATCCGCTTGTCCAGGCTGAGTGCTGTCCCCATGGACCCAGTCAGCAGTATCTCTGGTACTCTGAATCATCCCACAGATGTTTGCCTTCTCGAAATCACAGTGGTCCAAAAGGGTGTGAGTTGTGGCTGCAAATGATATTTTTGTCACCTGGTTAAAAATTTAAGGTCTCTCATGTCAAATACCTAATGGCTAAGGCTACTAAGATGTCATTGTTCTAGCAGGATCATGAGCCTTTCGTCGTCTTGATTTTTCTCAATTGTAAGTCCTACCATCGTGCATTAGATAGCAGAACCTGCCAACACAGATGCAGCCCTACACACTTCACAGAGTCAAACTATAAAAAGGCTTACCATCATGCTTTTCTGTAAATGCCAACCATCGACTCCTTTAGATCAAGAATGAGGTACCTATTATGCTGGGCTTTGTTCTTAGTAGATCTTCTCTACATACATATTGAACAGGATTAAAGAATGTGTCTCTGAAGACCAATGGGGCCATTTTAGAAAACATCCCATCTCTGAGCATTAGAGGACTCCAGGAACCACTAACCTGGACAAAGAATTTAAGATACAAAATACTTTCAAGCCTATAACTATCTTGGGCTTTACATAAGGATGCTCCCTTCAAAGGGAAGCTGAAGAAGTTGGACAATTCCAGCTCCTTACATTGGCCCAATATTTTCACTTTACAGAACACAAACACATAATTGATTTTCATGACCATCTTGTGGGGTAGGTATTACAATTTTTTCTAAGGATAGGGAAACTAATGTCCTTAATGAAATGGACAAATTAACAAAATTAACAAATTAACACAAAGGAAAATGTACAGGAGTCCCGTAAGGTCAGGGGGGTTACCCAGTTCTCAGACCCAGAGGTACTCACTGCAGTTGTACATTCTGTTCAGCCTCTCCAAATCGATACCACTGAAATCCAGGCGCTGCCCAATGATGGAGTTAAACTCAGGGATCTTGGCTGTGATGGTGGGGACACTAGCATTCTTGTTAAATGAGAAAGGCTCATAGTGCATCAAAGACTCGTAATCATAGGGTGTGTTGAGGTCTGTGATGAAGTTGTCATCGTAGGTGTTAAAGTTGTGCTGGTAACCTGTCAAGGAGGGAATCCACAGGCCCTGATCAGTCATGTCATTTCCCCATCCTACCTCCTTTGACTAGATACTCAAGCAGAGACCAAAATAAGGGAGAGGGGGCAGAATAATGCATCTTTGATCTAAATATATATACATATTTAACATATTTTATAATTTGCACAATGTATATAAAATTAATATATATCAATGTTCACTAATAACATTGTAAAGTACTAATATATTATAGAATAGTACATACAATTATTATAATGGATATTAAATAGAGAAAGCCTGTGGGCAGCAACAAAGACTCAACACGGCCAAAAATAAATAAATAAAATTAATAAATTTTTTAAAAAGTAAGAGGAAGCTGGTTTGAGTGGGAAAGAGTCATGAGCTGGGGCCACCTTGTCCAGGTCAGGAGAACTGATTCTGAGAATCTTTCCCTAACTCCTTGTTCAGTAAAATTGTGTGGTAGCTTGAAACTGGCATAGTAATTAAATAAATGGGTAAATACTCCCAAAGAGCAAAAAAATACATGTTATAATTAATAATAAATATATACATATTATTAAATATGTGCATAATATATACATATATTATAATGTAATGTAAATATACAATGCATGTTATTAAATGTATATTTAAATCAAAGATTCATTTTTATACATATAAATAAATAAATAAATGTGTGTGTGTGTATGTATGAGGATTTAAGAAAGAGAAGATAAGATATCGAAGTGGAGGCAGGTATTCCTCATGGTAGGAAAAGGAATTTTTGAACTCAGGAAAATATTCAGGATTGATCCATCTTGCTAACAGCCAAGTACCTCATCCACCAAGAGCTGTACCTGGCCAGCTCTCCAACAATTTAGGAAAAAGAAATCTAACGGGCAGAAGGAAAGTTTAGCACCTGGCGAGAAAGTGGCGTCCTGTCAATCAAGGCTCACACTCTCCTGTTCTAGAAATGGCCCCATGGTGAGAAAAACAGAATAGGAAGAAAACTGACTTTCCTTTCAAAATAGAAAATGAAAATATTTTAAATGAGATTAGCATAAGTAAGAGAATATGCCCTGCAATGTGAAATGCTGAAATGAGAAACCACCCAGATACTCTCTTAATCCAGCAGCCATCAGGAATTTACTGGTTCAGCTGCAATAATGGGAAGTTCACGGTTTTTAATTCCCTTCTTAGGAAGTGATAGAAAAACTGAATGAGAATACTCATAACTCTCCCAGTCAAAACTTCCCACCTTCATCATCTCTTTCTCCCTTTCTAGCTTCCCATCCAACTGTTTTTAATAATTAGAAGAAAATGTGACCAGCTTTCAAAGACATCAACTCAGGTACACTCAGGATTGGAGAAGTGTGGTACAGCCTGGCAGTGGTCCCCAGATGCTTTTGGAAAAGCCCATGAACCCCTTTGATCAGAACTTGTTTTAACTATAAAATGACAATACTGATGTTACATCCTCCCAACTCACAGGGGTTTTATGGGGACTTAATCCAAGAGGGATCGAAGCATTTTCAAAGTTGGTACAGAACTGCAAGAAGTAAATAACCCCAACAGGGAAGGAGGAGAGTCATTCCTTCCAGAGCATGTGGTCTTCAGATGGCCGTTAAGGGGGCAAAATTATAAAAAGCATTTAGGGGGTGTGAGGACTTGGGCGTGGGTCTGGGGTCTCCTGGTAACTCTCAGTGGTATCTTAAGCAAGGCACTTTCAACTCACTGGCTGCTTTCCTTAACTTGCAATAAAATCATCAGGTTAAAATAGATAGTTTTATTCTTTATTATCCAATGATACTTATCAGAATGCTTTACCAAATAAATGTTTTTAATACATTTTAAAATTTAACTCAACACATTTTTGTCATGTCTACTATTTACTGGGAGCTGTGCTAGGTGGGTGGTGGTCCCTGGCAGTGACTAGGACAGGCACGGTCCTTCAGGGAACTCACAGCCGAGAGGCTGAAGAGGAAGTGATCTTGTAAACCAGAGCTCATGGGCAAAACTTTTGTGTAAAGGGTCAGATAGAAAATACTTTTGGCTTTGCAAGATGTATGGTCTCTGTCACAACTACTCAACTCTGCTGTTATAGCACAAAACCAGCCATAGGCAGTATGTAAACAAATGGGCATGGCTATGTTCCAATAAAGCTTTATTTACAAAAGCAAACAGATATGGCCCACAGACTGTAGTCTGTAGACCCCCTGCTAGACTTCAGAAGTGTTTTGCTTAATAAAAGAAAACAGATCCAGAAAACACAATTCTGACTTCAGAAACAGAGATGGATCTGGGGAGAGAACTATATGGCCAATAGAGTATCTTCCTAGGTTAAATAATAAGATTGCCATCAACTGAAGATGAGATGCAATAATGTCATAAATTACCCTGAGCAATAATACTGCCCTTGCTTATGATCTAAATTGGATTTGATGTCTCATTTGAGAAGAGTTCTCCAGTGATTGCAAGCAGTTTAGATATATGAAATTACACCTAATGAAAACACAGACAGGAGATGAGCAAACATGGTGAGTCATTTATGCTCAACCCAAAACTGAGCATGTCTGCAAATTATCCTTGTAAGTGTACAGGCTCCCTCTGAGAAAGGGGACCTCATATGGTCTAAAACTATCTTAAAAGCACCGAGCATTGTGTTCTTCAAGACTTAAAAATGCGAATGTTTTCTGCTTCCTCATGTCATTTTCAGCAGAGTTAAGTATATAAGAGAAAGTAAGAAATTCAGGCCTCTAGCAAATTCAGACGAAGTCTAATACTGCCCGGAGCCTCACAAGCAGAGATTCGGTCCTTTGATCTGCACTCTCCTGGCGTATCTACACAGACCCAGATATAAGGCAATTACCCCTGGGAGACAAAATATACTGGTTTTGATCTATTATTTCATAGTTGGGTGAATACTGTCTAGAACTTCTCTAGATTGTATCGGGGGACAAAGAAGAATATTACTCGGCCTCTAGCTCAGTGGTTGAATGCTAGGATGGGTGGGAGTATAGGTGTGGGTCCAATCCTGGTAACAGATTAGGCTTTTACAAACCACATAGTTTCCCCTCCTCCCACCAATACTCCACGTTCATGAAATATCAGAATAGGAGGTGCCGGGAGGGACACAGATTGAGAAACCCCAGAGGTGATTTCGATAGGATTAGCCATCTGTATCCCTGCCTCCTGTGAGATCCAAGGTTACAGCTGACTCCAAGACGAGCCAGTTCTGGCAGAAGTCTTTTGGAGACTGCTATTTAATTGTAAAGTATGGCCAGTTCTTCCAAGTCCCTAAAATTATTAGAGATGCACTGCAGTCTGTGAACTCATATGTTAAACTGGGATCTAAATGAAACAGATAATTACGAGGCAATGATTTGCTTCATGAAAACCATGTGTGGTCATAGTTAAGGCACTTCCAATACATTAAAGTTTCATTAAGCTATCACTGCCAAAATGATGCTTTTCCACTTCCTGAACTAATTCCTAATCAAACACGAGGTGTTGGGACTTCCCTGGTGGTCCTGTGGTGGTTAAGATTTCACCTTCCAATGCAGGGGGTGCAGGTTTGATCCCTGGTCAGGGAGCTAAGATCCCCCATGCCTCATGGCCAAAAAAACCAAAACATAAAACAGAAGCAATATTGTAACAAATTCAATAAAGACTTTAAAATCGAAAGAATCTTTTTAAAAAAACTAGGTGTTTTCAGAAACACAGCATGGAATGTCCATTGGTATACTGAGTTATAACATCTTCATCAGAATTTTTAGAATAACTGCGTAATAACATGTGAAATAAAACTGTGTTATCCTTTATGGGTTGGGGGCAGAAGGAAAGAGGTGCTTAGAAAGGAGAAAGAAAAGACTTGTGCATTTTGATGAATCAGAAAAACTATTAGCTAGAATTAACACAATTGGGAGTGCAAATTCAGATAAAAGGTGGTTTTGGTTTTTGCTGTAGTTGTTTTGTTTGTAAACACCTATTGTTGATTTGGTAAAGCAACAAAGAAAATTCTGGAGTACGTCTTCGGATTATCATACAGTCAACTAAACCTCATGCAGTTTTCTACACAACATTTCACATGCAGAAACAGGACCCTGACATCCTCAGGGACCTAATTCATTTTACTCACTAAGACAGGAGAATAGAATTTTAGATAGATTTTCAACAAAAACACTGAAACAAAGCAAGAGCTTTTGATGATCAGTTAAGCCTACATTTAGTTAACCACCATTCGCCTTTCCCTGAGACATTTATATGGGATCAGTTGTGATCATGAGCACAGCCTACGGGAGAGGCCATATTTTGTGTTCCTCCTGGAGAAACTGAAGCTCCCATTCATACATAGGTTTGGCCTGGTCATCCCAGGGTTGGGCTGAGCAAGTGATAAAGATAATAGCACCTTGGGTTCATACACACCTGGAAGAATTTCATCCCACCAGATCTTCACATAGTCATCCCGGTCCGTCCTTGACTGCTCATGGTAGAACCCCAGAGCATGCAGGATCTCATGTTCAATGATGGCCTTATAGTCGCATCCCTGGCCAATGGAAAGGTTCTGTCCTACGTGTCGGTCGCCAACCTCAGACCAGCACCTTTAAAGAGAAGAAAGAAATTTTCTTCTAGAGAATTCTTAAGCAGCTGTAATTCATAGGATTCCAAAACACAAATTAGGTTAGGTTTGAAGAAATTTAGGTTTGATTTCAAAAAGAAACTACTGATACCATTCTCATCAACATAGGGCACTGGTGAAAAAAGCAACATTCCCTGGAGAGAATATTATGCAGGCTTTAAAAGTGATAGGCCATTATAAAAGTACGCCTACATACTCAGAGGCAAATCAATCCTAATAATGCATCAGGTAAAAAGAAGTAAAAATTGGCATTTTTCTTCACCTTCACAAACCCATGGGGCATTCCAAAGAACAACACTATTGCTTTTATACCACAAAGCTGTCTGAGCAGTGGCTGTGGTTGATTTATGTCTTCTCCTTTACATTTTCATGACTTTTCAAATTTCCTATAATGAGCAGGCATATATTTTATGATCATAAAAAAGAACCTCATTAAAAATGCAAGTTAATCAAGTTCATTTCTTGGGGTATTACCCAATCTGCAGCATTATGACAACACACAGCAGGTGGCCTAACTTATGACTGAAGGGCTCCAGGCAAGAAGGACCCATAAATTCCCTCAGAAAATAGTGGACTCAGGACTGCTAGCAGATACTCTAAATTCCTCGTGTGCAGCCTCTTTCCCTCTTTTTCCCAATTATTTTTGTCTTTTCTCGTACATCTGATTTTCCACCTCAACAAGGATCTATACCTTAACCAACGCTCAACAGAATAAGAGATCTGACAATAGTTTAAATGCTACCAGTGAATTGTGAGTTCCTTGGTGACAATCACATTAAATTACCTGCCACTGTTTTCCCAAGACTGCTAACATCATATAAGTTCAAATGCTAATAGGCTTGATTTCTACTCAAAGATAGACCTTAGTTATTTTCTAACAACTTTATTAAGGTATAATTGACATACCATAAAATTCACCAATCTTAAGTGTACAATTCAATGATCTTTAGTTAATGTACTGAGTTGTGCAAACATCACCATTATCACCTTGCCCGACGGTAGCATTTTATTACCAATTCAGAGTTAACTCTGCAAAATATCCACAATCCAGAGGGAGCATTTATTATTTATCTTTTTTTTAACATCCCTCCCCAAAGGAAAGGTGTAAGTTGCAAAATACGGTAACTCCACCACTCTGTAAATCTTTGACCTTGTCCTTCTGAAAGAGCCCAGTTAACCTCCAGCTTCAGAGGACCAGGATCCTGAAGGGTTTGGGGCGCTTTGGGCCAGCCCCTTTCCTGGACCCTCTTCCTCCCTTTTCCTCTCCCCTAACTTAAGTGTAATAGAGACATCTCCTGACCACAGGCAATAAGAGTCCCCCGAATTCGGGTTTTCCCTCTCTTTCCACCTCCCATTTGCCCTTCCCTTTCCTCTACCTCTCCATCCTTCTCCTTTCTTCATCTCTCTGCCACTCAGCTTGGCTCTGCCTGAATCTTCACTTCACACTATGTCCTGCTTCTGCGGTCACCATAGCATACTAGACCTATTCACTTGTTATTACTCCACCACCCCTACTTGCCAAGCTTACACCTTTTGAGGTCTAAGACTCTTCTCGAGGAGCTAAAGCATGTGCTAACTTCCTTCTTTACGTCTGTTACCCATCCATGATTAACAAAATCCCCACCTTCAGAACTAGACAACGAAATCCAGGCAACACCTAGAGGCCATGTTGGGAACTGCAGTGTGAAGAGATACCTCCAGCTGGGTCTTGAAGACACAGACCTACAGAGTCACGGCAGATGGTGGCTTTGCCTCGCAACTTCATCTAGCTCAGACTGGTTGATATACGCACCGCTGAAGACAAATGTCTTCTTTCTTGATATCCATTTATTTCTTCTTAGAAATAAGTAACTCTGAAAAGCAAATCTACATCTAGAACTTTTCAAAGAGGTCCAGCCATCAGAGTACTATAATTTAAAACAGAGCCATCAAAAGGATGCATTTCATACTTTAATAAACCTGACAAAAAAATAAAAGGGGGGCTTCCCTGGTGGCGCAGTGGTTGGGAGCCGCCTGCCGATGCAGGGAACGCGGGTTCGTGTCCCGGTCCGGGAGGATCCCACATGCCGCAGAGCGGCTGAGCCCGTGAGCCATGGCCGCTGAGCCTGCGCGTCCGAAGCCTGTGCTCCGCAACGGGAGAGGCCACAACAGTGAGAGGCCCGAGTACCAGAAAAAAAAAAGGACTGTAATTTAAAGCATAACCTCAACCCAGGAAAAGAACTGAGATGAGTCTCCCTGGTTCCCCGAGGTTTCCAAACAATTCATTCTCTACAGAGCTCATTAAAAATGTGATGCCACTTTAAAAAATTCACAGTGAAAGATTTGAGTTTGCTTTTAGTTTCTTTCCAATTTCTTCTTTTAGCCTTTGAAAGAGATGTGTCACTTTTTATAATCAAAGGACATGTGATTTTCACACTCTGTAAAATTTCATACTAACCCATCAAACTGCTGAAAGATGATGTACGAGCTCTCTCCTTCATAGGGCTTGAAATCCACACAGGACTTGAGGCGGAACATTTCAAAGGCATAGAGAATAGCTCCTTTGGCATTCAGTGCTGCAGAAATCAATAAAAATATCAATGAGCCTTAGCTAGCTCTTGGATAATATATATAACCTATGAACATAGAAAATCACGCCACCACATGAAATCCACTGGAGTCCATGACAGATTTTTTTTTTTTATAGTAAATAGATTCCTTGAAAACTAAAACTGACACATTATTTGTGGATATAAACACTAAGTGCATATGTTAAATACATAATGTATATATATCTACAAAATAAGAATACACTTACGTATGTGTGGCTGAACAAAATCATAACTTCCCCACTTTCTTCCTTTCATTATCCCCCATTTAAGCAGAAGTTCTGAGTACCTTCCCTCAGGAGAGCCGCATGGCAGAGCACAAGACAGAAGTGATTCAAGCCACTTCTGTCTTCTGGATAAAGTACTTTGGAGAGCATTGGGAAAGGGATTCCTTCCCCCAATCTAAAAAGTCACCACTCTTGCTAGAGGAAGAGAGCAGAGCTTACAGAGGTTTATGGCTCCTGAAAGCATAAGAAGTATGTGTAATATTTATGCTGCTTCCCTGTAGGATCCCCAATAGATGGCAAGCCTAGATAGGCAGCTCTGCAGGCAGCCTTAGAAAAGATTTCTGTAACCCAAGTTTGGAACCAAAGCAGCAGAAGCCTTAGGGACCTATAGATGCCTATTAGTAACCTTTGTGGATCAATGACCAAAGATCAAATATCATTCCTTTTGCCTAATCTGCACGTGTACATACCTTGGTATTGCATAAGACAAGGATGGGTGGGGGAGAAAGATACTCCAAAGGAAAGGAGATTGTTTCTTACCATGTGTGTGTGTGTGTGTATGTGTGTGTGTGTGTGTGTGTGTGTGTGTGTGGTTTTTAATCCCATCAACTTGTTGGAGGTAGGTCTCTAAGTTACAACTTAAGCTAAGTTCTATAAAATTAAATTACATTCTTGCACATTTGATTTTCAGCATTCTCTCAAAGAGTTTCTAATTCTTGGCACTTTACCACATACTTATCTCATATTTTTAAAATTAATGTTTCTTAAATCATGTCCCAGTAAATAGGGATGCTCCTTGAATTTCCAAGTGCCCTGTCAAACACTGGGGAAAAACAACTCAGCTCAATTTTCCATAAAATAACTGAGAAAAACAGCACTTGTTACTACGTAGCTTTTCTCCAGAAAAGGCATGGGAGGCAGCACTGATAAAAAGTGATGGAAAATTCTTGAAACATAATCTATGTCTCCTGACAAGGCGAGCAGCACAGCAGCTCATTAAGACTGAGCAACATTGTCCTAGCTTCCCCTCTCCTCTTGCCCATCCACAGAGGATGGGCCTCCCAGACAGGCACCGCATCATGGTGGCTGCTGAGCTGTCAGTCAGGGGCTTGATGTCGGCCAGTGTCCACGCGTGGCTTCTAATATTTATTTATTTCCACCAATTACTATTTTCAACAATGAACAAAATGCAACTGATTTCAGTCCTTTATATTAAGAGAGAGAAAAGAATAGAAAATTTTAATACAGAGGAACAAGGACAATGAAATATAGTCTTTTCTATTTCTCAAAAGGGTGACATGTTTGTCTTGCAACAGAAAGGGAAGAAATCAATATGTTGAAACTAGTATCCTGGTACCATATTTAGATTCAACCTAAACAAACTGTTATTGCAAGTGCACATTTTTCATTGCTATGATGTCAAATTATATTTCATTTTTGTTCTTTGTGTTGCTCTTGGTTTGATTAACATGTTAGTGTGTTCTGCATTTTAAAAATCATTATTTGATACTCTGTATCTCAGACTGGTTAAGCAGCATGGGTTCAGATGTAATGTCATGCCTCTCATACCGTACGGTAAAGAACTGTCAGAGCTTAGAAACCCTTTTATACGTTGGTAGGTACCCCAAGTCTGAAGCTGATGATCAGGAGGAGAGGTGAGACAGAAGAATTCAACTCAAAACTCCTAATGAAGAACAATTAATATTACCCAGATTGTCGGCCAGGATGTAAGGGATGGGGAACTTCCACCTGGCGCTGGGGTCTCTCAGGCCATTTCTGGAATTCTGCAGAAATAAAGGCAAAGGTGACTGGACAGTTGGTCTCCTTGGCTTCCCCCTTCTCTAAACTCTCACACCACTAACAATCTGTCACACAATTCAAACAGTTTAGTCAACTTATCTTCTGATTATATTGTAAAATCAATAGAAGTTCATTACAGACATTTTAGAAAATTCCAGAGAAATTTTTGAGAACCAAATAAAGGTGACCTACAATTCCTCAAAACTGAAATAGCCACTTTCAATATGGTGGTGGATTTCCTTCTCTCTCATGCTTCACTTATTAGGAAAATTGGATGGACAAGCAATTTAATAATTATAGACTGTCTTGTACTGTTCGCTAATGTTTTTGTCTGTTTTTGTTTACCAGCAACCACAGTGGAAGTCTTTGTGGGTACAGATTATAGATGAGATTTGTTCATCTCAGTGGCTGGACACAGAGCAGAAGCTCACCATCCTATGACACAGCCAGTCCTGGGGGGAATGTTATTGTGTTCCTAGCAGGTACTCACCTGTAGAAAAATGTCCCCCTGAAAGAGGTCCAAGCCTGCAGCTAGACATGGATTTTAAAAAAAGAAATATTTGAATGAGAATTACTAAAAGGGATCTCTCAAAATAAAATGAATCTTTTCTATTGTAAGTCTTTAGTTGTTAATCTTTATGTGGTGAAACGCTTTTGAAACAATGCAAAAGTTTCTTCTAATTGAACAAATGTAAATAGCCAATAAATATCAGATATTGTCACATTCTCTATTGTCATTTTTGGAACAAGAAACCTAGAGGGCATTATGCTTAGTGAAATAAGTCAGACAGAGAAAGACAAGTACTCTATGCTATCACTTATATGTGGAATCTAAAATATAAAACAAACAAGTGAATATAACAAAACAGAAATAGATATAGAGAACAAACTAGTGGTTACCAGTGGCAATAGGGAAGGGGGTTGGGAAGGGCAAGATAGGGGTAGAAGATTAAGAGGTACAAACTACTATGTATAAAATAAATAAACTACTAGGATATATTATACAGCACAGAGAATATAGTCAATATTTTATAATGACTGTAAATGGAGTATACCTTTGAAGATATTGAATCACTCTGTTGTACACCTGAAACTAATATTATGGTGTAAATCAACTATACTTCAATTAAAAAAAAGAAAAGAAATCTTGTCCAAGAATCTTAAAAGTAAGAGACAAGTTAGAAGGAATCTTTTTGGTCATTGACTTCATTGACTTCAAAACTCTTACACTTTGGGGGTTGAAATGGGACTTCCTGAGACAGGAAATGAGGTACCAGGTGGTCAGCAGCTGAGTGAGCTATAGTTTCCCACTTCCCGTCCAGGGTCCTTTCTGCTATTGTACTATCCTTCTTCCCCACCCTAGCTAAATGGGTTGATTTTGCTCTTCCTCATGAAAAAACAATGGTGTCCTCCAAAGCCAAGCTCAGGGTGCTGCCCTGATAATAAAGAAGACCTGGCAAGTATGGGTAGATCCATTCAAAACCATGGCTCCAAACATCTGCTGTCAGGACCTTAGCAGAATATACTTTCTCCCTGATGGCATTGGTAAGATCCTTAAAAGGGACGATCCTGGTGGGAAAACTAAGGGCATTTAAAAGAATGTCACTTCTTATTACAGCCCTAAAGTTTGACAAGTATCCTTCCCTTGAAAACACAGACTACTTCAGACAGAATCATCAGATCATACTTCATTCTGAGAACAGCCCCTGATTTACAGCTGGAAAATCACACTAGAGGATAATCACCACAACTTCACATGGAATCAGCGGTCTCATTTGGCAAAGCTTACAGCTCATTCAGGAGCTGGGTTCAGGCTCTGTAATGACACCGTGGAGGTGTTATTATGATGAGGCTTCCTGGTTGTGCTTGTTAACGACTAACTAAGGCTGTCCCTGAATCACTCCCTCCCTCATGCCCATATTTCCTAGATTTACTTAACCTCAGGACCATAACCTAGTCATATAACAGCACAATTAAACAACAACAAACAGCAGTGATGCCACTGCCTCACAGGCAGCAGGACCCAGGTTTTGAATTGCCTTTTCAGTAGGGCTACTATGGGCTGGTCCATCCATACTCTTGCCTAGGCCGGTCCTGGGCAAAATTATGCATTTCTTGACCCCTGGCCTGGATGAGGGAAGGGCTCTTCCAGAGCAATGTGAAGAAGCCTACTGGGACCTTGGCCCCAAGGGCTGGTCAGCATGGATGGGGTCACAGAGGAGTGAGAGGGTGCAGTAGGAGAATTTCACCAAGAAGTACAGATCCATTGAAAGCAAGCCCCAGCCTGTTCACTACCCAGTTTGTTCATGAAACATATACTTATTAAGTGCTTAATGTGTCCTATGCCTTGTTCTAGATGCTGGGGATATAGTGGAGAACAAAACAAAGCACTCGGGGAGATGACATTCTTGATTGGAGAGGAAGGGGATACAAATAAATAAATAAATGTAAAGTATGGCTGATGGTGAAAAGCATAATTGAAAAAAAAAACCCCGTAAAACAGAGTAAGAAGGAAAAGAGTGCTGAGGTGAAGGAGGGTTGATATTCATAAATGGTGGTCAGGGAAGGCCTGCCTGAGGAGGTGGCATTTACGCAGAAATCTAGTGGAGTGGGGAGTGAAGGAAGGGAATTGAAGGCAGGGGCAACAGCAAATAGAAACATCCTGGGGCAGGAAAGCCTTGATGGTTTAGAGCAGCCTTAATAGGGGGGAAATAAATCTAATCTCATTGGTGTTGAATCCTCTGGGGGATTCTGATGCTAAAGTTTGAGAAGCACTGCTCTAAAACCTCAAGGCTTTCCTGCCTCAGGACCTTTAAGATACAGCAGATCCTCTGAATTACAGACACCTTGACTGCCTGACTTTAAAGAGAGAGGGCTTGATGCCTGGCTCTGAAGTCTTGAGACCCATGCACCCATTTACTTTCCTAAGTGATTTCTACTTTACCCCTGCAATCATTCTCAAGGTTTTCCAACTAAATATCACCTAGACTGGATTCCCTGTAAATGGGACAAAGCCAGAGGAATTTACCCCTAAGGTATGGGATTTTTTAGTTTTACATTCTTCATATAGGACTGAGCTATTAAGCTATGAGTCACAAGACCTGGAGGTGAGCTCTACCACTGCCATCTGTGGTCTTGGGTGAGTCAACTTGACCCAAAGGAGCCTCCTGTTCCTTCCTGCAAAATGAAAATAGCACTCACCCCATTACAGATTTTTTTTTTTTTTTTTTTTTTTTTTGCGGTACGCGGGCCTCTCACTGCTGTGGCCTCTCCCGCTGTGGAGCACAGGCTCCGGATGCGCAGGCTCAGCAGCCATGGCTCACAGGCCCAGCCGCTCCGCGGCATGTGGGATCTTCCCGGACCGGGGCACGAACCCGCGTCCCCTGCATCGGCAGGTGGACTCTCAACCACTGCGCCACCAGGGAAGCCCCCCATTACAGAATCTGACAAATAAATATGCAATTGGGTATGAAAGCTTTTGTAAACTATAAGGTACTTATGATCAGAAATATGGAACCTCTGTTTCCCACCAATTCTAACCAAAGATACCCAGAATGTCGCAGCTTCTCCCCCATTTTAGAGACAGGACGAGAGAGAAAAGAGAGACGATTACTTGGCATCTCTCTCCTCTCAGTAATGGATGAGACCAATGGATTTCTTCAAGGAATGTTTTTGTGGACAAGATGTCGAAACAGAGACACTTCACACTCCTCTCCAAGTCCCAAGCAAACAGTTGTTAGTGAATATGACGGGCCAGTAAAGGGACTGGGGTTTTTTCCCCACTAAATATAACCAAAGGCATATTCCTTACATTTTTCTTTAGCAAGCAAAATAATCATCCATTTTCCCTTCTTTTTTCTTTTTTCAAAATGAAAACTGGAAGAATAAATTTTTTACCAACAAAAATCTTGTTATATATTTCTAGATCCGCTGAGCACTCACTAGTTCTAGAAAATTTGGTCTAACCATTATTCTCCTTCCACATTTCCATTTTCAGAAACTCTGCAAATTCTAATGAGGCACGAATGAAGAGTTCTCTCCTACAGTTACCCAATACCATACTACGAAGGTTAAGAGATTTTCAGCAATTCTATCACAGGATTTTAAATTATTTAAAGGCATTAATGATGGCAGAAATTGCACCCACCTAAATTGATTTCTGAAATATCCTTCTGTTCACCAAACTCTCCATCATGTACTGTTAAAAGTGGGGGAAAATATTGTTACCAGTATTGCTGAACAAAAGAGAGAAAGTTCAGAAAACACTCTATACATTTCAATTAGTTCTTACCATTTCCTTTAGAAAGATGCTTAATCTGAAAAGAAATAAAGATACAGTAAATGGATAACATACACTACAATGAATATTTCTAAATACCATGAAGAACAGAACCTACTTACCGATACAGCTGCTATGTGGGCAAAAAACAAGATGAAAGAGAGAATGCAAGCAGATCTCGTCCAAATCATTTTTGCAAGTGAACAGATTTTAGCAAAGACACCTTGTGATAAGTACTTGGACCTTGCTCTGGCTGTCATATTAGAAACTTTGACCCTTACATGTGTTCTGTAGCATTTTCTGAAGCATTGAAGTCGTCAAAGAAAATGTCTTTGCCCCATTTGAGGACAGATACTAAGTTTAACAGAAAAGCTCAGGTTCCAGAGACCAGGGAAAAGTTTGAAAAAGTTAATATTGAGATAAGCATATAAAAATAAATGACATTCCTGTACACTAGCAATAACTGTTCACACAATATAGTAGGTAAAGGAGCCATTTCACAATAGAAATAAAAATAATCTATAAAATGATCATAAATTACGTAAATCTAATAAAAATGAACTAGAGTTATATGTAAATGTTATAAAGCAATCAACAAAAAAATAAAAGAGCTATCTATACATACACACATATACATATATATTTATATATATGAGATATTCATTGATGGGAAGACAGTATAATAAAGATGGTCATTATTTTGATATTAGTCTATATATTCAATGTTATTCTAATAAAAATCTTTTTTAAATTTTTAATTGAAGTATAGTTGATTTACAATGTCATGTTAGTTTCAAGTGTACAGCACAGTGATTCAGTTACACATATATATATCTTTTTTAGATTCTTTTCCGATATAGGTTTTTACAAAATATTGAGTATAGACCCTATGCTATACAGTAGGTCCTTGTTTGTTATCTATTTTATATATAGTAATGTGTATATGTAAATCCCAACCTCCTAACTTTCCCTCCTTCCCCTTTCCCCTTTGGTAACCGTAAGTTTGTTTTCTATGTCTGTGAGTCTCTTTCTGTTTTGTAAATAAGTTCAATGTATCTTTTTTGTTTTAGATTCCACATATAAGCAATATCATGTGATATCTGGCTTATTTCATTTAGTATGATAATCTCTAGGTGCATCCATGTTGCTGCAAATAGCATTATTTCATTCTTTTTTATGGCTGAGTAATATTCCATTACACACACACACACACACACACACACACACCACATCTTCTTTATCCATTCATCTGTCGATGGATATTTAGGTTGCTTCCATCCAGAGGAGCTTTTATCTTTCCCTTCCTTCTTAGCCTTATCTGCACAGTATACTCTAATGGTGACTTTGGAATCTGATGGATAAGAAATAGAGTTCCACATCTACCACCAACCAGGTGTGGCATTTTGAGCATCCACTTTCCACGTGTAAAAAAAAAAGAGTGGTACCTGCTTCACGGGTCGAATGTAGGGATTCAATGAGACAACAAGTGCAAACCACAGGTACCAGAAACATAGGAAGCACTCCGTAACCTATAGCTCTTTCTATCCACATACACAGCCTCCTGGGAAAAGTCAGGCAGTAAGGACGCAGCGCAGCACCTGCTTTGTTCAGTGGAGCCTCTGAGTGGGAGCATAGGTCTTCAGCAGATACATTTGTGCCTGGTAAGTTTCTTTTTATGATCTTGATCGGAGGTGTTAATTAGTTACCAGTTACCTGCAACCCCAGGCATTTCTTGCCCCAGGGCGTCAAGTGAGCAAGGCTGAAGCCTCAAGCCTGGGGTTTAAAGGGCTTATGGCTTTGCAGTTAAAAAATAGATTAGGCACTCCATGGGGCAAGGTCCGTGTTTTATTTTCTGTATCTGCCCTGGTGCCTGGAATATAGTAGACAATTGGTGATCGCATTGGGTGAAATACAGTAAAACAGCACTTTTCAAAGGTATTGGATGTAGTGATGTGTTTTGAGCTCAGTGAGGGCATTTTACAAATTGACCAATTGGGAAAGCAGAGTGAAGACTGGAAGAAGAAAGCCATCGGCAGGTGGAAAGAGGGAAAACCCTCCCCTAAGCGTTGTCAGACTCACTCCAGTCTCTTGAAGTCCAGGCCAGACTTGCTCGGGACTGAGGTAGGAGGCTGGCAGCGTCCTCTCACCCCAACCCCTTCTCAGGAGTGTCCTCTGCTTCCTCCACTTTCTACCCTCTTTCTAGATGCCGGTTCCTTCCGCTTCACTCACAGAACTCTGCCCTCGGCTGTTAACCTCTAACACAACTGCCTTTGCTCTTCCTCCAGGCAATCAGCCTATTCACGGGGTTTCAAAGAAGAGGAAGTGTTGGTAATTATTTTCTGAAAAGGTCAAAGAATAAATATTTTAGGCTTTGCAGGCCAAGTGGTCTCTGTAGTGACTATTGAACTCTGCTGTTGCAGCTGGAAAACAGCCACAGACATTAACGTAAAGGAATGAGCCTGGCTGCAACCCAGTAAAACTTTATTGACAAAAACAGGTAAAGGGGCATAACTTACTGACCCCTGAGTTTTAGAGAATTGACTGCCCCCCCCAAGATGGTGGAGATGGAGATGGTGATAACACTTACAAAAGAAGCAGCAGTAGCAGCAGCTAACATGCACACAGCTTTTACTGTGGCTTGGGTACCGTTCCAAGGATCTAAAGTGCAATTGCTCACTTAATCTTGACAATAATTCTATGAAGTAGGCAGTATGTATCCCATTTTATAGATTGAGAAACTATATATATACAATAGAATATTACTCAGCCACAAAAGAATGAAATAATGCCATTTGCAGCAACATGGATGGACCTAGAGATTATCATACTAAGTGAAGTAAGTCAGACAAATATCTAATGATATCACTTATATGTGGAATCTAAGAAAAATAAAGATACAAATGAACTTATTTACAAAACAGAAATAGACCCACAGACATAGAAGATAGACTTATGGTTACCGAAGGGAAAAGGGGTTGGGAGGGATAAATTAGGAGTTTGGGATTAACATATATACACTACTATATATAAAATAAACTACAAGGACCTACTGTATAGCACAGGGAACTATACTCAATATTTTGTAATAACCTATAAGGGAAAAGAATCTGAAAAAGAATATATGTATATGTATAACTGAATCACTGTGCTGTATACCTGAAACTAACATAACATTGTAAATCAACTATACTTCAATGAAAAAAGATTAAGAAATCTGCCCAACATCACACACCTCCTAGAGATGCTCCTGAAATTCCACCTGAATTTTTTAGAAAGCTTTCCCTACCTCAGCCTGGACCCTGGCAGCTCAGGGGTGAGGCCTTCACCATCAAGTTGTAGCAGACTCAGCCCCATATGCCCCAGAGCTCCATCTCCAACAGTTTACTAAGAAGACTTTGCTTTTTAGGGAAGCAGTTCCCAAGCTATAGAGTTTTTCAAAAATCCCCTGTAAAGCTTGTTAAAGTACAGATTCCTGGGCCTGGGATAGGGAAATTCTGATGCAGGTCAGAGGGTGAGAAGCAGGAATCTGCATTGTTAATATGCACCTCCATGATTGCGATGCAGGTAGTCTGTGGAATACACTTTGATAAACAGGGGTCTAGGGAATTTCTGTTAACAGGATGCTTCCACTCAGAGTGTGGTTATTAGGTAGCTTCCCCTGGTTTCCTTTTTATAAGAAAAATCAAAAGATCATAGCAGCCTCCAATTTTCTAGTGGGGACATATCCGATATTAAGATTTAGAGATTTTCAATGCAGAAAGAAATCCACTTCAGGAACAACCTCTCTGGGGTATAGCTCAAGAACCCACATTTTTAACAAGCATGAAGGTGAACCCTGTGTGGAAAATGTGAGACCCACTGAGCTTTACAGCAGCTCTGTTTGGGGCTGTACAGAGACCAATCCGAGCGGACCTCTTTGGAGAACCAAGCAGAGACTTCTTCCTCCCCTGGGCACTGAGATCCCTGATAAGCTACTCTCCACGTCCAGGTGGACATTCGGTGGGCTTTGATTTCAGCTTTTTCTCCTCTATAGGATCGTCACCCATCTTTTATGGGGTGGGGAAGAATCAGACAAGAGGCTTACTCCATTTTTTCCCCAATTCTCTTCTCATTTTTTTGAGCCCTCATAGAGTACTTGAAATTGAAGCAGACCCAGATGAGAGCTCCAAGAGTGCCCGCTGATTTCAGGAAAAGTCTCTAACCTCTGCCAATTACAAGGGTTATCACCATCCAAGATGCCAAGTTGGACCATGGCATCGGGAGGAGAGACTAAACATTGAATTGTTTAATCAACAATTCCCTTAAACTGTTAATTCAAGGGA
Organism: Globicephala melas; assembly: GCF_963455315.2. NCBI lineage: Eukaryota > Metazoa > Chordata > Mammalia > Artiodactyla > Delphinidae > Globicephala > Globicephala melas. The sequence goes on along the minus strand of NC_083324.2, from coordinate 74,344,395 downwards.
AGATACAAAGCAGGGAGGGATAAATCGGGAGATCGGAATGGACATATACACACTACTATATATAAAACAGATAACTAATAAGAACCTACGGTACCACAAAGGGAACTCCATTCAATACTCTGTAATGACCTATATGGGAAAAGAATCTAAAAAGGAGTGGATATGTGTATGTGTATAACTGATTCACTTTGCTGTACAGCAGAAAGTAACAAAACATGGTAAATCAACTACACTCCAAAAAAAATTTTTTTTAATAAAAATAAAGGGAAGACGCAATTGGGATGGGCTTTTCTCTGAAAGGAGACATGATTCTAAAGAGGAAGAGGTCTAGCCCTTATCTACTGTCAAAAGACAAAACTATAACAACATGTGATGAGTTTGATGCCCTTTATTGAAGGGGAAATAATCCCTGGGCTGTGGGAGTAGAAGACCTCACAAGCAGTGAGGCACTTTTCCCAAGGGATCTGGGGCAGGAGCAAGTTTTATAAAGAGTTCGAAGAAGCAGTCAGGAAACAGGGCACGACTGGCTGGGGTTGCATATCTGACCTAATTTAGAAAGATCAAGGGACGAGGAAATAAGTGTAGACCCCAGAGTTGGCCTGGCATTTGGGGCTTGACTGAATGGATTTTCCGCATTTATGATCAAGCAGAGCACTTACAAGAACACAGAAGTTTGGTTTGCTGGCATGTCACCCTGGGCAGCAACGGCTCCATCTTGAGCCTAGAAATTTATTTCACCTCCACTGTCCCTGAAGCTAGGGTACAAGAAAACAGGCTAAAATTGCAAAAAGGACACAATTGTTGGATGCAAAGTCCTTCCTGATCATCTGAGGATTCCGAAGTGTTTCAAGGAGGCAGACAGTGTTAGTCACAGAGAATAATGCCAGAGCTACAGGCTAAGAGGGAGGCAAGTGTGGACAGATGAAATTATTCAGAAAGAGATGATGTTGGAGAAGAACTAGGTAGCGCCTGGCTTGGGGACTTTTCTTTGTCCTGGGAAGTCATTCAGTTTTGAGGTCATCTAATGGAAGCAAGATGATGGTAAGTCGTATGTTTAACTTGATCCAGAGAACAAGGGGATCAGCCCTCTGAGAAAACAAATGGGAATTGTAATTCCATTTCCCTTTGAAAACCGCAAAATTGTTTTTGGTACAGCTGATTCTTTTATGCAAGTGGCCAGCAGGTCCATTCAGGCCCAACTGCATTATCTGTGACTTCAACTGGAATCTGATTTAGCACCAGGGGAAGGTAAGAGGAGGGACTGTGCGGGAGGCGCTATTGGAAACTCCAAGGATGATTGGCCAAAGCCCATCAGGAGGCTTCCTGAATTAGGAACAGGTCTGTTTATATTCATAGACTGAATCAAAGTTTTCAACATAAGTTGATATTCTCATTACTAACGGGGAAGATTACAGTGGCAGCCATTTTCCAAAGCAATGCCAACTAATGAGAACAGCTTTGCATAGACACGCCAGCAAAAATGTCAGCCACAGATGCCCTGTAAGTAAGTGGGCTAAAGGACCACACACCAGGAAAGGAAGAAAACTAGCCACGCCTCGGTTTTACAGTTGAATTTCTGGGAAGAGGAGTTTGTAATACCCTACAAAGTTCCCCACCTTGAATGGCATTTCTTGTTATTCAAGTAATAGCAATGATTATGATAACAACCAGATGACTTTTCACGCACTTATTACCTGGCAGGCACTGTGTAAAATGCTTTACATAGGCTATTTCATTTAATTATCATAACTGTCCCATAAGGAAAGAATTGTTGCCCTCGTTTTATAAAAGGTTGAGTTCAGAGAGGTTATATATAGTACCCAGAATCTGAAAAACCTCAAAATAGAGAAATTAGTTTAATGATGTGTTTCTCTTTCTAGGGCAGCTTCTATTCTCAGTTGCTTAGTTAAACACCAACATATTGCGTTCATTCATTCATTTGTTCATCTATGCATTCATCCATAAAGTTAGTACTGGGGGCATCCTCTGTGCCAGGCGTTGAGGAAACAGTTGTGAACCAGACAGACACTGTCCTTACCCTCAAGGAGCTTAGACGCAGGTGAACACCCTGGGGAGGCAAGCATTTACCAGCATTTTACTAGATCCTCAAGTAAAGATGGATCAACGGGTAAGCAGATAAACAAGTTGTGATATATTCACAGATCACAATAGGACACTGTCACCAAGGAATGTTACTGCACAATTACAAAGAAGTGTAGGGACTTCCCTGGTGGCACAGTGGTTAAGAATTCACCTGCCGATGCAGGGGACACGGGTTTGAGCCCTGGTCCGGGAAGATCCCACATGCCGTGGAGCAACTAAGCCAGTGTACCACAACTACTGAGCCTGTGCTCTAGAGCCCGTGAGCCACAACTACTGAGCCAACACGCTGCAACTACTGGACCCTGCGTGCCTAGAGCCTGTGATCCATAACAAGAGAAGCCACCACAGTGAGAAGCTCACGCACCGCAACAAAGAGTAGCCCCCGCTCACCACAACTAGAGAAAGCCCTCGGGCAGCAACAAAGACCCAACACAGTCAAAAATAAATAAATATATTTATTAAAAATAAAAAAAAGAATTGTACTACGGTTGCATACAGCAACATGAATAAATCTCCAAAGCATTAGGCTAAGAGAAAGATGCCAGATATGAACCATATGCTGTGGGATTCCACTTATATAAAATACTAGAAAAGGCAAAACTATTGTAAAAGAATCCAAATCAGCAGTTGCCAGGGGCCAAAGGTTGGGAATAGAAAGAGACTGACTCCACAGGGCAAAAGGGAACATTTGGGGGTGACAAAAATATTCTATATCTTGATTATGTTGGTGGTTATGCAGTTTTATAAATTTGCCAAAACTCAAGAAATTGTGCTCTAAAATCGGTGAATTTTATTGCAGACAAGTTACATCCCAGTAAAGCTGACTTAAAACAATCAGGGACATAGGTCCTCTTCCCACCCCTTCCACTTACATACCAGAAGACATCAGGCAAAACGCTGAAACTGTGTTTCGGTTTATTCTTTTTTTTTTTTTTTTTTTTTTGCGGTACGCGGGTCTCTCACTGTTGTGGCCTCTCCCGTTGCAGAGCACAGGCTCCGGACGCGCAGGCTCAGCAGCCATGGCTCACGGGCCCAGCCGCTCCGCGGCATGTGGGATCTTCCCGGAGCGGGGCACGAACCCGTGTCCCCTGCATCGGCAGGCGGACTCTCAACCACTGCGCCACCAGGGAAGCCCGCTTTGTTCTTTTATAATATGGGGCTCATGAGAGCTGTTCTGCCTCTTTTATTACTAAGTCAAGAGAATTTCAAATGTGCAGGAGAAAGGCTTTACAGTGCATCAAATCCCATGTAAGTACGAAATTTAATTGTTCGTATTCCCTCACTGAAAATTATTCTATCTGGATTCTCAGAGGCCTAGAGTAAGTTTAATTTGATAGGTTTCATGACATTTTGGGTTTTCATCTTCTTATAAGAAGGGCAGCCTCAGAGGCTGTGACAGGGCTTTAGAGTCCTGGGTCAGCATGTTTCAGAGGAGAACCAGCCATCTGCTTTGGATTTGGACCATCAAGTGGCTGAGCTGATGGAAACATCTTCTGAAGCTTTTTGCCAATGACCACACATCCCTACATCCTGAGCAAATCCATGTCCCCTGCCTAGCTGGATGAGAGACAAATGCTGAGGGTGGGTCCGTGGAGCTTGGTCACAGAACAAAACAAGCAGCTGATGGTTGGCTGTATGGTCAGAAAAGCTCCTTGATCCTCATCCAGGGATTTGTATCTTTAGTGCTGACTATTTTCCTAAGAAGCAGAAACATTCTCTTTCCAATTCTGAATGCAGTTCTCATGCCACCAATTTTTATTTTATTTTATTTTACTTTATTTAGTTTACCCTATTCACACTAAGAAGGAACATGAATAGCACAGAACATCCAGCTTTGGCATATGACCCATCCAGCTGGTCTTTACCAAAATTCTCTTGGTCCCCTGCTGGATGCTGAGAAGAAAATGAGAAGAATATTGCATATTCCTTGTCCTCAAGGCCTTTAAATGTAACTTTTCCTGACAGTAAAGCCTCTTCATTTAGTGGGTAAGGAAAACAAAAACATTTGTAACGTGAAAAGATGTCCATTATGAAACATTTAATAATTAAACTATTTTAAAATATGAAAAAGAAAAAAAATCACCACCGATCACACTCTTGACATATCGTCTGTTTCCTTCCAGTTTCTCACTATTTATATATGCATATTTTATAATAATATAAAATTTTATCCACTGAAAGATTGGCCACCAGGGCTCTCAAGGAGTCATTGAGTTGGAATGACATTGATTTTTTCTAAATTATTCTTCTCTAGAATGTTCATTTGCGCTCAATCCTCCCCCAGCAGATATTCACCAATGCAGAGCCCCACCAAAAACATGGGGGTTCTTGGATGCCTCAGCTTTTTAAAGGATCTTGTCTATTAAGTTTTTCTATATTCATAATTAATACTCATTCAAAAAGTTTTTCTATATTCATAATTCATACTCATTCAAAAAGTTGAAAGACACAGTAGGAAAATGCTAACTTTAATCCCACCACCAAAAATAACCACTGCTAGCATCTTGGTATATCTCTTAGATTTTCCCCCATGCTTATTTTTCTTTATAAGAATGTTAGTTACGTTAGGTTTATAGACTGGCTTGTACATGTTTCCCCATGTCACTAGATACTCCTCAGCAACACACTTCTCAGTGGCTCCATATAATTCCATTGAATGGATGGATGGGACGTAAGCAGCCAAGCCTGTGCTTTGCGTGGAGGTTATTTTCAGTTGATTCTTCTTATCACAGGCAATGCGGCAATAAATATCCTTGCACTTGTGATTGCATGTACTTTCAGCTATTGCCTTAGACAAATTTCAGTAAGTAGAATTGCTGAGTCAAAGTGTACTGAGTAGTTTTACGTTTTTAAAGGAATGTAATTACTAAAGATCTCCAATCTTCCCACCCTCTAAAAGCATGTCACAGAAAGGTGAAGGTAGTTTGAACTCCTTTAGCCAAAGACTCTGAGAATGCAGGACTTAACTCTTTAAAAGGGAAGCAAATTAATTGTGCTATGGTTTGGAGGCTTAACAAAAGGCAACAAAAAAGTGAGGGATATTAGGACTCATGACATGGGCAAAGCAATGTCCATTCTTATTCTTTGTTAAATGCTGTAATACAAGTAATAATACATTTACCAAGAGCAGAAAATGTGTTTCCTGTAGTAGACCCTTCCAATGGGATAATGGCTATGAACACAATAGACATGGCAGGTATCTTAAGGGACAAAGAAATTCACCTTGTGTTACCTGCAGCTGCAACCAGAACAGAGCCAGTTTTTAGCATCATTAAATCACTTAATCTTCACTCAAGCCCTTTGATGTATGTTAGGGTTGACTGTGCCGGGACCCCCCCATCAAATTCATGTGGTGAAGCCCTAACCTCCAGTGTGGCTGTATTTGAGGATGGGGTCACTAAAGAAGTCATTAAGGTTAAATAAGGTCATAGGAGTGGGGCCCTGATCCTATAAGAAGAAACACCACGGAGCCCACTTTCTTGCTCTCTGTGTGCACGCATTAAGAGAAGACCAGGTGAGGAGAGAGCAGGAAGACAGCCATCTACAAGCCAGGAAGAGGGCTCTCACCAGAAACGGAATTTGGTAGAACAGTGATCTTAGACTTTCCAGCCTCCATTACTGTGAGAAAATAAATTTCTGTTCTTTAAGCCATCCAGTCTGCGGTATTGTACTATAGCAGCCCAAGTAGGCTAGTACCCCATGGAGACTATCATCATCACCTATGTTATAGATGAGAAGACTTCGAGAAAAATTAATGAGTTGTACAAGGTCACACAGTAAGCAGTAACCAGCTTTTAAATTCACCTCTGTCTGATGCCCATGTTCTATCTGCTTTATCCCTTTGACTCTCCAGTAGGAAAAATTGGTGACTATCCTTCAAGTGTGATTTGAGACACTCTATTCCGCCCTTTTAGGACCCAAAACACGTCCTTAATCATCTGTTTCCATTCCTGAAAAGCCTCCATTGTTCCAAAGTCTCCTCTCTTTTTTGCCCCCTCCTATGAAATTCTGAAACCCCTAAATAGAATAATATTTTAGCCAAGGAATCTGACATGTAGTCCCCTCTCCAAAGGTACAGCCCACCTGAAATTTTAGAACATGCATCCAATTATCTAGACTCAATAAGGAGACCAACCAGGCCTGACCAGTTTGCCCACCAATGCAATTGTATTACAAACAAACATCAAACAAGGAGGCTTGAATCAATAAGTGGTCATCATTAAAACTAAATGTAATTATTGTATAATTTAGAGCTACTTAATTCTGTTGCAATTACATCTTAAAGTTCTGTTGTAATTACAGGCGTGATGAAAGTTTACTAACAAAAATAAAACAAAGAACAAAGTCTCCATCATGTCCTTGACTTTTTCTTTTTTGAGTCTCATCAACACCAGCAAGCCAGGTACAGACTTTCTCAAATGCCCTTGTTGTCAATTAAATATCCATGCGGACATACACACTCACAAAAGATTTCAGACTATGCGTCCTGATCCTAAAAACATGTAGACAACTCATCTATTAACTTTTTCAGCCATTCTTTACTCAGAGAAACCCCTACCTCAGTTACAATACATCCAACTGCCCCAAAGTAGAAACTCGGGAACCATCTTTGTCTCTTCTCCTTCATAACAATCGATTTCAGTAAGTTCTGTGGATTCAGCCTCATAACCAACTCTCAAAACCATCCGCTTCACACCCTTCCCAATTATCCCCACCCCATCACAGGTCAGCATCACTAATCCCTTCTAAACGGGATCAGCCTCCTAAGTCCCCCCCCCCCCCCGCCCACCAAATCCACTTAATCTAGGGTGAGAAACTTCAAGACTGTTTAAGGAGTACAGAACAGTAAGACATTACTAAAAATTTTCTGTTTTCATATTTGCCATACTACAAGTATCTCTGTGTGGTCTTTTATGTTAATGCTGTCTTCATGGAGTGTCTTAAATTCTTAGCAGGACCTCAGATTTGTGATGCTTTATGATTTGAGGACAAGTCACTCACTTCTTGGAGCTTTGCTTTCCTTATCTGTAATATGATGTCACACCCTGAGGATTAACATCTCAAATTCTAAGGTTCTGTGACGTCTTGAAGAAACTTACTATCCACTTCTAAGATGTTTTTTGCTTTCATAGGGATTCAGTGTGTACATTTGTGGAGCTAGTGCAGGGTCCCCAACCCCCAGGGACCGGTTCCTGTTGGGAACCGGGCCGCACAGCAGGAGGTGAGCAGCGGGCCAGTGAGTGAAGCTTCGTCTGCCCCTCCCCCTCGCTGGCATCACCGCCTGAACCATCCCTCCCAGCCCCCGTCCACGGAAACATTGTCTTCCACGAAACCGATCCCTGGTGCCAAAAATGTTGGGGACCGCTGGGCTAGTATATTTAGACTGTTTTATACTTCCTGACTGAAATCTGTATTTTTGGTATTACGTGGTCCACAAGAGGGCGCCCACTTTCCAGCAAATTGGACATTATAGCCTTGGTTTCACAGAAATCTTTCTCTTAAATCTCAGAGAAATTCCAGCAAGCACAGATGATAAGCAATTTACAATGCACTTGTAACTTATTTAGATATTTCAAATGATAATTGTTAGTACAAATAGATTTCAATTTAAAAAAAGAATGTCCTCACAAATGGGAGGAATTTGTGATTTCACCCATGATGTTGGGGTGATGAAACATGTAAAATTCGTACGAAGCTAGGCTTGAAGTTCTATTCAACGCTATAGAGAATCCCCAATTCCTTAACTTACCAACTTCTTACTCAATGGTCGTGCCTCCCAGTTACTTTTGCTTGAGGCATCACCAGGCAACCAAAGGAGTCCACTGTACGAAAAGGTTAAGAACTTACCCTGCTCAAGGAAAATGGCTTGAGGGCAGGAATGACATCTTCCTCGTCAGTCACAGCACTTAACACAGTTCAGAGGCTCAATACATATTTGTTGAGCAGAGGGAGGGATGGGGCCCCAGGTGAGCCCAGCAGTTCACAGTGGCTGAGCCCGGCCTTCGCGCCAGACGCCCTGTGAAACGCTGCCCACGCCTCTGGCACTGAATCGTCACAGTAACAATCTTTTGAAGACAGAACATTATTCTCCTCAACTCACAGATGAGAAGTTTAGAGACGTTAAGCTTCCAAGGTTAAACACCTCACAGATCCATCTGACCGGGAATCCAAGTTCTTATCCACTGGGCCCCTCTCCCCTGGGCTAGGCCAGCACTTTCCCAGCTGGTCTTCCTGCCTGTGTTCTTGCCCTGCTCCAATCCATTTGCAGTGCCGCTAGGTCACCCCACCCCGGCCTGAAGTCCCTCTGAGGCTTCTTGACATCATCCAGGTGCCATCCCACGGCCAACTGTGAGCTGCCTTCATTTACCCTCCAGGGAGCCCCCTTCCCCACCCCGTGGTCACCCCTTTCACAGCCCATCTTCACTTGTGATTGTTTTGGGTTAACTTCCTGCCTTCCTAGCTGGACAGGATCCAGTCTGTTTTGCTCATTTAAGGCAAGCACCTTGCATAGTGCCTGGGCCATGTTGATCATTAAATGATGGACCCAATCTATGAGTAATAAAGATATGATTATCTACTGTGAAGAATCCATCTATCTATTTTCTATGAAATGTCTAGAAAAGGTAAATCTATAGAGAAAGAGGGTCATGTTTGCTGGCAGTGGGAATGTGGAGTGACAGTCTATTGGGTAGGAGGGATCTCCTGGGTGTGATGAAAATGTTCTAAAATTCTTAAAATCTTTGAATTTTACATTTATAGTGAGAGCACTTTATGACATGTACATTATACCTCAATAAAATTGTTAACAACAACAACAAAAAACACCTAGTGTTGGCTAGCAAAGAATCAGCCAGTTCCAGAGATTTCTCTGATGGCAGGAAAGATACCCCCAAATTGTATGCAGCGTAACATTTTTGTAAAAGCAATACGCAGCATCGAAGTTCACTCTTTCATAGGAAACCTTAACTTCTCAGTGGAAGGTATTTCACTACTTTGCATTCTTCAGAGTCTGTGATCAAGTTTCATGGCGACAGATAAAGAAGCCCACAGTCACAAGAGAGAATTCCAGTGCTGAACGTTGAAAAAGAAATCTTTGTGGCTTAGTTTGCTCGAAAAGCAGCACGATGTGCAGAAGTAGGAAGATGAGAGTAGAAGTTGTTTCTCCAATTTCTGAGCCCTTGGGGCAAAGTTGCTAAACAGTCACATGGTTCTTAGAGGGTAGAAGGTCTCTGATTTCTCTTCTGCAAATTTAGCAAGAGTTCGGAGTTTGGTAGGCTAACGTGGAAGAACATAGGTGGATACAGGCGGGCCTGGACCCCAGTCATATTCCAGGAAGGAGCCGCTTCTTTGCCCTGATCTGGTCAAATGAGATGGGGCAAGAGATAGCTTGCCCAGGGGCTGCGGCTGGACCTGGGGTTGCCCCACGCCATGCTCTGGTCCCCAAACAGAAAAATCACGGTACTTCTCAGGCTCAAGGTCCAAGGAGAGCTCAAGGCTGGCTGCCTCAAAGCCCCTTGATCCTATGGAACCTAGGACTGCCTGAGGGTGGGGGTCAGAGCAGCAAAGCCAGCGGGGGAGAAAGTTCCACGGCTCCAGCTCTGGGTTGTCTCTTGCTGGGTGTTTGCTCTTTTGCACTAGAATCATTGGTGATACCTGATGGCCATGTAGTTGGTCTGCATCATTTTATAAGATGGAAGAAACAAGCCTTCTCAGGAGGAAGATTGATGCAATGACAGAGTACTAGACTGGAACACGGAAGACCTGAATTCAAAGGCAAGTGCTACAACTAATCAGCTGTGTGACACTGGGAAAATCAGTTTTCCTCTCTGAGCACCCGATGGTCCATCTGTAAAATGAGGGGTTTGGGTTAGATGGATTTGAAGGTCCTTTTGACTCTGATACTAAGAATATTAATGACTCGAATTTCCTAATCATGGTGCCAGGGATACTTGCATTTATTCCTAAGAGGCAGGCACAGTTTTCACTGTTTATGAATAAGGAAACTAGGGATAAAGCAGGCTAACGGAATTGCTCGAGTTCAAAGTGCTTGGAAGCTGAATTGCTTGGACTTGCCCAGCTCTGTCTACACTGGGTCCTAAACCCCAACTACACAGCAGAGTGTGAAGGAATGTTCCTCATTCCCTGGCTTGGGGGTACCACAGACACTTCCAGAGGCCACTGGCTGCTACAGAAAAGCTGTAGTTTTTTCCCCCAATGTTATATCTAGAAAACTTTTAATATACAGAAAATTAAAAGAAATTTACAGAGAACACTTATACCTATTTTCTGCTAGCTCTTACTGTTCACTTTGTCACCTCTCCAGCCATCTAGTCATCCCTCTGTCCTTCCATCAATCCATCTTATTTTTTGTGGAATCCTTTGGTTTTGATTAATTTTGAGAAAGGTTGCTCCTGTCAAGTTTTCTCAGTTCTTTCTTCCTGGTCATATACCATTTAATCATTACAAGAGCTAATGCAAAAGAAATTGGAGAGAACAGCTTCTACTCTCTACATCATCTTCCTGTTTCTGCCCATCATGCTAATCTTCGAGCAAACTAAGCCACAAAGATTTCCTTTTTAATGTTTTGTACTGGGATCCCCATGACCATGTGACTCTGGGCTCCTTTATCCTGCCTTACAGATGAAGAAACAGGCTCGTAAAAGTTAGCAGCTGGCTGAGTGTCACTTAGCTGGGGAGCACTGGAGCCCAAGCCTCTCTGGGGCTAAAGCCTTGACTCTGACCCCTATGCTCTCATACCCTCTGACATGGCACTTTTCCAAAACACAGGCATTATGCTTTCACTTTAACCAATCTTCATTTATTTCCACTGGGGATTTTCTCCATAAGCAATTAACAGCTTTTATAGCCAAACGAGACAAAACAAAAACAACTCAGGGTTCATTCACTCAGTTATGACACGATCTTCAAACATGGTATCTTAAAAGAGAATAATAAATTATGTGGCCCTTCTCTCATAAAGCTTAATTTTTATTTATTTATTTTTTTGCGGTACGTGGGACTCTCACTGTTGTGGCTTCTCCCGTTGTGGAGCACAGGTTCCGGACACGCAGGCTCAGCGGCCATGGCTCACGGGTCCAGCCGCTCTGCGGCATGTGGGATCTTCCCGGACCGGGGCACGAACCCGTGTCCCCTGCATCGGCAGGCGGACTCTCAACCACTGCACCACCAGGGAAGCCCTAAAGTTTAATATTTATAGTTTGGTTTTGTGTGTGTGTGTATGTGTGTGTGTACTTGTGTGTATTCCGTAATAGCTGTTGCTTTTATAAGCCAATGCCTTTGGAACTCAGTTCACAAGCTTGGCTGTTTCTCTTTTATTTCTTTTTGCTTGCTCGTCATGCTCTTGAAATGGAAAAAGAAGTCTCGTCAGGGTGCAGCAGGGTGTGTCAGCACTGGTGTGACATGGGATTGTTCAGATTATTCAGCGTGGCTCTCAAGACCCAAGCTTATTACCCTCAACCTATCAGCTCAGCTCAAACAAGTACACAAATTCTGGTGCCAACCTGATTGAGCAGTGGGGTGACATTATTCTACGTGAAATAAGCCAGTCATAGAAGGACAAATACTGCATGATTCCATTTATAAAACAGCCCAACTCACAGAAGTAGAAGGTGTCTAGCAGAGGCAGCAGGTACCAGGGCCCAGTGTGCAGAGGCAGGGTAGCACCATGGATGTGTGGCCAGGCTGTGGACCTGGATTAAGTCCAAGGTCCAGCTCTGGCCTCTGCTAGTTATATGACTTGGGCAAATTACCTAACCTCCCTCAACCCCTATGTCCTCACTTATAGCAACATTTGCCTCACAGAATTATTGACTGGGACATAGTAACATGCCTAGCACACACGGTATATATTACCAGGCAGTGAGCAGCCCAGCTTGACAGGTACCAGGGGTCTCTAAGGATGAGAATTCAGAAGTGAGCTTAGATTACAAGCTTGGGATCAGATGACAAACATTCTATTCTTCTTCCTAATTTTGATTTCTGTATTAACTCCATTTTAAAAGTCTGTCTTTTCTCTGAATATGGTAGCCCCATATAAATAGTATTATTCTTGATCAAGTGACTTTAAGAGTCTCCTTACTGAGAGATTTCTTAATCCACAGTTTAGTCACTTTACCTTCTGAATTTGCCATCCCTTTACTTAATTACAAAAACGTTTGTGGGGGGAGAGATTTAGGAGTCAAGACATTATTGTCTCCTAAGACAATATTGCAATAATCAAAGAAGATGAACTGAATGATCATTTTAAGTATGATGGGATAATTCAGTGTGAAATATGGGATCTGGTTAACTCATTTTTTTTGTTGGATGTTTTTGTCCTCACCCACGAAGTTTCTCTTTTCAGAGTTTTCAAGTGAACGTGCCTGCCAACAGAGTATACAGGACAGAAACAGAAAACAAAGTGTTGGCCTGAATTCATAAGGTCAAGGATGAAAGTCAGGACACTGGTAAGAAAAAACTTTAGTAATGTTTTTGGCTCAACCCAAGCTGTTTGGGACCTTCTCTCTCAAGCAATGCCAAATAATTGATGTTATAAAGAAAAATAAATCCCACAAACCTCTTTGATATCATAAAAACACCAAACAATAAGATTGTTGACTGCATTTTTCCTGTTTTATTTCATGAAGATACACCCTGAGTGCTCTGTTGTGTGGTACAGTTCTTGGAATCTGTTCAGTAAATACTGACTTTTAAAAATTTTCCATGGCCAAGAAAAGATTTCCATGTAATTTAAAGACCCTTAAACGTGGAAAGCATTGTACTAAGTGTTTGACGTGAGTTACCTCATTTAATTCTCCCCACGATGCTATGGTATAGACACTCTATCCTCCCCCAAGTTACGGACGGGGAATCCGGAGAAGTTAAGCAACCTGTCCGACATCTCTAACCCTGAAGGGTTAAAGCTCCATCCAATCCAGACAGGCTTTAAAGGTTTTATGACCATCAGTCAAGCGGTCTAGGGCAAGTCACTCAACCTCTCAGAATTTTAGTTTGTGATGTCAACTGGGTACAATGACACCTGCCTTGCAGGCGTGTCGTACAGATTCGATATAACATAGTACCTGTAAAGTGCTTAGCACAGAATCTGCATCACAACAGATCCTTCACACAAGGAAGTTATTTTGGCGTCCTCTTTCTGTTGCTCTTATAAGCTATACAAAAACTAATGGGACAAGAAATATATTCCTCCTCCTAACGCCTCGATGAGGATAACAATGAAAGGAGGACTCAGTGAGGACACTGAGAGGCCGTGGGTTATGGACCACGTGAAGGACCCTAAGAACACTTACTGCAGTTTGGCCCAGGTCTGTCCAGCCAATGGAAGATGGGCTATTCTCTGTGCCATGACACTAGGCAGAGGGGGTATTTATGGACTGAACACTGGAGAGCCTCACTCAACCTAGAAAAGGCATCCTTCCTGGATGGGCTTTGGGGTTCTCAGGGAAAAGCTGAGCTCACGCCTATAGCAATACAATCACCATTACATGGACCAGGTGCAGAGTGTTGACGCCAGCATGTTACACATTGTCTCATCCACACAGAAACCAGGAAGTAAGGATTATTTTGCTTATTTCCTAGGTGTGGATACAAACCTAAGTCTATTTGACTCATAAGCCCGTGATCTTAAAATACTGTGTTTATGAAGAAAGACTGGTTGTAAGGGAAAGACAACCAGTTCAACGAGCTGTAAGCAAAAGGGGAAATCTCGTTATGAAAGTGGTATCTCGCAGATTTCCTGAGAAAGGAGCCAGAACTGGAAACTAGAAAGTTGCGGGCTTGTGCGCTCTCTCCCTCCCTCCCTCCCAATCTCTCTGTCTCTCCCCTCATCTTCTCCTTCTCTTTCTAGAACACCCCTCAACCCTTCCTCAGCCCTATTATAGAACTAGCTACTCCACACTTCTGAGGTTATACGCTATTGGTCCGTGCTCTCATGAAGACTTCAAGTTCCCAGGAGAAGAATATTTTTTTTAATTCTTTTTCTTTTTTTATTATCCATGGGGGGCGTGAAAGCTGAAGAAGGACCACAGAAACTCCTGAGTTCAGCCTACTCTTACGTTGGAGTCTTGTGTACCCCTGGAAGATGCTCAGGCGTCTGTTTAGACACCTCAGGGCAGCCAGCTTTACTGTGGGAGTCCTGGCTGTTAAAATACCCTCCCTTTTACTACTCCCACCTCTATTAATTCCCCTCCACGGGTCCCCCGCTGGCTGAGGGAGCAGGCCCGGCCCCAGTGTTTCCCTGTCCCTCCCATCCCAGCCTCTGGCCCACGAGCTCTAGTCATCAATGGTCCTCTGAAAATGGACACCCAGACCAGATCCAGACCAGATCTGGCCACCCTCCATGTCTGACCTCCAGGCCCGGTTTCAGTGCCATTTGGTCAGCCCAGCGCCTGGGGGCCAGTGCCCGGAAGGACAAATTGCCCCAGAGGAAGAGCCACCGGGGGTCACTCAGGGGACAAAGACAATGATGAAGAGGGAAGTGCGAGTGAAGATGCATGAGGACCCCAGGAGGGTCCCAGCTGAGATGGCAGATGCAGAACCTACAGCTTCCTCCCCGCTGGACCCAGCTCAGAGTCACAGGTCCTGAGACGGCCTTTCTGAGGGCGTGTGGCCAGAGCTGAGGGTGGAAGGGAAATTGTGAAACGGCGGCTCCTTGAGCGGGCTGAGGTCTCTGAATCAGCAGAGGGCTCAGTGAGGGGAATGGGGACCCAGTGAGGGAGGAGGCTTATCTGTGGGCGGGCCATCAGTGAGGGGGCCCCATGAGAAGACAAGGCTCAATATGAGTGACGAAGGGGAAAACTAAAGGACCTTTTTTTTTTTTTTTTTGCCAAGGTGGGAGGCTCAGTGGTGCAGCCTGGGCCCTTTTCCACACACTGCCACCCCTCCCCCTCCCTCCTCTCCCTCCTTCCAGCTCCCCCTTTCCCCTTTCCCTTCTCCCTTGGCCCACAAGCCTCTGCATGGGCTGTGCTCATGGTGGGGGAGAAGTGTGAACTTGCAGAGAGGATGGAAACTCTGCACAGAGGTCAAAGGCAATGTGTGTGTGAGGGTGAGTCAGGAAAGAAGTCGGAGATCCCCACGTCCCCTGAGTTTAGCCTCATCCCCCAGAATCAGCGGGCCCAGGGGCTCCCCCTTCATACTCCCAGGAGAAGATGTTTATTGGTCCAGCTGGAGTTGTTGCCACTGGTTGAGGACTGATTGAAGGATGGCAAGCAGGAACCATCCCTGTGAATTGCAGGGACTAGAGAAAGGAAATTGATGCTCGGGATGGATAAACGCTAGACAAGGCACCCTCCACACCTATACTGCTTTCGTATAAGATGCTCAAGCATTTGTTTATTTCAGAAAATTCAACTAAACATGACCTGTATTAACATAAGCATTGAGGAGTGTGTAACTAAGATGATGTTTGGCGCCTAAACACATTGATTTAGGCAGAAAAATTAGGAAGCCTAGAAAGTGCCACTTCAAGTACACTAGGCCAGCTGCCTGGTAGAGGCTCTAACTATTGTCTGGTTTCTACTGTAGTGCTGTCTGATGGGGGAAAAAAGCAAGCCACCTATATAATTTTAAAAACTCTACTAGCCACATTTTTTTAAAAAACTGAAAGGAAAAAGGTAGAATTCATGTTAGTAATATATTTTATTTAACCCAATATCTAAAATATTATCATTTCAATATGTAATCAATATTATTAACGAGCTATTTTACATTTTTGTCCTAAGTCTTCAAAATATGATATGCATTTTATGTTTATAGCATATCTCAATTTGGATACAATATTTTCATTGGAAATATCTGATCTGTTTTTAGATTTCCTAAAATATACAGTTGACCAAGTAGAGTTGTAATTACATGTTCCATTATTTTATGCTAGCTCTCATTATTAAGTGGAATAAAATTAAGGTTTTTATTTCTCACTGAGCTAGTCTATTGTCCAAATTGTTTCTCCTGTGTAGAAAGGATCATTGGTAAAAATGGCCCTGCTGAGACTGTGGGCTTCTACCCCAAGCAAAAAAAAAAAGAAAAATAGCTGGAAACTCAGAGCTACATCTCTTCACCTCTTTGCTTGGTCCATGTGACAACAAATAATTTCTTTTTCATAGATTAACTGACCTGAGAATGTTGGAAATTTCTGAGGTTTTGTTGTTACAATACTTTTTTTTTTCATCGAAACAACCAAGTTTCCTTAGGAGAAGATTTTTCTTTGCCCCTGAAATGCTATAATTGCATATAGGGGTTCAGGAGATGCTGACAGTGCAAATCACTGGTGACAAAAATGCAAACAGCTGACGTTTGTCCCCTCTTGGTAGTACTTAGGGACAGCAGGTATGGGCAAGGAGGAGACAGCCCATGTAGAGAGTCCCCAGGCCAGACTTCCAGACTGAACAACAAGTCAGGAGCTATCGGTAGAAGCCATGTGAGTAATTAATGATCTAGGAGTAAAATCATGTCAGGACAACACACACCAAACAACACCTAGTCTGGTGCCAAGGAAAGTCTCCTGCCAGAAAGCCCAGCTCCAGTTCCTGGGATGCCAGCCTTCTCACACTCTCCTGTCCTTGGTATTGCTGAGCCTGGTGGGGCCTCGAGTCTTATTCTTTTTCTTATTAGTGTTTTGCTTTGAGGAAGGAAGAGACAGCTCCAACTCCCTCTTCTTGGCATCCCAGTCTTCATCCCGCTGATCAAGCTGCAGCCCCTTCTGCTTGGTGGCCTGGCGGTGGTCCCGGCGCTGGGGCTCAGCCCTAGGAGAGGGGAACCAGCTCTCAACCCCCAATGCCCGTGGACTGGACAGCCTGCCCGGCCTGCAGAGGGGCGTCTCCTCTGCCCTCTGCATGAGGCCTGGGCACCTCCGCCATCCAGTCGAGGAGAAAGGCGGCCAAGTTCAAGCATTTCCAAGTGTACACTTAGGGAGGTCTCAGACACTAAAGAAACTACTCGGAGGTGGAGAAAAACAGGGTGCCCGGGTGGGATGTCCATAGAATCAAAGACAAGCACTTAGTTTGAAGTGCTTGTCAGTTTTAATGACAGTGGCTGCACCACTAAGCCCCCCTACTCATTTTTAAAGTGCTCACATCAACAGAGCAACCTGCGTATTATGGGGAGGCTGTTTTCCTTCATTTATTTTTTAATTGCATTTTTTCCTAATTGTAAAAGCTATGTCTGTTCATTGTAGAAAAATTTATAGTACAGAAACAGGTAGGGAAGAAAATAAAAATTATAATCACGTACGTATTGTATGTATAGATGGATTTATGTAAAGAATACTTAGATGATAGCTACAGAATCTTAGAACAGGTGATAGATGGAGAAATAGATGAATCGATCATCATACACACACGGACGATGGGAAGCATACAAAAACACTGTTTTGTATATGAGGCCAAAGGTGAGTATGTGACTTGCTTAAGGACACTGGTGAAAGCCCATTCACGGAGATAAGGTTTGAGCCAGTATGAGGACAAATGAAATTTGAGAGGATAAATGATCATACAGGAAGCGCAAAGCATGATAAAAAGCACAATTCATTCAGAGGACGGCAAACCTGCTTGTCGCTCAGCCTTTGTGCCCCCAACAAGCTGCAAGTGACCTCTCCGTATTCAGACCACAAAGCCTCCCTCCTCTGACCTGCTCTTTTGACCTTGTCACTTTCTATCTCGTGTTAGTGTTATTTATGTAAACCAGTTCTCTCCTCCTCTCCTGTCCATTCTTGCAGACCCTGCCCAGAAATCTTGCTTTTTCTTCCAAGTCACTCTACCCTGACCTGTGCTAACACCCCTAAGGCTCACTCTGCTTTCGGCAATCTCCATGCCGACTGCAAAACCAACTACTTGGCAACGACGTGGACGCACTTTGAGGGCATTATCCTAAGTGAAATAAGTCAGACAGAGAAAGACGAATATCATAGGATCTCACTCTACCTAGAATCTGAAAACAAAAAAACGGAGCTCATAGATACAGAGAACAGATTCGTGGCTGCTGTGGGTGGGCGCAAGATGGGTGAAGGTACAAAAGGTACAAACTTCTAGTTATAAAATAAATGTCATGAGAATGTAACGTACAGCATGGTGACTATTGCTAATAACACTGTATTGCATATTTGAAAGTTGCTAGGAGAGTAGATCTTAACAGTTATCACAAGGAAAACAATTTGTAACTATGTATGGTGGCAGATGTTAACTAGACTTACTGTGGTATTTCACAATATATACAAAAATTGAATCATTATGCTATATACCTAAAACTGATACTATGTTGTATGTCAATGACATCTCAATAAAAAATACATCAAGTCCCACTTACATGAAAGCTAGCACAGATTAAGAGCACAGGTTTTCTCGTCAGAGAGATGTGGGTTTATACCTGACAATAAATACCGCTTGCTAACCATGGCATCCCAGATGAGACACAAACATCCGAGGTTCAGTTTCCTCATTTGCCAATTAAGGATATATTCACTTACCTTACTGAGTTCTTGTGAAGCACAAAAGAATCACAGGCGGGGCTTCCCTGGTGGCGCAGTGGTTGAGAGTCCACCTACCGATGCAGGGGACGCGGGTTCGTGCCCCGGTGCGGGAAGATCCCACGTTCCGCGGAGCGGGTGGGCCCGTGGGCCATGGCCGCTAAGCCTGCGCGTCCGGAGCCTGTGCTCTGCAGCGGGAGAGGCCCGCGTACTGCAAAAAAAAAAAAAAAAAAAAAAAAAAAATCACAGGCGTAACGTACACAGCCCAGCGTATAGCAAATGTTCACTGACAGGTGCTTTAGCATAGCTCCCATCGCTTTGTACTGGAAAATTCTCCCAACTGATTTCTCTGCAGCCAGGCTTGCTTCCCACCAACCCATTCGCCATACGGGAGTCAAAACAGATTTTTAAAAAGCAAAGTTGACTGTAATACTTCCCTAACATTCTTCAGTGGTGTTCTATGGCTGAAGGTCTTGACAAGCCCTTTGGCTGAGTTTTTGCCGCGATCCTCCTCCAGTTCTATAACTGAGTCTTGTTTGGCGTGTCCCAGCCATAAACAGGACAAAGTTCCCGTTCTGCCCTCAAGAGGGCAGAAGGCTAACATTAACTGAGAGTCACTACTTGCTAGGCAGCGCACATTCGCTATCTTACTGAATCCTCACCACGAGATTCCAAGGCAGCATTACTGCTCTCATCATACAGATGGATAGACTAAGGCCTGGAGATGTTAAACAACCTGCCTAAGGTGCTACAACTAATAAGTGGAGGTGCTAGGATTGTAATGGCCCCCATTCATTCATCTGACTCCCAAGAAATGTCCTTTCTACTACCCCACACCGACTACCAACGGGGAACCTCATGAACAGTGGTCTCGAAGGGATGGATCTGCATAGGCATTGCCTACTCACCCTTGATCGCAGCCCAGGGAAGTGGGGTTCGGTCGTTCCAGTCCACTTCCTTGTAGTCTGGGCCACAGAAACTTTTCTTCAAAATCTTTTTCACTGAATTGTAGTCCCCAGCAGCTACAGCTTGGTGGAGTTTTGTCATGTCGGACAGTTTGGTCAATTCCATGACCAAAAAAACAACTGTGGGAAAAGCATGCCACTTAGGAAATTCTCTGCAATACTTTATTCCTAGGGAGTGATGCCATAGGGTTCCTGATGGTTTACTTTCTGTCTTACCTCATACCTTTGCATCCAGGGTTGCTTCATGTGTATGCCCTGCTGAGTGTGTATTTGGATCTTAGCTACTGTGGTTAGTGCTTGCCAATCCCCTGTCCAAAAACTATCAATGGTTCCTTTCTGCCCATAGGATTATACGCTAAGCTCATGGGCTGACATTGGCTAATTGGCCTCAAACCGCTTCCCAGTACTACTTCCCACTCCTACTCAAAAGTGCTAGCAGTGTGACTCTCAGTAATTCTGTGCCTTACCTTTCTCATCTAAAGAATGGGTATAATGGGCTTCCCTGGTGGCGCAGTGGTTGAGAGTCCGCCTGCTCATGCAGGGGACACAGGTTCGTGCCCCGGTCCGGGAAGATACCGCATGCCGCGGAGCGGCTGGGCCCGTGAGCCATGGCCACTGAGCCTGCGCGTCTGGAGCCTGTGCTCCGCAACGGGAGAGGCCACAACAGTGAGAGGCCCGCGTACGGCAAAAAAAAAAAAAAAAAAAAAAAAAAAAAAGAATGGGTATAATTAGCCAGGGTGTTTTGAGAATACAAGGACAGTCCATGTGAGCAGTTTATACTGGATACAGAGCAGGTGCCCCATGGAAATTAAATATTGTCGCTACACCAATTCAGGAGATGGACAAGATGAAAACATACAAATAAAATGGCTAAAAATTGTTTACAACATTAAGACACAAGCCAACAGTTCTCAAACTACAGTTTATAGACATTTAGAATTCCCTGGACCCTTTTGAGGGATCTATGAGGTCAAAGCTATTTTCATTATAATATTAAAATGTGGGGGTTTCCCTGGTGGCACAGTGGTTGACAGTCCGCCTGCTGATGCAGGGGACACAGGTTCGTGCCCCGATCAGGGAGGATCCCACGTGCTGCAGAGCGGCTGGGCCTGTGAGCCATGGCCGCTGAGCCTGCGCGTCCAGAGCCTGTGCTCTGCAACGGGAGGGGCCACAACAGTGAGAGGCCCGCGTATGGCAAAAAAAAAATGTGATTGGTCCTGTTCCCTGTGCTGATAATTGGTCTGATGGTTCAAAAACAAAGATGTAGAAAACCACTGGTGCCTTAGCGTAAAGCGAGGCAATGACACCAAACACCTAGCAGTCAAGGTATTCTTCACCACCACACACACAGAGTTTTCTTTTTGTTTTAAGGCTAATTTTAGTAAAGAAATTAAAGCAGTAAGAATTATTTATATTAAATTCTGACCCCTGATTACATGACTTCGTAAAAGTGTGTTTTTTTTCCCTGTGGTACGCGAAGACAGGCCACAACAGTGAGAGGCCCGTGTACCAAAATATATATATATATATATATATATATATATATATATATATATACCCAGCATAGGAGCACCTCAATCCATAAGGCAAATGCTAACAGCTATAAAAAAGGAAATTGACAGTAACACAATGATAGTGGGGAACTTTAACACCTCACTTACACCAATGGACAGATCATGCAAACAGAAAATTAATAAGGAAACACAGCTTTAAATGACACAATAGACCAGATAGATTTAATTGATATTTATAGGACATTCCATCCAAACACAGCAGATTACACTTTCTTTTCAAGTGCGGATGGAGCATTCTCCAGGATAGATCACATCTTGGGTCACAAATCAAGCCTCAGTAAATTTAAGAAAATTGAAATCATATCAAGCATGTTTTCTGACCACAATGCTATGAGATTAGAAATGAATTACAAGGAAAGAAACATAAAAAACACAAACACGTGGAGGCTAAACAATACGTTCCTAAATAACCAAGAGATCACTGAAGAAATCAAAGAGGAAATCAACAAATACCTAGAGACAAATGACAATGAAAACACGACAATCCAAAACCTATGGGATGCAGCAAAAGCAGTTCTAAGAGGGAAGTTTATAGTTATACAAACCTACCTCAAGAAACAAGAAAAATATCAAATAAACAATCTAACCTGACACCTAAAGGAACTAGAGAAAGAAGAACAAACAAAACCCAAAGTTAGCAGCAGGAAAGAAATCATAAAGATTAGAGCAGAAATAAGTGAAACAGAAACAAAGAAAACAATAGCAAAGATCAATAAAACTAAAAGCTGGTTCTTTGAGAAGATAAACAAAATTGATAAACCATTAGCCAGACTCATCAAGAAAAAGAGGGAGAGGGTTCAAATCAATAAAATTAGAAATGAAAAAGAAGTTACAACAGACACCACAGGAATACAAAGCATCCTAAGAGACTACTACAAGCAACTCTATGCCAATAAAATGGACAACCTGGAAGAAATGGACAAATTCTTAGAAAGCTATAACCTTCCAAAACTGAACCAGGAAGAAATAGAAAATATGAACAGACCAATCACAAGTAATGAAATTGAAACTGTGATTAAAAACCTTCCAACAAACAAAAGTCCAGGACCAGAGGGCTTCACAGGTGAATTCTATCAAACATTTAGAGAAGAGCTAACACCCATCCTTCTCAAACTCTTCCAAAAAATTGCAGAGGAAGGAACACTCCCAAACACATTCTATGAGGCCACCATCACCCTGATACCAAAACCAGACAAAGATACTGTAAAAAAAATAAAGTTACAGACCAATATCAGTGATGAATATAGATGCAAAAATCCTCAACAAAATACTAGCAAACAGAATCCAAGAACACATTAAAAGGATCATACACCATGATCAAGTAGGATTTAACCCAAGGATGCAAAGATTCCTCAATAAACGCAAATCAATCAATGTGATACACCAGATTAACAAATTGAAGAAGAAAAACCATATGATCATCTCAGTAGATGCAGAAAAAGCTTTTGACAAAATTCAACACCAATTTATGATAGAAACTCTCCAGAAAGTGGGCATAGAGGGAACCTACCTCAGCCTAATAAAGGCCATATAGGACAAACCCACAGCAAACATCATTCTTAATGCTGAAAAACTGAAAGCATTTCCTCTAAGATCAGGAACAAGACAAGGATGTCCACTCTCACCACTATTATTCAACACAGTTTTGGAAGTCCTAGCCACGGCAATCAGAGAAGAAAAAGAAATAAAAGGAATACAAATTGGAAAAAAACAGGTAAAACTGTCACTGTTTGCAGATGACATGAGACTATACATAGAGAATCCTAAAGATGCCACCAGAAAACTACTAGAGCTAATCAATGAATCTGGTAAAGTTTCAGGATACAAAATTAATGCACAGAAATCTCTTACATTCCTATACACTAATAATGAAAAATCTGAAAGAGTAATTAAGGAAACACTCCCATTTACCACTGCAACAAAAAGAATAAAATACCTAGGAATAAACCTACCTAAGGAGACAAAAGACCTGTATGCAGAAAACTATAAGACACTGATGAAAGAAATTAAAGATGATACCAACAGAAGGAGAGATATACCATGTTCTTGGATTGGGAGAATCAATATTGTGAAAATGACTATACTACCCAAAGCAATCTATAGATTCAATGCAATCCCTATCAAATTACCAATGGCATTTTTTACAGAAGTAGAACAAAAAATCTTAAAATTTGTATGGAGACACAAAAGACCCCGTATAGCCAAAGCAGTCTTGAGGGGAAAAAGCAGCACTGGAGGAATCAGACTCCCTGACTTCAGACTATACTACAAAGCTACAGTAATCAAGACAATATGGTATGGCACAAAAACAGAAATATAGATCAATGGAACAAGATGGAAAGCCCAGAGATAAACCCACGCACATATGGTCAACTAATCTATGACAAAGGAGGCAAGGATATATAATGGAGAAAAGACAGTCTCTTCATAAGTGGTGCTGGGAAAACTGGATAGCTACATGCAAAAGAATGAAATTAGAACACTCCCTAACACCATACACAAAAATAAACTCATAATGGATTAGAGACCTAAATGTAAGATCAGACACTATAAAGCTCTTAGAGGAAAACAGGAAGAACGCTCTTTGACATAAATCACAGCAAGATCTCTTTTGATCCACCTCCTAGAGTAATGGAAATAAAAACAAAAATAAAAACATGGGACCTAATGAAACTTAAAAGCTTTTGCACAGCAAAGGAAACCATTAACAAGATGAAAAGACAACCCTCAGAATGGGAGAAAATATTTGCAAACGAATCAATGGACAAAGGCTTAATCTCCAAAATATATAAACAGCTCATGCAGCTCCATATTAAAAAAACAAACAACCCAATTAAAAAATGGGCAGACCTAAATAGACATTTCTCCAAAGAGGACCTACAGATGGCCAAGAGGCACATGAAAAGGTGCTCAACATTGCTAATTTTTAGAGAAATGCAAATCAAAACTACAGTGAGGTATCACCTCACACCAGTTAGAATGGGCATCATCAGAAAATCTACAAACAAAAAATGCTGGAGAGGGTGTGGAGAAAAAGGAACCCTCTTGCACTGTTGGTGGGAATGTAAATTGATACAGCCACTATGGAAAACAGTATGGAGGTTCCTCAAAAATCTAAAAATAGAATTACCATATGGTCCAGCAATCCCACTACTGGGCATATACCCGTAGAAAACCATAATTCAAAAAGACACATGCACCCCAATGTTCATTGCAGCACTATTTACAATAGCCAGGTCATGGAAGCAACCTAAATGCCCATCGACAGATGAATGGATAAAGAAGATGTGGTATATATATACAATGGAATATTACTCAGCCATAAAAAGGAATGAAATTGGGTCATTTGTTGAGACGTGGAAGGATCTAGAGACTGTCATACAGAGTGAAGTAAGTCAGAAAGAGAAAAACAAATATCGTATATTAATGTATATATGTGGAACCTAGAAAAATGGTACAGATGAACCAGTTTGCAGGGCAGAAATTGAGACACAGATGTAGAGAACAAATGTATGGACACCAAGGGGGGAGAGCAGCAGGGGGTGGGGGTGGGGTGTGATGAATTGGGAGATTGGGATTGACACGACATGTATACACTGATGTGCATAAAATTGATGATTAATAAGAACCTGCTGTAAAAAAAAAATAAAATAAAGTTCAAAAATTCAAAAAAAAATAGAATATTACAAAAGTGACCAATAATTTAGTTTATATGTATGTGCTTGTTTATATGGGGAAAAGCTTAAAAGAATATACTTTGTAGTTAGATTAGTTGAATGAGCACTTATAACTCACACAAACAAAAGAAACATTTTGTAATTGTCAAGGGCAGAGCTTTTAAGGACCTTGATTAGCTGTGGTAACAGTAGGAATGGGAAGGAAGATATGGATGACACTGTGAGTGTAGAATCAAATAACTTGGCAACCGAATAAAGGAGCCAGGTAACTGTGAATCACAGTGCCACCAGGTGCCTTGGACTTCGCACAAAGCCTCCTACATCTTGATTGGGGTTAATAGCAGTGCTATCAATGACTCAGGCAAAGAAAAATGTCCTGGAGACTGGTTTGGCAAGCCAGATCTTAGAGTCCAATTACTGAATGAATACAAACAAGCCGCTTGTGACAGCCACAGTTCCAAGTCATAAGTAAACCAAGTCTACAGAAGGCATTAAGGCCTGCCAAGGAGGAATGAAGCCTAAGCCTGGCATTGGGTGATGACTTTTGGAATTGGCTAAAATACTGAATAAAAGATTCTTCATCCCTTCTCCACTTTTGAAACTTAGAGGCATGGCCATCTGGGACCTGCCGTCCTCTGGAAGTGCTTCACCTCTGAGGTCTTGTGTTTCAGATTCCATTCTCGATCATGACCTTCTACCCGACTTCCATCACGCTGACTCAGGGTAGTTTCCTCCAACCCACTCAAATCACCAATATTTTTCAGTTCTTCCTGGTTATTCATGTTACGTATATGTATAGTCATATAGATATGAAGTCTCTTTCCCATAGCTGTGTGAGTATATATGTGTGTCGTATAGTAATATGGACATGAAATCTCTTTCCCATAGGTGTATGTGTATATATACATATGTGTGTATTGATGTATAGATATACAGGTACATATCTATATATCAGGTGCTCGTTCTGCTTGCCAAATACTGTTCTAGGCAATTTACATGCATTATCTCTTTTAATACTCACTGAGCCCTCGTGATATAGATGATATTATTATTTCTATTTCACAGCTTAGGAAACTGAGGGGTTTAAAGTCTGTGTAAATTGCCCAGGGCCTTAGAGCTAGTAAAGGTAGAACTGGATTTGAGCCCAGGTCTGTCTGACTCAGCCCTCTTAATTACCACATTTACCTCTGGAAAAATATCTGGAAGACATGTACTAAGTTGTTAAATAATTACCTAATGAGGTTGGGGTTATGGCGGAACCCTCGTATTCTATATTTTTCTCCTTTATTTTGTTTGGATTTCCATCTAAAAATTCTTTTTCCGTTAACAACAATTCCCTCATTTTTCACTGCCTCTGGCCAGTCTGCTCTCTCAGTTTCCAAGCCCAGATAGCCCTCTTCTGTTGTTTAGTTCCTGGACTGGCAAACATCGCCAGGGAAAGCACATCACCAGACAGACTGAATCCATGACTAAGGAGTGGATTCCAGCCACCATGGGGCCCAGAAAGATTCAAACATCCTCAGGCAGTTCTCATTGCCATTCCCCAGGTTTTCACTCTCCTCGTGCTTTCTTTCACTCAAACTATAGCCACATGTCTTTTCTTTTCCATAAAATGTCTTAAAAGTAGTCGACACATATTGTCTTTGTACCCTTTATTCCTCACTGACTCCCTGCCTTAACCCCTCTGTTATACTCAAACTGGTCTTAGGTGTCACCGATGCCTTCCTGATTGGGAAATCCCACAGCCCTTGCTTTAGTCAATTCTATTTAATCAACAGTGTCGATCATATCTTTTAAACTCCTTTCTCTCTTGACTTCCGTAAAGCTCCTCTCTCCCATTTTCTATCCTCACTTTGACCAACCTCACAATTTCATTCACGATCTCCTCTTCCTCATACCTTCCATGAATGTGACTGTTCTTTAGAATTTTTTCTACCACTACCGTGTCTAAAAACACTCCATATCAATTCCATGCACTCTCAGTATTTTTATCTCTAAATAAATGACTTCTGCCCAGGTCTCTATATTGAGGCTCAGATCTGTATAACTAACCACTCAGTGTGCTGGCTCACTAGAGGGGAGAAAAATCACATTTTGGAGTATTTGCTGAATTCAAGCCACCCACATGAAGTCACTGCAGAGAGAGCTGGAAAATGTGCACAGTGGCTCTCTCGAGCAGGGATAAGTTGACTTCACACACCACTTGGTACCCAAGGGCAAAGGGTCTCAAACTATTTTTTTGACATACTGCAGAAAAGAGGTTTTATGTCAGTTACATATATATGCTATGGAAACCAAATTCGATGAAACAGCACTCAACTTTGCCACATGTGATGCACTTTAAAAGTTGTCATGTTCCATTTCATTAAAAAATATTTGTACCCACTCACCAAGTAGATTTCATAAGCCATCAGTGGTTCAAGACCCACAATTTATAAACATCATCCTTGGGTCTTTCAAACGCGATATGCACAGAATGGTGTTCATGATCCCACTTCTACAACCTGTTCCTTTTCCCTAATTTCCTGTGTCAATCAATGGCTCCATCATCTACCTGGTTTCCCCAGCTGGAAATCTCACGGCCATTTTGGACTCATCCCTCTGCTTTATCCCTCATGGCCATTTCTGCCTTGTTCATATCTCTCAAGGAGATCTTCCAGTCTCAGTCCCCACTGTCACTATCCTGTTTTATATCAGCTTTCACATAATAGTCTCCTAATTCATCCCCTGCTTTTGGTTTCTCCAATCTCAACTTATCTTTTTTCAGTTCAAAGCCATCTTCTAAAAGTAAGTAATGCTACTGCTCTGCTTAAAAACTCTGATGGTTCCTCATTGCCCCCAAATATTTCTTATTCATTCAGAAAACGTCTATTGGGCAACTACTGTGGGCCAGGCTCTGTATTGGACACAGGGGAATAAAAATGCCATGGTTCCTATCCTCAAGGAGCTTACAGTCCGAACTCCATTGCATTACTGAGAAGACTCTTTTAGTAGTTCCAGCTCACCTTTTCACCTTACCTTCTGCTCCAGCCTGTCTATACACCTGATGCCCTTGTCACAGTAGAGGACTGGACATCACCAAGGTGTATCCTCCACTTCTAGGCTCCGGTGCCTTGGCTCATGCAGTCCCACATTCTATGGGATGCCTTCCTCTTCCTTCTAGATGAACTCCTACTCATTCTTGAAAGCCTCTGTCTTGGTGAAGCCTTCCTTTTCACAAGTTCCTATTCAAAAATTTTAAATATTGAATCAATGTAATCATGCCCATATCCCAAATAGTTAAATAGTACTGAGGTGCTAAAAGAGAGAAGCCAGAGTCTCCCACCTCAACTCACCCCAACCCCAGCCCAATTCCCCAAAGGTAATCACCCTTAATGATTTTCCTTTTTAGATATCTGGTGATCGCCATGTTCCCCAAACAGTATGCTATATTATTATTTCTTGGTATATCATCCTAAGCACTGTCTATCTAATTTCTACTAGGAGAGTGAGCATTTAGCTCACAACCATCCTGGTCCTATCTTTTCTCTTCTCTAACCCTCCTAATAGAGTTACATCTCTCTACTCAGGCCCTCCACTACATCTCTCCTCTGCAAAGTCACTGTGCATCCAGACGTTTACTTTTTGTTCTACTAACTATGGATATTATCTCTTTTGACTCTCATCATTTTCCAAAATGAGACCCTTAGTTACTCAACCTTTTCTCCATCCTAGTAGGCCTCACTTCTACCTCCTTCTACCTACTTACCTATAGGTACTTCTACATTTTAAAAATCAATCATATTTACATTCTCCTGTATAATCATAGTTCATTTTTCTTTGGCTTGTTTAAAAGGTGTTTCTAAGAGTTGAAAACCAGTAAGCATGTTTGCACTGTTAGACTAGTGAATGTTGTTTTCGATCGTCTAGTGGAATACTCTGATCATACTTTCTTCTCTGGTCCGTTCAGAGAAATATATTTTTAGTTTCAGGTTTAATAGTGTCTCCACCCAATAGCTCAAAATCAATCCATTTTAAATTATATCACACTTACCTCATGTCTTTCCTGGTTATTTTCCCTCTTGGAGTTTCTAGTTTTAACTTTAATTGTCTTTAATTTTAAATTTAAGTAATTTAATCTTCTAATTTTTTCTTTTGCATTCTGTTACCTTCTAAGGGCCTCGAGGGTTTCCAAGTTCCCAATCATACTTTTAGTTTTATTGAATCCCATTGTTTCTTCCAGCTTCATTACTTTAATCAGGATGGGTTAGTTTCCAGACCGTCACCCTGGGGCTTCCCTCCTCGGCTCATCTGGCTTGGAGCCTCTTTTCCTTGGATCCTGTGCAGTGAGAATGCCTTTCACTTCCACCCCTTCCAAGGAGAATTAATAACTCACTTCTCAGAAACCCCACAGTCCTTGTATTTACCTACAAGGGCTCACTTGCTATGGTGTGATTTCCTTAGCCTCCAGGGGTAGTCATCCTTGAAACGGTACCTAACATGCAGTTTGCCCTCAATAAACACTATTTGAAAAGACTATGGAGCACATTATTACTATTTATTCCAAAATCTTGATTGAGGACAGAGTCATCAGTTTTTTTCATGTTAAGGAGTAAAGTAGCACTTCTATATTGATGGGAAATGGGAGTAAGAATTAAGAGATAAGAAACAGCTCAACAAAGAATCAATTTATAAACACAAGTACCTTATTTTTTTCACTACATCAAAACAAAAACAAAACCCATATCAGATCCACCTTATAACCTGTATGTCTACGTTGACTTGCCATCCTTTGGAATGTGAGGCCCATTCTTTATTCATTTCACTGGACTGGGGTTGCCAGGAAAGTTACAGGAAGCCCAGTTAAATTTGAATTTCAAATAAACAACACATAATTTTGAGTATAAATAGGTTCCAAATATTGTATGGAACCTTCTTATACTAAAACCTTTTTGTCATTTGTCTGAAATTCAAATTTAACTGGATGTCCTGTATTTCATTTGCTAAATCTGGCAACCCTACACTGGGGACCTTCTCAGGACATTAACCTGCTAAATGCCAACCAGTCTGACCTCCTCAGAGAGAGTAATCTGATTACAATGGGAGGAAGCACAGAGTTGACATGGAAAGAAAGAAAGAAAATATTTCCTACTTGCCTTCAAGACCTGCTTTCAAAGCCCACCACCTTTTTAGGTGTGATGATGAATTTTCTGATTGTGTCTTCTGAATCTTCATCCTGTCTTAAGGTTAAAGGGAGGAGGTCCTTAGAGACCGCTTACGTAGTGTATCATGTACACTTTTAGATTAATATTCTGGGGCAATTTGTTTCATAGGCGGTTATCCCAGGAAGCACAGGAAATTGTCATTAGGCTGAGATAGTTTAAATGTTCACCTATTGTCAGGTTTAAATAAGTCACTGCTTCTTTAAAGATAATACTATTAGACAGCACTGTGTATGCTCTGTCCTAAGCATTTCACATACATTTGCATTTCGTTCTCACAAGGTGCCTCTGACTAATGTACTTTGATTATCTCCGTTTTACCCTTGAGGAAGCTGAGAAGCAGAAAGGATAAAGAACTTGCCCAAAGTGACATCACTAACAAGTGTGAGAAAGGAGCTATAATCCATGCCTTCTTAATCTGGAGTCCTCCAAATAAAAATAAAATAAATTTCATCTACAGTTCTGTCAACCTCGCCAAAAAGCCAAAAATCACTAGTTAAAAACATAAAACATTAACTCCACCCATGAATGTCAAGCTACTTTCTCTGAGTCTCTAACTGAAGCTTTAAATGAATATTTTAAAATTAGAAAGTTGGATTGAGGAGAAAGCATTGGAAAATGAAGGAAGGAATTTCAGCGAAACCGCAAAGAACTGGGTTAAGCTGAGCTATCAGATGGCCCCTTTTCACACCATTTCCCCCCAAGTCATAAAAGCCCTTCCTGATTGCCCTTCACTGTATTTCCACGGAGAAATGAAACTAACTCAGTGGCAGGCCTTCCAAGCCGGAGCATAGTCCACATAATTTCTAGTTCCAGTGTGCTATAAAACGGAAAGCGGACTGCGCAAGGCATTGCGGATTGCAGATGGAAACAGAGTAACCGGGAATTTAGTGAAACGAGCAAGGTCGGCGCGATGGGGGGCGGGGTGAATGGACCTGGGAGAGATCTGATCGGAATAGAGTCTGAGAACAGGAACTGGGGGCGCAGCACCCGCTCTCTGCACGCGTGGGTCGGTCCCGGGGGGGAAGGGGGTTAAGTTAACCCGCGGGTCCAGATTGCAGACCGCCAGTCCTGGGAGGGTGCTGTGTGCGCCGAGCTCGCCCGCGTCCCAGCGCCTCTGCTGGTGGGAGGACGGTGGCCTCAGCTCCACCCCTTCCCTCCTCCTGCGGCGCCGGGGGAGGTCAGAGTCGGGGCGACCGGACGGCGCGGGGCAGAAGGAGCGCGAAGCCAGCGCGCAGCCCCTCGCCCGCCGCCCCGCGGCCACGGTGACCCGGTGACAGCGGGCGACAGAGCCCGCGGTACTGGCAGCGAGCAAGCAGCAGAAGGGGTCGGCGCGCCCGGTCCCGGTTCCCGCGAGCAGCTCATCGCGGTGCCCGGGTGAGGAGGTACCCCGGGGCGGGTGGGAGCCGGGGGTTGCCGCCGGCTGGGGGGCTGGGAGGTTGGGGGCTGAAAGGATGGGGATGGGAGGATGGGGGAGGATGGGGGTTGGAGGGCTGGCACCCCGCCCGCACCCACCTCCAAGCCGGAGCTGGGCTCGCCTTCCCTGCCGCCCTCCGAACAGCTCTGGGATCTTTGCGGGGAGGGTGATGGAATTCGAGCCCAGTTCTCCCAAACTTCTTCCGGAGCCCAGTTCTGAGAAGCTGCTGTATGATCTGAATGACAAAGCCGTCCCTCTCTGCTCCGATCACTTACTCCCCATGTCCCAGAGCTCCAGGCTGCAGCCCAGATAAGATCTCGGCTGCGCTACCCTGAGTCTGCGGGAGGCTTGTTTTTAAAAAGCCAAACAGAACCAGAAAGCAGAGAACATTCTCTTCCCCGTCATCACCTGGAGCCTCTCATAGACCTTTCTAGCTCTAAAAACGAAAAGGTCAGGCTTTCATTCAGACCTCTGGCTTCCGAGGTGGCTGCGGAGAGGGAGAGCTGTGTGGGCTCATAAGGGGGCTGGGAGCCCTTGAGGGACTTATGTGTTCAGGTTCGAGAGGGATTTGTGTTAACAAATCAGTATTGAACAAATTACCTTTGACCCCAATAAGAATGCTGAGCCAGGAGGTTAGTCTATGAGTAGGAGCCGGGAAATGCACCCCTTCAAAGTGTTGACAGTTACAAAGGCCTGGAACCTAATCTTGGGCTAACACTGAACTCAGGGATCCGAGCATTAAGTATTGGCCTGGTCCATAGGAAGGGGAAGGGGATGGCCTTCTTTTTTTTTTTTAATTTAATTTAATTTATTTATTTTTTATACAGCAGGTTCTTCTTATCTGTTATACATATTAATGTATATATGTCAATTCCAATCTCCCAATTCATCCCACCCCCACCCCCACTTTCCCCCCTTGGTGTCCATACATTTGTTCTCTACATCTCTGTCTCTATTGCTGCCTTGCAAACCAGTTCATCTGTACCGTTTTTCTAGATTCCACATATATGCATTAATATACGATATTTGTTTTTCTCTTTCTGACTTACTTCACTCTGTGTGACAGTCTCTAGGTCCATCCATGTCTCTACAGATGACCCAATTTCGTTCCTTTTTATGGCTGAGTAATATACCATCGTATATACATGTACCACATCTCCTTTGTCCATTCGTCGGTCGATAGACATTTAGGTTGCTTCCATGACCTGGCTATTATAAATAGTGCGGCAATGAACACTGGGGTGCATGTGTCTTTTTGAATTATGGTTTTCTCTGTGTGTATGCCCGGTAGTGGGATTGCTGGGACATATGGTAATTCATTTTGAGTTTTTTAAGGAACCTCCATGCTGTTCTCCATAGTGACTGTATCAATTTACATTCCCACCAACAGTGCAAGAGGGTTCCCTTTTCTCTACACCCTCTCCAGCAACTGTTCTTTGTAGATTTTCTGATGATGCCCATTCTAACTGGTGTGAGGTGATACCTCATTGTAGTTTTGATTTGCGTTTCTCTAATAATTAGTGATGTTGAGCAGCTTTTCATGTGCCTCTTGGCCATCTGTATGTCTTCTTTGGAGAAATGTCTATTTAGGACTTCTGCCCATTTTTTGATTGAGTTGTTTGTTTTTTTAATATTGAGCTGCATGAGCTGTTTATATATTTTGGAGATTAAGCCTTTGTCCATTGATTCGTTTGCAGATATTTTCTCCCATTCTGAGGGTTGTCTTTTTGTCTTGTTTATAGTTTCCTTTGCTGGGCAAAAGCTTTTAAGTTTCATTAGGTCCCATTTGTTTATTTTTGTTTTTATTTCCATTACTGTAGGAGGTGGGTCAAAAGAGATCTTGCTGTCATTTATGTCAAAGAGTGTTCTATCTATGTTTTCCTCTAAGAGTTTTATAGTGTCCGGTCTTAGATTTAGGTCTTTGATCCAGTCTGAGTTTATTTTTGTGTATGGTGTTAGGGAGTGTTCTAATTTCATTCTTTTGCACGTAGCTATCCAGTTTTCCCAGCACCACTTATTGAAGAGACTGTATTTTCTCCATCGTATATGCTTGCTTCCTTTGTCATAGATTAGTTGACCATAGGTGTGTGGGTTTATCTCTGGCTTTCTATCCTGTTCCATTGATCTATATTTCTGTTTTTGTGCCACACCATATTGCCTTGATTACTGTGGCTTTGTAGTATAGTCTGAAGTCAGGGAGTCTGATTTCTCCAGCTCCACGTTTTTCCCTCAAGACTGCTTTGGCTATACGGGGTCTTTTGTGTCTCCATACAAATTTTAATATTTTTTGTTCTACTTCTGTAAAAAATGCCATTGGTAATTTGATAGGGATTGCATTGAATCTGTAGATTGCTTTGGGTAGTATAGTCATTTTGACAAGACTGATTCTTCCAATCCAAGAACATGGTATATCTCTCCATCTGTTTGTATCATCTTTGATTTCTTTCATCAGTGCCTTATAGTTTTCTGAGTACAGGTCTTTTGTCTCCTTAGGTAGGTTTATTCCTAGGTATTTTATTCTTTTTGTTGCATTGGTGAATGGGATTGTTTCCTTAATTTCTCTTTCTGATCTTTCATTGTTAGTGTATAGGAATGCAAGAGATTTCTGTGCATTAATTTTGTATCCTGCTACTTTACCAAATTCATTGATTAGCTCTAGTAGTGTTCTGGTGTCATCTTTAGGATTCTGTATGTTTAGTATCATGTCGTCTGCAAACAGTGGCAGTTTTACTTGTTCTTTTCCAATTTGTATTCCTTTTATTTCTTTTTCTTCTCTGATTGCTGTGGCTAGGACTTCCAAAACTATGTTGAATAATAGTGGTGAGAGTGGACATCCTTGTCTTGTTCCTGATCTTAGAGGAAATCCTTTCAGTTTTTCACCATTGAGAATGATGTTTGCTGTGGGTTTGTCCTATATGGTCTTTATTATGTTGAGGTAGGTTCCCTCTGTGCCCACTTTCTGGAGAGTTTTTATCATAAACAGGTGTTGAATTTTGTCAAAAGCTTTTTCTGCATCTATTGAGATGATCATATGTCTTTCATTCTTCAGTTTGTTAATATGGTGTATCACATTGATTGATTTGCCTATATTGAAGAATCCTTGCATCCCAGGGTTAATCCCACTTGATCATGGTGTATGATCATTTTAATGTGTTGTTGGATTCCATTTGCTAGTATTTTGTTGAGGATTTTTGCATCTATATTCATCACTGATATTGGTCTGTAATTTTCTTTTTTTGTGGTATCTTTGTCTGGTTTTGGTATCAGGGTGATGGTGGCCTTGTACAACAAGTTTGAGAGTGCTCCTGACTCTGCAATTTTTTGGAAGAGTTTGAGAACATGGCTGTTAGCTCTTCTCTTAATGTTTGACAGAATTCACCTGTGAAGCCCTCTGGTCCTGGACTTTTGTTTGTTGGAAGGTTTTTAATCACAGTTTCAATTTCATTACTTGTGATTGGTCTGTTCATATATTCTATTTCTTCCTGGTTCAGTTTTGGAAGGTTATAGCTTTCTAAGAATTTGTCCATTTCTTCCAGGTTGTCCATTTTATTGGCATAGAGTTGCTTGTAGTAGTCTCTTAGGATGCTTTGTATTCCTGATGTGTCTGTTGTAACTTCTTTTTCATTTCTAATTTTATTGATTTGAGTCCTCTCCCTCTTTTTCCTGATGAGTCTGACTAAAGGTTTATCAATTTTGTTTATCTTCTCAAAGAACCTTTAGGTGTAAAGTTAGATTGTTTATCTGAGATTTTTCTTGTTTCTTGAGGTAGGCTTGTATTGCTATAAACTTCCCTCTTAGAACTGGGTTTGCTGCATCCCATAGGTTTTGGATCATCGTGTTTTCATCGTCATTTGTCTCTAGGTATTTTTTGACTTCCTCTTTGATTTCTTCAATGATCTCTTGGTTATTTAGGAACGTATTGTTTAGCCTCCATGTGTTTGTTTTTTACGTTTTTTTTTTCACTGTAATGGATTTCTAATCTCATAACGTTGTGGTCAGAAAAGCAGCTGGATATGATTTCAATTTTCTCAAGTTTACCGAGGCTTGAGTTGTGACCCAAGATGTGATCTATCCTGGAGAATGTTCCATGTGCACTTGAGAAGAAAGTGCAATCTGCTGTTTTCGGATGGAATGCCCTATAAATATCAACTATATCTGGTCTATTGTGTCATTTAAAGCTTGTGTTTCCTTATTAATTTTCTGTCTGGATAATCTGTCCAGTGGTGTAAGTGAAGTGTTAAAGTCCCCCACTATTGTTGTGTTACTGACAATTTCCTCTTTTATAGCTATTAGCATTTGCCTTATGTATTGACGTGCTTCTATGTTGGGTGCATATATATTTATAATTGTTACATCTTCTTCTTGAATTGATCCCCTGATCATTGATCATTATGTAGTGTCCTTCCTTGTCTCTTATAACATTCTTTGTTCTAAAGCCTATTTTATCTGATATGAGTATTGCTACTCCAGCTTTCTTTTGATTTCCACTTGCATGGAATATATTTTTCCATCCCCTCACTTTCAGTCTGCATGTGTCCCTAGGTCTGAAGTGGGTCTCTTGTAGACAGCATATATAAGGGTCTTGTTTTTGTATCCATTCAGCCAGTCTGTGTCTTTTGGTTGAGAATTTAATCCATTCACATTTAAGGTAATTATCAATATGCATGTTCCTATTCCCACTTTCTTAATTGTTTTGGGTTTGTTTTTGTAGGTCCTCTTCTTCTCTTGTGTTTCCCACTTAGAGAAGTTCCTTTAGCATTTGTTGTAGAGCTGGTTTGCTGGTGCTGAATTCTTGTAGCTTTTGCTTGTCTGTAAAGCTTTTGATTTCTCTGTCAAATCTGAATGAGATCCTTGCCCAGTAGAGTAATCTTGGTTGTAGATTCTTCCCCTTCATCACTTTAAATATATCGTGCCACCCCCTTCTGGCTTGTAGAGTTTCTGCTGAGAAATCAGCTGTTAACCTTATGGGAGTTCCCTTGTATGTTATTTGTCGTTTTTCCCCTGTTGCTTTTAATATTTTTTCTTTGTCTTTAATTTTTGTCAATTTAATTACCATGTGTCTGGGCGTGTTTCTCCTTGGGTTTATCCTGGGACTCTCTGCACTTCCTGGACTTGGGTGGCTATTTTCTTTCCCATGTTAGGGAAGTTTTCGACTATAATCTCTTCAAATATTTTCTTGGGTCCTTCCTCTCTCACTTCTCTTTCTGGGACCCCATCATGCGAATGTTGGTGCATTTAATGTTGTCCCAGAGGTCTCTTAGGCTGGCTTCATTTCTTTTCATTCTTTTTTCTTTATTCTGTTCCATGGCAGTGAATTCCACTATTCTGTCTTCCAGGTCACTTACCCGTTCTTCTGCCTCAGTTATTCTGCTATTATTCCTCATTATGACCGTTCGACAATCGCTTTCCCTGCTAGGGATTTTAAAGACAAAAATCACATCTATTTTTGAAATCTTTTAATCTGAAACATAGTGACTGACACATAGTCACTCTTAAAATTGAGTAAATGGATTCGTGAGCAAATGCATGAATGAGGCAGCCAGTCATTGAATTATTTGGAGAATTATTACTCTGGGAGTGAGGTCAGATATCACATATATAGGGTGATGAAAAAAACTCAGCAAACAGTACTCTTACTGTTCCATTGCAGACATTTCCAGACACTGCCTCCTGGTACTGGCTATACCAGAGCCCATAGGGAGCTAACATATAGATGCCTGGACCTGCCTTCTGAAGATTCTGCATCAGAAAGTCTGCAATGGGTCTCAGGAGTCAGCGTGTTCAAAGGTTCTGCAAGAGCCTTGCAGCCTGCCTGAGGTCAGGCAGGGAACTGGCGCGAGCCATTTCACCTGGCCTTAACTCTGCCGGTTCCACCATAAGGACAAAAGGTGATGGCCCTGGCACTGGTCTGGTAGGAATCATGGGGAGGGCAGAGCACTCCAGTCCTGCTTGGAGGACTCGGGGAAGCCCTGCTAGCCATTGGCTGTCTCTAATTCTTCCTGAGGTTATTGACAGGGAAGATGTGATGAATACCCAAGTTGCTACGGGCAAGTGAGCCTTCTTGGGGTTAGAGCAGGGTTCCTAAAAATCACTGTTGATTCCTTATGTGTTTCACTTTGTGTTCTCTTTTTCACCTCTTCATCCCTCGTGATCTTCCAATGGGCTGAACGACACTCCCCTTATTCAGCCTGGGCTGTAAGCACCAGGAGTGGTAAATACTTTCTGTGGATGATGTTACTTGATGAAAATCCAAGTGGTGACATTGTAACAGAGGGGTAGCAGTGGAGGCTTGTGAGGATCCAGCCTGGCTTCAGTGCAACTTCTTCCATTGCTTATTTGGGAAACTTAGCTATGTCTCGGGATTCATACACAGTACTCTGAAGTTTCCAAGCATCTTGGCATGTCGCTCCAATAAAAATCAGGGCAAGAACAACGAGACAGAGTCTCATCTCTTTGGAGAACAATTTCTAATTCTTTGTTAAGTCATCTCTCAATCCAGCTCCGACCAGTTTAGCATCATTAAAATAACTGTTCTGTTCATTAACTTTAGAAGATTTTGGTTTTAGAGTGAACAGAATTTGACATTATACCAAGATGCCATGTGGTGGGTAAAAGCTGGCATTCAGGCAATCTGGGCTTAAGCCCTACCTCCGGCACTTGTTAGCTTTGTGATTAGAACAAGTCAGTTAAACTTTTCTGGCCTCAGCTTCCTCATCAATAGAATGGGGATAATTAAACTTCCCTGACAGATTGTTTTGGTGATGATTGAGTAAGGGACCATGTGCCAGAAACTGTGCAAAATACTTGACACTTAGTAAGTGTTCAAATGTTAGCAATATTATCATCTATTTAGTGAGCAAACTTTTTTTTAGCAACTCCTAGGTGCCATTTTTAAATAAAAAGACAAATTATAGTGCTAGGTACTCATATGAAAAGATATTTACAATATATTTTCAAATTAAAAATGGAAGTTGAATATATTGTATGACGTTTTATAAACAAACTTTAAAACTATATATGTATGTATGTTTATATGTATGGGTGTATATGTTTGTCTGTATTGTGTATGTGTACATGTATTCACGCATGGAACCGCATCTGGAAAAACATCTGTTGGCAAGGGATTATTAGTGCAGAGACAGCTCCATTTTTTAATTTACTTTATTGTCATGGTTGAATTTTGAAGTCATGTATTAACATTATAATAAAATTGAAAATAATAGTGAAATAAGATAAAATGAAGTCAACCAGTATTATAAATGATCTAAGGAGTTAAACTGTACATGCTTTTTCTGATTCCCTCCACCCCCCTAAAAATAGATATGGAATAAGGAAATGCCAGACTCACTCTACAAATAACCAAGAAGCTTAGAGCTCCAGGGACAGTTTTCCCAGCTACCTATCTGGATTTTTAGCCTGTGTGATAAGAGCTGACCTTTCTATAGCCCTGTCTCCTCTGAAATCTTTCTCTCCGAATTCCTGTTGCCCTGAGAATTTGTACCATATCATCTAAGAATTTGGAAATGTCCCTGTCATTTGCTTTCTTCCTGTATTATAGATGTGAGTCTTGTTTCTGAATCCTTATTGTAAGCTCTTTTAGAGCAGGGATTATGTCAAATTCTCCGGTATTTACCACAGTTGTTGACATAGCAGAGGGTGTGTAGCATTTGCTTAGTAAGTACCCATTGACTGAATGACTGCAGATCTGATGTTACTCAGAATCGGCCCTGTTGCACTGTCATAATGGAAAACAACTTAACCTGGAGATTTCAATGGGTTAATACAACAAAGGTTTATTTCTTGTTCATAAAAGGCCATGTAAACTGGCAGAGGCTCTTTTCTGCTCAGCGATGAAGGATCCAGACTTCCTCCATCTGGAGACACACATGTGGCTTCTAAGTTTGTTGAATGAAGGAAAGGAAGGAATGGAGAGACATACTGACTCATAAATGTCCTAGGCCACTTCCATTCAAATTCCCATTTATCGGAAATCAGTCCCGTCTAGCTACCAGGGAGGCCAGGAAATTCGGGGGAGCACATAGCTACTCAGGAACACTGATTGCTGTGCCACGGATCTGCATCTTCCTGCAGAATAACCACGCCAGCTAGTTAGTACCCCATTCGTATCAGTGGGACAAACACCCACATGGATCATTAAACATGGCTCAGTTTATGTGAGTAACCGATGTGTTAGAAACTACCAGGATTCAGAATTTATCCATGCAGCAGGCATTTACTGGTGCCTACTCTGTGCCGGGCACTGTTGTAGGTCCTGGGAATACAGCAGGGAAAAAAAACAACAACAACAAAAAACCCAGCCCCAATTCCCTACGCTCACAGAACTGACTTTCTGGAAGAGGAAGATAAACAATTAACAAGTAATCCAGAGAATCTCTATTGGTGATAATATTATGCAGAAAAATAAAGCAGTTGGGGAAACAGGGCACTTATTGGTGTATGTGTTGGGGGGTAGATTGTAATTTTAAACTGGTCAGGGAAAGCCTCACTGAGAAGGTAACATGGAAGCGAAAACCTAGGAGTGAGGGAGCCGGTTATTTGGGTGTCAGGGCAAAGAGCCTTCCTAGAAGAGGAACACAGGTACAGATCCCAAGGTGGGACAAGGCGGGGCCTGAAATGTTTGCTGGATGGCAAGGAAGACGTGTAGTTGCAGTGAGGATGTGGGTGAGTGTGCAGGAGAGGCTGGGATGTCTGCTCAGGAGTCTGTTGAGTACAGGCTGCAGAGCCTTATATGTTACTTTAAGATCTGTGGCTTCTGCTCTGTGTCATGTGAAGCCATTTGGGGGCTTTGAGCACGAGGAATGGCATGATCACTCTGGCTGCTACACTGGGAATTGACCATAGGGTTCGGGGAGACCAGTGACAGGTTATTGCAAAATTCAAGAATGAGATGGTGATGGCTTGGACCATTTCCATCACCCCAAAAAGAGGGGAGAAATTTTCAAGGGGAAAAGTGATTCACAAATACAAGATAGTTTTTGCTGTTAGCAAAGAGCCTCCCTGTAATATAATTTATTATCATCACAAGTCCAGTTGTATTCATCAGTGCTACCGACATTTCTCCCACACAAGCTGCATGCCAGGACCCCTGTTAGGCACTTGGGACAGCAAGTAAGATCTGCCCCCTGCCTTTGGGAGGCTCTCAGGCGTAGCAGGGTTATAGAGATCCCCCAAAATATAACATCATCAGCACCAAAAACACACCCAGCTGCTGCAACACGATTATTTTACAAACATGATGGAAACGTTAGCCAAAACATACTGAGGGTTTACTATGAGCTAGACATGCCCTTGGATATGATTATGATTATGACATGTGATAAAATTATTATAGTTTGATGCTCTTCTTTCTAACCACACTAGACTGCTACAAAGTTAGGGAACTAGTGGCCGAAAACCTAATATTATAACCTAAAAGTGTTATTTCTGGGCTCTGCAATCCAGCATGACCAAGAACTCTGACACCCTAGTACCTCCCAAAAACCCATTCTAGAAAATGCATGTGCTGTTTTTTCCCAAATGTCTTCTCCCTTTATAACACACGGAATCATGTTGCTAGTCCTTTAATCTCACTGATAGGTTAGCCTATTTAAGTCCTCGTTGTTGCATGTCTTTTTTTTCCTTTTAATCATCTGCCTTGAAGAAGGTTAAGCTGAAACGGCTGCTCAGCTTCCAAGATGTTGCCACCCAAACTGCACGTGCTTTTCTGCCTCTGCACCTGCCTCACGCTGGTTCATCCCTTTTACTGGCAAGACCTAAATCCTGTTGCCTATATTGAATCATCAGGTAAGAGGTATATTTGTTCAAGGGCTTGAGCCACTGACCTGTTGCCAGACTCGAAGTGGTCCCAGGGAAGTTGCACGTGTGGACTTCTAAGAAGATTCTGATGAAGATGAGATCCTCAGTTCTCCCGGGGGAGGGGGGAGGGCCTCACTCTTTCCTCTTCTTAATGAAACTAGAGGAGTGCCTTCTTCTTCAACATCAGGACTGCAGGACAGCCTAGGATGAGGCCTTTTCAGACAAGCTGGAACCTCAGCGTGCAGTCACCGTAGAGAAGGTCTACACCGCCCCTTCTATACCTCATTGCCCTGACTCACGCCCTCTCCGTGCAGTAACACACTTCCCCTGAAGTGCCTTCAGAGGCAACCCCAAACCTGCCCCCACGAAGGTGAAGGAGAGGCAGGAGTCTTGATCAACAGGTGAAGTCCTGGTTGATGGTGGAGTGTGTGAGAAGATGGCGATTTAGAGTTTGGGATCCAGAGGGGGACAATCTTTTCTATCTAATGACAGACAGGAGCAGGGACCAGTAGGCACTCGGAGCTCCAGATGAGCATGGATGTGCATCCCTTGCTCTTTCTTACTTTGCAGGGTGGAGGGAAGGAGAAGAGGGGGAGGCTTAGTCAAGCCCAGGAGTGGCGGCTGGAATGGGACAGCCATCTCTAGACAGGGACATCTCCTGTCACCTAGAATAACCTTGATTGAAAAGCGATTCCTTCTGGTGCTTTGTGAATTCCTGCTAATCCCAGAGGGTTGGGATGCATGAACTTCTCTATCTAGTCTCCTCAGGTGAGCAGCATCAGCGGCCTCTGCAAGGTGCCATACTGTCTGTACCACAGACGCACGCACCTGGGGAGATAGGGCAGCCCTGGATCTAGTTGTGCGGTCTTGACGGGTGACTCCTTACTGTGACTTTTACCAAAGATCTTTCATAACCAGTGCCTTACAAATCTGGTCCTGCTTCATAGTTGGGGAAATGATTGCAACAGCAGAACAGGGACCAGATCTTCTATCTATGTTTGCATAGGAAATGGCATCATATCTCACAGGTCCATTCATGCAACAATACTTATCAGAGAACTGAGGTGTGCGTAATACACTGGTGACTAAGACAGAGGGTTTGTAGTCAAGCTCAAGGAGGTTAAATTAATTCTCAAGGTTAAATTAATTCTCCCATTCCCTTATCTGTATGTTGAAAACAGGTAACATCTTACATGACGAGCAAATTCTTACCTAGGAGACATTTGCCTCATGTGCTTTTTATCGGTACAGAGTGGGAATTTCAAAACATGTTCTCTATTCCCCCATGTCTGAAAATCACTGGAAAGCTGTTACTGGACAGTCAGAAACTTGAGGACATGCTTGATTCATCTTTGTCATCCCAGCCTGGGGCCCAATGCCCCATTCATTTGAAATACTCAAAAATGAATGCATAAATACTTTTAAAATTATGCATAAATAAATTTAAAATTATTAGAAATAGTTTATTCAATAAAAGATGAAAATAATAGATGATTATTTGTATCATTCTTAATAAATGAATACATAGAAAATATGATCATGCAGCCAAAAAGTTTGTAAACATGGCTAGAGATATCCCATTCGCTAATGGAGGACATAAAGCCATATAAGAGAATGTCATTTTCCTAGCACGTGTACATTCCATCTCCAACCCCAGGAATGAACATCAGGACTATTTGATAAATGAACATCACCAAAAATGTATAATAAGATTAACAGCATACCATAGGTTCTAATGCTCCTATTAAAATAGAGTTGAAGAAAAACAGGAAGTGACATTTGTAAGTTCTGAACCACAAAACTATATCATCTACAGAGTGGCCATTCAACCTGGCAAGTCTCTTCCCTGCATCTTCCTTCATGATGAGTGCTGATAGTTGGTTAGAGAATGGGAAATCTAGGACCATGACCAGATTAGCTGCGGGCTGGTGAACCTTTTCTTTCTTTTTCTTTCTTTTCTTTCTTTCCTTCTTTCTTCCTTTCTTTCTTTCTTTCTCTTTCCTTCTTTCTTTCTTTTTTCTTTCTTTCTTTCTTTCTTTCTTTTTCTTTCTTGTTTATTTTATTGAAGTATAGTTTATTTACAATGTTGTGTTTAATTTCTGCTGTACAGCAAAGTGACTCAGTTATACATATACATTCTTTTTCATATTCTTTTCCATTATGGTTTATCACAGGATATTGAATACAACTCCCTGTGCTGTACAGTAGGACCTTGTTGTTTGGTGAACCTTTTCTGCAGCCTCCCTGGCACTCACCAGCCACAGGGCCCTGGAGGCCTACACTCAAACCTGGGTCAGCTCAAAGTTTCCTGAGACCTTTTCAGGGGTCAGATGTCCTGGAATACACCTCTCACAGTCCAACAGAAGGAAAGGAGCAGGCAATCTGAATCTAGAAAACTGAATCCAGATACACTGATATATGGACTCACCATCCTGAAATTACATGAGGACTTGATTGGGGGTTAGAAAGGGGAACAGGTGAAACTGCAGGTGTGTTAAAGGGTTTTGGCACCAGAGAGAGAAAATGTTTCAAGAGTGGGTGGGTAAAAGAATAGAGGCCATGGTCCTTCCCTGGTGGCACAGTGGTTAAGAGTCCACTTGCCAATGCAGGGGACACAGGTTCGAGCCCTGGTCTGGGAAGATCCCACATGCTGCGGAGCAACTAAGCCTGTGTGCCACAACTA
This sequence comes from Globicephala melas, assembly GCF_963455315.2. Lineage (NCBI taxonomy): Eukaryota > Metazoa > Chordata > Mammalia > Artiodactyla > Delphinidae > Globicephala > Globicephala melas. The sequence continues at coordinate 74,300,482 of NC_083324.2, read as the reverse complement.
CTGAACCCACATGCCACAACCGCTGAAGCCTGTGCACCTAAAGCCCGTGCTCCGCAATAAGAGAAGCCACTGCAATGAGAAGCCCGCGCGCCATAACAAAGAGTAGCCCCTGCTCGCCGCAACTAGAGAAAGCCCGCGTGCAGCAACAAAGACACAATGCAGCCAAAAATTAATTAATTATTTAAAAAAATATATATATATATGCCGTCAAGCATTTAGCAGAAACAAAAGAGACCCAGTGACAGCGAAAAGCTTAGTTTAACTCATTTTCACAGATATTTTTTGAGCACCGCTTATGTGCTAGACATTGTGTTAAAGATGTGAGGATACAAAGATATGGATGCAGCTCTTACAAAATAGCCTTGGGAGACAGAGTGTGCAGACACATGATTTTACTCTAATATGATAGGAAGAAAGATAAAAATATATACAGGGAATTGATTTGATACTGAGGATGAAACGATTAAGTCTGGGGTGGTGGTCAGGGCAGGCTTCAGAGAAGATCAAGATATTAAAGGTCGAATAGGAGTTTGCCATGGGGATTTCAAGCGCAGGGAACAGCATTTACTAAGGTGTAGACGCATGGAACAGCCCCGTGCGTCACTCAGCAGTGCTGGAGCACAGGGAGGGAGATAACAAAGGAAAAAGCAGCAGAAGAGGAGGAGCCAGTGGACCTCCAGATCATGGAGGGTCTTTCTTACAGTGCCCGGGAACTTGGGATTTAACTTGTGTACCTGTGAACCTCTACGAGCTTCAACCCCCAAACACTGGAAAGATAAGCCACCCCACGCTGGAAGCCATGTGTAGATTTAAATATAACCTACAAACTGCCTTCCAGAAAGATTCCAGTACATTCCCCCTTCAAGAAAAAATTCCTGGTGATGATAGGAAAGCATTGAAGGATTTGAAGAGTTGCCTGGTGAGATTCATGCTTTAAATCACTCCAGGAGTTGTGTGAAAGATGCAGTTGAAGGAGTCAGGATCCAAGGTGAATAGGACACTTGGGAGAGATGGCGACTGTCCGGTCAAGAACAGTTAAGGTGTAACTGAGACAGTTGAGCTAATGGGGTAAGGATACATTGGAGAGAGAATCCTAAGCTAAAAACAAATGTTAGAGATTGGAACTTGGTTGGATGTAGGGGATAGAGGAGAAAGGGTTAGGAGAGTAGCATGATTCCCAGGTTTCTGGCTTGGGATCCCCAAGCTAGGGAATTCCGGAGTTGCATGCTGTGTGTTTGGAAGATGAAGAGGGGGAGTTGGGAGATGGTCATTTAGTTTCATTCTGGACCATAGGCTTTGCTGTTCCAATAGGAAGGCTTCCAGTGGGAAGTCGTGAGCCCAAATCTGAAAGGTGGATAGAGTTCATGTTTAGGAAAAGCAGATTTGGGAAGTGGTCTCTAATATGCTCTGGATAGGAGTAGAAGGTAAGGGCAAAGCTGGAAGGATTGGGAGCTGATCCTCAGCATCTTAGGAAAAGGGCTATGTCGACCGCCATCGTTTTCCCCACACAGTACTTTGCATACAGCAGGCGCTCAATAATTATTTGTGTATTTTACTAATTAGTAAAGAAATGGAGGCAGGAAACTATGGGTAGTCCCTTGATTCTCTTGGAGTTTCTTTGTGTAATAAAGTCTGGGGTGTAACGGCTGACAAGTGAAATAATATTGACCTGTTTTCCAGCGTGGTTCAAAAAACTACAAGCTCTGATGGCTGCTGCAATGTTTGGCCAAACTAAAATCCCCAGAGGAAATGGATCTTATTCCGTCGGTTGTACAGACTTGATGTTTGATTACACGAATAAGGTAGTGATTTGATTAATACCACTTATCCTTATATTCTAATATTGACTGTGGCTATGGCCCATGAGAAGGTTTTGAAACCTGACCTTGCCCTCACCTGAGAAAGACTTATCTTGCCATTTGTATGGTCTCCTGGGAAGCCTTTGGCAGTTTAATTCATTCCCCAATTCGTTGCTCTCATCGGATTAACTATAAACTCTTTTTTTCCCCTTCTTTGCTGGCTGAAACCAGGCTGCTCATACTTTCTTTTCACTCAAAAAGCATACTGTTGTTCTATTTCTCTTCCTTTTGACTGCATTCAGTCACTACGGCAACTTAAAAAGCTCTCTGGACCTCTTGCGCAATAGAAGTATTTGGGTCCCCGCTAATTAAATATGCAAAATAGCTGTTAGAACATGTTTAAGAAGCAACTTGACTAAAAGTACATTAACTTCTTTCCTCTACAGGGCACCTTCTTGCGTTTGTATTATCCATCCCAAGATCATGGTCACTGTGACACCCTTTGGATCTCAAACAAAGAATATTTTTTTGGTCTTAGTAAATTTCTTGGAACACACTGGCTTATGGGCAAAATTTTGAGCATATTCTTTGGTAAGATTTGTGTTGCTTCTGCTTTTAGGCTCTAGAATATAAGAAAAGCTTGCAAATAGCAGGAGTTTCAGGCAGTGAAAGACCAAAGTAGATTGTCTCCAGTCCAGACATCTCCTAAGATGACAGAGTATTTCTTAAAAGGCCAGGTAACTATCAGAGAATCAAGGGTTCTCGTTTTGTCTATTCTGAATACGATGGGGTGCGTGGAGGGCGTGAAGGTATCAGACTTTCAGGCTGGCTTTAACATCTCTCTGTGGCTGGCCTGATTTTTGCTTCTTACATATTCTTGGAGGCAGTCATGTGGTGAGACCAGCAGCTGGGCTGATGTGGCTACTACCTTCTATGCTCTGCACTAAAGTGCTTTCTACAGTTGGGCAAAGAGAGAAAGAAAACAGAAGCCTCCATAACTCTCCAGATCCTAAACAAAGGAGTGAAAGCTAATTTCTTACAGGTCATAAATGAGGAAACTACTCTCATTCCCATCACCGACCCCCAAGCGGCCAGCCTCTCTCACTAAGACAATCCGATGTGCATTCATCACTTAATATGTCTGTATTTCGCTAATATTGAGTTGTCCTTCCTTATCTGTTTGACCAGACACTACTGTTGGGTTGATGTTAACCATGTCTTCAAATTTCCCCCTCAGAAATACCTACAACTTTTGGCCTTCATTTTAAACATCTCGTTGGAGTTTTCTTAAGAATCAATTTATAAGAGAAATGATGAAAATATTATCACCACGCATCTTTACGATGCTGAATAACTTATAAGTCACTTCCATAGCAATCATCACATGCAGTCTTCATGACCACATCTCCATCGTATTGATGAGAAAGTGAAACACAAATAATTGATGATAATGATGACAATAACAAGTGAGAAGTGAAGAAAGAAGAGACAACATCTTCCATTTTTTTGAGCCCTTTGCTATGTGACTGGATAGATGTGCTTTACATTTTCCTACTTAAATATGACTCTGACAAAAACCCCCTGAGATAGACATCATTTCCCTCATTTTATAGGAGTCTGAGGCTCAGAGAGTTCTCTTGACTTGCCCAAGGTCAGTAGCTAGTAAGTGGCAGAGCTTCCTCCAAAGCTACATCTAAGCGTGCAGTCGAAGATCTCTCCACCTTCCTCTTGATTTTGATCAAGTTAGAATGAGATGATTCTCCGATCTGAAGATTCTGGATCTCAGTGTAATATTCCTGAGGTTTACTGGTAGTTTAGTTTCAGAACATTCCCTCTGAAGTTTTGCCCAAACCTGGGATTCATCATAAGGAACGGCCTTCCCGAATACACCTCTAAGTAGGAAAATGTCTCACCTCAAGTTCAGAGCTGGCAGTGAGAACCGATAGTTAATGATCCTATGGTCCTAGGAAAAACACATAGTTCAGGCCCTCGGTTGGTGGTATCTAGTGGGAGACTTTTTAAATGAATTTACTATTAATGCATAAAAACATGAATTCCATGGGTCAGAATTTGATACTAAGGAGATATGTTAAATTAAATAGCAACACTCGAGTCAGAAAAAACACTAATTACAGTCTCCCACTGCTGTCTAGGTTCAATGACAACTCCTGCAGCCTGGAATTCCCCTCTGAGGACTGGGGAGAAATACCCACTCATTATTTTTTCTCATGGTCTTGGAGCATTCAGGTAAAGTCTCAGAGGTTGAACGACTTTAGCTTCTAGGGACAAATGACTGAATGCAGTTTTCCCCCAGAAGAGGGACAGCAGATTATGGAGTGTCAGGCTGTCCCCTGTCCTGGAGGACTTGGCGTTCCTCAGGAATTAGCTGGGATCAGTTGATCGGTCCTATAGCCCTGTTTCTTCCTGCCTCCAGCCCATGGAGACCAGCTTCACAACAGCGGAGACAGGCTGTCGCATTTTGGGTTGTTGTCTTTCTATATTATAGTATTTACACTCTCAAAATCATTCATCGTATTAGTTCAGGTCCTCCGAGAAACAGCCACCATGACCAGATTAGCGGTGAAAGGCATGTATTACAGAATGCCCATGGAGGATAGAAGGGAAAGAGCAGAAGCAGAAAAGATGGGGAGAGCCTTCATGATGCAGGCTGGACACCTGGGAAGGAGATGGGAGACAGAAGGACTGGATACGGAGCATGTCGAGACTGCAGCACAATTCTAAGAAAGATTGGGCCAGGCCGATGGAGGGAGTGCTTGACGAAGAACTGCTCCTCAGGGCTTCCCTGGTGGCGCAGTGGAAGGCTAAAAAAAAGAACTGCTCCTCAGAGGAGCTCTGCACCTCACAGGAAAGGACCTGCGTTAAACCCACACCATGTCCAGTCGCTGGGACCGACCCACGGGAAGCCTAGCTTTCACTCGATCCACAGGGGTGGGATCTGCGAGGGGTCTTTAGTCAACTGTGATCTCTGTGCCATGACGAGTGGCACATTTCCATGGACACCGCACGCCCTCCACTTTCTTCCTACAACTTCTCAACTGCCTCCCCGTCTCCCCCCTCAGAGGATTATAAGACTTTTAGAAGAGTGGCTTTTAGCTGGTAAGAAATTGTGTAGCATCTGCAATAAGAAATTATCGTAGTCCAGCTAGTTATTTGATTCCTTCTAGACCAGTGGTTGTCATCTCAGAATCTGAGGGCCAGCTCCAGCCTGCTGCCTGCTTCTGTAAATAAGGTTTTATTGCAACTCAGCCACACTCATTCATTTTCCCCATTGTCTCTGCCGCTTTTGTGCTATAACAGCAGAGCTGAGTAGTTGTGACACATAGTGTATGGTCCACAGAGCTGGAAGCAATTACTCTCTGGCTTTTTACCGAAAAGGTTTTGCTGATCCCTGAACTAGATGATTTTCCCTTCCTGAGTTGGTCCTGCATTGTCAGGAGTACAAGACATGGTGCCTACCTCCTTTTTGTTCCTTATGGCCATTTCCTATTGAATACATGATAGGAGAAAAGATTGTGCCGAGCAAAGATGTGGCAGGGATTCTGAATGTAGTTGCTAATTAGCACATGATCCTTTAAGCATCTCACCCTGTCCAGTCATTTACATAACAGCTAACGTGTGTTCGGTATTTCCCCTGTTGCAGACACGGTTATAAGCACTGAAACTGTGTAACTTACTTAATCCTTACAGTAACCCGACCAGGTACCATAATCTTATAACATCACCCTTCTACAGATAGCACTAAGGCAGAGAAAAGATAAGTGACTTATCCAAGGTAGAGAGCTAATAAGTGAGGGAACCAGGATACAATCACCTGCAGTGGTCAGAGTGTAGGTCCTGTTCTCTTAAGCATCGCATTGTACCGCCTTCCTGCACTATGTATTATCTTATCAAAACCTTATCACTATTCTAAAGCAAAGGCTTTATTATCTGTCCCCATTCTACAGATGAGGACAGAAATGCAGTAATGTAATTACCTAAAGTCGTATAGCTGGTAAGTGGCAGACGCAAGATTAAAACCCAGAACTCTCAGTTTGGGATTGACACGTACACACTGCTCTACTTAAAACGGATAACCAACAAGGATCTACTGTATAGCACAGGGAACTCTGCTCAATATTATATAACAGCCTAAATAGGAAAAATATTTGAAAAAGAATAGATACATGAATATGTATAACTGAACCACCTTGCTGTACACCTGAAACTCTCACAACATTGTTAATCAACTATACTCCAATATAAAATAAAAAGTTAAAAAAACACACAAATTCTCGAAGGCAATATTTATCATCACTGCACCAGTGTTTCTCAGCCTTGATACCACTGATGCTTTGGACTGGATAATTTCTTGTGGAATGTAGCCTTGTGCATCATAGGATGGTTTTAGCAGCATCCCTCTATCCACTAGATGCCAGTAACACCCTCCCCCTACTCATGATAATGAAAACCCCTCCAGACATTGTCAAATATCCCCTGAGTGGTAAAATCAGCCCCCTTTGAGCACCACAGCTCTCTGCTTTACCCCAGGGCACTACTACAGGGGCATAATTACCTCCATATTCCTACGTTTATTTGTGGACCCCTTGTAATCATGACTGGTAGTTGAACGCTTCCCTCTTTTTGTTTTGAAGGACAATTTATTCTGCTATTGGTATTGACCTGGCATCTCACGGGTTTATAGTTGCTGCCATAGAACACAGGTACGTCACCTGGTATGTGGCTGAGCTCTACCTTTCATACAGGTTTATGAAAAGTGCTGATAGGATTGTCAACTATGGTTACATGATGAACAAAAAAGGAGACTGAGCTAGATTGTCAAGTATGTAAAAAAAATAGCTAACATTTCTAGAATGTTTATTGAGTGCCGTGTTCACAGACCATCTCATTTAATCTTCATAACAATGCTTTAAGACGGTTATCATTACCACTGTTTCAAGGAGGCAGAGAATGAAGCTGAGGAAGGGTAAGTAATTTGCCCCAAACCACACAGCTAGCAAGTGACAGCACTGGGATTTGATTCCAGGAGAGTTTTCAACACCGCAGCCTCCCAGAATTGTGAAGATGGAATGGGTTGTTCACAGGCAACCATGTCTTTTTCTTAGAACTCCCTTGGGGGCTTCTTTGATTTAAAAAAAGGTAGAGTGCAAGAAAGGGAGTCAGAAAGAGTCACGGCTGGGGATGAGGAACACAGGTGAGATGAAGGAGAGAAAGAGCAAGCGTAAGTAATTGATTCTGTTTGTATTGTAGAGATGGCTCTGCATCTGCGACTTACTATTTCAAGGACCAGTCTGCTGCAGAAATAGGAAACCAGACTTGGCTTTATCTTAGAACCCTAAAACGAGGGGAGGAGGAGTTTCCTCTACGAAATGAGCAGGTATGTTGCAAGAAGAAGAGAGGTGGCATGGTGACCAAAAAGCATAGGCAAAATGATGACATTTGTTCGTTTAATTTTACATATGGCAGACCGTGCTCCTAGATCTCCTTACTTCCCATCCCCAAAAGATCTGTCAGAGGATTCTCTGAGTAATCAAATGCCCTTAATGAAATATCTGGATCATAGTAAAAACAAAGACCAACATAAAAATCCTAGGAGATGACAGTGAATATTCAGAATCCTTTTGCATTAGAAGTAAAGACTACTTTTCACAGAGGTGGTATAGAATAGCATTAAGAGTCCAGGCCTTAGAATGCAACTTTCTATGTTTGAATCCTGGCACCATCACCTCGCAGTGGAGTGATCTTGAACAAGTTACTTATTCTTTTTGCTTTGCTTCCATGTTTGATCCGTTACGAAATAATGAATATTAACAGTATCTTTCACATGGGGCTTTGAGGAAGATCAAGTGAAATAAAGCACATTGCTTTCCACCTCAGTACCAGGCTTTATAGTGGGTGCTTTTTATATATGTTATTGCATTTAATCCCACCCACATTCACTGAGGCATTATTATACAATAAATGGAAGTTCAGAGAGGTTAAGTAAATCATCTGAGGTCACACAGTGGGTAAGCAACAGAGTCCGGATTTGGACCAAGCCATAACTACCTGTAAAGCTGGTGCCTGGGTCATCATGCTAGGCTGTGTTCTAATCACTAATCTCAAAGTCATTTCCGGTTTATAAGCAACCGCGTATTTTTTCCACCTGCCCCCTCTGCACAAGCTTTAAGCGTTACAACTCTTTTCTTTGCCATTTCCTTCTTCTAATCGTCATATTAGGTACTGCAACGAGCAAAGGAGTGTTCTCAAGCTCTCGATTTGATTCTGGACATAGATGGCGGGAGACCAGAGAAGAATGTATTAGATTTAGAGTTTGACGTGGAACAGATGAAGGTGAGCTTAAAAAAAATCCATTTTCCCCCGGCCTAGACTTCTTTATTGCTCACATTTTTGTCTGTCTTACTGCTGTAAGACAAGATACAATATGATAAAGGGCTGCAAAAAAAAAAGTACCTGCAAAATATTCCAACAGTGAGGAACACATCAGGTTGAACTACATATGAAATTGCCACCAGGCAGCTTTGATCTACAAAAATGGCAAATTTCATATGTTTCAACTTAATACAACCAGTGGAAGTATTGTAATTTCTTGGGCAGTTCCTGCATGTTTTTGAGCTTGATCTTGAAACGCTGGTGAAAAGTTTTAGACAAAATATTGGGGTGGGGTGGAAGGATATCAGAGTGGACCGCGTGAATGAAGACTCAAACGTGTGTGTAGGGGGGTGGAGTGTAGGAAAGCACAGGGCACTAAGATGATGGTATGTCCTCCAGACACAGTGAAGCGTTTGTGTCCCTCGGCTAGCCACTCTCCTGTCTCCATACCTATGGATGTGTTGTCCCCTTGGTCTGACACCCCATCTTCCTGACTCAGTCCTGCTTAATCGTCAACTCAAGTCGGGTATTACCTCGGCCATGAAGCTTTCTTGGGCCTCACTGCCCACCCTGGACTGGTCTGGCTGTCTATCATATGTGCTCCATGGTACGACCCTACTGCATCTGCATCGTGTATCCGTCGCTCCTTCCCTAATAGACTGGGAGCTCATGGAAAATGAACTATAATGCCTGGCACAGAGCAGGTGCTCAATCGATACTCAGGGAGTGAACAAACTAATAAACATGGAGGGGGGAGGGGGAGAAATCAGCAATGATGTTGATGCTTGAAGTGTGGGTGAAGAGGAAGGCCATGAAGTTTACCTCTGAACTCTTAGAAATGCTCAACAACTATGTGCGTGTCTTTGTGTATATATAGGTAAGCATGCATGTATATGTACATATATGTGCATATGTTTAAATATGTGTATGTGGGTGTGTGGGTGCTCGTGAATGTATGTATGTGTATATATATTTCTTTTCTAAGAAACCAAGGTACTTAACCATGCCTGTGAAAAGATAAGTTTATAATTCACAAAATCACTGCCTATCCTCCGAACAACCTGCAAGATACTGATGAACTTACATCATGCTTTTTCACATAGGACTCCATCGACAGGGATAAAATAGCGGTTATTGGACATTCTTTCGGTGCAGCCACAGTTATTCAGAGTCTTAGTGAAGACCAGAGATTCAGGTAAGAGAATGAGTCTCAGTGTTTGGAAGCGGGGGGAGTGATAACACACGTGAGATAGAATTTATCAAATTCTTAGTGAGGAAGAGATCCTTCGGAATTCACAAGTTTGTTCTTTTGCCTCCGTAAAGTCCTCCGTATGAATTTTCCTCAACAGAAACCAACTACGTCTCTTGCTACTGAAAACTCTTCGCATCTCTCCATATTTTTCCTCGTTATTATTCATCTGCTCAAGCGCTTATTATTTTCATTTGGAAGTTTAGCTTTATATATACGTATTATCTGTGACATAATAATTGTAATAAAAATATTGTCATCTTATACTATTTTCTAGACTTCCCCAATAGGTAGGGCATTTTTTAATTAATTTTTTTCATCCTTAAGATGAAGTGTGGGCTAAAATTACATAGTTATGTGGGTGGAAGTCAGGCCCCCAGTCTTCTAACTTGAAGAAATATTTTCTTTCTTGAACCATTTTATCCCAGATTGATGAGACCATGTAGAACCAACCATGTAGAAAGAGGGTAGGATCATCTGTGAAACTTCATCTCACATTTCTTAAAATCTGTTTCAACGTAAGGGGATTCTCTTCTTTCCTCCATTTAGCACATAAAATAGAGTGTCCAAAAGGCTAAGAAACATAGGATAACTTACTTTTAAAAAGAAAATTAATTACATTTCATTTTCAAATGATATACTCCATAGGCTTTTCTTCAACACCCAGACACTCTTCCAGGTGAGGAATGGGTCTAACTGTTACTCTGAAAGAAGTATAATGAGTACACGACAGTGTCCAGAAGGACTAGAAACACAGGGGCAATAGTGCATGTACTGTATTTTTTCAGATACCCCCCAATTTTGAAGAATAGTACTTATAATATTTTAAAATTTATCTTGAAAGATGACAAAAAATGAATAAAAAAATTTTAAATATTATGTCTTTCTAAAGGTTGCAATTCTTAAATGCCTCCTAAAGAAAATGATTGTATAATTACAAGTTTGCTACCTTATAAAGCTAATCATATCCCTTTCCCACAGTGAAGTATAATACCTCTTCAGCTCAGTGAGATAACCCATAATGATCTGGTGTGCTGTGTGTCTCTGAATCCTTGCATTATTAGACATTCCTGTATCTGGGCCAGTGTGTAACCAGACTTCTTTGATCAGGTGCGGTATCGCTCTGGATGCATGGATGTTTCCAGTGGCTGATGAAGTATATTCCAGAATTCCTCAGCCCCTCTTTTTTATCAACTCGGAACGATTCCAATACCCTTCTAATATTATAAAAATGAAAAAATGCTACTTACCTGATAGAGAAAGAAAAATGATTACAATCAGGTAAGTATCAGTAAGTGACTTATTACATCATCTGAAACAGAAACTTGAAACTTGGATAAACAAGTAACGATATCATTTGGTTGCTACTCTAGAATTATTCAATTTGTTGTTTAGACTTGGAATAAGGGAGAATATTAGATAATCTCAGTTTCCAAGTGCATTTAGACTTACTCTTTTTAAAATGCAAATTTTTGGGGCTTCCCTGGTGGCGCAGTGGTTGGGAGTCCGCCTGCCGATGCAGAGGGTGCGGGTTCGTGCCCCGGTCTGGGAGGATCCCACGTGCCGCGGAGCGGCTGGGCCCGTGAGCCATGGCTGCTGAGCCTGCACGTCCGGAGCCTGTGCTCCACAACGGGAGAGGCCACAGCAGTGAGAGGCCCGCGTACCGCAAAAAAAAAAAAAAAAAAGTAAAATGCAAATTTTTGAGTAGTGTTAATATACTATTAATGTTAAATACTATTAACTATGTTAATATACTATACAGCACGTGCTGATAAATAAAATTTGCATGATACATGCTACCTTTATCTAAATGTAAGAGCAAACCTATACATTTTTAGGGCTGGGATGGGGGAAGTATTCCATCAGTAAGCTAGGCTAAGAACTCTTTAGAAAAAAAGTAAGATCATCTGTTGAGAACTGCAGTGTGTTTATGTGTTTGGTAAGCAGATGAATTTATAAATTCTCAAAAGCTATAATAGAGTCCCTTGAAGGGTCAGCAACATGCTTATATCGTGGATGTGAAAAAGAACTCCCAATAGCGTTTTGAACTCACGATGAGATGCTACAAAGCAAAGACTGAGCTCCTTCCTCTCCTATCTGAAACCTGATTTACTTAGAAGGGCACAGAAGAGGTGGCAAGAAGGAAACACACACAGTAAAGGCAGTAAACACCCCCAGGACAGAGAATGGAGGACTCTTCCAATTAAGGTGGTCAGAAAAGGCTGCTTAGAAGAAATTGGGGTAGAATTGGGTCTTGAAGGATCAAGAGACATTATTATTATTAAGATTTAATTTAATTTTTATTTTTTTTGGTTGTGCTGGGTCTTTGTTGCTGCGCGCGGGCTTTCTCCAGTCGTGGTGAGCGGGGGCTACTCTTCGTTGCGGTGTGTGCACGGGCTTCTCATTGTGGTGGCTTCTCTTGTTGTGGAGCACAGGCTCTAGGCACGTGGGCTCAGTAGTTGTGGCGCATGGGCTTAGTTGCTCCGCAACATGTGGGATCTTCCCGGACCAGGGATTGAACCCGTGTCCCCTGCATTGGCAGGCGGATTCTTATCCACTGCGCCACCAGGGAAGTCCCTCAAGAGACTTTAGATAGATGGTGAGGAAGGATCTAGATATTTAAGGTAAGATGTCAACTTAGCTTATTGGTATGTGCAAGTCTATTTAATTCTAAAGCAGAAATATTACAGAACACCCAACCTTCCTTATTGGCTATCACTCTCTCTGTTTCTTCCCTTCTCTGCTAGAAAGAAGAGCTTGTACTTAATATTCCCTGTCCTTACATCCATTTACTCTGAATTCTGCAGTCTGTCTTCCTGAACTGCCACCAGTGAGCTGAAAATGGCCCCACTGAGGACATAGAAGTTTCAGTCGCCTATTGGCAGCCTCAGCCTTTCTCTCTGCATCCCTCCCACCTGTTGACTACCCCCATTTCTCCTCCCTTGGGTACACTAACCCCACTCTCTCCTGCTTCTCGCATCCTGTAGATGGCTTCCTCCCTTTCTCCCCCACCGTCTCCTCCTCTTCAGGCCATCTCTCCACTGTTGGTGGCATCCGGGGTTCTGCTCTCAGCTGTGCTGCGACCCTGCCTCTATTTACCTTCTTTATACTTTTGACTCTCAAGTTTGGATTGGGATGTGGGGAAGAGTGAGCAGAGTCTGGGCCTCGGTTTTGCGTAGAGATACCTAAAAGAATGGTGGTTTGCTTATAAGCAGCAAAGTGAAGAGGAAAAGTGGCATTGGGTGGGGCTGGAAAGGTGTGTTTTAGCCTTGGGTAAAGATGTCTGGCCACAAATTAGCAAAGTATATAATCTGTATATTATTAATGAAATCTATGGAGGAGATGAGACCACAAAGTGCGAAAAGAATTGGTCTAATAGAATCTTGAGGATTTAGGGGAAAAGCCAGTGAAGAACAGAGTAGTTCGGGAAAGGAGGGAAAATGTGATGTCAAGGGAAAAAACAAATGCAAGAAAATCAAGTGTCACGTGTCTCAGAGGTAGTAGAAAATGTGCAGTAAAAAATGGCCGTTTTGGGGAGGAGCTTCAAGACGGTGGAGGAGTAAGACGCGGAGATCACCTCCCTCCCCACAGATACATCAGAAATACATCTACACGTGGAACAACTCCTACAGAACACCTACTGAACGCTGGCAGAAGACCTCAGACCTCCCAAAAGGCAAGAACCTCTGCACGTACCTGGGTAGGGCAAAAGAAAAAAGAATAAACAGAGACAAAAGGATAGGGACGGGACCCGCACCAGTGGGAGGGAGCTGTGAAGGAGGAAAGGTTTCCACACACTAGAAGCCCCGGAGACGGGGGTTGGAGGAGGGGAAGCTTCGGAGCCGCAGAGGAGAGCACAGCAACAGGGGTGCAGAGGGCAAAGCGGAGAGATTCCCGCACAGAGGATCAGGGCCGACCGGCACTCACCAGCCCGAGAGGCTTGGGCTTCGGAGGTCAGATCCCAGGGAGAGGACTGGGGTTGGCAGCGTGAACACAGCCTGAAGGGGTTAGTGTGCCACAGCTAGCGGGAGGGAGTCCGGGAAAAAGTTTGGAGCTGCTGAAGAGGCAAGAGACCATTGTTTCCGGGTGCAGGAGGAGAGGGGATTCAGAGCGCCACCTAAATGAGCCCCAGAGACGGGCGTGAGCCGCGGCTAACAGCGTGGACCCCAGAGATGGGCATGAGACGCTAAGGCTGCTGCTGCCGCCACCAAGAAGCCTGTGTGCGAGCACAGGTCACTCTCCACACCCCCCTTCCGGGGAGCCTGTGCAGCCCGCCCCTGCCAGGGTCCCGGGATCCAGGGACAACTTCCCCGGAAGAACACACGGCGTGCCTCAGGCTGGTGCAACATCACACTGGCCTCTGTGGCCGCAGGCTCACCCCACACTCCATGCCCCTCCCTCCCCCCGGCCTGAGTGAGCCAGAGCCTTCGAATCAGCTGCTCCTTTAACCCCGTCCTGTATGAGCGAAGAACAGACGCCCTCCAGCGACCTACACGCAGAGGCGGGGCCAAATCCAAAGCTGAACCCCGGGAGCTGTGCGAACAAAGAAGAGAAAGGGAAATCGCTCCCAGCAGCCTCAGGAGCAGCGGATTAAAGCTCCACAATCAACTTGATGTACCCTGCATCTGTGGAATAACTGAATAGACAACGAATCATTTCAAATTGAGGAGGTGGACTTTGGGAGCAACGATATATATATATATTTTTCCCTTTTTCTTTTTTTGTGAGTGTGTATGTGTATGCTTCTGTGTGTGATTTTGTCTGTATAGTTTGCTTTTACCATTTGTCCTAGGGTTCTGTCTGTCTGGTTTTTTCTGTTTTGTTTTGTTTTGTTTAGTATAATTTTTAGCGCTTGTTATCATTGGTGGATTTGTTTTTTGGTTTGGTTGCTCTCTTCTTTCTTTTTTTTATTACTTAAAAATACTTTTTTAATAACTTTTTTTTATTTTAATAACTTTATTTTATTTTATCTTCTTCTTTCTTTCTTTTTTTCCCCTCACTTTTATTCTGAGCCGTGTGGATGACAGGCTCTTGGTGCTCCAGCAAGGCGTCAGGGCTGTGCCTCTGAGGTGGGAGAGCCAGGTTCAGGACATTGGTCCACCAGAGACCTGCCAGCTCTATGTAATACAAACAGCGAAAATCTCCCAGAGATCTAAATCTCAACACCAAGACCCAGCTCCACTCAATGACCAGCAAGCTACAGTGCTGGACACCCTATGCCAAACAACTAACAAGGCAGGAACACAACCCCACCCATTAGCACAGAGGCTGCCTAAAATCATAATAAGGCCACAGACACCCCAAAACACACCACCAGACGTGGACCTGCCCACCAGAAAGACAAGATCCATCCTCATCCACCAGAAAACAGGCACTAGTCCCCTCCACCAGGAAGCCTACACAACCCACTGAACCAACCTTAGCCACTGGGGACAGACACCAAAAACAACGGGAACTACGAACCTGCAGACTGCAAAAAGGAGACCCCAAACACAGTAAGTTAAGCAAAATAAGAAGACAGAGAAATACACAGCAGATGAAGGAGCAAGGTAAAAACCCACCAGACCTAACAAATGAAAAGGGAACAGGCAGTCTACCTGAAAAAGAATTCAGAATAATGATAGTAAAGATGATCCAAAATCTTGGAAATAGAATGGAGAAAATACAAGAAACGTTTAACAAGGACCTAGAAGAACTAAAGAGCAAACAAACAGTGATGAACCACACAATAAATGAAATTAAAAATTCTCTAGAAGGGATCAATAGCAGAATAACTGAGGCAGAAAAATGGATAAGTGACGTGGAAGATGAAATACTGGAAATAACTACTGCAGAGCAGAATAAAGAAAATAAAATGAAAAGAATTGAGGACAATCTCAGAGACCTCTGGGACAACATTAAACACACCAACATTCGAATTATAGGGGTCCCAGGAGAAGAAGAGAAAAAGAAAGGGACTGAGAAAATATTTGAAGAGATTATAGTTAAAACTTCCCTATTATGGGAAAGGAAATAGTTAATCAAGTCCAGGAAGCACAGAGAGTCCCATACAGGATAAATCCAAGAAGAAACATACCAAGACACATATTAATCAAACTATCAAAAATTAAATACAAAGAGAAAATATTAAAAAGCAGCAAGGGAAAAACAACAAATAACATACAAGGGAATCCCCATAAGGTTAACAGCTGATCTTTCAGCAGAAACTCTCCAAGCCAGAAGGGAGTGGCAGGACATATTTAAAGTGATGAAGGGGAAAACCTACAACCAAGATTACTCAACCCAGCAAGGATCTCATTCAGATTTGACGGAGAAATTAAATCCTTTACAGACAAGCAAAAGCTAAGAGAATTTAGCACCACCAAAAGAGCTTTACAACAACTGCTACAGGAACTTCTCTAGGCAGGAAACACAAGAGTAGGAATGGTAACAGAAATATACGTATCAATAATTACTCTAAATGTAAATGGATTAAATGCTCCAACCAAAAGACACAAGCTTACTGAAAGGATACAAAAACAAGACCCACATATATGCTGTCTATAAGAGACCCACTTCAGACCTAGGGAGACATACAGACTGAAAGTGAGGGGATGGAAAAAGATATTCCATACAAATGGAAATCAAAAGAAAGCTGGAGTAGCAATTCTCGCATCAGACAAAATAGACTTTAAAACAAAGACTATTACAAAAGACAAAGAAGGACACTACATAATGATCAAGGGATCAATCCAAGAAGAAGATGAAACAATTGTAAATATTTATGGACCCAACATAGGAGCACCTCAATACATAAGGCGAATACTAAGAGCCAAAAAAGGGGAAATTGACAGTAACACAATCATAGTAGGGGACTTTAACACCCCAGTTTCACCAATGGACAGATCATCCAAAATGAAAATTAATAAGGAAACACAAGCTTTAAATGACACATTAAACAAGATGGACTTAATTGATATTTATAGGACATTCCATCCAAAAACAACAGAATACACTTTCTTCTCAGGTGCTCATGGAACATTCTCCGGGATAGATCATTTCTTGGGTCACAAATCAAGCCTTGGTAAATGTAAGAAAATTTAAATTGTATCAAGTATCTTTTCCGACAACAACACTATGAGACTGGATATCAATTACAGGAAAAAATCTGTAAAAAATACAAACACATGGAGGCTAAACAATACACTACTTAATAACCAAGAGATCACTGAAGAAATCAAAGAGGAAATAAAAAAATACCTAGAAACAAATGACAGTGAAAACACGATGACCCAAAACCTATGGAATGCAGCAAAAGCAGTTCTAAGAGGGAAGTTTACAGCAATACAATCCTACCTTAAGAAACAAGAAACATCTCAAATAAACAACCTAACATTACACCTAAAGCAATTAGAGAAAGAACAAAAAAAACCCCAAAGTTAGCAGAAGGAAAGAAATCATAAAGATCAGATCAGAAATAAATGATAAAGAAACGAAGGGAACTATAGCAGAGATCAATAAAACTAAAAGCTACTTCTTTGAGAAGATAAACAAAATTGATAAACCATTAGCCAGTCTCATCAAGAAAAAAAGGGAGAAGACTCAAATCAATAGAATTTGAAATGAAAAAGGAGAAGTAACAACTGACACTGCAGAATCACAAAGGATCATGAGAGATTACTACAAGCAACTAGATGCCAATAAAATGGACAACCTGGAAGAAATGGAGAAATTCTTAGAAATGCAAAACCTTCCAAGACTGAACCAGGAAGAAATAGAAAATATGAACAGACCAATCACAAGCACTGAAACTGAAACTGTGATTAAAAATCTTCCAACAAACAAAAGCCCAGGACCAGATGGCTTCACAGGCAAATTCTATCAAACATTTAGAGAAGAGCGAACACCGATCTTTCTCAAACTCTTCCAAAATATAGAGAGGGAGGAACACTCCCAAACTCATTCTACGAGGCCACCATCACCCTGATACCAAAACCAGACAAAGATGTCACAAAAGAAGAAAACTACAGGCCAATATCACTGATGAACATAGATGCAAAAATCCTCAACAAAATACTGGCAAATAGAATCCAATAGCACATTAAAAGGATCATACACCATGATCAAGTGGGGTTTATCCCAGGAATGCAAGGATTCTTCAATATATGCAAATCAATCAACGTGATACACCATATTAACAAATTGAGGGAGAAAAACCATATGATCATCTCAATAGATGCAGAGAAAGCTTTTGACAAAATTCAACACTGATTTATGATAAAAACCCTCCAGAAAGTAGGCATAGAGGGAACTTACCTCAACATAATAAAGGCCATATATGACAAACCCACAGCCAACATCGTCCTCAATGGTGAAAAACTAAAACCAATCCCACTAAGATCAGGAACAAGAAAAGGTCGCCCACTCTCACCACTAGTATTCAACATAGTTTTGGAAGTTTTAGCCACAGCAATCAGAGAAGAAAAAGAAATAAAAAGGAATCCAAATCAGAAAAGAAGAAGTAAAGCTGTCACTGTTTGCAGATGACATGCTACTATACATAGAGAATCCTAAAGATGCTACCAGAAAACTACTAGAGCTAATCAATGAATTGGGTAAAGTAGCAGGATACCAAATTCATGCACAGAAATCTCTTGCATTCCTATACACTAATGATGAAAAATCTGAAAGTGAAATTAAGAAAACACTCCCATTTACCACTGCAACAAAAAGAATAAAATATCTAGGAATAAACCTACCTAAGGAGACAAAAGACCAGTATGCAGAAAATTATAAGACACTGATGAAAGAAATTAAAGATGATACAAATAGATGGAGAGATATACCATGTTCTTGGATCGGAAGAATCAACACTGTGAAAATGACTATACTACCCAAAGCAATCTACAGATTCAATGCAATCGCTATCAAACTACCACTGGCATTTTTCACAGAACTAGAACAAAAAATCTCACAATGTGTATGGAAACACTAAAGACCCCAAATAGCCAAAGCAATCTTGAGAAAGAAAAACAGAGCTGGAGGAATCAGGCTTCCTGACTTCAGACTATACTACAAATCTACAGTAATCAAGACAGTATGGTACTGGCACACAAACAGAAATATAGATCAACGGAACAGGATAGAAAGCCCAGAGATAAACCCACACACATATGGTCACCTTATCTTTGATAAAGGAGGCAAGAACTCAAAATGGATTAAAGACCTAAATGTAAAGCCACACAGTATTAAACTCTGAGAGGAAAACATAGGCAGAACACTCCATGACATAAATCACAGCAAGATCCTTTTTGACCCACCTCCTAGAGAAATGGAAATAAAAACAAAAATAAACAAATGGGACCTAATGAAACTTAAAAGCTTTTGCACAGCAAAGGGAACCATAAACAAGACCAAAAGACAACCCTCAGAATGGGAGAAAATATTTGCAAATGAAGCAACTGACAAAGGATTAATCTCCAAAATTTACAAGCAGCTCATGCAGCTCAGTATCAAAAAAACAATCAACCCAATTCAAAAATGGGCAGCAGACCTAAATAGACATTTCTCCAAAGAAGATATACAGATTGCCAGCAAACACAGGAAAGAATGCTCAACATCATTAGTCATTAGAGAAATGCAAATCAAAACTACAATGAGATATCATCTCACACCTGTCAGAATGGCCATCATCAAAAAATCTACAAACAATAAATGCTGGAGAGGGTGTGGAGAAAAGGGAACCCTTTTGCACTGTTGATGGGAATGTAAATTGATACAGCCACTATGGAGAACAGTATGGATGTTCCTTAAAAAACTACAAATAGAACTACCATACGACCCAGCAATCCCACTACTGGGCATATACCCTGAGAAAACCATAATTCAAAAAGAGTCATGTACCACAATGTCCATTGCAGCTCTGTTTACAATAGCCAGGACATGGAAGCCACCTAAGTGCCCATCAACAGATGAATGGATAAAGAAGATGTGGCACATATATATATACAATGGAATATTACTCAGCCTTAAAAAGAAACGAAATTGAGTTATTTGTAGTGAGGTGGATGGACCTAAAGTATGTCATACAGAGTGAAGTAAGTCAGAAAGAGAAAAACAAATACCGTATGCTAACACATATATATGGAATCTAAGAAAAAAAAAAAAGATCATGAAGAACCTAGGGGCAAGACGGGAATTAAATATGCAGACCTACTAGAGAATGGACTTGAGGATATGGGGAGGTGGAAGGGTAAGCTGGGACGAAGTGAGAGAGTGGCATGGACATATATACACTACCAAATGTAAAATAGATAGCTAGTGGGAAGCAGCCGCATAGCACAGGGAGATCAGCTCGGTGCTTTGTGACCACCTAGAGGGGTGGGATAGGGAGGGTGGGAGGGAGGGAGATGCAAGAGGGAAGAGATATGGGAACATATGTATATGTATAGCTGATTCACTTTGTTATAAAGCAGAAACTAACACACCATTGTAAAGCAATTATACTCCAATAAAGATGTTAAAAAAAAATGGCCATTCTATTTGATGTTAGGCTGTTGGTGGATTTCAAGTCCATCAATAAGGGATATTTATGAGGTGCTTACAGTTTAAATAATACAAGGCAAAATTTTGTTTGTCTATCTTTTAACCTACTTAATCCAAGGCTTAAATGCAAAGTGTTTTTGCCCAACAGCAAATAGGTATCCAGTTAAGTGTGGTGGTAAGGGGGCAGGATTCTGGCTCTGAGTTCAGGGACCCTCAACATATAAAGCATTCCACCTACTCAAATTGAAAGTAATCATGTCCTCTACAAAGCTGGAATCATCTCTTCTAAAACCAAGATGCCAAGCAAGACAGCAATCTTTGCCTTATTGATCTAGACGGGAGGAAGAATATATACTCTAGCACCCCTAAATGAACATCTTTGTGACCCTCAAGTACATCTAAGGAGATCAAATCTACAAATTTTGTTTCCTTGGTTTTCGTAAATAGGCCAACCAGGCCAGCATCTTTCCTGCACTGTAACTACAGAAATAATTTTGTCCAACAAAGTGATTTGTAAATGTCTCCTTTCTCTTTCAGGGGTTCAGTCCATCAGAATTTTGTTGACTTCACGTTTGCAACTGGCAGAATAATTGGCTACATATTCACACTGCAAGGAGAAATAGATTCAAACGTAGCCATGAGTCTTAGCAACAAAGCTTCGTTAGCGTTCTTGCAAAAGCATTTAGGTAAGAAAGGGATCTTCTTTCCTGACATAAACCAGATGATTCTCAGGAAAAAACTGTTTATCCTAACTGTGCATGAGTCCCATTTTGACTGTTCCCAGTTGGTTTACGATGGAACACTGCAGTCAGTCCATTTGAAAACAATTTAATTTTGCTGCTTTGCATACTACGCGTCATAGGCAGCAAGCCTACCTGTTAGAGCTAATAGTCTTTCTGTGAAGGCTGGGGCGGATTTCCATGCAGAGGATTCGGACAGCATAGTGCCTCAATTCCATCTCTCGTTCTGATGTTGCAGCCACACAGAGCTCACACAGAGCACCTTGCCTCCATAATGGTGACGCAATGTGGGTCGTCTGTGAGGCTAGGGTGCCACCTAGAGGCACTGAACTGTTTAACACTTTCCAAAGTTGAATATGTTTAGTGACATTTGTATTTTACAGGACTTCAGAAAGATTTTGATCAGTGGGATTCTTTAATTGAAGGGGAAGATGACAATCTTATTCCAGGAACCAACATTGACACAACCAACCACCACGCCACCCTGCAGAACTCTACAGGAATAGAGAAGCCAAATTCAGATTAAAAGAGCTTTTTAAAAAGTCTTGTTTAAAAACTGTCTAAAAGTGTGTATGTATGATTTTAATGTATTTTCTCAAATAACTCATATTTGAAAATGTAGGCTGTACCACAATAGTGATTGAAGCTTGGATTAAGATTTTTTTCCTTTAAATGTAAAGAAAGACTGCTACATATAAAAATCATACCAGCCTAAATTTTAGTTTTACTAAAGTGTTCCTTTCTCGGTGTCACAATAAAAAACTGATTTTACATTTCTTTAATGGACAAGTATATTAAAACAGGCATCATGCCATTGAAAATGTGTTACAATGACCTAACACTCCCTAAAAACATAATAAAAACAGATTTTCTTGCCTCTTTTTTTTCTATTATAAGCAGTAGAATTGAGTTTTAGCAACATGGTCTTCTGCGTGGGACTTGGTAGCGCTTCTTTGACCTTGGGTCATGGTAAGAGAAATCAGGCCAAGCGGATAATAAAGCCATTGCTTTACTGTGGGATGGGTGCGACTGCACAATTTCAACATAATGACTAAACGGGGAATGGATGGGGGTAAGAATATTGGTGACAAAGCAAAGGCAGCAGATTAAAGCAAGTTGGTAATCTGTTTGCATTTACTTTAATGGTTTACCTCTGAGGCACTCTATTTACTAAAGAAAGGTGCATAAGACAGGCCCACGATTCCGGCCATCACACATTAAATCACTGATTCACCCGAAGGCTGCGACAGATAAGAAAGGACATAATTTTAACTGCTTCATTTTCCACTAGTTTTATTGATATTTAATGAATTTTTAAATTTTATATGTAGTAGTGGGAGGGGAAAAGCACAATAAATGGAGGTAAAAAGATAGCTGAGGGCTTCCCTGGTGGCGCAGTGGTTGAGAGTCCGCCTGCCGATGCAGGGGACACGGGTTCGTGCCCAGGTCCGGGAAGATCCCACATGCCGCGGAGCAGCTAGGCCCGTGAGCCATGGCCGCTGAGCCTGCGCGTCCGGAGCCTGTGCTCCACAACGGGAGAGGCCACAATAGTGAGAGGCCCGCGTACCGGAAAAAAAAAAAAAGGTAGCTGAAAGATTTGTGCACTTATGTTTCTGGGAGTCACGGAAAATGTGTTTTGTTTCCCAAGGGGTATAAACATTTCTGCCACTCATCAGTTAAGTATATTTTTGTCTAAGAATGGTCTTGTTCCTATGAATTCTCCATAATTAAGTTTAATTATAGCCTGTGTGAACAAGGATAATCAGTACTTAGTAAGCAAGCCTGGTTAACTACTCTATCCCTATTCCTTTTGCCCAGTTAATAAGTAACTGTGTTTTCTGATTTGGCACTCAGGCCTATCTTAATGTTTTAATGTGCAAAAACACCCATTTTGAGAAATATGATTTCTCCTCTAACTGTTCAGATTAAACATTTTTAAATAGAGAGTTAAACTGCTTAGCATGAAACTGATGGCTTTCCATAATCCGACCCTAATGCATCTTCTCTGACCCTTTCTCCCAGTAATTAACTCACAACTATATCTCCTACATGAATGAGCCAAATGTGTCTAATCATTATCCCAGGAACAAGGAATATACTCATCTACCTCAATTACATTTAATGCAGAACACTCTTCTTTTCATTTATTGAAATTATACCCAACTTTTAAGGTTCTTAATTCTCACTATTCCCATCAGGCTTCAGGGTCTCATAATGTTTCATATACATACATCTTTTCCCCCATTCACATGTAGCAAACCTCCTTACTCATTTTAGAAATGGATAACCATTCCAATTGCACTGATGTCCCATTCACTAGCACCTCTTTAAAATCCTTTGTTGGTGGCACATGCTGATGCTGAAAGGAGAAAATAACTGCTGAAAGGATCCAGTGAGTTAAAGTTTAAAAAATACAACCTACCGGGCTTCCCTGGTGGCGCAGTGGTTGAGAGTCCGCCTGCCGATGCAGGGGACGCGGGTTCGTGCCCCGGTCCGGGAAGATCCCACATGCCGCAGAGCGGCTGGGCCCGTGAGCCATGGCCACTGAGCCTGCGCGTCCGGAGCCTGCCCGTTCGGAGCCTGTGCTCCGCAACGGGAGAGGCCACAACAGTGAGAGACCCGCGTACCGCAAAATTAAAAAAATAAAAAATAAAAATACAACCTACCACAGTGCATACTGAGTATCTTTTGGGGGAAAGAAGGAAATATTTATCAAATGCCTACTCCTTTTCTGGCACTTTACATAAATTATTTCTAATCTTAAAACCACTGCAAGAAAGGTTTTATTAACCCCATTTTACAGATGAGGAAGGTCAAGGCTCAACAATGTTATAATAACCTACCCAGGTCACATATCTAGTAAGCAGCATATAGCTAAGATCTGTTTCCTAAAGCTAGGACCTATACTTTGCATACTACCACTTACGCAAAACCAGGTTTCAAAAGCATGGGCTTTGAAGTTAGATGGGTCTAGGTATGGTCAAGCCTCCAAGATTTGCTAGCTCTTTGACATTAGGCAAATTATTTATCTTCTCTAAAAAGCTTCAATTGTCTCACCTATAAAATGTGGATAACATTAATATGCACCTCAGAATCAAGAATTAAATGAGAAAATGCATTTAAAGTACCAACTGAGTGATTAACACATAAAAGCTAACATTTTTATATTTTTATAAATATTATATTATTTATAATATATTATTATTTTATTATATATAATATATATTAATATATAATATATATTTTAAAATATATTTTATATATTTATATATAATATATTATATATTTTATTTATAATATATTTATTGTTATAATATATTATTTATAATATAAAATATTATATTGTTTTTATTTATTATTTATAATATTACTATGTTTCCCCCAATTGTAGAATGGTGGTTCGTTCCACGACTACAGATATTCCAGAACCACAGATATTTCCTTTTTAATGAAATGACATCACTATACTTTTAAGGACAAACGTTATTCAAATCTTGTGTCATATTAGTATACTTCTAAATTCAAACAGAATATTAGTCAAAACTAGACAGAAAGGCAAAGCTTCAGAAAGAAAAAAATTTTGAAGGACTTACTGCTAACAAAGCCACCCTCCCAAGTAGCATCATATGATATGCTTGTCATAAACCTATAATTTTCTATTTTAAACACTATATTCAGAAGAAACCCAAATAGTTTTTTTTTGCAGTGTGAGCTACTAGAAAGATAACACATTTAAAGGGAGAGGAAAGATCCCAGCTCCATATATGCAGAAATAGCACTATGAATACACCACACAGGCAGCCTGAGATCTGTTTTGTTTTTGACACATATCAAGCTTTTTGGAAACAACAACTTCTTCTGATTACGTGCCCTCAATTTTCTGAAATATTCTGTTGGTCTGGGCGAGGTAGCACTTGTTTAAGAGCAGCTTCTGACTGACTGGCCGCGTTTATGGACGCAGTTAAATCTCTATCATCTCCAGACCTCTTTTCTGAAACAAGAAGAGAAAAACCTCAAGTTGAGAAAGAAACATAAAAATAAGAAATTTTGTGTGTGTGTGTGTGGCGGAGGGCCATGCTGCAGCATGCAGGACCTTAGTTCCCCCGGGCAGGATCGAACCCGTGCCCCCTGCAGTGGAAGCGCCGCGTCCTAACCCCTGGACCGCCAGGGAAGTCCCAAGAAAATTCTTTACATGGGTGCTACCGTGACAAAATTAATGTCCTCTAAAAATGGGGAGAGGGAAGAGATGAGCATTCTAATTACTACAGGGAATTATTCCGACTGACGTGATTTTTAAAAATATTTTGGTTCTCACCTTGTACCTATTATCATATAAAACTTCTTGAAAAAGGTTATGAAATTGGTATATTTTATATTTTTCTAGGATGATATTTGGCAAGGCTGATAACCAATTAGTTCTTTGTTCTCTTTCATTAGTGCGTATATTTCACATAATACTAAAGTCACCAAAAGCTGATTTCATTCTCCATGTGCCTCAGTGTGCTACTTACAAACAAGATCATGCAATAACCAGGAACATCCAAAAAACAGAATCATCACATACACTAAAAATCTCAAAAGAAATTCCAAGAGATTATTTAACAAAGATCATTTGAACATCTGAGCTAACACTGAAAAACTCCTTTAAAATACGAATTTATCATACACCTTCAAGATTAATTCAATCAACAAATTCCCTGTATTTCAAGAAATCTTCTTCTTGTTTACTTTTCATCATTTTTAGCTGAAGTGGTTTTTATTTTCCTGCTGCTAACATCCATGGAAATGGATGAACCATTTTTACTTGAGGGATTCAGGGTAATCGTACCTTAAAGACTTGGCCATTCTGGTTGGTAAAAGTATTTTGTTTTAAAAACACAAGTTACCTTTGACCACAGGTCAGGTTGACCACCTGCTAAAACAAAAACTTTACCACCTATCATCCAATGATAGGCAGTAAAGATCTTTTCCCACTGTCTGGAATACAGCCTAACAAAAGAAACCTTTGGATGACTACCACTTCTTTATTGTAAATACAAAATAATTAAAATCAGAAAGGGGACCATAGATACACCAGAAAAATGGTGAACAACAAAAAGTAATCCTATTAAGACTATGCCAATTTGATTTTATAATGAAGAATAACGTCAAGTATATTTTCTATTCTTCAAATACCCATTTATCTGGAATATCTCCACTGTAGCATTCCATGCAAGGACTAAAGTGTCCTTTTCCAATTTTCAGCTTTCAAGAGGTGAAGAAGGTCAATAATTTTTTTATAGTGAACAAATTCACTATATGTCCAACAAGAGGAGAAATGGTTTAATGAATCATTGTCTAGTAATGTCATGTAATATTATGCAGCTATGGCCTTCTGGTTGCAGCCAAGATGGAGTAAGCTGACTTACACTGATTACCATGGAAAATTCTGGAAAGAATACAAAAAGCAACTACCTGAGGCTTCTGAAAAGTAAATGGGATCAGAAATATAGAAGGACTGTAGTAAAAACTTGAATAACGACCCAAAACGGGTGAGTTTCACGCCAAATCACAGCTGCCAGGCTGGGGTGGGCAGCAAAACTGAGCGAAATCCCCTCTTTCTAGCCAGTGGAGTGGGGAAAGAGGCCCCGAATACTAAAGGGTGGGGCGTGTGGGGGGAAACCCCTTCACTGTTTTACTTTTTCTGCACAGCAGTCACAGTGCAGGCACCTACAAATCTGAGAGAAGACGCTGGCCAGTGGATTGAGGAAAACAGCCCTTTGTTATCTGAAGAGTCTAGAGGCAGGGGGTGGGGTGTGGGGGTTTTTTCTCTCTTTTCTCTATCTGCTTCACACCAGAGGCAGGCCTGTCAAACAGAGCTGCCTGGTCAGCACGCGGGGAAACACTGGGAGAAGCATGCTTTCTGGCCAGTGGACCAGGAAACGGGGCCCCTGGGGGCTGAATAAGAGAGGACCCTTGGAGCCTCAAAGTATGGAGGAAATCTCAGAGAGGACAGGAATTGGAAAATTTGAACCCCTAATATTATATGTGAACCTAAGGTCATCCCAAACGATGCAAATGCAGAACAGAATCAAGAAAAGAAAAGCATAGCTAACTCTTTAACCCCTGAGTGACTGTATAAACCTCTGCCCAAGTTCTAGACTAACCCCTCTGTGGCTTATGCCCTGCGCAGACCCAAACATTATAGCAAAGACGTTGAAGACTAAACTGACACTGGAACCACCAAACACAGAGAGAGAGAGAGAGAGAGAACTTGTGGTATGAACCTAATCAGGTTGACCACCTGCTAAAAGAAAAACTTTAACATTTTCCAGAAGATTTTAACAGCCTCCAAAGTCTTACAACATCATATTCAAAACATTCAGAATATAATCCAAAATTACTCAACATACAACGAACGAGGAAAGGCTAATCATTTCTTAAGACAATCAGTAGATGAAAACCCTGCCATGACGAGATACTGGAACTACCAGATACAGATTTTGTAGCAAGAAGTTCAACAAACTGCAAATAGGATAAACTCAAATGTCTAGACGTATCATAACAGCATGGGAGATTGCCTACCATATAATCTTAAATGAAGAACACAGAATATAAAACTGAATGTACAATGAAATAACCATGTTCAAAATATGTAGATGATATATTTATATTCCATATAAACAGAAAGATTATTAAAGAAAACCAAACTGATCAGTCCGTTTGCCTTTGGAAGGATGTATTACAGGTGATTGATACTTCCTCTTTTTAACTTTGTCATATTCCCAGATTTTCTGCATCAAACGTATTTCATAAAGGTCACAAATGCCAAACAATTTTCCTTTTTTGAAATCCCAAAATGAAAATCAGTGAGTAAAACATTAATAAGAGACACTGGGCATAAAATCTAGAAACATTGCATTATTGCTATTTTCCACTGTTGTTATTACAATAGTAGTATTTCTTCCTCTATTATTCCTAAACACAAGGGCTTTGGAAATAGTTCCAGTCACCTTTCAAAATGAAAGAGAACACTCTCATTAATTACTATTTACATAAACCCATACCTCACATGGACTCCTATCCAATTTGGGTATACCATTCCAGACATTCTCAGGGTTCACTACCTCCTCCATACCATTTGAAAGGTTCAAAACCTACAGGAGAAAAACAATAGTAAAAACTGGTCATTCCAAAAGCTGTGACTGATGTATGTACCACAGCAACCATTTTTAAAAGGAAATACTTGAAAAGGTAATTAAATTTTATTAAACATCAATATTACATTTCAACTCAATGGTACTTCAGTTCAAAAAATGTACATTGAGTATCTGTGCCTAGAGATCAAAGGCATAAAATTTAGATCTCAAGAAGTTCAAAATTTGGTGGAGGAACAGACCACTAAGCAGACAGTTACAGTACAGTGTAGGAAGTACAGACTCCTGCAACAGGAGGTATAGGAATACAACACAGGTATAAAGCTTTTGTTGGCGGGGGACAGAGAGGAGTGAAGAGATGGAGAGATTTAGAAAATAATGCTAGTGAATGCTTCCTGGAAGAGGCAATGGCTAATCTTTTAAAGATAAGTGGAAATTATCCAGTTTGGGAAGGGGACAGAATACAGGCAAATAGGACTGCATTATTAACTATATCAAAGAAGCCAAACACAAGAGTATATATGAGAAATCAAGCAGTATGGTGTTCATCTAATATAAGATACAAAACCCAAAGGAGTAAGACCTAAGGCTGGAGAAGTACATGGACACTCAACCCCAGAGAACCTCCTGTGGCATGTTAATGACTTTTCCAGACTTGAGGGTCTCAAATTTTCATGGTGCAAGAGTATACGTTACTCGTCCTTCCCCTGGAAATCCTCAATCAGACAGCCAGGGCAAGGTCCAGGAATCCATCAATACATTTAAGAAATGTGCCAGGTGATTCTGATTAAGGTGGTTTTCAGACCACAGGAAAAACACAATCTACTGGAGGTTTCCAAGAGGTTTTCCACAAGCGAATGATGGAGTCAGATTTGCATCTGACAAACTTCACACTGGCAGTGTGGAGAATCAACTGAATAAAGACTAGAAGTAAACCAATAGAAGGTTATTAGAGGCATCTAGCTGTGAAATGAGAGACTTAATCAAGACAGTGGCATTAGGTATAAAAAGTTTTAACAAAGAGATAAGAAGTGGAAAGTGCAGAACTCAGTGACTGACAGATAGGATTTCGGGAGTAAGGGAGATGAAAGAGCCCTGGATGCTTACATAGGAACTTTTAAAATGATTTTTGCACTGCATCAAATTATCAGGGGGAATGAGCAGGTAAATAATCTATTCAATTGGATTTTCTAGTCTGATAAAGTTTGGTAAAATTTCCTTAACAATCTGCAAGTCCATTTTGAGACAAATTACTTCAGTTTTACATACCCTCGTGCCTTCTTCAGCTAATTCCAAAATCTCACATTTAGACCACGTGTTTCTTAGACTTGACCACACAACACATTTGGATCCCACAGTAAATCCTCTCAGAGTGTAGGTGTTCTCTGGTTGAGCTGCCAAATTGAATAGAGCAAGACTCAATGCATACCTCTTAATTCTTTAAAGATATGCAAGCAAAGCATTTCCCCAACATGCATTTACTATTCTCGTACCATCAATATCACATACGGTACGACATGTTCTAAGCCTCCCTCCCTCGATTTTATTTTTAAATTCTTCCAGTGGCCCTTCCCCGTATAATTCCTTACCGCTCTCCTCAAAAAACACGACCATGATGTGCTGTTTTTTTAAGGATGTGAATCTGATTTCTAACGTTGAGAGTTACTACTTAAAGCTGGCTATTATAGCCACATGGAATGTGGTCTGTGGTTACAACAGCCATTTCTACAGCAAAGCAGCATGGTACATACAAGTGAGCAGACACTTTTATCACAAAGCTGTTACTTATTATTAAAATGTGACAATGAGGACTAAAAATCCAGGCTGGTATTTAAATAAATTACTGTACATCCACAGGATGGCATACTACAGAACTAAAATATTTTTGAAAGCATATTTAAGGGATTAAAACGCAGGATTCAACACTGTATGACAGTATGACCTCTAGTTAGTTTTTTAAACTGTATGTGAGTAGACACACACAGAAAGGGTGAGAAACGTCAGGAAGGAAGTATATACACCATCATAGCATTCACAGTGGCCATTTCTTGGTGCTGGGATTATGATGATTTTCATTCTCCTTAGTCTATTGTTTTCTCTATTTTGTACAATGGCTCAAATCTAATATAAAAATTGACACTTAAAAAGTTTAACATTGATTATTTTTTTAAAAAACCTAAAAGATAGCTATTTTGTGTAACTTTCAAGTCTCGTTAAGTAGCCAAGAAAATAGCAGCAAAAATAATTTATAAAAAAGTTAATGACAATTAATGTTCTCCAATATTTACTCATGGCTGTAAACTTGCTTGATTAATACAGGCTCCCTAACTCCATTTTTTTAAGGGCTTCTAAACGAATGGCAAGGTATATGATGAAGCAAAACAGTTAATTCTTAAAACTGTGTTGGGGCTTCCCTGGTGGCGCAGTGGTTGGGAGTCCGCCTGCCGATGCAGGGGACGTGGGTTCGTGCCCCGGTCCGGGAGGATCCCACATGCCGCGGAGCGGCTGGGCCCGTGAGCCATGGCCGCTGAGCCTGCGCGTCTGGAGCCTGTGCTCCGCAACGGTAGAGGCCACAACAATGAGAGGCCCGCGTACCGCAAAAAAACACTGTGCTGAAATGATCCCTACTGTAAATTCATGCCTACATTATTATGCTTGGCAAAGGAACACTATATTTTTCAAAACTTACCAAAAAACATAACCTCTTGATTTTAGAGATGATTTGTTTATATTTTAAATGTGATTACTTTTTGGAGACACAGACTTGAAGCATTCTATTTTTAAAAGCAAAATTAATAATTCAGCATTTCACCCAGCATATAAAGAATTATTTTACGTTGATTTTACTACTTAATTACCCACGTTTAAAATACCCTTCGTAAAATCCAAATCTGATTCTCTTCTCAGGTTTTAATCTTCCCTCCCCCAAATTAATATTTTAAAAATTCAAATAAGAATTATTCTCTTTTCTTTAAAACAAATAAGTACTTTTCACTTAGTTAAGTAAAAGCGAATGGGAAACAACAACAACAACAAAAAAAAAAACGCACATACCCGAGACATGATCTGGTAAAGCGTGATTGTGTTTCCTTCCGGGTTCTTCTTCAGAAAACACAGAGTTCAACGATGACACGGCATCTCTAAACAGAGATGTATGTTCTGTACATTCTTCTTTATAGATATTCATTTCAATCTGCATCTTGGCATAGCAGGTCTTTCCCTGCTGGCACAGCCTATGCTCCTCATCAAAGCATTCCGCACAACTGGACCTTCTTGCGTCCTCAGCACACAGGGACTCTTGGGCTTTCCGACTAACTCTTAAAGACAATGGGTTTATTTTGTCCTCTAGACACAGCTGGGCTGTAGGTAATTCTAGTTCAGGCTGTTTCTCGGCTTCACAGTTGAGGGGCAGTAGCCCTGCCAATGGTGGCAGGTTGGCCGCTGGGTCACAGCCTTGGCGAAGAGGCACAGACAGAGGCACCAGGCCCAGCTCTTCTTTCCCCTCCTCTGCAACTAAGGAATGCTGCAATTCAATGAATTCCAGCTCCAGGAATTCTCTGGACTCATCATCAGGAGAAAGCTCTACCTCGAGGGAATTCAGTTCCAGGGCCTCCTTTGTTTCGGTGGCATGTGGTAACAATGCGCTAAATCCTGTAATTAGGTACTTATCATCAAACTTTGCTTTGTCACCCAGATGGCACTCGACTTTACCTTCCAGCATCTCAGTGCCACTTTCATCTTTGCCTGGGTTTTCAAAAGTTTCAAAAATGTTATCAGTTTCGGGGACAAAGAATTTACCTGGTTTGGTTTCAATGATGTTTAAGTCTTTGTCAATTCTTTCCAAGAGCTTACCTGTCTGTGATTTGACACAGAGTGCTTTCTCTTGTCCAGCTTTGCTACTTGGTTTCTGAAGTCCAACATCTGGATTGGGGGACCCAAGAGCTCCCTTTATGTCTACGCCATTGTTTTCATAGGGCAGGTCACTGTCACTCACACCAATCTTAGAATATTTCTTCATTTTCTCACTAATACTTTCGCCTTTGCTTTTCAAGTCAACGATGGCTAAAAGGATATCACAAACATCCCTTTTGATTTCTAATACTGTTATCTCCAACATATCTTCTGTTACTATTTCATAAAAGTAGTCATTTCCCTCTTGAGGGCATGCACCTTCTGAAATATTAAATCCTGAGAGGCAACATGGAAAGGCTTGCATGGGAACTGCCAACAGTTCAGAAGGGATGTTCCAGAGGGCTTTGGGGTCCACACAGTCTTCAACGTTTCCAAAGTCCACAAGCCTGACGGACACAAGAGAATCTTCACAAATATTGGTGACAAGTGCCCTGTAATAATGCCCGTCTTCTCTGTATCTCACTATGCAAGGATCTCCCATATGAGGGCAGGAGATGCAGCTTCCCCAAGCTGTCACCTGCTCTCCAGCAGTTTGTACTTCCACTTCTAAATACTGAAGTTTCTCTGTGTCCGCAAACTGACACCAAAAATATTCAGGTCCATCGATCACTGTGGCATAAGCTTGTATCATCTTCATCTTTGGATTATACCAGTTAAGAAATACAGAAGTGTCTACGCCTGTTCTGTTGACAGACTTTGAACAGGCACCTTTAACTATTTGGGTAGAAAGTCCTATTTGAGATTTTTCACTGAAAGCGTACCTGCTCATCATATCTTCTGCTATGATCCCATGTTCATCAGCAAGAATAACTTCCCATTTGTCTTGAAACTGAACAAATTCGCATCTTAGTTGCGCCTCCTCTGTCCTTCGGGAAAAGTAATTCATCATTTCCTTATGGTTTAAAATCTTAGGAGCCCCAAGTCCCCTTAAGGAACAGTGAATGCACAGTCTGGGTGATAGTGCATTAACAAGGTCAAGTTTGCCTACTGTGTTGGTGTGAACCACAGAAACATTGCCATAATCTATAAACTGCACAGAGAGAAGGTCATTGGGTTGATGTTCCTTGACCACAGCACGATACCATAAATTGTCTTCTGGGAAAACAGCACATATTATATCTCCTCTTTGCAAAGGTGGACCTGCATAATATTCAGGCCTTGTTCTAACAGTGTTTAACCTCTCTGAAAGACGATCAATTTCAGCCTCATCTTCTGTTAGTTGAACATAAAAGTCTGAAAGGTCATTTATATGAGAAACATACACAGTTGTTTTAAAGCCAGGCATTATAGTCTTCTGAGGGAACTCAGAAAATTTTAGAGGCAAACCTTTGTTACATGAATCTCCTATTTTTCTCTCTGGAAGAGCGGCTTCTAGTTTTGTGGCTTTCAAAGGGGGCTCAGCCAAACTTACTAATTTCTTTTCTACTGGTAATGGAGACACTTGATTATTTTTATTTGCCACAGAGTCCGGATACTGAGTGACTAAGTTTGTCTTCATTGAACTGCATGAAAATTTGATTTCCTTACATGCTGAGCTGATCTGAGGTTTGTATGATTCTCCTAAGATCACCAAACTGTCTGATTTGTTCTCTATTGATTTACTTAAATACTGTGTAGGTGACAACTTCACAGCTTCCTTTTTTGCTTCAAGAGTTTCAGGTGTAGAGAGGAGTGATTCACTTTCTTTTTTTCTTGTCCCGCCTTTGGAACCTAGGAGTCCTAACTTCTCATTAATATTAGCATTAATTTGAATGCTGTTGTCATATAGTTCTATAATCAGTCTTCCATCTGGATCTTTTGCTACAACCAAAGCCTTCAATGACTTCTCTGAAATAGTCTCCTGAAACCGCGTTGTGACTTCTTCTGGTATATGATCAGGAATATCAGATAATGAACATTTAATGGCTTGCATGGGCAGAAGTAAGATGTCATATGCATCGCTAGGTATTGGAAGCAGATCATCATTTGTTACCACATAACTATTCCCAAAATCAACAAAAAAGACTTTATTTGGTTCTTTTTCTATGATTATCCCCCTATACCAGTTTCCGTCGGTATACCTGGCAAGGCACAATGTGCTGGGGACCAAGGGAGATGTTTTTAAATTCAGCAAAACTTTACTTAATTGTGTAATATGATATGACAACTGTTCTAAAATATTTGCATTTCTTCCCAGCTGGCAATAAAATGTCCAAGGGTCATCGACATGTGTTATATACACTGATTCTTCACTTCCAATTTTCATACCATGTGTAGAATAGTAGTAAGAATGGAGCTGAACAGAGGACACCAGAGGCTTCTGAAGTTTTACTGGTCTTGCAAGTCTCTGTTCTACCAAAAAATGGCATGCACTCTGGAAAGGTGTTAGCAAATCCACAACATTAAACAGTTCTTCAACGTGAATGGAAGCCAAAGCAAATATTGTGCATTTTAATTCTACATTGTCTTCCCATGCCTTGTGCACAAATTCACTAAAAGCTTGGATTGCCTTTTCATCCCAAACAAAAGGATTGTGACCCGTTGGTTGAATTAAATTATAAAGGCTGCACCTAAACGCTTGAACCTTAACCTTGAGAAACTCTTCACTAATTGAATAAATATTCTTCACAGATACCGTTTCTTTGTCTCCATAATCTACAAATATGACGTTGACATGCTCTGAAGATTGTGCCCCAGTAATCAGAGCTCTGGACCATTTTCCATTTGCTGTTCGTTTTGCCAAACAAGCAGGGGTGGTTCCCTGGTAGGGAGTAGCTGTATTCTTGCAATGGTCCTGAATACTACACATTAGCGCTTTAAAGCCTTCTATGTTCCTGGTCAGCTGGCACCAGAAATAGCCAGGGTTTTCAACATGAGACACTTTGACTTCTACTGTACTTCCAACTTCTAGCTCCTCTTTACAAGAAGAGCCTGGCTTAATGTCCAAGAAATTCTGTACAAGAGGAGAGTAAACAGACACTCTTTTCTCTTTGTCCTGTACAACTAGTCCAGTTGAAACGTTTGTCACAACTGTTGTGTCATTCACAGTTTCTGGAACAGCTGTAGTTTCACCCTCTCTCTTGACTTTGTGTTCTACTTCCTTCTTGGCAGAAGATATTTTGTTACTGTCTGCAGTAAAATGGTTTGAAACATGCCCTGGAGAGTGGGCACTTTTGCAAATATATTCCTTTGTTTCAAATTCCTGATACTTGGCAAATCCGGCCTGAGCAATTACCTTACTAATGTTTTCTTCCCCTGTTCTTGATTCATCGAGAATCTCAATAACATACTGACTATCCTGCTTATCAAGGACATGGATAACTAATTCTTTGTGCAGCACAGTCTTTTTAAAAAAGGAAATTGCCTCCTGGCTCCAATTTTTTCCCAAAGGCCAAATATCGGCCAGGGTGCACCTCAGGGCCAGTATTGGTAGCCGCCTAAACTGAGGGAGCAGCATTCTCACATCATACCGGTCCATATTTTCTGAATTGCCCCGGTCAACGAAGAATACATCCACACTCTTGTCGTCTAATCGAGTGACCATAGCCCGATAATAGCCACTTTCTTTCCATTTCACACAGCAAAGGTCATCGGCTTCAGGTTTCAAAATAACACCATCCAGCTTACTGGCAGAGGCATAGAAACTGCACATTCTCCTCATTAATTTGCTGAAGGTGCCATTGTGTTTCCTCAACCTAATCCAAAACTCAGAAGGATTTTTCACAAACTCCACCTGGGCATCATAGAAGGCGTTCATCTTTAACCTGATAGACCTCAAGGCTGGGAGTGAAATCTCTTCATCCACTTCTTCAGCAGGAGACTGAGACTGAAAAGCTGTTTCTGGTTCCTCCTCCCCGCCCCCCTCCTCCTCCTCCTCTATTCCCTGGCTCTGAAGCAATCGGTCAGCCAAGCAACAGGACTGTACTCCGAACACACAGTTAAGATTAATCCCATCTTCTCCATACAGGGTGACGTAATACACATGCTCAAAGGAAGAGTAAAATTCAATCTTTGCGTTCACTGCCTGGCCCAGAAACAGTGCCTTCAGGTCACCGACCTGTGACCGAGACCAGCCTCTGCCACCATCCCAGAGTCCGTACAAAGCGCAAGGGTATGTCACCACGGGTATTCGAAAATATTCGGGCAGCAAGTAGCGAAGGCTATTACAACTCACTAACTCCTTCCTTCCATAGTCCACATGAAGCACCTGGGCACAGCGCTGCGGCCGGAAAGTCTCAAGCAAGAGTGCTCTGTACCAATGTCCATCCAACCCGCAGGATGCGCACGGAGAGCCCGGCTTGTCTGGGCTCTCCTCCCTCTCCTCCCAGGTGGCACTGGTATAGTTCTCATCCCCTGTCCCGGGGGAACCCCTATATATCTGGGCCATGCTCTCGGAGAGGCGGTGGACCTCCTGCGAGAAGCTGCGGAGCCGGCAGTGAATGCGGTGGGGATGGCACACCTGGGTGACCACCATGGGCTCCGTCACGCCCAGCTGCAGCTGGGGGTAGAAGTAATCCAGGCCAGCCTGCTCCTGCTTGGGCGGGATTCGCGGGACGACTGGGGCCCCGGGGCCCAGGACAGCCGCGGTGGCCGAGAGGTAGCGCTTGAGCAGGGAGCGGAAAAGGCCGTCGGGCACCTGCCGGGCCAGGCCGAGCTCCTGCATCTGCTGGCTCAGCTCGGGCACCTCCAGGAGGACCAGACGGTGGAGCAGCAGCACGTCCAGGACCCGTCCGTGCATCTCCTTGCCCTGCAGGTTGCTAAGGAAGTCCACGGCGCTGGCAGCCCAGTGCTGGGGCTCGGCCCCGCCCACGCCGCCGCTGCCGCCCGCAGGCACCAGGCCAGCCAGCACGCAGCCCAGCACCTCCGACGGCAGGTGGAAGAACTCGCTGCGCCCAGGCGCCAGCGAGCCCGCGCCGACCGTGATGGTGCGACCCTCGTCCAGCAGGAAGACGCGGCTCTCCTGCGCCTGCCGGCTGACTACGCGGCCGCGGTGCCACAGCAGACCTGCCTGCACCAGGCACAGCTCGCCCGGCGAGGCCGAGGTGCCGCCCAGCGCCCATGGGCCGTGCGCGGCCGCCGCCGCTTCCTGGATCTCCCGGCTCAGCCTCACGTACTCGTCCCGCCTTTCGCCCACCAGCCCCCAGAGCTGCACGGGGATCACCGCAGGCTGCACGTCCACGAAGGACACCCGTAGCACCAGCGAGGCCCCCGGCGTCGGCAGCCCCGGCGTCGAGCACATCTCTGCCGCGCCGCCCGACCCGCGAAGCCCCCGCGCCGCTGGAAGGAGAGCCCCGCAGACTCGGGCTCGCAGGACACACGGACTGGGAAGGACACCAAGCCGGGCGACCCCGCCGCAACGCCGCCTCCGGGCCTCCCGGACTCGCGCTGACTGGTAAGACCCTGCGGCCCGACCAACCGCCCACGGTTGCGCCCCCGCGCAGGCATTTGTAGCGCGAGGTGGCCCGGCTTCTGGCCGCGGGCGGCGGGCGGACCTGCTTACCTGTGCTGGGGGGCGCAGAAGGGGCCTCGAGGGCCGAGACGTGGCGGGATCCGGACGCCACCTGCCCTTCTCAGAGCGCCTTCGACTCTGGAGCACGCAGGGAGTCGGCCGGGCCTGGGGCGGCGGCGAGGCCCACACCACGCAGGGACCTCCTTTTCGGCCGCCCGGCTGAGACCGACGAAGCCCGGCGAGCCCGGCGAGCCCGGCGCGGTGCTAGCCATTGAAGAACCGGGGAGGAGAAACGGAGGCGCCCACCGCACGTTCTGGGTGTTGGGCCGGAATTCTCGGAGGCCCGGCGCTCTCCCGCTGCGGGCCGCGCGGTGGCGCTTGCGCCCCCGGGGCAGGGCGTTGGCTGTGTGCTCTCAGCGTTGTGGCCTCGAGCAGGTCGCTGACCGTCTCTTCTAGGAACCTGTTTGATCGCCTGGATGGATACAGTTGTGATAAGGGTTAAAGTATGAGAGTATATGAAGACTGTTAAATGTTTCTTTCCCTACGATTACCCGGTGTGAGTTTCTTTGCTGTATCGTTTGCCCACTTTGCAGGCGTTTAGTCTTCATTTACGCACGGAGCTAGCACAGAACTGGGCTCAGAGAAGGAGGTCAAGAGTTTTGGAAGAAACATGACTTCCAACGCTTGCTGCATCTGCTATGGCGGAGGGCCTCTTGGCTGGACTGTCGTTCTTTTTCCCACCTAAATCTTACCAAGGTAACCCTTAGGAGACTCTGTTTGTCAACGGGAAGGGGAATGGAAAAGTGCAGGCAAACTAGGCGTAACTCCCAGAATTACTACATTTGTGCTGAAATGTTTGTTCATTGGCGAAGTTAGGCACAGTCCTAGGGGTTTCTCATACTTTTCCACTTCACTTTTTCACATTGTGAAATGTCATCAAATTTAATAATAGATGAAATCAAGACAGTGCTTAATATAACCCTGGCCTGACAGTGTAAATCTCAGTGTCTTCAGTCTATCCAGATTAGAGGTTGCCAGGTGCTTCCAAAGCCTCCGTGCTTGCTATGCAGTTTCACATTGTGTGGCAGTTGTCTTTGATCACTCTGTCATCCCACCAGCTTGAAAGCGCCTTGTGGCAAGAACTGTTTCTTGCATTCCTGGAATCGAGCAGGGGGCTGAGGCAATAAATACTCGCTGAATGAATATATGAAAGAATGATTTTGATTTCTCTAAAATATTAGACTTTTACCTGATAAACTCATCCTAGAAAACTCAGTTCAATTTTCCAAATTTTCTCTAATGTTTTACAATAATAATGGAAGAAAAATAAACATTTGGTTTA
The DNA here is from genome assembly GCF_963455315.2 of Globicephala melas. Lineage (NCBI taxonomy): Eukaryota > Metazoa > Chordata > Mammalia > Artiodactyla > Delphinidae > Globicephala > Globicephala melas. The sequence continues at coordinate 74,261,962 of NC_083324.2, read as the reverse complement.
AACACATCTAGCAAGTTCTAGCTCAGATGTGTCTTCCTCATGACTTTACTATTCCCAGGCAGAATTGATTATTCCCCCCTTTTACATGCCTCTATTATATTATCTATCACATCTTGCAATTGTTTCCTTTTGCTCTGTTCTACCAGAGTGTGAACTTCTTGAAAGCAGGAACTCTTCTCATTTATTTTTGTATTCTCAGTGCCCCACACAGTGCTGGACTTTTGATTAGCACACAATAATGTTTAGCAACAACAAAAAAGTAGATAATCTGGCACTATATCCTTGCTGATGGAAGAAAGGAGTTCATTATAAAATGGTCTTACTGTCATTTGGGATTGTTTGATCCAACATGGAATCGTGATTTCAACTAATCTTCTATTTCAGTTCAAGCTGTATAACGCAGCTCTTACAGAGACCACAGCGTTGTAGACAACAATCTAAGCAAATGACTTCTGTTTCCTGTTTAACTTGCTCCCCACCCTTTTTCTGTAACTCAGAGCCTCTAATCCTCAATGTCAAGGTGTATCGTGTAGCTGATGGGCTGATCGGAGCCATTCCTCACATCCTCCCAGATATTTCCAGTGTCCTGCCTCTGCTGCAACTGGGATAGGTAGCTTTACTTTGCTCTGTCTTGCTCTGCTGCTGGACAGGGATCTTTAAAAAATCGGACCATGGCACTGTGAAGATTAAACTCCTGCTCTATATTTCCCATACTTTATTAAGCAAAATATCTTGAGTTCCATAAAAAATAAAAAAACTTCCATCTTCTATTTTTTTAAATTAGGGAATTCCCTGGCGGTCCAGTGGTTAGGACTCCGCACTTTCACTGCCGAGGGCCCAGGTTTGATCCCTGGCTGGGGAACTAACATCCCACAAGCCATGTGGTGCGGCGAAAAAAATTTTTTTTAATTAAAAAAAAATTCCTTAATAAGACACCAGTAGTCTGAAGAAGTGGTATCAACTGTTATATATGACTTTTATTTACAACCTCAGTGAAGCTTAATAAATTAATGATGATTTCCTAACATGAAAGCACAAAACTTCCCTCCTCTTAGGCTTTGAGGGCCTTGGCCTCAGAAAAAGTGAGAGGGAGTAATCCGATCCTTTTACAAATATTTAAGGGTTAAAAGAGAAAAGGATAAGGTGAGGGATAGAATGTTTCTGAGAGATATTTGGACACTATATTGTGAGTTATTTCAGCATTTTTTTATGGAAAAAATGCAGAGAAATTGGGCAAAACATATGAATCATTTATTCTGTGCTATCATATCTGTATATGGAGAACTCTAAGCAGAAACACGTACACTTTAGACTCTGTAGTTTCTAACCACTAATTAGCCCTGTTTAAAGATGCTTACTTAGAAGATTACTGTTCAATAAATATTTTTTAAAAATTATTTAAGTGAGAAATACCCTGTTAAGAGAATGAAAGGACAAGCTAAAAGGAAAGATAGGGAAAAAATACTTGTAAACCACATGTTTGACAAAGGACTTGTATCTGCAGTATATAAAGTACTCTCAAAACTTAACAGTAACACAAAATTGAAAATGGGCAAAAGATATGAAGAGACATTTCACTGAAGAGGATATACAGACGGCAAGAGCAATGTGAACAGATGTTCAACATCATTAGCCATTAGGGAAAAACATTAAAACCACAAGCATATATCATGACAACCTAGGATAATGACTAAACTAAAGCAACAGTGATAAATATCAACACCGACCAGAATGTGGAGAAACTGGATCATTCTGATTGCTGGTGGGAATGTAAAATGGTAGGCCACTTTTTAAAAACTAAATATGTACTTGCCGTATGACCTAGCAATTGCACTCCTGGGCATTTATCCCAGAAAAATGAAAACTAGGTCCATGCAAAAACCTCTACATAAATGTTTATAGCAGCTATATTCCTAATAACACCAACCTGGAAACAACCCGGATGTGCACTGGGTAAATGGTTAAACAAACCATAGTACATCCATGCCATGAGATATGACTCAACAATAACAAGGAAGAGTAATGAACTCTTGACACATGGATCAACTTGGAAGGTTCTCAAGGGAATTATGATGAGTGAGAAAAAAAAATCCCCAAAGATCACATACTGTATGAATCAATTTATATACTATTCTTGAATTAACAAAAGTAGTGATAGAGGACAAATTAGTGGTTGCCAGGAGTTAGGGATGAGGGGAGAGGGGATGAGTGGCTATAAAGGGATAGCAAGAGGGCACTGTTCTGTGTCTTGAATATGGTGGTGGTTTATATGAATTTAAGAAGGTAATAAAATTGCATAGACCCAGACACCCACACACACTTGTAAAACTGGTAAAATCTGAATCTGTGGGTTATACCAATGTCATTTTGCTGGTTTTGATTGTATACTACAGTTACTCAAGATTGGAAGATGTTATCATTGGGGAGGACTGGGTGAAAGGTGCATGGGACTTCCCTGGACATTTTTTGCAACTTTATGTGAATCTAAAATGATTTCAAAATGAAGTTTTAAAAAAATTCTATGAAATTCAGATTTCAGTGTCCATAGCTAAAGTTCTATTAGAATATACACACACACACAAATAATTCAAGACTGTGCTATTATACAGGGTCAATTAGAGTAGGAGGAGCAAATCAAGGAAAGTTATTTATCTGTCCTCTTCTTTCCACATCTGAAAATGGGTTTAAGACACAGACCTTATAGGAAAGTTCTGAAGCATGATTTAAGTACAGTTAACATGTGTGCATTGAATAAATACTTGAGATGCAAAAAACCCCATAAAAAGTCCCTGGTTCTCATCGCAGGATGACATGGACAATGTACTTTTCTAAGTTAGTTTTCTCATCTATAAAAATGGAATTATACCTAACTTTATTATGAAGATTAAATGACACAATATAGATAAAGGTCCCATCACAGCAGGCATATAACAAACTAGTTATTAGTAGTTAAATAAAATAAAAATTTAAAATACTTTCTTAGTTCTACTAAGTTAAAGGTTAAAAAATCTTAAATTAGATTTTTTTAAAATTAGGTTTACTGAGGCATAATTTACATAGAGTAAAACTCATTTTTTAAATTGTGTAGTTTGATGTTTTGACAAATGTACACAATTACATATTTGTATACAGTATACAGTGTGCATTTTTATATAATATAAATGCACATCACCACAAATGTACAAATATATAAAGTTGTAAAGGTATACCATCACAGATAAAATATAAAACATTTGTATTATCCAAATAGTTTCCTAATGCTTCTTTGCAGATTACCCCCTCCCTCCATCATGGGCTCAGTTCCTGGCAACCACAGTCCCTGGCAACGTCTGTCCCTCGTAACAACTGTCCCTATCATTTTGCCTTTTCCCAAATTCATATAAATGGAACCATACAGTTTGTAGCCTCTTGTGTCTACCTCCATCATTTAGCATAATGCCTTTAAATTCATCCATGTTGTTTGTATCAATAGTTTATTTTTATGATTGAATAGTTTTTCACTGTATAGACATACATTTATTTGCTAGATAATGGACTTTCAGATTATTTCCAATTTGGGGTGATTATCCATATAACTGTGTAAACATTCATGTACATGTTTTTGTGTTGACATAAGTTTTCATTTCTCTTGGGTAAATACTAGGAGTAGGATTGCTGGGTCATATAGTAAATCTATGTTAACATTATAAGAAACTGTCAAATTATTTTCCAGAATACCATCATTCTACATTCCCACCAACAACATATAAACTGTTCTGCATCCTCAGCAGCACTGGATATTGTCAGGCTTTTTCATTTTAGCCATTCTTGTCTGTAGTGGTATCTTATTGTGGTTTTAATTTGTAATTTTTAATGTTGTTGAATATTCTTCATGTGTGTCTCTGCCATCATCTGTCTTCCTTGGTAAAGTATCTGATCAACTCCTTTGCCCATTTTTAAAGGTATTGTCACCTTATTTTTGAGTTGTAACAGTTCTTATATATTCCGGATACATGTTTTGTTATCAGATATGTGTTCTGTGTATATTTTCTCTCAGTGTATGGCTTGTAATTTTCTTTTTTTTAAATTAGTTATCCATCTTATACATATCAGTGTATACATGTCAATCCCAATCTCCCAGTTAGTCACACTCCCCCACCACCGCTCTCCCCCCTTGGTGTCCATATGTTTGTTCTCTGCATCTGTGTCTCAATTTCTGCCCTGCAAACCGTTCATCTGTACCATTTTTCTAGGTTCCACATATATGCGTTAATATACGATATTTGTTTTTCTCTTTCGGACATACTTCACTCTGTACGACAGTCTCTAGATTCATCCACGTCTCTACAAATGACCCAATTTCATTCCTTTTTATGGCTGAGTAATATTCCATTGTATATATGTACCACATCTTCTTTATCCATTCCTCTGTCGATGGGCATTTAGGTTGCTTCCGTGACCTGGCTATTGTAAATAGTGCTGCAATGAACATTGGGGTGCATGTGTCTTTTTGAATTATGCTTTTCTCTGGGTATATGCCCAGTAGTGGGATTGCTGAATCATATGGTAATTCTATTTTTAGTTTTTTAAGAAATATCCATACTGTTCTCCATAGTGGCTGTATCAGTTTACATTCCCACCAACAGTGCAAGAGGGTTCCCCTTTTTCCACACCCTCTGCAGCGTTTGTTGTTTGTAGATTTTCTGATGCTGCCCATTCTAACTGCTGTGAGGTGATACCTCATTGTAGTTTTGATTTGCATTCTCTAATAATTAGTGATGTTGAGCAGCTTTTCATGTGCCTCTTGGCCATCTGTATGTCTTCTTTGGAGAAATGTCTATTAAGGTCTTTTTTGGATTGGGTTGTTTGTTTTTTTAATATTGAGCTGCATGAGCTGTTTATATATTTTGGAGATTAATCCTTTGTCCATTGATTCGTGTGCAAATATTTTCTCCCATTTTGAGGGTTGTCTTTTCGTCTTGTTTATAGTTTCCTTTGCTACACAAAAGCTTTTAAGTTTCATTAGGTCCCACTTGTTTATTTTTGTTTTTATTTCCATGACTCTAGGAAGTGGATCAAAAAAGACCTTGCTGTGATTTATGTCAAAGAGTGTTCTTCCTATGTTTTCCTCTAAGAGGTTTATAATGTCTGGTCTTACATTTAGGTCTCTAATCCATTTTGAGTGTATTTTTGTGTATGGTGTTAGGGAGTGTTCTAATTTCATTCTTTTACACGTAGCTGTCCAGTTTTCCCAGCACCACTTACTGAAGAGACTGTCCTTTCTCCATTGTATATCCTTGCCTCCTTTGTCATAGATTAGTTGACCATAGGTGTGTGGGTTTATCTCTGAGCTTTCTATCCTGCTCCATTGATCTACATTTCTGTTTTTGTGCCAGTACCATATTGTTTGATTACTGTAGCTTTGTAGTATCGTCTGAAGTCAGGGAGTCTGATTCCTCCAGCTCCGTTTTTTTCCGTCAAGACTGCTTTAGCTATTCGAGGCCTTTTGTGTCTCCATACAAATTTTAAGATTTTTTGTTCCAGTTCTGTAAAATATGCCATTGGTAGTTTGATAGGGATTGCACTGAATCTGTAGATTGCTTTGGGTAGTATAGTCATTTTCACAATGTTGATTCTGCTATCTGTTTCTATGAATTTGATTATTCTAGGTATCTCATATAAGTAGAATCATATAATACATGCTAATTTGTGTCTGGCTTATTTCACTCAGCATAAAGTTTTCAAGATTTATCCATGTCATAGTGTGTCTCAGAATTTCCTTCCTTTTTTTTTTTTTTTTTTTTTGCGGTACGCGGGCCTCTCTCTGTTGTGGCCTCTCCCGTTGCAGAGCACAGGCTCCGGACGCGCAGGCTCAGCAGCCATGGCTCACGGGCCCAGCCTCTCCACGGCATGTGGGATCTTCCCGGACCGGGGCACGAACCCACGTCCCCTGCATCAGCAGGTGGACTCTCAACCACTGCGCCACTAGGGAAGCCCTTCCTTCCTATTTTAAGGATGAATAATATCCCATTGTATGTATATACCACATTTTATTTACCCATTCATACATTCATCTGTCAGTGGACATTTAGATTGTTTCCACCTTTTGTTTATGTGAAAATGCTCCTATGAACATTGGTGTACAAATATCTGTTCAAGTCCCTGCTCTCAATTTTTTGGGTTATACCTAGACATGGAACTGTTGGATCATATGATAATTCTATGTTTAATTTTTTGAGGAAACCACATACCATCTTGTATAGCAGTTGTGTCATTTTATTTTTTCACCAGCAATGCACAAGGGTTCCAATTTCCCCACATCTTCACCAACACTTGGTGTTTTTTGTGTTTTTAGTAATAGCCATCCTAATGGGTGTAAAGTGGTGCTCATTGATTTTTTTTGCATCTATATTCCTAAGAGATATTGGTCTGTAGTTTTCTTTTTTATAAATGGGTTTAAGTATTTTGGACTGTAAGTAAACAAATGAGAAGTCAAGGATGTCCCGAGGTTTCCTGGCTGCAGTACGAGGCGTGTAGCACAAGAGAGACTTCTGGAAGAAGAGTACATTGTAAAGGGCGGTGAGAAAGGATTGGAACAAAAACTACTGATTTAATATTGTTAATTTTGAGCTCACAAGGACTGTGGGCCATCCTGGTGGAGAGAGAAAGTTGGCAATTGAGAAAACATGAGTAAAGCTGGATAAGTCAGTAAGGACCAGAAACACAGATGATGGTAACATCTACCATCTACTGACTGCCTAGTATGTGTTTGGGAATTACCAGCCCAAGTGTAGTAGCTAAAGTCAGAGAAATGTGTGGCTCCTCCCAGAGAAAGAGTGAACTTTGAGAAGAGGGCCAAGAACAGAACCTTGAAGAACCAAAATTTAAGGACTTGGCAGCAAAGAAACAGCCAATAGAGACTGATGAGGAGAAACAAAAATATAAGTGACAGGAGGGAGTGGTATCATGGTAATCAAAGTAGAATATGATGTCAGAAAAGAAGGGACTAATTTTCCAACGTTTAACTAATGTCAATTTTATTTTCGTCTTTTACCTGTAGCCAGTGAGCATGTCCATCACTGTAACTATTAGTTACCCATCCCTTTTAGTCAGAGCAGAACTGGATTAATAAGGAGAACTGGATTAATAGGGAGTACCCATAAAATAAAATTTATAGCGACAAGGTATAGGTGTTCTTTTTTGCTAATGTATTTCAAGTCTGACATTCTAAATTAAGGTACTTTCTATTTCGATTCTGAAAAGTAAAGATTAACATTTAAAAATCATCTCTAAAATTTGTTATTATCATTTTAACTCAAAAACACACCAGGACAAAACCACACTAGGACAAAACAAAACCCTTCACAACTCATTAGGCATTTTAAAACATTTATTTTAAAAATCAGAATGATGCACTATATTTACTCACATATATTCCTGTTTGTTACCAGTTATTTTCAGCAAACAGACATCTTTAAGCATCTTCATCTGCTTTTATCAAACCTTCAAAGTGGATCCTGCTGCTGTTGACAATCACAGCAGCCTGTTGGGGGTAAAGTATGGGGAGAGAAAAATAATCACATATTCCTCAGGATTCATAAATAATAAAACTCTCGAGTGGGTATAATGTACATACAAATAGTGATATAATTTTCATATACACTCTAAAATGAATAATATAAACTCATCACATATTTATTAACTGTTAATTGACTAACCAAATATTTTGTATGATTTAAAACTATCAAATTCTAGATTTTTGTAGAATAGCTATTAAACTGATGAATACTTATTTAAAATTATAATAATTACATATGTTTAAAGACACAGGTCTTTTGAAAATGCAGTTAAGCACTGCACATGGTAAAGAATCTCTTGAAATTGAGTGTTACTGACCCGACACAATTATTCTGAAGGTAAGAGGAAAACAACATGTGGCTTAATCACGGGTACATAAATGTTTCTTTTTCTTTCCACCCCTAAAAATCTCTGAATTCAACAAATACCTTCTAATTGACTTCTGTGTGAAGTTTCAAAGAGAAACAGAGATGTATTGCGTGACCCTTGCTTGCGAGAGTTCATTTGTATAGGGAGGCAGACACACATCCATGCAGACAGACATCCACAGAAGAAGCAATGGGAGCATGGAGGTGTTGGAGATGTTCAAGTCTTCAGAGATCATTCTAGATGTTAAAGTAGGACTTCCCCAGTGAAGGTGAAGATGAATGGTGGTAGTGACGGGAGGAGAGCTCGGCGGAGAGCACAGAATGAACACTGCCTGGGAAGCAGCCACGTAAAGAGCATCTCCAGAGAAATAAGTGGGGCAATGAATTTGCAAGGTGGTAAGGTGCAGGTACCGAGTAATATGCAAAGCTTAGAAAAATGGGTTGAAGCCAGGTTGAGAGGGTCTTGTATATAGTGTCAAAGATTTTAATTTTTCTTGTGTGTGTGAAGGAGTAATTGAAGGTGAAAGGCAGGGTGACGTGTCCAGGGTTGCCTGAAGGAAGAGAACTCTGCTACTAGGTGAAGGAAGGATTTCCAGCCACATAAAAAGTTTGTATTCTGCTGTAAGGCCTGAATAAAACTTTCCTCATCCTAAAACACAAGGAATTCATTAAATCCAGGAAACAACAAATCCCAATAATTTTTTTCAATCCTATATTTTTTTCACATGACATTCATATAATGGCTCTCTTCAAGTACATGCAAGTTACGATTCTAGAGTTCAGTCACTTCATCTGATAAAGAAGTGGACATCAAGAGAAGAGAAGTGAAGGGACTTGATCATAGTTATACTACTTTATCAGGAGGAGAACCCAAAATAGGATAAAGGTTTTGAGAATCCATGTTCAGCCTTTCCTCCACATTACCTGGCATTCAATAATAATATATATTTGTTTGGTAATCATTTTTAAAGAGGTCTGATTTAATTGGGGAGAAGAGAATCAAATATTTTCACCTTCAATGTTTTTAACCACCAAGTATTAAACATTTTCCAATGGAGGTCCTGAGGGAATCTGTTTTCATTAACAGAAAAGGACATGTATAACTATTTCAATTGTACATAAATGGTTATACTTAAAAATTTGAAGATGACAGAAAAGTAATTTTTTTTTACACTTAAAACCTCCCTGAATCTGTTTCCTTCCTTTTTTTCTTGGCAAAGTGAAAGAAATTTCAGACTAGTCTTATGATAGGTACAGATCTTAAAATAATGAAGCCAAAATTAATTGATTCACATCATATGTAACTTTTGTTGAGTACCTAATAGCAAAGAAATGCTACTAATGAGAGTAGAGATTTATATAAAAACAAGACAGTCCTACCTCTAGTGGCTTATAATTAAATAGGATTTGGAGCACTTGATAAAGACACATTATTCTTCACTAAAAGTGAATTTAAGAAATGTTATCTCTTTATTTAGATAGATATGCTAATTCACTTATACATATAAAAAACAAAGGACTGTATATAATTAAAAATAAGAACATGTATATTTTTCAGTGAGAAAAAAAAATCATTTGTGAAGAGAAAAAATGGGGAAGCTAAGCAAAGGAAGCTCAGAGGTTAAGTATTATCAATACTGAGCTGAAGATAAATACCACCAACAGTTGTATTATAAGAAAGTGGGCTGAAATGGCTGTCTTTCAGTATGGACACAAAATTACTGAAATTTTATTTCTTTTTACTTACTGTGGGTTATTTGGGAGAGGAACAAGATGATTTCAAGTTGGTAAAATGAAGCGAAGTTCCAAGATACATTAATGAAAATGATTTCACTGGAAAAGTATAACTGTGATAGGATATATGTGTTGGATCTACAGGATTTGGTCAGATTCTGGAGGGTCTCTATGTTTTAGCTAAAGTATGGTGACTCCATTCTAAAATGTATGCTAAAGGCAATTCAAATTCATTTAACATGTCTAAGACAGGAAATGCCATAAAGAAAAAATCTGTTTTTGGAAGATTCAATAGCACTGGGCTGGGATGTTGTGAAGATAACATAAGGCATTTACTTGGTACCTAATCAGGGTACAATAACTGTCAGTTGTAATAATAAGTAAGAGATCTGTATCTTTATCCTGGCTCTGCTACTACGTAAGTTATGAGCATGAACAACTCTACTTCTCTAGGCCTCTGTTTCCTAACTTAGACAATGGAAGAATTAAACCAGACCATCCTAAGGAGTCATTTCCAGTTAAAAAAAACCAATTATTCATGTTGAATCCAGACACCAAGGAATAGTCTCACTATGTAAGCAATGTTTTTACCTCAAGCCCCTCAAAGAATAAAGCTAAATAAAGTTTTTCAGGGTCCAGTTTGCGTATAATTATTTTGATCCAATATTTACTTGATTTAAAAATGTATAAAATACACACAAAAAACAAAGTTTCCTAAAGCGGTTCTAATACAGAACACTTGAGAACCTAAGTACATAATATTATTTTAAATATATTTAACAACTCAATTCATACAGACTGACAAATGCAATGGAAAAGTAGACCACCGGAAGATTTTAAGAGATTAAACTTCACATTCTGTAAATTCTACAAAAACAATAAACCACTGCATATTAGTACATCACATTAAAATATATTTTAAAGCATACTTCCCCTCTTAAATGGCAGTGATTATACATCAGTGCAACCACAGGGTACTTGTAAACTTTTTTCTGTTCCACATCATTCATGCCCATGATAAATCCTGTTTGGTCAGCTCCACGGTCTTTCTTGGGTCTGAGCTTTTGGGGTTTTCCTATTTTGACAGTTACAGCCTCTACCCATAACTGTAGCCATCCATCCAGAAATGCACACTGTCTGAGGTTGCGGGGAACAGGTGGTATAGAGGTGAATCTGAAGAAATCTCTCACCTTTCTAAGAAAAGGGATGTGATTAGTGATTGGAGACAAAACTGTACACCATAAGCAGTTTATACTTATCACTTTTTAGGCAGGAGGCTTTGTCAAATTGAATAAGATTCAGGCTAGAGACAGCTTTAGTGTGATTTCTGAGTTCTCTCTCTCTAGGACCCTAAGCGTTAGGGAAGGGGAGATTAAGAAAGGATTTATGTCGACTGACTTCATCTTAGCTTTGCTGTTAACGTGCCACTGAGAGGCTGATGATAACAGATGTTTCTTTATTAAAAGGACCTGTCCACTCGAGCTTTAATCAAATAAACTGCGTTTTTCATATATTGAGATTCTTGAGAGCTAGTGACAAATTCAAGCTGGAATGGGATATGTCACAAAGCAAAGACTCTTTTCTGTTTTCATCAAGATGTGGTCGGTGGCTGTCAGGAAGTCCTTAGCCTGTGTGCTGGCGAGTTAACCAGTGAACACAGATCAACTAACGACAGGGCACTGACGGAAAACGGCTTCTTCCCTTGAGATCCAAACATCATCTCAACTTGATTTTTTTTCATCCTCCTGGCAAGAAAAGGTACATCAACTTCCTTCAACACTAGGGAAATCTCAAACTGTTTATTCATTCACCTCCCTTTAATTTAAAGTATGCACACTTTAATGGCAACAGAAAAGTGAATTATCAAATTTCAGTCGTAAATACTGACACGACAGGTTAAATACGTTCCGTGGTCATTATGTACGTATGTATTTTTCCACATTACTGTTGTCTGCTTCAGGTCTAAGATGCTGTCTCCCTTCTGGCATTTCCTCCTCTAAGCAAGCTCTTCAGCATAGAATAGCATCTCGAAGGTCGAATCTTCTTGCTCAAGGTAAGTGGTCGGGATTTGACTCTTCCTTAGAAAACACTGGGCTGGGTCTCATTGGGAGGCCTTGTGTGATCCAATCAGATTGCTTTTGAACAAAAAGAGGAGTCAAAGAGAACTTGGGTTTCCAGATAAAAATAAAGTGCTGCCCCCTATAAATCACAGTCTCTGTGGAGTAAGGTGTCTTCCTAAAGAGGTGGAAATAATAGGGGGTGTATGTTGCAGATGCCCGCGTTTCAATGATAATGAACACTGTATCTTTAAGGGCTGCATCTTTAAGGGCTTAAAATGGACTGACTCCACTCATCTCTCTGATTTTTTCATAAGTAAGCCAGAACACCAGTGACCAAGGGGTCTGAAAGATTAATCAAAGAAGTTAGTGCATATTTCAAAGCAATTATAAATCTTCTACACATATGCATACACATCTTTGAATGATGAACTCATTTTGAATCCACTTAGGCTGAAAACAAGTATTTTGGTATTTCACCTTTGTAGAGCACCTCATAATTTACAAAGCATTTTCATGTCTTATTTCTCACAGATTTCTCTGAACCATTTACAATGGAAAGGAAAGGTACTGATATCCCTATTTTACACATGAGGACACTAAGACTTAGCAATCAGATGCCTGTTAGCACGTTGTGGAGCTAGACCATGGGCTTCTGGCTTCCATTCCAGGGTTCCTTTTACTGACTGTTACTGGATAAAAGGCTAGGGCTCAGCGTGCCTGAATTCTAGGCTGGGCTCCTTGCCTCTACGTGTAGTTTACATGTGGAGCATGACAAGGGGGCACTCAAGAACTTGAAAGTGAAGATGAAAGATTATCCTTTGAGAGTTAGGTCATAAAACCAACACCTGGTGTATCACCTAATAAATATAAAAATTCACATTAAATGGAGAAAAGGGCTTTTAACTCAGAAAGAACTGACTATGAAGGTGTAAATGTGCCAAAAGGAATTATAAGGGAATGAGGATTGTTCAGTAACAGAAGATAAAAACGCTAAAGACACAGAGGGAAAATCACAGAGGAAACACTGGAAGCAGCCATCAGAGAAAGTGTGTCTCGGATCCAGTTCTCATCTGGTTTGGTTGATAGGTTATGGGTAATATTGATCAGAGAGGAACTCTGATCACATTAGAGTGGAGAAATAAGCTTAAGCAATTAGAATGTAAACTGTATTTGGTTAGAAAGTTTGTAAAGCGATATTTATGTCATTCGTGTTTGGAAATATTGAGCAAGTTATACTGGTAGACTGAGAATATAATAGTGGATTTAGGAGAAGACATCTTAGTGAAATGTACGAAGACAAAGACAAAATAAAGAAGTTGTGACGAAACCACAGTCTTGTGACAATAAAAATGAAGTGAGCCAAGGATATGACTGCAATTGGATCTAGAAGCAGAGGTCTTAGTTAAGAATGGACTAGGCAATCATTCCTACTTGCTCTGGTAATCAGACTTCTTCATAGCACCCAAACTATATGCAAATGAAATAAATATTCATCAGGGATTGAGCAAAGCGAGGTCATATTTTCTCTAACTAGTGGAAGGAACTGGGATTGGGTTTAGCTGGGTTTTGAAGAGGAGTTAGAGGAAGATCATATAGCCAAGTAGCACGCATAGTATATAAACGGGATATACTGAGACTCTTCGTAGACGCGCGTGTGGCCAGGACATGCTTTTACTTGTTTTTTCCTCACTGGCATAGTTGTACCACCGAAAATAATCCAAGTGTATGTGAACCCATGTTGTCGTAACTGCTGGGAAAAAAAAGTTTTTCTCCATTCCTATTACTGTGGGGCTTAACACATAAGTGCTCTTGGGTGTATCTTTTTCAATATTAAGTTCACAAATAAGCTCTTCCTGTTATTGTTCTGTGTTCAGCAAGCAACCTTCTGAGTATAACTTGGCTCCCATATAGCTTGAAGTTAGCTGTCCAGAGGACTTCAGCATCTGGATCACTGGCCAAGTGTATTTCTCAGTGTGGCTGAGCCAACGTTGTGGTCCAGTCATCGGTTTCAATGAGCTGGGCTGAAGGGTATCTGTATGTGCAAGGCCAGTTTACTCGGAAGTGCTCAGGAGTTAGGCTTCTAAGCTCAGGGTTCTGCACTGTGATAGATCAAGGCAGTGCCACCCTGGTCATCTTTGGTGCTAATCCAGCCTGTCTCTGGTAACATTTCTCCATCACCACGACCTGTCTCTTTTCTTTTAAAACTTCTATAATGAGCTGTAGGATCTTGAGAAATTCAGTATACTGTCTTAGTTAGGAGCATGGGTTTAGTTAGAGTTGAACAGACTTGCAGTTAATTCCCAGCTCAGCCATATACTAGCTACATGAACTTGAGCGAGTTTCTTCTATAATCTGAGCCATGTTTTTCTAATCTGAAAAAGGAGGGTAACCCCACCTGTTCTACTAGGTTCTTGTAAGACTTAAAAAAATAATTAATGTGTGCAAAGAGCTTAGCACAGAGCTTGTCATATATTAAGCACTCATTTTTGGGGTCATTTATACTTCGTGAGTCTCATGTATAAAGAGAATGGGTCAGATCAGCTGGTCTCAGCGCTCCTTTGTACGTGATATTCTCCCTGCCCCTCACTTCTCCTGACCGATTTTGTTTTTCATCAGTGGTCTCCCCCGTCCTCACAGTCTCTCACACTAGAAACATCAAAGTCCCATTTCCTTCTCTCTCTCCCTCCCTTTCTCCATCTGATCATTTACTAAGTCTTGTGGAGTCAAGCACAAATGTTCCTGGAATCCATCTCCTCTCCATTTCTACAATCATCTCCTGGCTAGACCACTGCCGAAACGCCCTTTCTTGCGTTCTAGCTTTCAGTGTAGCTTTGACATTGCTGCCACAGTAGTCTTGTCCCCAAGCAAATCTTAGCACATGGCTTCCATGTTCAAACAGATGCTTGCTACCTGCAGAGTTTCACCTAAACTATTGAACTTGCCCCCCAAGATCTTTCTCAGCCTGGTCCCTAAGTGCTCCTCTAGCGTTCCCTCCCACCACCTGCCCGCTGAGGACCTACTGTCCAGCCGCACGGAATTTTCTGCAGTTCACCAGACATGACTTGGTGCCCCTGCTCATGTGGCCCCCTCATGCTTTTCTTGACCTACTGATCAAGAAAACACCTACTGATCCTTCAAAGCTCAGATCAAATATCACCTCTGGGAAGCCTTCTGGGACTTCCCAAAGAGTTCAAGCCATTTTACTCCACTACCTGCGTTCTCCTCTTTTGTTCACAGCACTGGTAGCCTCTTTAGTAAGACTATGTCCTCTGGAGTCGGACTGCCTGGGTTTGAGTCCCTGCCTCCACAGTTACTAACCACCCGGACCAGTCAAGTTATTCAGACACTTTACGCTATCGTTTCCTCCTCTATAGAAGAGAGAGATGATAGTAACCTACTAAATAGATAGTTGGGAGAATTCAGTGAGTTAATCTGAGAGCATGGTTAGCATAGCACTGGCCATATACCAAGTGATTTAGGAATATTAGCTTCATAATTTCTGTAATTTTAACTACTTACGTGTCTATCTTCTCCCATCACATTGTACGCTCCTCTAGCGCAAAAAAAAAAAAAAAAATAAACATCTTATTTCTTGGTGTTACCAGCACTTGTAATAGTGCCTGGTTCATGCAGGCCAAGTCAATATCTTCCTTTCCATTAAATAGCCACAGATTTGAGATAACTTCAAGGTACAATCAAGACAATCAAAATTGTATTTCACAATTTAGGTATGCTTTTGTATCAGATATTGCCAAGGGCTTTGGCTATTAATTTCATGTTAATAGATAGATACCTACTACCCTTGGTGCTGTCATTTATCCCCAAAGCTTCAGTTATTATCTGTGTGTAGACAGTGCTCAAATCTCAATCTCCATCCTCATGATTCTAAGATCCAGGCCAATATATTAAGCTAGTCATCTAGACGTCTCTTCTTAGATGACCTATGAGTATCCCAAACTTACCATATCCAAACTAAACTTGTCATTCTACCACAAAATCTTCTTCCCTGCAAATGGTCCCCATTTTAGGAAATTATATCACTGTTTGCTCAGGGCAGGAATCTGGGAATGAAGCCCGACTTTTCCTTGCCTTCTCCAACCATTTCCCCATCCAGTCGTGTTCTTTTTTAGCTCCTTTCTAAATATTTTAAAATTCTATCTTCTTCTGTCCCCACTGCTATATTCCAGTCCAAGTTATCATTATCTGTCATCTGTCACTACTCCTGGTCTTTCCTCAACCCACATGGCAGCCAGAATGGTCTTGCTACAAGTGCACACGTCATCAAGCCAATGCCCCTCACTCTCAGGGGTCCTGTGGCCCTTCCTGATCTGGCCCCTGCCTGTCTCTGGCCTCACCCTGTGCTGCTCTCCTCCACGTCTCCATGCCTTGGACAGCTGGGTTTTCTTCAGTTCTTTGAACGTGTCATATTCTTTGTCCACTCCATCTAGTTCCTCCATCTAGAATGTTCTTTTCTGCCCTTTTGACCTGGCAAAGTCCTACTCATTCTTCACATCTCAATTCAGAAGTCCATTCTCCAAGGAGGTTTTCTTAATCTCCCAGGCTGTCCTTACTTGCTACATATATTCTGATAGCACCAGGGATCCCCACCCCATGGCCCCGACTCTTCCACTCATTGCTGCTGGTTTCTTACTCAGTGTTTGTCCTGACCTGGACTGGAAGCTCCCGACCTAGACTGGAAGCTCCAGCAGTGGAGCAGGGGCTGAGACTCTTAGGTTCATCCCAAAGCCAGGCATTGAGTACAGGGCTTTGCATGGAGTAGGTGCTCAGTTAATATTATTATATCATATTGTGTAAAGTATTGATTGTTTGAATTTCTAAACCCATAACTCATCCATTCTTTCAAATATGTTCAAACTTACCAAATACTTGAGTACCTTGTTTTTATTATATTTGTTATGTTACTTCCATAAGTCTATCTAATTCTACATCTTAGTTCACTTCAATAAAAAATAGCATCTAGACCAAATAAAAATTATATAATGTTTTCTTGCTAAGCAGAGCTTTGTGGTGATAAGTATTAATGGGTAATGCAACATTTATCATCAAAGTAACTAATTTTGTTTGAAACAGTAACATTTTGATAGGAATGGTCTCTAGTAATGAAATCTGTATACCTGTCTCAAAGTATAATATTTTGGCTAAATAGCAAAAGGCTTTACATTTCAGAACAATCTATCCACTGGCTTTCTAACAACATAATATCAACCTATTCATTTCTGATGTAACTGAATTATTTTACCTTAATCTACCAAGGGACTTGGAGGTAAAAGAAAATGAAAAGAGATGTAGAAAAGAAAGAAAGAACCATGATTGGGGGCAGAACCATGCCAAAAGCCAGAAGAGAAAAGGAAAATATTTAGAAAGGAAAAGTGATTTAAGAATCAATATAAAGAAAACAAAAACAAAGGCAGGAAAAACCTAACTTTACCATTCGCAGCCAGGAGGGTAAAAAGCCTTTATAGAGACTCATGAATCCTTCTCCTTGAACAGCCTGAATCAAGCAGTCAGTTGATGATTTATACAGAAGGCCCCTAAAAAGGAAAGAAGACAATTTTGTTAAATTTCTTATGTGTAAATAGATGTATAAATAGAATGTTTAAATGGTCTAAGAAAAGTTACTTAACTATTTTCTGCTAGCTTAGAAAAAATAATATTGGTGGTTCTTTATATAGAGAGCACCTCTTTTGGGTTTAAAGATATTTTCAAGGTTGAGTTCCCTGATTCACCCCATCCTTGGTCTGATAACTTAGAATTCACTCCACCCGATCTCTTCCAGAGAGAACATACTGTTTTATATCAGGTCAAATTACCCATGTTACCTCTAAGTCCTAAGCTTCTGAAGGAAGTGCTCTGGAAATTCTCAGCAGAGTATATTTTCAAAAACTCTTTGAAAACAACAAGGTCATAATAAACACCTTGCGTCTAAATAACATGATGGGTAAATCAGCTTATTTCCCCAAAGGCACAGTACTTTTCCATCAGACACAAAGCAGGTAACTGCATAAAAACAACTTCCCGGTTGAACACATGTAAACACAAAAATACATTTCCATCAAGAATAAATACAGGGAAGGGTCTTTAAAGAACAATATTATTACAGACATTCAGATCCATGGATACTGAAGACTTTCTGTCTACCTTCCTTGTTTATCTCGCGGTTGGTTCATTATTCGGCTTTTGATGACATCAGCGGGTGTTCCCAGAATAGAAGCTACCAGTCCAGAACATAAACTATAGATACAAATAAATGAAATCGAAAGATAATATGTAGCAGTTTCTAAATTTTAAGGAAAGGGGATTGATATTTAGAAAGAATGGAATAATAAATCTAGTACTATAATATTCTTCGTAATAATGCTGTTTTAGCTTAAAATCAATGATAAATTAATTCATTAAAGAGGTAGAAAAAAAGAAGAATCTCCAGTCAACAAATATACATTGAACATCTGCTGTAGGCAGGCACTCTTGTAGGCAGTAAACAGGACAGATAAGATCCTGTCCTCAAGGCACTTACTTGGGAGAGGCAGAGGAGAAATGAATAATTTCAGATGTGGTTAGTGCTATGAAAAAAATAAAATGAGATCACATGATAGGGAGTAACTGGGTAACAGGCAGTCATGGAAAGGCTGGTGGGTGACGGCAGGTCTTGACATAGATGCTTCCTTCTTACCAGCTAGATGGGAGACTAAAGAAGCAGGCAGAGAAGGCTAATTTAAGGAGTCTGATTTATTCTCAATGCGAAGGGAAGTCATTGAAAGGATCGTAAGTGGGGGAATCACATAATTTGGTTCATAATTACCCCCTCTTGAGAAAGGCTTCTGGTCAGTTACTCAAGACAGACAAAATGGATGTGGCCAACCCACTACAGAGTAAATCAAGATTCTGTAAATGAGTGACTGAACAGTGCAGAGACCACCATCAGTTCATTATGAGTGTGGGCAGGAGCGAGGCAATACAGGAACATTATTGACATCCCATAACCCGAGGACCCATTAACTGCTGTAAACTTTTCCAGGAGAAACACAGATGACGAGAAGGGGGAGTGGCTATCCTGAACCACAGGAAATGGAAGGCCCAGGACCCAGGAGGTGGCAGCTAAGTCCACAGACTGGGATCGGGGGGTCAGACTGGGCTAATGGAAAGCTAGAAAGAAAAACTGTGGAAAACTTTTATGTCCTTCTGGAACATCAAGTACCTCCCAGAGATAAGGATCCCTGAGTTCCATGCCAAGCAAGGCCTCTGAAGTGTCTGAAGGCTCTGTGGCAGGGCGGCTGAAGCTGCATTAGGAATCTTCACACTGTATTGCTCTAACCTGCTGCAGCAGGAAGTCCCCAAGCTCTTTATGACTCTTGCAGGTCAGAACTGATTGTTCAAAGTAGAAACTCACTTCAGGAATTCTTGAATTCAAGAGAAGGAGCGCATATGACCTATTTACATCTTCCAGCAAATGACCCGACCGTGCATGTAACTTTTCTTGGGCCTCTGTCCACATGAAAGGCATTGCCTATGTGGAAAGAACTTACTGTTTCACCATATATATCCCAGGAGGTGTAGACTGCTGCTCTTTTAACATTCTTTCCTATTTGTTCAGATACTTTGCAAGTCCAAGTTTAATATCATTTATTTTAATATACCTTCACGTTTTTACATAGAAATGTCTCAACTAACACAAAATTCACCTACGTTCTAAAACTTAGGTCTACTAGAAACAGCATACAAGATCAATCAAGAGGTAAGGAAAAAAAAAAAAAAGAGGTAAGGAAGAACAAAGAAATAGGATAGAAAAAGGTACACAATTTCCCCCTCTTGGCTCAAAAGATTGGAGGGAAACGCTACATTTTTACTCGTCCATTTGCTTCAGAGAGGCTGGGTGCCAGCTCTGCTTCACACATAAGAGCCAAGAGTAGAAACGACTTCTACCAGAGTGTTAATATTATTAATAAATTCTATTTTTTAAATGTAGGTAGCCCTCATTAATTAGTAGTCACTAACTAATTAATTTACTATTAAAGGATTTATTTTTACCTGTATAATAACCACATCAAGAACGCCCTTTGGCAACTGTCACTCCATGTGGCACACAGAGACCTTAGGGGCAGCTGCCAGTGGTCTGCCTCATCCCCTTATCAAATTGTTTTGAGGAGGTAGTGTGATCTGGCTAGGCTCCTTTAAAAAAAATATATTGAAAGAGAGCAAACAGTATATTAAGGAGGCCTCAGGTAAGATGGTCAAAATGAGGAGAGGAGTAAAAGGAACGTCAGTTTCATCAAGCTACTTGGCATGAACATTGCTGCTTTTTGCTACTGACCTTTATCACTCCTTGCTAGTAACACCCCAAAGTGAGGCCCAGGACATGGCTAAAGTGATAATGGACCGAGAGTGACTGGGTAAGTCTTCTGTTCTCTCTAGGAGACCAGATGGCCATCTGCAAGGCTAGTTTGTAACAGTCCATCAGCACTCATGCTCATCTGTGATCATCACACAGTGTAAGCTAACCTTTTGCACAGTTTTACCTCTCAGTAGCCTCGTGATTTAAAAAGAGGGAAGAGGGAATTTTTTTGGCTTTTCTGTTCTGTATAATTGCCTGAATTAATTCAACACCCCAGCTTTCTGCTGCATCCCGTAGTAACGTACTTTGCCACCTGCCTCCCCACCTCCCTAAAATCCTAGCCACAGTCTTCTGCTCCTCCTCCCTCACCCCAGAACTTCATTTTACTTACACTATTGTTTTTAATTGTGGTAAAATATACATAACATACAATTTACCGTTTTAGCCATTTCTGAGCCCATGGTTCAGTGCTTGCACCACTTTTACTCCTCTTCTTCGTACCAGATTCCTCTCCCTCAGATGCTGACGGCTCGTATCAATCTCTCGACTGCACGGCTGCAATCCCCTTCGAACCTCCACGATCGCTCATTTTACCCTGTGACACAGCCTGCAGAACTTCCAGATCGCACAGCAGTTTACCTACTTAGCTGTGAGTCTGTGGTTAGCGACTTTCAAGCTGCCTCACGTACCCACAGACTCCCACCAACCCAGTTAAAAACCTGATCCAGTGTATGGAGCTCAAGAAGGAACCAAGTACCAGTCACCCCATTTTCTCAAAACCTGACCTAGAGTAAGTAAGACGAAGTTATTTCAGATTAGGGCTGGAACACAGTGATGGGAAATCCTATGTCTTTCCAAAAAAGACAGATCCATTAGGTAGAGTCGGGTCCGTCAGGCAGATTTACACCTGCTGGGAAATTCTTGAATCTTAGGTTAGAAGTGTGGCATTTTGAAGACCATTTGGGTAGAAAGACAATGAAAAAGAAACAAGAGGTAACATCACCGTGGGACTGTTAGAACTGAATATACTGCTCCGAGAATAGATCATAACACTGAACAGACAAGCCTCTTGAAAGACAAGAGTATCTCTCAAGATGATATGGGTAGAATGATTGACTGGGTAGAAACTGGGGAAGAGTCTCACAAGCAGAGCGAACAGCATGGACAAAGATAGTGAAGGGAAGACTGTAAGGGTGGGTACAGATATCCTAAGGATGTTTATAGGACAGAGGCCTAAAATCCTCAGTCTTCTCTGTGAAAGAGGTGGCTGGACTACTGGCTACAGAAAATATGGTGTCGCTTGTGAACACACCTGGAGGAAAGTTCGGAATGTGAAAGAAAGCTGAGCAAAGACAGAAAGATTGCCCTAGCGGCACTAAAGATAACACTTACTTTAAAAGAGGAAGAAAAAAAAAAAAAAAGAGGAAGAACGAAGAAAAACTACTCTAGGAATATTAAGGTGACCCTGAAATTTGGAACCGTTTATATCTATGTCTATCTGTATGTCTCCAGATATCACTAATTTGGCACTTCTCACATACTTTTGGGGTTGTCTAAATAGCATAAAGGGGTCTAGAATTTGGAAACAGGATCAGAAGCTAAATAGAATCGTAAGGACCCTCGACATCTATAAAGTTAACTCACTCTAATGGATAATTTGAACTTGTGTTGCAAAGAATTTAAGCTGTTTCTCTTTCCTAGGATGCTCTTCTTTATCGTGTCTCTGTCCGTCACAAGCCACAGCCCTTCAAAACACTTATCTAATTCTGTCTCCTTCGTAGGCCCTTCTGAGCGGTTATTTTTTCTCTCTGCACCTCCCACCCCAACTCTACAGTAACTAGTTCCTTTCTTTTAGCACTTACTGTGCAGTCTTTTTACACTAGTCTTGTTTTTTCCCCTTGGTACACTCCCTGGGAAGGAGTGTGGTTTACCTTTTGTATCCACTGCAGGGCCTTGCACAGTGCCTTTAACCTAAACGATGCTCAGATATACCCGTTGAATTGAGTTGGAGAATCAGTTATCAGAATCTGACCCTGGGATGGCCCCATCAAGGTGCAAATATTTGGGGAGGTTTAACCTGAAGCATTCTGCAACTCTGCCCTTCCCTTCCCCATTTTAACTGCAACAAACTTTTAAGAAAATTGCTCTTTATATAATTGCTCTTTATACTATTGCCTTTCTTTAAGGGTCATATCAGTAGGTTCTCAATCGAAAGAGACAAAAGTTAGAATTTATGCCAAATATGGAAGAAAGGGTGAGATAGGAAAAAATAGAAAGAGACAAACTAAAACAGTCTTACCTTGATAAGCCATGAGTCATGATATTGTCCTCCAGTGGTGTATTCAAAACCAAGTAGTGTTTCACTGTATCGTAAGTGGTTAAATCTGGCAATACATAGAAAAAGAAAGCTTAAATATCATTCGTTCAACAATGAATGTCTTTTGTGTCAAGAATGTGCTAAGAATGGGGCAGGAATGTGTAGAAGGATGAAAGATCCCATTCTTGTTCTCAAGCAGAGGAAAGCAGATGGAGGGGGAGGAAAAGAGGAAGAGAGACAGACACCCAATTATATCATTTGAACATCTGAATCCAGCTCTGCTTAAAGTCAGTTCAACCCCTGCACTTTTCAGTGTTGGAGCTGATGAATTCCTTTTTTTAGCCTAAGTTAGGTTGAGTTGAGATTCTGTCACTTTAAACAAAAGGTCCTGGTCATTATTCTACATTAAGTTTTGTATACTTTTTTCCTAATGACAATGAAGAGCTGTTGAAGGGTTTTAAACAGGGGAGGGATAGATCCCAATACTGGAGTTTTGTAAAGATTACATACACCAAAGTACAGAGAAGGGAATTGGAAAGAGGTAAGAATGGGTAGATGCATTTTATCATTCACCAGATATCTGAGCACCTGCTGTGTGGTAGGCGCTATTCTAGGCTCTGGGGAAAGAGCCGTGGACAAAATGAACAAAATCCCCATTCTTTGTTGGAGGCTGAGACAATAAACAAGTAAGTAAACACATGGCATTTCGGATGGTAGTGACTGCTGAAGACAAGGCAAGGAGAGGGGACAGCGAGCGTGTGAGGGTGGGGAAGGTTGGTGTATGTGAATTTAAATAGGGTGATCAGGGAAGACCTCGCTATAATATTTGAGCAGATACCTTAAGGAAGCTTGAGAAAGTACACTTTGTAGATATCTATGACAAAGCGTCCCGGGCAGAGCCACAGTGTGTGTTATAGCCCTGAGGCAAAGTCAGCTTTGTATGTTAGAAGAACAGCAAGAACACTAGTTTAACAGGAGCAGAGGCAGCAAGAGTTGGAGAAGGGGATGATTTGAGCAAAGGAGTGACTGACCGGGGCCACGATTTACAAGATCACTCTGGCTGCTCTGTTAAGAGTAGACTATCGGCAGACAAGGCAGATTAGATATGAGGCTGTTGCGGTTCTTCTGGTAAGAAATGATGGTGGCTTGGATAAGAAATGACGGCGGCTTGGATAAGAAATGATGGCGGCTTGGATAAAGGCGTTGTGGAGTGCTGGTCAGAGTTCGGGTGTTTTGAAGACAGAATCAACAGGATCAACAGGGATTGGCCAGCAGATTGAATATGGAGGGAAGGAAAGGAAGCAAAAATGACGGCAAGGTTTTGAGCTTGAACAATCTGAAGGACACAGCTGCCATTTATGGAGATGGGAAAATGAGAATGGACTAATTTAAATGTTTTAAGGTAAGATGATAGGCCCCAGTGATCCTGATTAGAAAAATTTCAGATGCACAGTGGGACAAAATGGCTGTACGTGGGGAGACTAGTTAGGAGACGTTTGTAGTGGTCCAGTAGGAGGAGATCAATACTACTTGGACAGAGCAGTGGCTCCAGGGATGAAGGGAAGTGGATGAACTCGAGATATGTATGCAAGACAGAACTGGCTGGATTTGGTGACTGGTTGGCTGTAAGGAGCAAGGGAAAGCAAAGAGATCAAAATCAGGCCCAGGTTTCCGGGTTGTTCAACCAAAAAGATGATGATATCATATTTTGAGATTGGGAAGAACAGAGAAGGAAGTGATTTAGTAAATGAGCTTGGTTTGGACACACTCAAAGTGATATATTTAAGATAAGCTGGAACTTGAAAGAGAAATCTGGGCTGCAGTAGATTTTGAAGCAATAAATTGAGAACGACAATCTGAAAGGTTTTCTGAAAACCAAAATATCCACCAATATGATGCAGCAGACATCAACGGACTGAAATAGCAGTATATAAAATAGATTTACTCCCTTTGATGTTTGAGTGATATGTTACTATACCTCTCAAAAATGCTATTTATCAGGTTCTTAGAATCATATAATTTTGGTCTTAGGAGTCTTCCATCCATTGATTCATTCACTAAATGTCTGTTGATTATGTACGAGGGACTGGGGAAATGAAGAAAAATGAAACATAGTCCTTGCCTTCAGGGGGCTCAAAATCTAGAGGAGGAGATAGACACATAGTAGAAAGCAATGAAATGAGGTAAAACCGGTAACAGAGATAAGCACGGGGAACTATGGAAACATATGAAGGGGCATCTAACACACCGTGACCTGGGAGGGGCGGCTGCAGGAGGTCTGGGTAAAGTACACGGGTGGGGAAGACACCTCAGCTGTGTATGAAACGATCTGCAGAAGAAAACTAAACAGAAGAAGAGGGATGAGGACAGAGAGTACAGAGGTGAGGAAGAGTCTGGTGTGTGCGGGCAGTGGAACATTTTAGCTCTGGACTCTGCTTCCCTCTCTGCTCCAGAGTCAATGAATTGCTCAACCCCAGAAGACACAGGTTGGATTATACAGGCCT
The DNA here is from genome assembly GCF_963455315.2 of Globicephala melas. Lineage (NCBI taxonomy): Eukaryota > Metazoa > Chordata > Mammalia > Artiodactyla > Delphinidae > Globicephala > Globicephala melas. The sequence goes on along the minus strand of NC_083324.2, from coordinate 74,237,072 downwards.
GCTGTGTCATGTTATGAAATTTCCACTTTATTCTCTGAGTGATAAGAAGCCAGTGAAGGGTTTTAAAGATACCAATAACATGTTCCGATCTGTATTTTAGATAAAGCTCGATGGATACTGGGTACAAATTTGAGGGCAGAGGAAGAGACCAGTTAGAGGGCTGTGGCAGTGGTCTAGTTGTGTTTTGATGGTTACTACTGTAAAAACAGTCATTTTAAGGATACTAAGGTAGTAGACATGAGGGGGGAAACTTTCTTTTAATTGAAATATAGTTAATGTATAATGTTATGGTTATTCCAGGTGTACTTCATAGTGATCTGACATGTGCATACATTATAAAAAGGTCACCACAATAAGTCTAGTAACCATCCGTCCCCATACAAAGTTATCACAATATTATTGTAATAGTTCCTTATACTGCATATTACATCCCTGTGGCATATTTATTTTATAACTGGAAGTTTGTACCCCTTAATCCCCTTCACCTATTTTGGCCTCCTACCCTCCTCTCCTCTGGCAACCTCCTGTTCGTTCTCTGCATCTATGAGTCTGTTTTCCTTTTGTTTTGTTTTGTTTTGTAGATTCCACATTGAGATCACATGGTATTTGTCTTTCTCTGTCTGACTTATTTCACTTAGCATAATACTGCGGGGGGGCATTTAAGAAATATTTAGAAGATAGGAGAAATTAATGACTGAATATGGGAAGCAAGAGATGGGGATGAGTTAAGGAAACATTCAGATTTCCAGCCTGAGGTGCCCAGCTGTACAGAATGGATTATACGGCAAGAGGAGCAGGATTACTGGGGGGAAAGATTTGTAGTCTGCATTTAATGACCATCACATACGGTACATATACCAGTTTGAATCTGAGAGGAAGGTATGGTGTGGAGCGTAGCCCTTAGAAATGGTTTGGTATTATCTCCTTATCGTCACAATTTGCTAGTTTTAGGAAATCCTTTTCATATATCAGCATAGAGTAAAGTGAAAATATTCTAGGGAAAATATTCAATTATGACATTATAACATAAAGGAAGACTGTTGCCAGTACATATTATTAAAAATAATAAAATACATATTCTCATTTTCCCCGATGGAGTGCTTATAATTAAAATGATGAAGGCGATTAGGACTTCGCAGAATTCAACGAAGTTTCCATTACCTCCCATGTTCACCAGCGCTGCTCTTTGTATATTGGGTACCCAGCCTGCCCAAAGCCCACGTATTCCTCCTTCAGCTAAGATTTTTGCAAATGCGTGATGCACACCACGAAATCTAAAGGAAAATAATAATAAATGTGAAAACTCTATGCGTTCCTGTGTTTGGAATGCAATTGTATAAGCTTTGCCTATAGCTGTTATGATTTAGAGTAAAGTAACATCTTAACTATCTAGAATTGTTAGAAATTAAAGCAATCCACGTAAGTCTAATTTCCAGATAAACTTATTAGTTCTTTAGAAAAAAAGGCCAACTTTTGATTTAAACACTTTTTTATGGAGATATTTATAAACTGTGACATCCTCTTCTCAGATTATTAAACAGATGAAAACTCCTTTCTTGATATTTTACATCATCTGTGCCCATATTAACTATAGGCAGGAATAGTGGTTATCAGACCTCTGAGTTCATTTTACTAGTATTGTGGGAGACCTTCAAATTTTGTAATTTTACCAAATAACATCAAAAAAATCAGTTCTCATATCATCTCATAAAAGAAGTGATATTTTTAGACCAAGAAGGAGGGAGGAAAATTTCATAAGAGTTCTTAAAACTGAATACTTTGGGCTTTATGAAAATTTATTATCTTGCCTTTATTTTGCACATTTTTCTATACACAGATGAAAAATGGTGCTGAACCATGAACCGAATGTGGAAACCTATGACATAAAATAAAAGCCTGGGTTTTCTATAGTCAGACATACCTGGTGTCAAATGCCATCTTACTACTTACTAGCTGTGTGGCTTTTACTCAGGCATTAAACTCTCTGAGTCTTACCAAAACGAAGGACATTCATAATTGCTATTATGCTGTGTAAGAAATATGCTCACGAATGAGGTCACATTAACAGTTGCACATTTATTGTGCACTTATTAAGCACCAGACTTTTTATATACATAAGATACAAGTTATTCCTGAAAACTCTATGAAGTGTGTATTATTATTCAAATTTTCATCTGAAGAAACTGAGGCTTAGGGAGGTTAAGGAACTTGACTAGGGTAACAGAGCTAAAATGTGACAAAGGCTGGATTTGAATTCCAGATTGTCTGATCCCAAGGTTCATGCTCTTTACAACATTAAATATTTTTTCTATTATATCAAACCCAAAATGTCCAACGTTAGAGACAGAGAAGGAAAAACATTGAGGTGATCAGTTAAAACTCAGACATTGCTGGACCCCAACGGTTCCTTCTCTCCATGTATCAAACCAAGGCAACATTACTTCACCCTGCTACATAGTAATCAGAAGTTGTTACAGGACGACAAAACGGGTCCTGGGATTCTGTAAACTACTTGGTTAAGTCAGTGCGGTACCCTTTTCTCCTCTGCTGTACATGTTACTTATCTCCCTGTTGGGAAGGGGGCCTGGACTGCCACAGCCCAACCCCACTTTCCACTGAGTCAGCTGGAAGAGCAGCAGAGCGGAGGGCAGTGATCGTGGTGAACCTCCAAATGAGGCCCCCAACCCCCCCGACCTCTGGCTCAGTGGCACAACTGCAGTGTTCAGAGGATCAGACCCCTTCATACTCAACTCAGGGCATCCTGCACTTCTCCTCTTTCCTGGGAGAGGTCTGTCTATCTATCTGCAAGATTTGCCCCTTTCCCAGGGGAAACTGCCTAAGTGGTATTTTAGTAAATTGTTGAACAAGAGGCCCTTTGAAGAAAGGCAGACTTTGACAATATAGGGTAGTGCAATAGGAGGATTTTATATCAGAACAGCATAATAATAATAAAAACTTGGGAAAAGAGGAGCGAAATTAGGGAAGGAGGAACAATTTGCAAGGTTCACCTTGCTGTTTCCCTTCTTTCAGAGAGAAAGGGAAAGAAAGCAAGCTTTCTGGCACCTGATGAGCCAGGCACTCTGTCAAACCATCTGAGACAGTCCCTTTTAAAGATGAAGAAACAGACTAGAAATGTTAAGTGACTTCCACAATGCCAAGCCACAGTGGCAGAATCAGAATTCACACCAGGGCAACTGTTAATGATCAGACTCTTTATATCAAGCTGCAGTAGGGGACAAATCTAGCTGCCTTGTCTGGGAAAGCTTGCATATGTACAATTTGTCTGGTAGAGAACATGTACACATTGTCAGGCAAAGAAAAGGTCCATCTCACCTCTCCCCTTAGTGAATACCACTTCCAAATTAAGAGTCAGAATTAATGTCTTTACTGAATGTTGGGTTACAAAAATGCATAAGTCATTAGGGAATGTTCAAGGGGGAAAGGAAAGTTACTCATTGGTTGGAGAACTTACCGCAGTGGTTTTCCTTCAAGTTTCCTTTTTCCTTCCATTTGCATCTGAACCTTCACTAGGTCAGTTGGGTTGGCTAAAAATTGGCCAACAACACCAGCCATCATCCCTCCAATCACTGATTTCCTAATTATAAAAGGGGATACATTTTTTTAAAGGTTGCTATCAATTTCACAGATTCTGTAGGGAATAATAACATGCTGGTACAGCCCCTGCGTAAGAGATTTAAGACACAGTGAAGCAAAGAATAGACCCAGACAAATCACAGAGGTTTGTCTGTTTACTGATGGGAGGGTCCAAGGACCCGGAGGCGTCGAAATTCAAATCTGAAGTGCCAGGGGCCTTTCATGGCCTGAAATTCAAAGGAAGGGCAGTTGCTTCAAAGACATAGTTTAACTACAGTTTAATTCTGACCACAGGAGAATAAAAACAGCATTGATGTAATCAGTTTAACAGACAAAGGCTGGTAGGTCAATTCTTTTTTTTTTTTTTGCAGTATGTGGGCTTCTCACTGTTGTGGCCTTTCCCGAGGCGCAGGCTCAGCAGCCATGGCTCACGGGCCCAGCCGCTCCGCGGCATGTGGGATCTTCCCGGACCGGGGCACGAACACGTGTCCCCTGCATCGGCAGGCGGACTCCCAACCACTGCGCCACCAGGGAAGCCCGGGTAAGTCAAATTTTATGGATTACTATTTTAGTAGTTTTCCAAGGGGAAGGGGTTTTGACAATGCTCCTCTCTTTGAAGAAACTCTTTCTGTCCCTGGACTCTTCCTCATCCTCACCTCCTGGAGCCAACAGGGAACAAGTCTAGGCTATTGTACTTAAACATGCCCTGAATCCTTCATCTTCTCCCTGCTCCAGCTGCTCCTGTCTCGGGACAAGCCCCAGTCATCTTCTACTGAGATTATGGCAGTGGCCTCTTGGGGGGAGAGGGGTAGCTAATTTCTTTGTACTCTAAAACAATATTTGAAGAGGTACAAATGAGTACAGAGTAGAAAAGGGTCCCTATCCCCAGTTCCCCTCTTCTGAAGTGATCGCAACGACTAGTTTCTCTTATACTTTTCTAGAGATAATAACAATGCGTTCACTGAATGCATTACATCAGGCACTGTTTTAAGCACTTTTACAAATATCATTTAATTCTCAGATAGACTCTACGACATTAGTACCACTGTTATTTCCTCTTTACGGGTGAGGAGACTGAGGCACAACGCAGTTAAATGACAGCTCACACAGTGAGGAGTACAGCCAAGATGTAACCCCCAGGCAGTCTGAGTGCACAGTCCACAGTCTTAACCACTAAGTTACAACTGACGGCTTGTGCACACGAGCGCGTATATATAAAGTATCTTTTTTAAAAGTACAAATGCAGGGCTTCCCTGGTGGCGCAGTGGTTGAGAGTCTGCCTGCCTATGCAGGGGACATGGGTTCGTGCCCCGGTCCGGGAAGATCCCACATGCCGCGGAGCAGCTGGGCCCGTGAGCCATGGCCGCTGAGCCTGCGCGTCCGGAGCCTGTGCTCCACAGCGGGAGAGGCCACAACAGTGAGAGGGCCGCGTACAGCAAAAAACAAACAAAACAAAAGTACAAATGCAGAATGCCAGGTTGTATACTGTTCTGCTCTTAAAGGTTATCTCTGTCAATTCATATAGAGCTGCCTCATTTAAAAAAGTTTCATAGCATTCCATTTTATGACCACTCCATAATTTATATAAGCAGCTAACTCTTCACTAAGAAATGTGAACATTTATATGACATTTGATTGATCCTGCCAAGTTCCTTTTCACAGTACTTGTATCAATTCACGCTCCCACCAATCACCTATGAGCATGACTGTTTCTCCTCACAGCGATGGGTGCAGTATGTTACCACTGGTTTTTCTCTTTTCGAATCCCATAACCACACCTCCTGTGTGATTGTTACATGATTCTACTTATTAGGCATCTGTGTCTATTACCGTGAGTCTAGTCAGGGACTATGTCGGAGGACCATGCCTTTTTCATCACTATATCCTCGGTACTAAGTATAGGACTGACACAGCATAATCACTCAGTAAAGACCCAGTGACTGAGTGAATTGTTCTGACTGGGTCAGAGGACACGGAGGCAATCCACCCTGAGAGCTGGCTTCGGTGACATGTTTCCTTTGAACTCCTTACCTAACCCTTTCACATCTGGAAGAAATTACAGAATGCAAGAACTATTAATCTATTCCTTCTCCAACTCTGGGAAAGCAACTAGTATAGCTTAAAACATTACAATTTTTCAAAAACAGCACCAAGAGATTTTGCCTGGAAGATGAAATTCTACTTATTGCCCTTTTCTTACAGTTGTGACTTGGATTTTTTTTTTCAGCCCAAAAAAGATATTATAGGCACCTTTATATGTTCTTCATATAAAACCCATTCTTCAAATAGCTGTGTTATGTCTCCCTGTATAAATGTCTCATAACTTATTTGACTACTTCCAAATTGCTAGTTATTTAAATTAAAAAATTTTGCTATTATCAACACTGCTACGGTCCATATCTTTGTGTGCATGTGTGTGTGTGAGAGACTATGCATAGGTACAAATATTTCTGAATGATTCTAATCATAAAGGAGGAGTTGCTAGGTCAAAGGACTACACATTTAAAAATTTTAGGGACTTCCCTGGTGGCACAGTGGTTAAGACTTCATGCTCCCAATGCAGGGGGCCTGGGTTCGATCCCTGGCCGGGGAACTAGATCCCACATGCGTGCCGCAACTAAGACCCGGTGCAACCAAATAAATAAATAAATATTTAAAAAAAAAAAAAAATTTTAACAGGTAAACTTTATGCTCCAAAAAGGTTATAGTAACTTACATTCCCCTTAACAGTTTAATGGCTAAAAGTGCTTATAATTAACTTCCCTGATTACTGGTGAGGTTTTTTACATTTTTACATGTAAATGTAAACATATTTACATGTTTAATGAACACTTACATTCCTTCTTCTGTGAGTTGCCTGTTGATATCCTTTCTTGATTTTTCCTTTTATGTTCTTTATGTATTTTTTATTGATCTACTGGAGTTCTGTGTATTTTACTTGTATTAACCTATTTTTCTCTGTTTCTATTTTAAATGTTATAAGCGATAGGCACTTACATTCATCATCTCATCTAATCTTACAAAAACAAAATCCTGGTTGTAGGTATTAACTTCCAGAGCAGAGAAAACTGAAGATAAAAAAGGTGAAGTAGTTTGCCCAGGCTACGTGGAAATAGAGCAGGAATATGCGCCCATGTCTGTTTGACTCTAAAGCTTAGGGTTTCTCAGTAGAAAGAGGCATAAAGAAGGTGCTCCATAAGAATTCTTTTAATATTAAAATATTAAATAATATATACATAATTTTATATAGGTATATACATGTATGTTTGTATACAATATGCAGTAAATGTTCAATTATTTGGATTTTTATTGTAATTATTTATTATTTTAAGCCTATACCTTGAGGCAATTTTGGTACAAATGCACAATTTTATACAAATCTAATGGATAAATAGTAAAACCTTCCGGGCACTAGTATATTTTCTTTTTCTTTTTTAATTGAAGTATAGTTGATGTACAACATTAAATAATTTACAGGTGTACAATATAGTGATTCATAATTTTTAAAGGTTAGGCTCCATTTGTAGTTATCATAAAATATTGGCTATATTCCCTCTGTTGTACAATACAGTATATTATTTTCAAAACAAAACTTACCAAAGGGGATAATGCTTATCTTCACTTTTGCCAAACACAACTTCACGGAGATGTTCGTAAGTGACCATTCGACCTCCAGAGTACACTGTGCAAGACAGAGCATTGAAAGGGTGAATCTGGTCCTGTGTTTAATAAAACAAGAGGATGCTTTGACATGGCCTGGTCAACATCTCTAGCTGTGTCTTTCTCTGACACACCCTAGGCTTCAGACACCTGGTCTTGATGGTTCTCCAAATGGGCATGCCTTTTAAAACCTCGGGCCTTCTCCTGTGTTATCTAATCTTTCTTGAATGGCTTCTCCCTTTCCTGACTTGCTAACTCCTCCTATTCTTTCAATACTCAACTCAAAGAACATGTTTTCCAAAAAGTGCCCTCTGACCTGGCCTCCAGTGTTCTAGGCTGTCATTGCACCTGCCATGCTTCTCTGATCCCCCAGAACTATCCAGGCATGTGTCTAATACGGCATTTATCATCTTGATTAGAAATTAACTTGATTTTCTTGTTCATCTTCCCATCAGACCATGAGCCTTTCAAGGCGGGTTTTGTGTCTTTTCATTATACTATATGCCCTAGTACAGAGCTTGGTACACAGCAGGCATTTTCACTCAGTAAACATGCACAACTTCACTGGATAATTTATTATGTTAAGGTAATTTTTCAGTCAAGTGTCAAACATATGAAATGAATCTTAACTGTAAAACCACAGATGGTGGTCAACAAAATACAAATGAAAAGAAGTAAAACTCAAGACGATAATGGGAAGCAAGGAGAAACTATCAAAAAAAAAAGAATAAAAAAGAAAAATTGTGAAAATCAGTACATGGTACTCATATAGAGAGCTTTTCTTGATATCTGAAGAAGTTTAATGAAGTATTTTAAGATATTCAAAAACATACAAAGCACCAAAACAATAACAGTCTAATCACACTTCTGGACAGTTCTTGGTGAATACACTCTAACCTGCTCATCTGGAGAACTGAAGCTTTAAAAACACAGAGCTGGTAAACATTAGTACTGGGCACTTTTCTGATCAAGGGTCCCTACGTATTTGAGGAATGATTATGATTAGAGAAGAAAAACGCCATACCCGTCCTATCTCCTTTTGAAGGCAAGTTTATTCTCCTGTCCACAAGCTGCAAACTCAGCAACTCCTATCTATGTGAGTGCCCCTTTGGAAGCAGAGCAGAAAAGTGTTCTCATTGGCAGCAGTGTAATTTCAACTACTTTCCTTTCAGAGTGACTAAGGACCCACCTAGGTGGCCTGGGAACTGAGGAAAAAATCATCTGTGTTGCATTTACTCTATTGCCAAGGTTGGATTAGACAGTCATCCCTGTTCACTTTCAGATCAACCTGGCCTCTGACACATGGGACAGAGACTGGTGAGGCATTGCACTCAAATATAGTTTAATTTTCAAAGAATGTAAAAAAAATATTTTTAATTTTGTGTTTAAAGTTCCTCAAGTGGAAAAAAAATCAACTATTCATCTTTTTCTTTCTTAAACTTAAATAAAAAACATTTTTATTAGGAAGATTTTCAAGCATACAGAAGAGTAGAGAAAAATAATACAATTCCCTATATATCTATCATGGAGATTTATCAATTGCTAACATTTTCACCATATTTGCTTCTTTTTTTTTTTGCTTAATTATTTTCAATTACATTAGAGACATCATGACAGTTCATCCCTAAATACTTCTGTATGCATTTCTAAAACCCTAAGGCTATAATTCCTTAATAACCTTATATTCATTTATCATATTAGCAGAAGAAAACTAGCTGGCTTTTGAACACAGCTCAACAGGAAAGCAGAGGAGACAAACACAGAACTCGTGACAAACTCACCAGCTAGAATCAAGATAAATACCTATGTGTCTGTAAATGGCAGGTGTCACTCCTTGCCAGAGCTTTAGAAAGCCTTCCTCTTGGACAATCCCCAGGGCCGTGCGCACCATGCCCCTATAGGGAGCAGACTCTCTTGCACCGTCTCCCAACCGAGCAAGGGCAGCTTCTCCTTGTATTTGGAGTCGAGTTTTTGTGAGATCGAGGGGAAAGGTTGCTAACAACAACAACAAAAACAAAACGAGGGGGAAACCCATAACATTCAGAGAAACAAACAAAATTTTTTAAAAAATCACAGGACCCATATTTTAGTCAGCACAAGATGGGTGATTCTCAAATTTCAGAATACATCAGAATCAGCCAGGGAGGTTGTTAAAAATTACACATTTCCTAGCCCCACGCCTGTGGAGTCTCAGTAGGTTGATGGGGTTTAGACATCAGTTGATTCTTATACACTCCCAAATTTGAGAATCACTGTCCCAGAGCAGCCCCAGAGCACCAGAAAGAAAGCAAAAAGTGACAAGCCCTTGGGTTCTTTTTCAGTCAGAAATTTCAGTCCAAAACCTACTTTAGTCCTTAATGTTTGCCTTCCAATGTGAATAATTTCCAGTATCCATTGCCTGTGATGTGCCCTGGACTGCAACCATGATTAAGAGCCAATGCGACTTTTAGAATACTGTACTACTTATGACAGGTTCTTAATAAATGCCAGATGAAGCTGAATTCTGTCATTTCGTGGGTGATGTTTGCATGTAGATGAATCACTGACCTGATGTCTGAGAAAGAGAAGATGCAACATAGGGTTTATCGTGTCTTTTATATCAAAGGGTGGCAGGCTCAATATTCTTTCAATTAAGGAATATGTTGAGTTGGTTTTCCAGCACTGATGAGTTTTATGCATGGCTTCCTTACAAATACCACCTGTACTTGAAAAATTTTTCCCTAATGATTACATCTTGAATTAGAGATAGACCTCTCACCTGGAAACAGAGTGAAGCTAACTGGCTCACATAAGGAAGATCAAGCTCATAACTTTATACACACAATGATTCAGATAAGTTCATTAACATTAGTGACATTACATAAATCTTTTCAGTGACCACCACCTGATACAAAACCATAGCTATGCCTTTTCCAAGAGAACACAGAGACGGGGGAAGAGAATATTCAGTCTTAACCACTGGTCTTTGGAAAAGTTAATTATCTTGCTGTTGGTTTTTCTAAAACACAAGTTGTGTGCACATAGAGAATTTAAGCAATCCTCTGTTGACATATGAAACCTGAAAAGTCTTAAGATATAGGCACCTCTATATTAGCATAGGTTATGCCTCTTAAAATCACTTTGGTTTTCTTGCTGGTTATTTAAATAATGCTTCAGGTTCTGATCCTAAATCATTTTGTACTCAAAACCATCTCATATTTTGATTCCCCTTCCCCCATTCCATTCTCCATGAAATTTTAACAGGAGGAATGTTCCTTTACAAAAGCCATTGGTCACAGGGGGAACATCAGGTTAAAAAAAACAAAACCGGAAACATACCTAATCATTTAGCAATCTGCTTTTAAAATTTGTTTAAGTTAATGAATTGTATTTCAGTAGAAACAATGAATAATAAAAATTTGCCATCAGCTTTGGGAGAAGAGAAAGAAAAAAAAACAGAGGGTCCAAAGGGCAAGAGTGGAGGAGCACTAAGGGCAAACAACAGATCATGTTCTGCCTCTGCTGGAAATACAAAGTACACTCATTTTAGAACAGGACAAACTAACATTTACACATCCAAGCTATTCCTTTTTTTTTTTTTTTTTTAACAGGCAAGAAAATGAAAGGGTAATCTTAAAATGCACAGTGAAGGCAGGGAAAACACAGGCACTCCAGTCACAAAATTCTTGGAAGAAACACCACCTGTTCTTGCAAGGGCATCATAGTTCTGCTCTAGGTAGCCCCTTAAGTTTTCTCTGACTTGCTTATGCAGATGTAACTGTTCATCCTCTCTGCTCTTATGATACTTAATAACATCTTCATTATAATAAGTAGCATAATGTAATTGTCTGTCTCTGCATGTCTCCCCACCAGCCTGTAAGAAGGTCAGGGCTGGGTCTTCTGAACTCTATCTCTACTGTCTCCAGCACTGTCATAACAGTGTTGCAATTAGCGGTTGCCTTGCCTTGGGTTTAACGTTTATATATTATTAACTTCTCAGAGTCCTGCAAGGTAAACACAGTATAGATGAGTTCCACGCAAAGAGGTCAACTGGCAGATGCTGAGTGGATGCTCGGTAAGTGATGGGTAACGAACTTAAGTCCCACAGGTTGGGTTCACAACTTGGACCCAAAACACAACGATATAGTGACGCTGCGTAAGAATATAAATAACAGAGATGACCTCAATAAAGATGAAGAGTGGACTGGGTTTTAAAAAGGGCATCCTCACGAAAGAGAAAACGATCCCTATAGAGGAATGACAGCTCAGGAAGCTTCTAAACGGACACATTCAGGCGCAATAGCACACCCGAGGGAGACGAAATTGGAAGGAAGAGACCTTCGTGACCTCCAATCCCTCCTCCTTACAAGGTTGGCCTTGCCCCCACCCTGCCACACCTGCAGGACAGGTGTGGACCAAGAGGGCTGCATCCACCCAGAAACGAAGCCACCCGCCCGGTCCCCCACCCCCGCGCGACCCCTCGACGACTCGCGGGGGAGGCCCAGGCTGGATGGCCGGGTACCTAGCTCGGCCACGGTGGCCGCGCAGCCCGACAGGAGGAACTTGCTCGCGCGGGGCCATCTCTGGGCGAGCGGCGAGAGCCTCTCCTCATCCTCCGGAGTCGACATTCAGCAGCAGCACGGGAGGACGATACGCCCCTTCTGGCCCGCGCCCCGCGCCGCGGCTGGCCTGCCACCTGGCCAGAGCGGCTCCTCCTCAACCGGCGATCGGCGGGGCGGGGACCATTTCCCTTGCTCGACTCCGCCAGATGGGCCCACCGAACCTGCACCCTCTCCCTAGCAGCCTCGGGCTTGAGCAGCCCAGTGGGGTGAATTCGGAAAACAACGCGAAGCCCGCGAGGCTTCTGGGAAATGTAGTCCGCATGGCTCCGCCCCTCCTGGACCGAGTTCTCTGATTGGTCGCGGACGAGCCGCCCGCCGCGCCACCAGCCCCGGTCTCCATGGCAACAGCGCCACTTCTCTTCCTCCACCCCCTGCACCCACAGCAGCAGGATCCAGGCCTTTCCTTCCGTCCCGCGTGGCCAGAACTTGAAAGAAAAGTGGACGTAGGAGGGAGTGATGATGCAAAAGTTACCCAAAAATTGGGGCGGGGAAAGGAGGCTACAGTTAGGAAGGCGAACAAGCTGCAAAAGGAACAGCGGAAAGTTGGGAGGTCGGGAGGGTGCCCTGTTCCGGGGGAAGGAGCAAGTACCACAGCAGCGAGACTTTTCCCTTCTCTGATTCAGGAAGGTGCTAGACAAAAACATGGAATTCATTTCCCCAACAGTGGTTATAATCTTAGGTTGTGTTGCTCTTTTATTATTTCTTCAGTGGAAGAACTTGCGTGGACCCCCGTGCATAGGGGGCTGGATTCCTTGGATTGGAGCTGGATTTGAGTTTGGAAAAACCCCTCTAGAATTTATAGAGAAAGCAAGAATCAAGGTATGTGACCTTAGCAGGTGGGGTTTCTGGAAGAGGTAATGTTTTCTTTTTTATTTTCTTTCATTGTATCTCAAGTGCAATGTTAGAACATGGGGAACCTACCTGCTGACCACAATTAAACGATCTAGCCACTTATGAATTCCTCAACAATCAACAACTGTGTCTTATGCAAGGTTTTTCGAAAGAAACAGATTTTCGTCAGTTATAAAGTACAAGGCAGCTTGTAACTGCCTTTTTGGAAGTAGAGATTAAAAGTGCTAGTTACTTCATCGTAGCTAAAAAATCCTAAGTGTATACATATTAACTAAATGCTTGCAATAATTGGGAAGACAGAAGCGTAATACAAGTAATTTCAATTTGCTTAATAAATTCGTATCCAAATCAAGAGTTAACACCAGGCTATTGTAAAAACTGCTTGCAAATTCGGTCTTTACAAACATAGTGGGCACTATATTTTCAGCTGGTGTTATTTGGTGATAACATTTTCACTGTCCACTAAGGATATTAGTAATTGTTGTTGCAGTACATATTTTTGTCTTTAAAATAGCTTTCAAATATATCTTTCAAAAATAGTACATAGGTTACTGCTTTTTTTTTCTTTATTTCAATGGACATTCTTGTGTGTATGCTCCTGTGTGTGTTTGTACTTTGCACTTACCTGATTGTTTCATCACAATGACTTCCTAAAAGTGAAATTGCCCAAAGGACATTAAATTGTTTATATTATTGTGTTACTCTTGCAAAAGGATGTACAAATCCTTTTTCCTTTTCTTTTCCTTTTTCTTTTCCTTTGAGTGTAGGGGATTTGCCTCGCTCTTCATATCCTGGACCACACTAAGTACCATAATTCTTGTTAGTCTAATAGATGAAAAATAATATCTTTTTTTTAGAAGTCTCTAACCATTCTTTATTTTTCAATACTCACACAATTTATACTCAAGATTGTATTTTCGAAAATCTTAGGGAAAAATACTATCTTTTAAAGAAATACTTCTTTGTCTCCCATAGCCTTCCTTAGGTATATGATTTTGATAAGTCTTAAGGCATGTTTCTAAAAGGTTGTCTCAGAAGGTCAAGCAAGGTCACAAAGATTATTCTGTTTTCTTCTAAAAGGTTTATAGTTTTGCATTTAACATTTAGGTCTATGATCCACTTAGAGTTAGTTTTCTTGTAAGGTCTACGTAAGGGTTGAGTTTCAGTTGGACCTCTGGATGTCCAATTGTTCTAGTATAATTTCTTGAAGGACTTTCCTTTCCTCATTGAGTTGCCTTTGCAGCTTTTCAAAGATTAACTGACCGTATATGTGTAGATCTATGTCTAGCCTTTCTATCCTATTCCATTGATTTGTATGTCCACTCCTTTGTTAACACTGCACTATCTTAAATACTACAGCTTTATAGTAAATCTTTAAATCAGGTAGTGAAAGTTCATGGTTTTTTGTCATTGATGTGGCATTCAAGATTATTTGCATTTTAATATAAATTTTAGAGTTGGCTTGCCAATATCTATAATAAAGACTGTTGGAAGAATGTTTGGAAGTTTGTTAAGTCTATGGAAAAATTGAGGGAGAATTGACTTTTTAATGATATTTTGCCTTCTAATCTACGAACTTCCTCTATGAACTACCTCTCCCGTTTATTTAGCTATATAATTTCTTTTAGAAATATTCTGTAGTTTTCAGTGATGGGGTCTTGCCTGTGATTGTTAATTATTTTCTGAAATATTTTATATTCTTGAGGCTATTGTAGATACAATTGTTTTCACTTTTGTTTTCCAGTGGTATCCCTCTGGCACATAAAAGACACAATTGTTTTTGTATATTAACTTTGTATCCTGTCATCTTGCCAAATTCACTTATTAGTTCCAATAGTTACTTTGTAGATTTCTTAGGATTTTTATACATACACAATATGTCCTACAAACAGATAAATTTATTTCCTGTTTTCTGATCTTTATGCCTTTTATTTCTTTTTTCTTGCATAAATAAAGAGGGACTTCTAATATATTGTTGAATAAAGTGGTGTGCATAGACAAGCTTGTCTTCTTCCTAATATTCGGGGAAAAGTGTTCAATGTTTCACCATTAAATTTCTTATTATCTGTAGATTTTTTCACAGGTGCCTATTTCAGTCCTGACCTTGATCGATACTCAGAATTCACAGATGCCACCAGGGAAATAAATGATGACCTATTGTCTGTTCACTTCTACACACTTCTCTGTGGAGTTTTAGTCCATTTACTTCTTATTGTTTCCCCAACTCTCTGATGCCTTTAAAAATATGATCTTTGTTATCTATCCCTCTTTTCTCTCATCCTACACAGAAACAGAAGCATCTGCATGTTTTAAAAGCTGCAAAATATTCCCTGAATCATTTCACTTAAACAGTCACCTAATGATTGTTATGGTTTGTTTTCCATATTTTACTATTGTAAATAATGTAGCAACAAATGTCATTTCTATGTGTGCAAGTATATCTGTGGAGTAAATTATCAGATTCAAAGTGTAAATGTATTTTTTAATTTAATTTTTATTTTATATTAGAGTATAGTTAATTTACAATGTTGTGTTGGTTTCAGGTGTACAGCAAAGTGATTCAGTTATACATATGCATATATCCATTCTTTTTCAGATTCTTTTCCCATGTAGGTTATTACAGATTATTGAGAATACATTTGTAACTTAGAGGGAAATGGGAAACTTTGTGAGTGTTTTGAGCAGAGGAGTGATGTGATGTGATTTAAATTTTAAAGGGTCATTTTGGGCACTCTGTTAAAAACAGGAACATAAAACTAAAAGAAAGAAGATAATTTGAAGGTTTTGGCAAGAATTCAAGCTTGAGATCTTGGTGGATTGTACCATGGTGATAGCAGTGGAAGTTTGAGAAGTGGCTGGATCTGTTTTGAAGATGGAAGCAGTAGGATTTACTGGTGGATGGAATGTGGTGTGTGAAAGAATGAAAAGGAGCAGAGGTGGCTCCCAGAAGTTAGACTTGAGAAACTAGAACATGGACTCACTATCAAGTGAGATGATCAAGATTGCCTACAATGTGGCCCGAGTGCCTGTATGTATTACCAAAAGCCACTTTCCTAATGGAAAGTTAAGAATTCTCATTTGAACAAACCTTCAACGATGAACACGACTCATCTTCTTCTAAGTATTGATTAATAAACAATACTAGGTAGGGAATATTGGGAAGCAATGTAGATGTCTGGATCACTAATGGAAGAAAATGAGACTTCACTATTTGGGGGATCAATGATTATTGGGCCCACAGTTGCCTGATGGCATCCAATACTGTGTCACGGGAGCTATCACGTGCCATTTCATGCAGATCTGGAAATGACTGTAATATTGAAGTACTGATGAGCCTAAATGATATTTCGAGAGATTTATAATAACTGTAATGGGATATAAAAGTATGGGTGGTTTTTCCAAAAATGTACATGTTGGATGTGGTCTGAGAAAGTCAGTACAGCCATAGGAGGAAATGAGAATGAGACTTGGAAGGAGGAAGGTTGTTATACTCACAGGTCCAAGGCGGGGGTCACTGCACGCCATGCAGGGCCACAGGGGAGAGCACCCTGTCGGGAGGCAGAAGATGGGAGCAAGAGAAAGCCCTGGCCAGAGCCTTTATTGGGGTTTGCTCAGGAAAGGCAAGGCGAGGCAGGGTAAACAATTTAGGATTGACTAGTTTGAATCATTTCTGAGGGCTTTGGGCTATAAGGTTGGTCTGCGGGTGCCTAGTGCCTTGCCCTGGGATGATTTAGGGCGAGAATAATATTGGCTTGGCGTGTGAGAGTTAGATCAGGAGGTGGTCGGGGACACAGACTCAAGATGGGTTGGTTTCCCTATGAGTGGCATGCTCCTGGATGGCTGAGTCCTTTGCTGTCTCTAAAAACTGACTAGCCCTGGGAGGGCTGTCTCTACCCAGTAGTGAGGCCACCAAAGCTGAGCGTCAAGAAGAAGAAAAGATAGCTAATATAATCGGCCCTGTGACAGATGGATGCCAAAAGACACCAAATCTAAGGAAGTGCAATTGGAACAGGAGGTTCTTTTGAGGATAGAGTCGTGGGGAAGATTGTGGTGTATTGCCTCCATTCATAATTAAAGAAAATGTTATATTATAATCAGAGGCCAGTGAAAATAATGATATATTTTTCTCCAAATAAAGTCATGGACTCCCTTAAACCAAACCAAACTCTGCACTGGAGGATGACTGTAGGTTCCTAGGAGCTATCTGATAGAAAAGGCAAAACTGATGGTGTACGAGAGAGAAGGCGTACACATAGAACAAAGACAGAGTGTGGAACCCATAACACAAGTGAAGGAGGGTGGGCATTTCCCAGGGGCAGGACCCTCCACCTGTGTTAACTCAAGGGGAGGCATGGAGAATGGGTACAAATGGGTACAATTGTCTGCAGGCTCTGGTGGTGAGAAGCTGACAGTGCTCATTTTCCCAGTGAGTTACAAAGCAGGAACACCCTCTCAGAGTGGAGAGGGTTGGGCTAGGCGAACAGGTGAGTCATTTTGGAAAGTGAGAAAGTGAGCACATTACAGAAATTTGGGGATTGCGGGACATTGTTGAGTGACTACAGACTGAAGGTGAAATCAGTCAGCAGTTTATCTTTTTCTTGAACAAAGTTCAACCATAGGTTGTTTCTAACCCTCCTGATAATCTTGAAAACAGGGCTCAAATATCACAGTGTTTGATATAATTTCCAATCATTATTTCTAATTATTATTTCTACTACCAGAAAGGAAGGTACAAGCAAATAATAACACTATCAAAAGGAAGGTTAAATATTACAACAGAATAAATTAGGATTTTTATAATTTAGATTTTGCTCAGTCAAAATTTATAATTATTATGTATAATAATTATGTATATTATTATGTATAATCATAATAGTTTTTATCTTGACCGTGAATTCAGCATTGGGGCTCTTGAGGAACACTGTCTGAAGCATAACCATGGTCCAGTAACTTATTTATTAGAAATGCTTACTAATATGGTCTGTATTTATGTGTTTTCTTTCAGTATGGACCGATATTTACAATCGTTGCTCTGGGCACCCGAATGACCTTTGTTACTGAAGAAGAGGGAATTAATGTGTTTCTAAAATCCAAAGAAGTAAATTTTGAACTAGCAGTGCAAAATCCCGTCTATCGTACAGGTAAACGGTATTTTCAGATAGTTCATTTGAAATACAACATGGAATCCAAGAGCAGCTTTAGGTAACAATCACATCTTCACTCCTCTATCAAGAATGAGGCAGGCCCATTATACTGTTCTTTACAGTAGGGATAGAAAAGAGTATGTGATGAATTTAGCCCATGTAGAACAAATTATTGGCAACCTAAAACATTTGGATATCCATTAGCTATGTGTAAGAGGTGAGGTCACCTCACTGATGTTTACTTGGGAAAATATTGGCATCTGCAGCCTGTTGCAGCTCCCAAACTGTCACTAACTCTGCTCTGCCGCTGTGTATACAATGTTATACAGGCTATAGCTCTTGGCTTTATCTCATGTTGCTACTCTGCTCCTTGAAAGTAGAACTGCACTGCTTAGTAAGCCCTTTACTATGGCATTTCCTGTCATAGTCCACAGGGTTATTGAGGTAAGTAGGGCTCAGCTTCATATAATTGGTGCCCTTTCTTTCCCCATCCTCAGAGACTGCTGGACTGAATTTGTCAGCACGCTTCCAGTGTGACTGTCTGCCTTTCTTTCTTTCTTTTCTTTTTTTTAAAATAAATTTATTTATTTTATTTGTTTTATTTTTGGCTGCATTGGGTCTTCGTTGCTGTGTGTGGGGTTTTCTCTAGCTGCGGCGAGTGGGGGCCACTCTTCGTTGCGGTGCGCGGGCTTCTCATTGTGGTGGCTTCTCTTGTTGCAGAGCACGGGCTCTAGGCACACAGGCTCAGTAGTTGTGGCTCACGGGCTCTAGAGTGCAGGCCCAGTAGTTGTGGCGCATGGGCTTAGCTGCTCTGTGGGATCTTCCTGGACCAGGGCTCGAACCCGTGTCCTCTGCATTGGCAAGCAAACTCAACCACTGCGCCACCAGGGAAGCCCGTGTCTGCCTTTATTTCTTCCCAGGCTGCAGACATACATGCTGAGGCCATTTGTCCTCCCAAGAATGCAGAGCTGGTTCATTTTGTGCCTGGTTCTTTTCTCTGCTTTCACAATGTCTGTGCTTGCTTCTACCATCTTTTTTCTCCTTGCTTCCCTTTTTGCATCTTTCTTAGGTTCATTTTCATATAGGTTCTTCTTATGCGTTTCTTGCCATTAAGACAAAAAAGTTTGTTTTCAAGGCTGTCAGTTGATCAGTAGCATGATGATTGTTTCTTGTTGCTTGCATGAAAAATCACAACATGCTGGTTCCAGTTTTTTGACCCTTTAATGCTTCTTGGTATTTAGACTATGGAATTCCAGATCAAAGAAATACAAATATTTTGAAGACTCTTGATCTGTAAATTCACATATTCCTTGAGAAAAATATACCAACTTACCTATCATAGGTGTATTGAAGTGATCACGTTTTTTCACCTCTGCCTCCCCTGGGGACTTGCATGCTTAAATATTTCTGTTTAACAGATGAAATATCTTAATATTTACTCTTGAGCCAGCTTCCCATTCCTTTCAATTATTCCCCTGCCACGGAGACAATGCATGCTCAGGAAGTCCACAAATTATTTTTCATTAACTTATACAAAATGTATCCTACATGTAATAGGATGATGAAATATAAAATTAAAAATTATTTTTTGGAAAACTTACTTTGAAGACAATAAAAAAGGATTAAAGAAAAATATAAAGGAATAGTGTAATGAGTTTAAAAATTCATACTCTTAGCACCCAACCAGACCAGGTGTGAGTATCAGGAAAGGAGCGTGAACACTAAGATAAAGGCAACAGTGGGGCTAAAGCTATTGGGGTTAGTTTAGGAAAGCCCTGCTGGTGGAGGTGATATTCAAGAAGACACTTGAAGGAGAGAAGAAGTTAGCAGAATAAATGTATGGCTTGTAGGTGGGGGGGGGGGGATGATAGGGGTGGGAGGGTGAGATCAGTCAAGTAGAGAACATTCTGAGCAGATAGAAGAGCTCATGAAAATGCTGAGATGTATAAAAGAGTGTGTGTTTTCAGTATACCTGGGATATATGTTTGGAGGGAGAAAGGGCTAGCAATGTGATTGTAGAGCTGGAAAGAGGGTAGAACGCCTTGTAAACTTTGTTAAGGATAGGAAGCCAATGAAAAGTTTTAAACATGGAAATAAAATCACTAGATGTGTGTTTCCCAGAGGCTTCCTTAATCACCCCCATACAAATCATCCCTTAAGGTGAATTACCCTACGGACTTTCACTATCTCACAGTCTATGTTGGATCTTCACTTACTTTTATATGCAGGAGGTGGTTCTATGTACTAGGTGAATTTTGGCTCTAGTCTCTGCTGATCAAGGAATAGAGAGGGAGGTCTATTGACTGTTTGCTTCAAGAAGTGGTTGCCTAATTCAAAGAGTCATGTACCACAATGTTCACTGCAGCTCTGTTTACAAGAGCCAGGACATGGAAGCCACCTAAGTGCCCATCGACAGATGAATGGATAAAGAAGATGTGGCACATATATACAATGGAATATTACTCAGCCATAAAAAGAAACGAAATTGAGTTATTTGTAGTGAGGTGGATGGACCTAGAGTCTGTCATACAGAGTGAAGTAAGTCAGAAAGAGAAAAACAAATACCATATGCTAACACATATATATGGAATCTATTTAAAAAAAATGGTTCTGAAGAACCTAGGGGCAGGATAGGAATAAAGTCGCAGATGTAGAGAATGGACTTGAGGATGCGGGGAGAGGGAAGGGTAAGCTGGGCTGAAGTGAGAGAGTGGCATGGACATATATACACTACCAAATGTAAAATAGATAGCTAGTGGGAAGCAGCTGCATAACACAGGGAGATCAGCTCCGTGCTTTGTGACCACCTAGAGGGGTGAGATAGGGAGGGTGGGAGGGAGACGCAAGAAGGATGGGGTATGGAGATATATGTATACGTATAGCTGATTCAATTTATTATACAGCAGAAACTAACACAACATTGTAAAGCAATTATACTCCAATAAAGATGTTAAAAAAAAAAAGTGGTTGCTTCTTTTGAAAAGTGTTTTCTCTGTTTATAGCATCAATCCCAAAGAGTATCTTTTTAAAACTGCATGAGAAACTTTATATCATGGTGAAAGGGAAAATGGGAACTTTCAACCTATATCGATTCACTGGACAACTGACTGAAGAATTACACGAACAGCTGGAGAATTTAGGCCCTCATGGGACCATGGACCTGAACAACTTAGTGAGGTAAATAGATGCCTTATTATTTCATTTTGTTTTTTATTTTTTTGGAATAAAAAAAATTTGAAGCCTATACATTGGACTTCACAAATTTTCTGGTGGATTAATGATGTCTATCTAGCTAGGCAATTAAAAGATGCTATTAATCTTTTAAATTCTGATTAATGGGCAGTTTTCAGTTAGCATTTCAATTTGAAGGTAAGCAAATAGGCCAATAGAATCATTTTAACACGTTTTAATAATAATTTCTCCCTAGTCATTCCTTATAATTTTGTACGCGCTACATGGATTTTCCTCATATAATTGTCATGCATCCAATTTTGATAAAACATTCAGTGCAATTTGTGATCATTAGAAGAAGAGGACATTGAGAGGAGAGGGAAGAGGATAGAATCAGAAAGTAGATGACAAGGGTCCAGGAGATGTCTGTGAGACGTGACAAGGTGGCTGAGGGAAAGCCACCATGAGCCTAGGTACTGAGCCCAGGTCCTCTGAGAGGGGAGGTACTGAGAGGCAAGCGAGACAGGAGAGGACAGTGAGGGGAACCACGTAGCACCCAGCCATGTTCTGGAGCTTTCTGGCAAACGTAAGGGCTTAGCAGGGAGCTGTGAGAAGAATTCCCCGCACGCGCAGGGCGATTTGGTAAACCGAAGTTACCCATGAGGCACTTTTCCATCTCAGTGGGATGCTGGAGGCATGACCAACCATCCAGACTCAGAAATACAGCAACATCGAATAGTTTGTTAGGGTTCCAGAAAGAGAGAGAGGAAAAGTAAAAACAAAAACAAGCAACCAATCAACCAAACTTTTAACACGCCCAATATCGACAACAAAACAAAGCAAATTCTTGAATGACTTTGAAACTTGGAGGGAAAGGAGATCCTGAGAAATTTCTGTGAGGAAATGATGGTGAATAAAAATGGAATAAACAGTACTTAGTGTTACTAACCTGGGGCATATTAACAATCTCTGATATTCCCTTATTTAAGGACCCCGCAGAAATAATTTTATTCACCTGAGGGAAAACTTGCTGATGATAGATACTATATTTCAGTCTTTCGATATAGTTCAAAGTTATAGGATCCTGGGAGATACTAGGAATTTGGTGACTAATATTGCCCTTGATTCTTCATTTGGTTATTTTTGGCTGCTGTCTAAAGGTACGAACTGTATCTCAGTTATCGTTATTATTTGCTAAATAAATGCTTGTTGAAATCATATTGAATCGAGCTCTTTCTGTGTGTCATCTCACATTTGTCAGGATCTAACAATACTTGCTTAGAAAGCATTTGAAAATCTTCAGATAAATAAGACCACAATTTCAGTTACCCCTAAGTTATCTTGAGCACAGAAAGCAAATATTAAAACCTCTTAAGAATGACTTTCCCCCCCAAAAAAATATATCACATATGATTGTCTACCCTTAATATATAGCTATTCAATAATGCCTTCTTTTGTAACCTATGCTTTTCTTCTGTGGTCATTGGTTCTGACGTTTTATGTGTTTCTATCTTTGTAGGCATTTCCTTTACCCGGTCACAGTGAACGTGCTCTTTAAAAAAGGTCTGTTTCCCACAAATGAGAGGAAAATCAGGGAGTTCCATCAGCACTTTCAAGCTTATGATGAAGGTTTCGAATATGGGTCCCAGTTGCCAGAATGTCTCCTCAGGTAGAGAGTTGTTTCCTATGTTAATTCCCTGATCAAGCTCTTCTCAGCTATTCATACATTTCTCTCCTTTCTTTGTTCTAAGTAGCTATAACAGCAGTTTAAGTGGAAGAGACAGAAGCTATTTCTTATGACCAGTTTGTGTGTGTGTGTGTGAATTGAGGGAGGAACTGAAGAGAGATGGATGATTTCCTCTTATTCTCATTTTGAGGAACAAAAACAAGAAGGAGAGGGGAGAATATGAGAATGAAATGAAGAATCTATTTTGAGGCCTTTTATGCCATTTACAACTTATTATTAACACAGTCATTGCTACATCATCAAGTGTGACCCGTGTCAGAATCCGAAGTCCTTATTCTCCCTGAGGCAGAAGTAGGTGTGGTCAAATGTATTTCTCACAGTTGGCTCAGATAAAAGTTTATAAAACGGTTTGATTGCAAAGTAACACATGATATTTTAGTTTCTTGGCAGTTGGTCTGAAATGATGACTGGTCGGAAAAGATTAAAAAGCTTTTAGTCAGTTTGCTTTGCCTCACTTAACCCAGCAACGGGTCCCTGGGCAAGATTTTGATCCTGCTGTGACTGACAACAGCCAGAGCAAACTTAGACCAAACAAATCATGAGCCTGTTTTCTCTCTTTTTTTGTTTTTAATACATTTATTTATTTATCTTTGGCTGTGTTGGGTCGTCGTTGCTGTGCACGGGCTTTCTCTAGTTGCAGTGAGCAGGGGCTACTCTTTGTTGGGGTGTGTGGGCTTATTGCAGTGGATTCTCTTGTTGCGGAGCATGGGCTGTAGGCACGTGGGCTTCAGTAGTTGTGGCACGTGGGCTCAGTAGTTGTGGCACACGGGCTTAGTTGCTCCGAGGCATGTGGGATCTTCCCGGACCAGAGCTCGAACCCATGTCCCCTGCATTGACAGGTGGATCCTTAACCGCTGCGCCACCAGGGAAGTCCCCAAGCCATGTTTTCTTATTTAATGCCGGCCCTTTAGGAATGCAAATGTTTATTTGCAAAACATACTAAAATGTGGCTGCCTTGCCCCCTCAATTTTCCTTGTGGACTAATAAGTCTGAAGGTAGATTTCTCATGAAGTTCCAGCTGAAAATGAAGAAGACATTTGGAGAAATAATTAAAATTCCATAGACATAGTCCCTTTTCTGCTGTGACTTGTTATTCCTAGAGTGCTTTCAAATTAATTTATCCACATATTTTTTCTCACCTAGAAACTGGTCAAAATCCAAAAAGTGGCTTCTAGCACTTTTTGAGAAAAACATTCCAGATATAAAAACATGCAAATCTGCAAAAGATAATTCCCCGGTAAGTATTCCTTAGCTTTTTTTGCTAAAATACCTGAGACGAAAACAGTCATAAACTACGATTGTTAAAAAAATATTTTTGCTAAAAATCATGAGATGTGTTACATAGATACCATTTTTGTGCCAACCACTGTGTTGGATGTTTACATACGTTATTTTATTATTGCATCCTCACAGCAGTGAGGGAGATATTAACCCTATGTTACATAAGAAAAAAACTGAGGCTACAGACAACAAAATAACACAACAGCCTGAGGGTTTTTTTAATATTTATCGATTATACAGTTGGTTGTGTCAACAGTCACAGGTGAGAGTTATGGCAAATTAGGCAAAGATAAGAAAGCTCGACAAAGTTGACTTTTTTCTTGAGGCCACCACGGCTAATTGTTTCTTTCTTCAAATGCAACCAGGTAGTGTGGTATAATTTAAAAAGCAACGCACTGGGAGTCACTGTCCTAAGTGTCCTAGATCTGTGGTTCTCTACACGTGGTCCTTAGACCAATGGTACCAACGTCGCCTGGGAAACCACTCAGGGCAAAACGCTAGGAGCCCAGCCATCTGGGGTTTTATACACCTTCCAGATGGTTCTGATTCTTGCTAATGAATGGTTCTCAGCCGTGGCCGCTCATTAGAATCTCTGAAAGCTTTTGAAAACTACCTGATTCTCCAGACTCACCGTCTGGAGATTCCTTTTGGCCTGGACTGCCTGGGCTCAAATCCAGTCACCACTGTGTGACCTTGGGCGTGGTACCTAACCTCTTGGCCTCAGTTTTGTGACCTTGGGCATGGTACCTAACCTCCTGGCCTCAGTTTTGTTAACAAATAGTTAATATTTGTAAAGCACTTGAAACATAGTAAAGACCGTGTGAGAGTTTATCATCGTTATCATGGAAGAAATCATTTCATATCGTTTAGCATTGAAAGATGATATCAGACATTTTTGTTTGTTTGCGTTTAGTTATGATAGCAAGTGTTATCACAAACAACTCTGCTTAACACTGGAGAGGAAGATCACCTTAGAAAAAAAGGAATGTGCAAATGTTTGGGGATCTCCCTCTGGAATAAAGGGAATAGAAAGCTAGACTGGAATGCCCTTCACTGACAAACTATGTTTCAGCTAAAGAATCTATTTTATAAATGGATCCAGACAAACACATTTTTGTTTGCATTATTTTCCAGGATTTAGAGGTAAAGCCATGTGTGTATAAAAGCTGTACCCAAATAGATCTGTAATCTATAAGCCTAGAAAACAGGGGTTTTAATGCCCCAGTTAAAACTCCCCACTGACAATACTTCTAGAATAGCATTTATTTTTCTTACTCTGAAGAAATGAGGCACTTTAATCATAGGTACTCGAACTCCCGCTTTGAATAAAGACAAATTTTGACCTCTGCTGACGCTAATTCAATGTTTATGACCGGGATAGAATTCAGTTTGAACACTCATGAGCTGCGTAACTTCATTTTTTAAAAACTGTTTTGTTTCTGTTTTCCTGCAGCAGTGTTCACACAGAGTTTACGTTTTTATGCCCACAATTTTTTAAAAAATGCAGGCTAAGAAGAAAATAAAAGATTCTGTTGTCTTTTACTGCATGAGTCGATTTCAATGTCCTAGTTAAGCAAAGGACTGGAAGAAGTTTTTTGTTTTTTTGTTTTCTAAATATTATACACACGTTTTCTCATATCATAACTTTATCACGTTTCAACATGAGTGATTTCTCCCATGTTATTCTAGATATAAATTAAACTAGTATTTTCATTTACAATTAAGACTGCACCACAGAATAGCATATCAAAAGAATGAAATACATCTATAGGATCTTTCATGAAATATAAACTTTGTACCATAACAACTTGCATTGTAAGTCTGATAGAAACCAGGAGTAAATGAAAATTATACTTAAATTATTTTCAAATCTGGTAATCCATTATTACAGAAACAGTAACAATAAGACATCACTAACACTTATGGGGTACTTACCCTGTGCCAGGCGTAGTGTTAACACATTTCACAAATTCACTGCTCATTTCTTTTTCGCAACAACTTTAGTACCTGGGAAACTGGGGATTATTAAAACCAGAAAGCCAGGGATCAGAGTGGTTAATCACTTTTGAAACACTACATGCCTCTGTAAGTAACAGCAACAGCCTCTCATCATGTATTTTCTTTGAGAGTGATGTAATAGGTATTTTCTGTGTTGTAGGATCTGAAGAAAAACCACTGCGTTCTGGTGCAGTGCAGTTCTCTGAGTCCCTAACCCATGAGAGTTAAGGAGTGTGTCTCTAAGGGGCAGCATAGCCTAGTAGCTAAGATTGTGGGCACTGGAGCCAGGGCCAGCCTCGCAGGATTCGAATCCCAGCTCAACCATTGACAAGCTGTATGTCACTAGCAAAGTTCCCTAACCTAATCGTGCTTCCATTTCCTCAAATGTAAAATGGTGACAATAACAGATCTACTCCTTGGAGCTGGGGTGAGGAACGAATGCTTAAATACTTGTGAAGCCCTTAAACAGTACTTGCCTTCCAGAGCAGTGACTAGACTTTAGCTACCATTATTTCTGTTACCTAACTTGAATTAGTTAAGATTCGAAGTGCACAAGTAACTTAATGAAAATGTTATAATGTCTGAATTTGTTCCTCGTGATGGGGATGACCGTTGGCAAAGGCAAATCTGGGAAGCCTTCCAAGGAAGGAAATGCTTTCATGGAATTTGTGTGATGACTTGAGAGCAGCCATACTAGGTGACCTTGGAGAGGCCCTGATCTGACCTGGCACCGTCCATGTCAAACGTCAGTTCTCTGCATGGTTTTAGAGTATTGCAATATTTATCATATACTGGTTTGGCAATTCCCTTACCCATGATATGTAGGCTGAGAATTTGCATGGCACATGGGGGTAGGGTTTTCTCCTGAATGCTCCAGAGATCTGTGTTGTTTGCATTTTCCTAAGAGCAGATGTTAATTAAAAAAAGAAAAAAGTACTTAAAGATAACATTCGTCAAAATGGTAATGTGTACTATGTTTTGTTTTAAGTACTTTATAGGAAGTAACTCATTTAATTCTCACAACAATCCTGTGAGGTAGGGTCCATATTATGACCATTTTACAGATGAGGAAATTGAGACACAGAGAGCTTAAAGTACTTGCCCAAGGTTACCCAGCTATTGAAACCAGGTTCCCATTCCACATGTAAGGATCTTGGAAGTTGCCACTTCATCCTCACACTGAGTAAAAACTTAACAGACTGAAAAATCAACAATTCTTGAAAGAGAGGACACAGAGCAACCTGCTGCCCCCAAGACTAGAGACCAACAGGCAAATACAGGGAGTTGACATTTCCCAGAGCACAGACCTGAGAGTGGAGACTGCCGTGGGAACCTGTGCCAGGGTAGGAAAAGCCGAGCTGTAATTAATGAATTGCTAGAGGTTCAGTGCAGACAATTCTCAGAGTTCAAAACTCCACGGGACCTGGGACCCGGTCATAGAAGGACCTCCACAATACTGTGAAACTTACCTCCAGGAGGTGGACCAGTGAAAAATCCCCTAGGGCTTCTGACAGGGGAAGGGGGAAAAGAACAAGTTTGAAATATGCCACAGTGCTCTGTTCTTAACCAGGCCTGCCCTCAGGGGAAAATAGTTAAACAGAACTTAACCTGCTGGAGGATTATCAGAGCCTAACTGACCTGGGGAAGAGGAGTGTCCAGTTGCAGCCACCTCTAGCCATCCTGTCCCACCTAAGGAGGGAGAATAAGACTGAGAAACACTTGTGAAGTTCACAGTCCAGAGGCACAGGCTCATGAAAAGACAGAGATCTAATCATAAGACTTGAATGCTTCCCCTCCCCTCACACCTAACCACCACATTACTAAAGACCTATTTATAGCCATTCCTTTTATCCAGCACAACATGTCTAGCCATCAAGAAAAATTACAAGGCAAAAAGAAACCTCCACAATTTGAAGAGACAAAGCAAGCATCAGAACCATTCATGGCCGGGATATTAGAATTAACAGATTGGGACTTTAAAAAAATATATGATTAATATGCTAATGACTAAATGATAAAGTAGGCAGTATGCAAGAACAGATGGACAATGTAAGCAGAGAGATGGAAATCCTAGGAAAGAACCAAAATGAAATGCTAGACAGAGATTAAAAAAAAACCAAGTGACAGAAATGAAGAATGCTTTTCATGGACTTATTAGTAGCCTGGACACAACTGAAGAAAGAATCTCTGAGCTAGAGGAGATTCAGTCCTTGAAAACCAAAAAGCAAAGAGAACGAAGACATAAAAAACAAAAATAGAACAGAATATTCAAGGACTGTGGGAAAACTACCGAAGATGTAACATTCATGGAATGGGTATAGCAGAAAAAGAAGAAAGAGATGGGGACAGGAGAAATACTTGACACAATAATGACTCAGAATTTCTCCCAAATTAATGTCAGACACCAAACCACAGATCTTGGAAGCTCAGAGAACACCAATCAAGTAAACACCAAAAAAACTACACGTCAGCATATCATTTTTCAATTACAGAAAATCAAAGATTTAAAAAATCCTGAAAGAAGCCAGAGGGAGAAAAACAAACAAAAAAACAAAGAAAAAACCCACTATACCTATAGAAGAACAAAGATATGAATTACATCTGACTTGTCCTCAGAAAGCATGCAAGCAAGAAGAGAGTGGAGTGAAATATTTAGTGTTGAGAGAGGAAAAAACATCAACCTAGGACACTGTACTCTGTGAAATTATCCTTCAGAAGTGAAGGAGAAATAGAGTCTTCTTCAGACAAACAAAAATTGCGGGAATTTTGTTGCCAGTAGACCTGCCTTTTAAGAAATGCTAAAAGAAGTTCTTCAGAGAGAAGGAAAATGATACAGGTCAGAAACTCAGACCTCCATAAAGAAAGAGCGAGCATGAAAGAAGGAATAAGTAAAGGTGAAAAAGAAACTTATTTTTTCTATTCTTAATTGATCTAACAGTTCAGATTGATATCAACTTGATAACAGTTTGTTCAGATAATAAAATAGCAACAATATATTCAATTATATATGCTTATATGTATATTATATGTATATACATGTGTGTATGTGTACTTATGTGTGCTTATGTATAAGTGAAATGAATGATGGAAATGATACAGGGACAGGAGGGAGGAATTAGGATTATTTTGTTACTAGAAGGTACTTACACTACCTGTGAAGTGGTACAGTATTATTTTAAAGTGGACTTGGATTAGTTGTAAATGTATATTACAGACTCTACAGACTCTAATAAAAATAAAAATTGAAGTATAACTTGATATGCTAAGAAAGGAGAGAAAATGGAATCATATAAAATGCTCAATTAAAATCACAAAAGGCAGGAAAATGGTGGAATACAAAAATAAGAACAAAGAGTAAGGGCAGCAAATAGAATACAGTAACAAATATGGTAGATACTAATCCAGCTATATCCGTAATCACTTTGAATGTCAGTGGCCTAAATTAAAAGACAGAGATTGTCACAGTGGATCTAAAAACATAACCCAACTATATGTTGTCTACAAGAAACCCACTTTAAATATAAGGATACTTTATATTTAATATAGATTAAAAGTAAACAGATGTAGAAAAACATACCGTGCTAACACCAATCAAAAGAAAGCAGGAGGAGCTGTATTACTTTCAGACAGAGCAGACTTCAAAGGAAGGAAACTTATCAGGCATAATGAAGGACATTACATAATGACAATGAGGTCAGTCCTCCAAGAAGACATAACAATTCTTAATGTGTATGTACCTAGCAACAGAGTGTCAAACTACATGAGAGAAAAACTGATGGAACTTCAAACAGAAATAGATGAATCTACTGTCACAGTTGGAGACTTCAACACCCCTCTCTCAGAAATGGACACATCCAACAGACAGAAATCAACAAGGATATAATTGAACTCAACACCACCATCAATCAACTGGATATAATTAATTAAGACTACTTAATCCAACAATGGCAGAATACATATTTTTTTCTCAAGCTTATATGGAATATTCACCAAAATAAACCACATTCTGGGCCATTAAACACACCTTAACAAATTTATTAGAATAGAAATCATATAATGTCTCTTCTCAGCCCACAGTGGAATTAAACTAGAAATCAATAACAGAAAGATAACTGGAAAATCCCAAAATACGTGGAGATTAAACAACACATTTCTAAATAACACGTGGATCAAAGAAGAATTCTCATAAGAAATTAAAATATTTTGAAACAAACTAAAATGAAAAACCAACCTATCAAAATTGTGGGAGGTAGTGAAAACAATGCTTAGAAGGAAATTTATACCTGGAGGTTGAAGCAATCACCAGTGGCCAATGATTTAATCAATCGTGCCTATGTATGAAGCTTTCATAAAAACCCAAAAGGATGGGGTTCAGAGAGCTTCTATGTTGATGAACACTTGGAGATTTGGGGAAAGTGGCATGCTTCAAGCAAGCACAAAAGTTCCTTGGGGGCTTCCCTGGTGGCGCAGTGGTTGAGAGTCCACCTGCTGATGCAGGGGACACGGGTTCGTGCCCGGTCTGGGACGATTGCACATGCTGTGGAGTGGCTGGGCCCGTGGGCCATGGCTGCTGGGCCTGCGCGTCCGGAGCCTGTGCTCCACGGTGGGAGAGGCCACAATGGTGAGAGGCCTGTGTACCGCAAAAAAAAAAAAAAAAAAGAAGAAAAAAAAGAAAAGAAGTTCCTTGGCCTTTACCCCTACCTTGCCCTATACATCTCTTCCAGCTGCATGTTCATCTGTAGGCTTTATCGCATCCTTTTATAATAAACCAGTAATCTAATAAGTAAAATGTTTCAGTTCGGTGAGCAGCTCTAGCAAATTAATCAAATCTGAGGAGGGGGTTCATGGGAACCTCTGATTTATATAGCCAGTCAGTTAGAAGTACAGGTAACAACTTGGACTTGCAACTGGCATCTGAAATCCAAGGAGGGGGTCTGTGTAACTTCCAAGCCTTAGCCAGTTAGTCAGAAGCACAGGCAATAACCCGGGCTTGCAGCTGACATCTGAAGAGCAGGGCAGAGTCTTGTGGGACTATACCCTTAGCCTGTGGAACATGATGCTATCTTTGGGTAAATAGTGTTATAATTGAGCTGAATTATAAGACACCCAGATGATGAACCAAGCATTGTTTGTGGTGTGTAGAACCCCCCTCACACACATTGGAAATTGGTACCAGAACCCCTTTAGCAAGGATGTCCCCTCCCACCACTCTTTTTCAACATAGTACTGGAAGTCCTTGCTAATGCAATAAGGCAAGAAAAGGAAATAAAAATTATACAGATTGAAAGGGAAGACATAAAACTGTCTTTGCTTGCAGATGATGTGAACATATGTAGAGAAAATCCAAAAGAATCAACCAAAAAACTACTGGAACTAGTGAGTGATTTTAGCAAGGTCGTAGGATACCAAGTTAATACACAAAAGTTAATTGCTTTCCTACATGCCAACAATGAATAAGTGGAATGTGAAATTAAAAACACAATACCCTTTACATTAGCATTCCCAAAAATGAAATACTTACATATATATAAAACAAAACAAGATCTATATGAGGAAAACTGCACAACTACAAAACTCTGAGGAACAAAGTCAAAGAACTAAATATATGGGGATATATTCCATGTTCATGGATAGGAAGACAATATTGTCAAGATGTCAGTTCTTCCCAACCTGATGTATAGATTCAATGCAATCCCCAATAAAAAAACCCCAGCAAGTTATAAAATTTTATGGATTCTAAAATTTGTATGGAGAGGCAGAAGACCCAGAATCACCAACACAATGTTGAAGGAAAAGAGCAAAGTTCTTCAAAGAAGTGATGCTATCCAACTTCAAGATTTACTGTAAAGCTTCAGTAATCAAGATAATGTGGTACTGGAAAAGAATAGACAAATAAATTAATGGAACAGAATAGAGAGCCCAGAAAGAGACCCCATTAAATATAGTCAACTGATCTTTGACAAAGGAGCAAAGGCAATATAATGAAACAAAGGTAGACTTTTCAACAAATAGTGCAGAAACAACTGGACATTCACATGCAAAAAACTTAGTTGATCTTGGGTGTGGCGATGCCTACTTAGATATAACACTGAAGACACAATTCATAAAAGAAACTATTAAGCTGGATTTCATTAAAATTAAGCTGCTCTGTGAAAAGACAATATCAGGAGAATGAGAAGACAAGTCACAAACTGAGAGAGAGTATTGGCAAAATAAAGGACTATTATCCAAAATATACAAAGAACACTTAAAATTCAACAATAGGAAAACAAACAACCCAATGGAAAAACAGACCAAAAATAGACCTTGAGAGACACCTCACCCAAGAAGATATATAGATGGCAAATAAGCATATGAGAAGATGCTCCACATCACATGTCATCAGAGAAATGCAAATTAAAACAATGAGATACCACTACTCACCTATTAGAATGGCCAGAATCTGGAACACAGACAATACCAAATGCTGACAGGGTTGTAGAACAACAGGAACTCTCATTCATTGCTGGTGGGAATGCAAAATGGTATAGACTTTTTGGAGGTTTCTTACAAAATGAAACATACTCTTACCATACAGTCCAGCAATTGTGCTCCTTGTATTTGCCCAAATGGTTTGAAAACTTACACCCACACGAAAACCTACATATGGATGTTTATAACAGCTTTATTCATAATTGCCAAAACTTGGATGCAACCAAGATGCCCTTCAGTAGGTAAATGGGTGAATAAGCTATGGTACATCCAAAGAATAGAGTATTAGCGCTAAAAAGAAATGAGCTATCAAGCCATGAGAAGACATGGAGGAACCATAAATGCCTATTACTAAGTGAAAGAAGCCAATATGAGAAGGCTGCATACTGTATGATTCCAACTATGTGAAATTTTGGAAAAGGCAAAACTATGAAGAAAGTAAAAAGATCAGTGGTTGTTAGGGGGTGGGGAGAGATGAATAGGCAGAGCATAGAGGATTTTTTAGGGCTATGAAAATACTCTGTATGACATTATAATGATAATAGATATCATTATGCATTTGTCCAAACCCATAGAGTTTATAACACCAAGAGTGACTCCTAAGGTAAACTGTGCACTTTAGATGACTATGATGTATCAAAATCGTTTCTTCCTTGGTCAAAAATGTCCCGTTCTGGTGAGTGATGTTGATAATGAGGAAGGCTATGCTTGGGTGGGGGTAAGGTTTGTATGGGAAATCTCTGTACTTTCCTCTCAATTTTCTTGTAAACCTAAAACAGCTCTAAAAAATAAGTCTTAAAAAATTAAGCCAGGATTTGAACCAATGCAGTAAGAGCATTGAACCCCAGAGTCCCTACTCCCAATTACTATACTACCAGTAAGTATGTAAATCCCTTAGCATGCCTGAGATCACAAACCTAAGAATGGCAAAAATAGTAGCTTTCAGATTAAAGAAAAATGCATGATCTTTGTTTATTAACATCAATCTTTGTCACATAGCTCTGGTTTGACAATATTTATTTCTTTTAAACAGACAGTAATGCAGGCTCTGCTGGATCTCCTAGAGATGGAAACAAATGAACAGAAGAGTCCCAATTATGGGCTCTTACTACTTTGGGCTTCTCTGTCCAATGCTGTCCCTGTAAGTATATTAGTAAAGGAAGGATTGCATTTCTGTCTACTGTACTTTCAGTTTTTCCCTTCATTTTTCTTTCCGTTTTTTTTTTTTTTTAATTCTTTTCACTTCTTATCATGGGGAAGAAAAAGACTGTAATGGATTTGGTTGTGAGATAGAAAAACAAAACTGAATGCCTAAGTTAATCTGATAAGATCACAAAGGAGGCAAAGCAGAGACCTGAAGTGAATTCTGCCCTTTGAAAGGCAGCATGTAACAGGTGAAGGGAAACATTTGCACTTTGGGGTCAGTTGTGATAACACCTGTATATGCAGCACTTTCTGTACTTTCCATGTCAGGCAACACGCTTAGTATTGGTGCTGCAAAGATAAGTAAGTCTTGACCCCAGACATTTACTGGGGAGAGAGTAGGTAAACGGATAGTTCAGTTAGAATTGGACTTGAATCCAGACATCCCAGCCATAGCCATAGAATCTCATGGAGGTAACGAACACGCTGAGCCTCCATTTCCTTATTGGTAAAAAAGGAATAATAAGACTACTAGTATGGTCCTAGACTCGGGTACTTAATAAACGGTAGCGCTCATTTCTCTGCGAGATTGTTGTGAGGATTTAGCGAGATAAGCCCAGCGGCCACCCAGTGATCATGAGTTCTTTGTCGACCCCTGATCCCATTCTCCTTCTATGCACCATTCCTGTTTGCATTGCTTGGCATCGTGGTCCTGTAAGCTTCCCTATGAATGGAGCTGGTGACACTGGAACTCACGATACTTCTAAAGAGAGCGGAGATTTTTGAACTGGTTTTTTTAAGCTGTTATGAACTAGAATACAGCCATGAGATTTGTCTAGCACTTCATGTTCGATGCACAGCAGTTTGCTGCATCAGGAGGATTTCATATCCGCTTAAGCTGCACTTAAATTATTTGAGAGATTAAAGGGTAAACTTTTTATGTATTTGTTTTCTACTAAATAAGAACTTGCAACCTATCTATAATGATAAAGGTATTCATTTTTTCTTTTTTCTTTCTAACAAATAGAAATAAGATGTGTTAAGTATTATTTGTTTCTCCTTCCTCTTACAAAGGTTGTAGAGGGCTTTCTAAGTACTGATATTCTAGTTGTCTTTAACCCATTATACACTAACTGGGTAACAGAGCAGAAATAGAAATTCTGGCTTCTCTGCTCAAATGTGTGTCAGCCACTAAAATACGTATTTCATCTGGCATGGGCAAATAAAAGTAGTCTAACACTTTCCTCTTCTTTAGGTATCTCTAATATTATTCTCTGATTTTTCCTTATACAGTTTTCTTGGAAACTGATTAAGCTAGAGCAAAATTAAAAGGCAAATATCAAAACAACTCCCAAAGCAGCAACAAAACAGCCACTCCTGTCACAGGATTAATTTTCAACATCTCATTAGAAAGGCCCCCCTCCCCCAGAAGAAAGGGACACAAAGCCTCATTGATCTGACTCGGGGAGTCAGATTTTTGGAATTTGTTCCTGGCACTGGTGTGAAAGAATTTAAGTCAATTGCAGAAAGCAAGTGTCTGATGATCAGCAGAAGTTCCATCTTGCTGGCTCTTGTTGGCACTAAGAGGCAGCTGGTGTGTGGGCAGAGACCCTGGACTGGCTTTAGAGTCAGGTCCAAAGGCAGATCCCACGGCTGGGTGACAATGGGCCAAGTGTTTCACTGTGACCCTCAGTGTCCTTATCTGTAAAATAGCATGAATGTTATCTACCTCATAGGATACTATGAGGATTATATTTTTAAGAAGTGGAAAGGGGCTAACAGTCCCTGGCTCAATAAATGTTAGCTTTCTTTTCTTATAAAAAGTAACACCATGGTTTCAATCAGTCATTTCTTTCAACGGCCCACTAATAATGAACTGCCTTGGCTTCCAAAACTTGACCTCTCAAATGCCCAAGGGTGGGAGTGGCCACTGCTGTCCTGGCTTCTGTGATCTCCCAAGGCAGCCAGGAGAGCTGCCAGAAGCCCTGCCAGGGGCCTGTGCTTTCCTGGTGCCTAGATCATTCTCTTCTACTCTGTGCTCTGTCTCTAGGACCATGGAACTCAGAGCTCAGGCTTCAGACAGGCTTGGTACAAGGCACCAGGAAGCCCTGTTATGAGACCAGAGTCTAGGTGAACTTCGGTGGACTGGCCCAAGATATTAACCATGATTTATGAAATTATTTCTATGGGAAAACCATTTCCAAGTCCCAAGAAATTCCTGGCTGCCAAATGTACTTTTTAAGAAAACTTTTCCAATCCTCAAAGCTGATGTTTTACCTTTTTAATCTGCTTCTCTGAAGCTCTTTCTAAACACTTTCAGTAGTGACTTCCCCACCTCACTCTCAATTCCCACAGCATTTATTGGTTACTCTTTTATATGCCTTTCTTTTCTTTTTAAAAGAGTAATTTTTTAATTAAAAAATTTTAAGTAGAATATAATATAGATTTTTAGAAGAGAGATCTGTTAAGAGGCATCAAACAGTAACTAACACCATTGCACAACCATTTATAGTTTAACTGAATTCCTTGAGTTTGCTTTAAAATAAGGTATTACCCAATTTTAGTGAATCTCTAAAACTCTAATTAACCACGTAAAACTCTAAACCCCTCTTTTGTGTAACTGAAAAATCTATGTACTATCACTAAGATATATATTTTCCCCAACATGAACTCTTGAGTCTTTAAATAACGAGGTCCTACTGTATATCACAGGGAACTATATTCAGTATCCTGTAGTAAACCATAATGGAAAAGAATATATATATATAAAAAACTAAATCACTTTGCTGTAGAGCAGAAATTAACACGTTATAAATCAACTAAGCTTCAATAAAGTAAGTTAAAAAAATGATGGATTGAGTATGGAGTGCTTATTAATTAAATCCAATAATTCAGCACTTCCATCTCTAGAGAGTATAGAAGGGGCCCACGTGGGGAGACATGTTGAAGAGAGCTGTCTGAGCATGTTTCCTCTGTAAAAATGAACTAGTTGATCTCTAGGGTAAGCCTTTCCTAATCTGGAAAATGCCACAGAAAGTGGATCTTGGGATAGAGGCCTTAGTTCTCCCGTTCACTTTGTTTATGTAAACAGCACCATGTTTATGCCCACAGTATCAGTTTACTGTCACAAAGGGGAAAACAATGAGTAGTATTGAATTTGGCTTTGTCCAAGCACTTCCTTTCAGACCGTTGTTCTTCCTCTTTTGACCACAGAGGGGAGTATTGGGATCATTTAAAGGTGTTTAACAGTCCCTCACAAGAGACAGAAAGACTTAAGTAACACAGTGTTGTCTGAGTCTTTTCAGGATTGGTTTTCCTAAGATGAGATTTCTTTCACAATATGTGTTTACAAAAAGCAGATGAAAGGGACCCAATCTTCTTTTAATGATTTGATACGTTTCCTTTAACGTGTAACCTAAAAATAGAAGCAAAAATATCTACCTGAATTAATGGAAAATTAATTTTTTTTAGTTGAAGTATAGTTTATTTACTCTATTGTGTCAGTTTCAGGTGTACAGCATAGTGATTCAGTGTTTTTTCAGCTTATACTTCATTATAGGTTATTACAAGATAATGAGTATAATTTCCTATGCTGTACAGTACATCCTTGTTGCTTATCTATCTTACACATAGTAGTTTGTATCTGTTAATCCCATACTCCTAATTTATCCTTCCCCACTTCTCTCTCCTTTTGTTAACCACAATTTTGTTTTCTATATCTGTGAGCCTGTTTCTGTTTTGCATGTACATTCATTTGTATTATTTTTTAGATTCCACATGTAAGTGGTATACAATATTTGCCTTTTTCTGTCTGACTTATTTCACTAAGCATACTATTCTCTGGGTCCATCCACATTGCTGCAAATGGCAGTATTTCATTCTTTTTTATGGCTGAGTAATAGTCCATTGTATATATGTACCACATCTTCTTAATCCAATCATCTGTTGATGGACACTTCAGTTGCTTCCGTGTCTTGGCTACTATAAGTAGTGCTGCTGTGAACACTGGGGTACATGTATTTTTTGTTGAATTAGTATTTTCATTTTTTCAGGATATATACCCAGGAATAAAATTGCTGGATCATATGGTAGTTCTATTTTTAGTTTTGCTTTTTTTTTTTTTTTTTTTTTGCGGTACGTGGGCCTCTCACTGTTGTGGCCTCTCCTGTTGCGGAGCACAGGCTCCGGACGCACAGGCTCAGCGGCCATGGCTCACGGGCCCAGCCGCTCCGCGGCATGTGGGACCTTCCCGGACTGGGGCACAAACCCGTGTCCCCTGCATCGGCAGGTGGACTCTCAACCACTGCACCACCAGGGAAGCCCCCTATTTTTAGTTTTTTAAGGAACCTCCATAATGTTTTCCATAGTGGCTGCACCAATTTACATTCCCAGCAACAGTGCACAAGAGTTCCGTTTTCTCCACACCCTCACCAGCATTTGTAATCTGTAGACTTTATGATGATAGCCATTCTGACAGGTGTGAGGTGATACTTCATTGTGGTTTTGATTTGCATTTCTCAAGTAATTAGAGATATTGAGCATCTCTTCATGTGCCTGTTAGCCATCTGTATGTCTTTGATGTTTAGCAGTGTAATTTTATCTTATAATACCACAATGAGGAAAGATATGAAATAATTTTGTTTGGTCTAGAGTGAGAACTTGCAAACATACTATGTTCAGTAATACCCTAAAACTTGCAAGCACCCTTTTTCAATAGGGTATGAAAGGACCCTAGTTTTGATATAAGTACTCTCATAATTTAGTTGATAAGATTTTAGGTATAGTTTCTGGGGCTTATTTAAAATTACCATGTTTCATTTGCAGAATATATGATTTGCTAATTTATTTATATTTCAAGGAATTACATCTTGAAAAATGCCTTTGTTTTGGACTAACATTCTTAAGTGTCATAATTTGTTGCTCCTAAATTTCTAATATGTGCTTATATAATAATTTATGTTGTATATTAGTACAATAAAACACCCTGCTTTTCCCATTTTTTTTAGTGAAAATAGTTTACTCTATATAAACAATATTGTGAAACTATAGTGGCAGAATAAAATCATAAATTTGACCCCTTAGAGATATGTAACATCTCTTTTGTTCATAAAATCTAGTTGTTTTCAAAGATACTCTACTAACATGCTTTTAAGTTTAGTTTAAATATCTCCTTGTTTCTTTTAAATGTTTGTGGCTAATACTATGTATGCTTTTGTTCACGTTCACAGAAGGTTGTATGTTTTGACATATGTTTTTCTTTTTAAGGTTGCATTTTGGACATTTGCATTTGTCCTCTCTCATCCCAATATCCACAGGACCATTGTGGAAGGCATATCATCTGTGTTTGGCACAGCAGGTACTAAAACTGAATTAAATTGCATTATTGAAGAGATATCTAATAATGTGTGCTTGTCACACATTATGGGCAAAGTTAAATGCCCATAATTTAATAGAATTTCAAAGTAGTCCAAATTGAACATAATTTGTTATGTGCTTCAGGATATAAATTGATCAGGTAGGATCCTAGAATTTAATTACTGTCAAGGATTTTAGAAGCCACCTGGACCAACTCCCTTATTTTCCAAATGATGAAACAGAGATCGTGACTTGCCTAAATTCCCTATTTAAACATAAGTGTATAACGCACCGGGTTTTTCTTCTAATCTCTTAGCCCCTTGCCTCAATTGAACTACAAGTCATAGTTTTGGACTTCAGGGTTTTCCAGATTTTATAAAAGTAATGTGGTGCATATTCCATGTACTGTTTAACAGTATTAATGGGATATGGATGTCAGGTAAGGCTACAGCACCAAAGGAATTATTTTCAAAGTTACAGTTTTTAGAGGTTGAGTGGGTTAGAACTGCAGGTAGAGATTGCTACCTTGCCCTTTTTGGTCCAGATTTGGGCTCATCCGTTATCGTCAGTTTTAAAAAGCAGAAATAAGCTTGAATGGAGAAGTTTCCACTAGTTTATTCAGCATAAATTGACCTGTTTGGGAGTAGATTTTTTTTAAACCCTTTAATATGTCAAATTATATATTCTGATGTAAAAAAATAATAAATGACTTGGTTTTCTTGGAAGAACACAATATAACAGTAAGACAAAAGACCGTGATGCCAATGAACAATTATCACTCCTCTCCTTCGTGATTGCTGAACGTTAATATTGGATTTTTCAATTTATTTTGACTGCTTCTTATTGAGTTAAACCAAAAATCAAATTGGCTTGGCCAACATGGATATTGAAGCCATACTGTCTCTGAGCCTTGAGTGTGAATCACCAGATGCTAGGTCGTATTTCACAGAAACGGTGAGCATTAGAATCACTGAGTACCAACAGTGCTAACAAGTGAGATTCTGGAGATACACTGGTGGATGTAAGAGAAGGTGACCTGCCTATATGGAGCTTACGTCTACAAAGCTAATGGAAAAGTGCCTGCCTGCGTGTCTACAAATGACAAAGGGAACGTGTTCTTGATCATCACATGCTCTATCTTAGCAGAGTCTGCTCCTGACATAGGGTTCTTCAAATTCCTGGTCTTTAAGAAATAAAAAGGTAGTGATGGGGATGGTTGGGGTAATATGGGGAGCCTTTCTGACCCAAAGGCCACAACAGAAGCCTTACATTAATTGAAATTTCTGCTGTGCTTGAATGTTGAACTCTTGAACACAGTTCTAGTGGAGGAAGACAAAACTTTTCCCCTTTTTCTATATTCTTGTTTACTTTTAGAACCTATTGTTCTCCTCTGACAGAAAAATTCTCCTTCAAGTAGTAGTACCGGTGTACTAGCTATAGTATATCAGTGCTTTCAGTTTATAAAAGATCAAACGTTTTTTCCCTGCTTGTACAGAAGCAGTTCAGATCAATTGAAGCATAAGATGTAGCAGCTCAAGAATTTAGATATTGTGAGTGAAGGCCACAGATCTTTGGAGGTTGATATCAAGGGAGATATCCATGTGCCCATACAAAGGATCCTGTCAAAGGAAGGACATTAAAGTGCATGAAATAAGAATCAGACTGAGTATGGCATTTCTCCCATTCTTTTGCTCTTTTCTTTTCTTTTTTTTTTTTTTAAAGTTAATTTATTTGGCTGCACCAGGTCTTAGTTCCAGCATGCAGGATCTAGTTCCCTGACCAGGGATTGAACCTGGGCCCTCTGCATTGGGAGCACGGAGTCTTAACAACTGGACCACCAGGGAAGTCCCTATAATGCCCTTTTCTATTACAAGATTACCTTTTCCTTCTTTGAAGACGCTTTTAGTGAACTTCTAACTCAGCATCTCTCTAGCCTCAATACTCACCGCTAGAGCCCATCCCGGACACTTTGCCCAACTTCCTTATAAAATAAGTCTGAGGGTAAAAGCTGCTGTTGAATACTTGGTCTTTTGTGTCTGGCTTCTTTCACTTAGTATAATATTATATTTTGTATGTTGATGTTTTAAGTTAGTTGATTTTCAGGTGTTGAACCCCCTTGCATTCCTGAGATAAATTTTTAGTTATGGTGTGTAATTCATATAAAACATATGACTTTATATACGTTGCTGGATTCAGTTTGTTGAGGAATTTTGCATCTATATTAATAAGATATATTGATTTATAGTTTTCTTTCTTGTGATATCTTTGTCTGGTTTTGATATCAGAATAATTTTGACTTTATAGAATGACTTCAGAAGTATTTCCCTCCTCTTTTATTTTTTGGAAGAGTTTGTGAAGAATTGATGTTAATTCTTCTGTAACCATATGGTAGAATTCACCAGTGAAGTGATCTGGTCCAGAAATTTTCTTTTTTGAGAAGTTTTTGATTAATTCAATCTCTCCACTTGTTACAGGTCTGTCCAGATTATCTATTTCTTCTTTTTTAAAATTGAGATATAATTGACATACAATATCCTATTAGTTTTTGATGTACAACATAATGATTTGATATATGTATATATTGTGAAATGGTTACCACAATAAATTTAGTTAACATCCATCACCACACATAGTTACAATATTTTTCTTGTGATGAGAACTTTGAAGATCTACTATCTTACCAACTTTCAAATATATAATACAGTATTATTAACTATAGTCACAATGCTGTACATTACATCACCAGAAAAATATGGAATGCTTCACAAATTTTAGTGTCATCCTTGCACAGGGGCCATGTTAATCTTCCCTGTATCTTTGCAATCTGCTGAAGTGAGAACTATATATTTCTTCTTGAGTCAGTTTTGGAGTTTGTGTCTTTTTAGGAGTTTATCCATTTCATGTAGGTTATTTAACTTGTTGGCATACAACTGTTCCCAGTTTTCCCCATAATCTTCTTTATTTCTGCAAGCTCACTAGGAAAACATCTCCCTCGTTCTTAATTTTAGTAATTTATGTCCTCTTTCTTTTTCTCTTGGTCAGTGTAGCTAACGGGTTATCAATTTTGTTTTCAAAGAACTAACAGTTGATTTTATTGATTTGTTTGATCTTATTTTTTCTATTGATTTTCTGTTCTCTATTTCATTTATTTCTGTTCCAATCTTTATTATTTATAATTTCTATCTCCTTATCGATATTCTCTATTTAGTTCTTTAGACATGATTAATTATTTGAATATATTTAAAATATCTGATTTATAAGTGTTTCTTTAGTAAATCCAATGTCTGAGTTTCTTCAGGGATAGTTTCTATTGAGTGCTTTTTCCCTGTGTGGACTATATGTTCTTGTTGCATGTCATATTTCATATTTTTTGTCATGTGTCTTACAATTTTTAAATTTTGTCCAATTTAAAGCTGGACATTTAAAATAATATAATGTGGTAATTCTGGAAATCAGATTCTCCTCTCTGCTCAGGGTTTCTTATTATTGCTGTTTGTTGTTCTTGCTTGTTTGTTTGTTTACATAAGTAAATTCCAAAAATATTTGATGTTGATAAATGCTATGTGAAAAAGAAAACAGAGCAGATTAGGGAGGATCAAGGGTGCCAGAAATGGGGGGAAAGTGGTAGGTTTAAATAGTTGGATCAGAGTTGGCCTTCCTGGAAAGGTGATATTGAGCAAGGACTTGAAGATGGTTAGGCGTTAGAAAACACATATCTAGAGGAAGAGCTGGTTTGAGTTAGAGACTGCAGGTGTGGCCTCACTGTGTTCTCGCAGAATTCTCACAGGCATTAACATTTGGGTCCTATTTAGACTGTGTTTTCAAGCAATTTTCTTTTCTAATTTAGGATTCCCACTGTGAGTATCTGCCCACCAGCAGAAGGTCATTCGAACTTAAAAACAAACAAAAACAAATAAAAATGCATTTAAATATTTAAACTGGTTGTATTTGGCCCTTTTCACCTTCTTGTGTTAATTTAGGGTAGCATATACAGCACACTTGTTTGTTTTTGTGTTTTTTTTTTTTTGCATGTGTGTATTGTTTTTGGTTTTTAGTGGCCATTCAGTTTTATTGCACATTTATTTAAGGGAAAAATTAGTAAATTTTTTTCTGTTAATTTACAAGGAATCAGGTTAGTTAACAGAAATGCACCTGCATAGAAACAATTCCTATCTTACATAAAATCATGATTTGTGGATCATAAAAGACACACTACAAAATTTTCCCTGGATAAAAGTCAGAAATTTGATTCATGACTTTCAATCCTCTCACTCACTAATTGTGTGATTTGGGATAAAAGAGAAAATTTACTCAGAGCCAACCAATAACGTTTCTTGACACCACTGTGTTCTGACTTAGCAGCAATCCCGCCTGGGGACAGACCAACACTGTCAAGTGACCAGATGCTATTACCTGGTGACACTAACTTAATGGCTACACTCACCATGCACTGGTGAGGAAAGATTTCATCTCTGCTCATAATTATAAACAAGCATAAAAACTAGCAGAGTGATAAATGAGGCTCAGATCCTATGATGATGTTCTAGGCAAATTCCATGTTGTTTGCATGATTTTAATTAGTTCATCAGTTTTGCTTCGTTGCATTT
The DNA here is from genome assembly GCF_963455315.2 of Globicephala melas. NCBI lineage: Eukaryota > Metazoa > Chordata > Mammalia > Artiodactyla > Delphinidae > Globicephala > Globicephala melas. Next base: position 74,193,448 of record NC_083324.2, on the reverse strand, counting down.
AAACACTTTCATTTATTCTTGAAATCTTCTCTGTAGTCATCTCTTACCCATGTTATAACGTATTCAACTTTTATCCGCTTGGATGTGTCCCAGTACCATCTAGAAAACCCATAGCAACATCCTTGGAGGATTCCATCATGGCGTATGAAAGACCTGAGTCCCTCCAGCTCACTGAGAAGCTCACTCTTGCTACCCCTCTGCAGCCTGCCAGGGCTTGATAGCTGATTAGCCAAAGTTGTGTCTGTGATGGAGCCTTGGCCCTTATGCCACATATCGACCAAAATACTGAAGAAAGAGATCAGTAGCAGAGCCAAGGCCACTACAATGGAGTTATGAATGGAGAAAAGTTATTTTATTTAAAAAAATTCTCTCCGTTCCCATTGCTAGCCGGACAACATGAACCTAATCTGGAGATTTTGGAGGCTTTGGCATACGATACAGGAAATTTCTTACATAGCCTCATTTTCCTCTGCTAGCCCAGATTTTAAAAATCCTGGAATAATCTCAGAAGACATTAAATGATGCCAGAGCTTTTCACAAACTACTTCTCATCCATTGACCTTGCAGAATCTATGTAGATTACCTAAGAAAGTGTTTATAAATGCAGGAGATTTCATTGGAAACCCACTCCAAGTATATAATTTTCTTGTCTTCTTTTCCCCTTGGCCTTAATGACCAAGATGGTGTCACCTTGGAGCTCACAACTGGTTACTTTCCAATCCGCTAATCCAGGCACAAAGACAAGGGTGAAACTTGGGTGGTTGATATCTGGCCCCGAGAGGTTTCCCAGGAGGCTACATTCCTTCCATTATTTTCTGCCTGTATAATACCTGAGGTGTGTCTTGTGACACCGTGACCCAGGAGATTTTGTGTGAAGTCATTCTGCCTTCATTTATCGCCTGGCTTCAGCAGGTGGAAGGAGATACCTCTGATAGCTGTAGAATATTTACAAGCTCAGAGATCGGTCCTGCTCTGGAAGTTCTCATTTTATTAAGTCTTTCACTATCTCACCCCAGTGTAGCACAGTTAATCTGCTTTGCTCATTCTCTACATTTTTCATTCAGACACAGTTCTTTTCTCTGAGTGTTCTGTTGGAGAATTATTCAGGCATTTAGATAATCTTTTGCCCTCCTTAGAAAATAATGAGATAAAGGTATTCAAGCCAGGTCAACATCTCTCCAGAGAACGCAATCCAAAAATTTAGAATTATTATGCAGAGTTTATAAAGAAAGGGTATTTCTAGATCTAAATTGATTTTACCTGTTACTGGTTACCCATTGTTGTCTTTTTGCATCAATATCTCTACCTTTTATTTATTATAAATTGGACTATGGCCTTTATTCCTTGAGAAAAACCATCATAATTATGAAGCAGGCTTCATTTTATATTCTAGTAGGAGAGGAACTGATAATCTCTTTTTACTATATGAAAGAAATATTTCTGCCAGTAACATAGGGTACTATTTTTTTAGAGGAGAATCTTATTTGGTTGTGTTGGTATAATGGCATTAATCTTTTCTCTAAATGATTGAATGGGATTTGGTATATTTTTATATGTGCGTTGACAGATGGAAGGAAGGGTGGGGAAGGTCATTCTGTTGATTCTTGACTCTGTCTTCCGTCCATCTTAATAACCTGTTCTGAGCACTATTGTTGTCCTTGGTATCTTTCTCAATTCGTTGTTACAGCTGCCTCTTTCATTCTTGGTCTGTAGTTATGAACATCAGACTGAAGCTGCTAATCAAAGTGTACCTCCAAAAGGTTATTGCTTATAATTTTCAATAGGTGTCAAGCAGAGTGCCGTGCACTGGTTATCGATCCCAGGGGAGGACTCTAAACACTTCTGCTCACTGCATCTTGGTATCAGAGTTGCCAAGGAAAACACAGTGCTGTCAGGCACTGGATGCAACAATGTTAAACTCACATAGAGAAGAAAGAGAGTAAGATCAGCTTCGGGAGTGGGTGTCAGTCCCCCATCACCAGGATGTCTCTCTCCCTGTGGGCGACGCAGGGAAATTGGCCACTGCACACCCTTCTCACACCGCAGTGGAAGGAACCCTGTCCCTTTTCCTCGGAGAGCAGATGTAACAGTGGGGTTGGACAGGTGCTGTATTCTGCACATACTTTAAGCAGAGACAGAAGAGTACTCTCTGCCCCTGAAACAGGAAAGATATTCCCACATAAGGTGATGCACCTGGCACAGGCTGTGTAGAGGCTGTGTGCGCCCTTTGTCTCTTGGTGAGGAAGTGTTCCAGGCCCAAGGCCCACCCTTCCGCAGCTGAGTTGGGGCTGAAAGACTGAGCATGAGACCCGCTTTTCCCAACAATAGGAATATATGTCTGATCATCAAAATTCATCCTAAATCCTTAAGATGCCAAAAAGTCATATCCACCCCTGGAAAAGTCTGAAGAACCAGAGCTGGAAGTTCAGAAATGACTGAGGTGTTTGGAAGAAGCTGGTGACTAGAGAGGGAGAATTGAAGGAGCTGCGACCTGCCAGGCTCCAGCTACAGTCCCTAAAGCCCTAATACCCGTATTCACTGTCCATGGACAGTCTCTAGACTTATTCTCTGCTTTTCCCAGTCTGTATCCAACACAAATACCTTAAGCTGTTTTTAAGTCTTCCTTTCCACTTTCCATCTGTCCTTCCTGTTTATTTAACTGGTATTTCTCTTACATAAAGACACTGGGGACAGGTTGAGGACAGGACCTAGAGGGAGGAAACTATAGCATTTAAAAATATACATATTTTTAGGGCTTCCCTGGTGGCGCAGTGGTTGAGAGTCCGCCTGCCGATGCAGGGGACACAGGTTCGTGCCCTGGTCCGGGAGGATCCCACATGCCATGGAGCGGCTGGGCCCATGAGCCATGGCTGCTGAGCCTGCATGTCCGGAGCCTGTGCTCCGCAAGAGGAGAGGCCACAGCAGTGAGAGGCCCGCGTACTGCAAAAAAAAAAAAAAAAATATATATATATATACATATTTTTAAAAAACAATCTAAATAAAGAAAAAGCCATATCATGTTCCTATACGGGAAGGCTTAATATCATGAAAATGCCAACCACTTTCAAATTAATATATATTTAATTAATTATAAGGAATATTCCAATGGTTTTGGTGGGGAGGAAATTAATGAAATGACTTAAATATTTTTTTTGAAGAATAAGTGTGATTAGAAATCAAGATTAATCGAAGTGTAGATAGGTGAGGCCATATTTGCCCTACCAGATAGTAAAACTTATTATATAAGTTGCTATAACAAAAGAGTACATGACTGGCACAGGACAAATAATTGATCAACATGGCCCTTATTTGCTTCCCTTTTGCCAAAAAAAGCAAATTCAGAATCTTTTCTTTCAAAGGTAAAAAAAAAATTACAGGAAAAAAGTCACTTTTCTATTTTGTTTCATATTCTTGAGGCAAAAGTTTCTAAACTGTCAACATTTGCAATGAGTTAATATTCTAGAAGCCTGCAGTCATCTGGGAAACTATATTTATAGTCAGTTTATAGGGAACGACTGAGAACTAAAAAGCATGTAACTCCACAGCCTAGCATGTACTTCATAATCTTTCATCTCCTCTCATCTTCTTTCTCTTGATTTTTTAAAAATAAATTTAACTTAATATCTTTCTTACAGAATTTTGTCTCACACTACATGTTCAGTAGTGGACGTGTACAGTAATGGACATGCATAGTAATAAAGGAAGTTAGTATTTTGTAAGGAATAAAACCCAAAGTGTACACCATTTTTCTCTATCAAAGAAACATTTAGGGGTTCCAGATTAATATGGCAGAGTAGGAAGATCCTGAGCTCACCTCCTCCCAGGGACACACCAAAACCACAACTACAAGTAGAATGATTATCTCTGAGAATGACCTGAAGACTAGCAGAACAGATTTTCTACAACTAAGAATGTAAACAGAATGCCATGTCAAGATGGGTAGGAGGGTCAAAGATGCAGTCTAGACAGAACCCATACCCCCAGTGTGGTGACCCACATGTGGGAGGGATAGCACAACTGCAGAGGTGCCCGCTTCACAGTGAGGGGGTCCAAGCCCATGTGGGGATCCTCAGCTTGGGGACCTGCATAGGGAAGATGAGCTCCCATAACATCTGGCTTTGAAGACCAGTGGGGTTTACATTTGGGAGAGCTGGAGGGCTATGGGAAACTGAGACTCTGCTCTTAAAGGGTGCACACACAAACTCACTTACTCTGAGTACCAGCACAGAGGCAGGAGAATGTGAGGGGTACCTGGGTCATATGCTGCAGGAGCTTCCCTGAACAATTTGGGGGTGAGTGCTGGAGGGGTAGGGATCTGGTGGAATTTTCTCCAGGGTTGAAGGCACTGGCCAATGCCATTTTTTTTTTTTTTTAACCTCTCCTTCCACCATCTGGCCCAGTACTGGCAGGCAACATTTCTGTCACTCTCCATCAACTAGCTAACACCATGTGCCCCACGCCAGCGTTCTCCTAAGGACCCACCCTGCCCATCCCACCCTCCCCAGCCAGCCCCTTCAAAGCGGCCCCTGCCCCACCTGGCAAGTGGCCTCAGCTGGCCCCCGGCAACTGTACAACGTGGCTCCACCTCTGGGGGGCGGGGGGGCACCCTGCATGCCATGAACCCACAGCAGTCACAGCAGAGCCACACAGCCAGCCAGGGCACAGGTGCAATCCAACCACACAGGAGGATGCACACAGCACACATGTGGGACATCCCAGGAGCACCTGGCTCTAGTGGCCAAGAGGGATTGCACCCCTGTGCCCCACAGAACACCTTATACATAAGCCTGCTGTTTCAAGAACAGGAGATATAGCTGATCTACTTAATGCATAGGAATAGACACAGAGGGTTAGGCAATTGAAAAGATAAAGGAATATCTTCCAAACAAAAGAAAAAGATAAAAACCTCAGAAAAAGAACTAAATGAAACAAAGATAGCAATTTACCAGATAAAGAGTTCAAAATTATAGTCATAAAAATGTTCACCAAAGTTGGGAGAAGAATGGATGAACTCAGTGAAAACTTGAAAAGGCAAATAGAAGATATGAAAAAAGACCCAATCAGAACTGAAGAATACAATAACTGAAATAGAACATACACTAGAGGGAATCAGCAGCAGATTAGAGGATGCAGAAGAATGGATCAGCAATCTGGAAGACAGGGTAGTGGAAATCACCCAATCAGAAAAGCAAAAAGAATAAACACCAATGAGGAAGGCTTCCCTGGTGGCACAGTGGTTGAGAATCTGCCTGCTAATGCAGGGGACACGGGTTCGAGCCCTGCTCTGGGAGGATCCCACGTGCCACGGAGCAACTAGGCCCGTGAGCCACAACTACTGAGCCTGCGCGTCTGGAGCCTGTGCTCCGCAACAAGAGAGGCCGCAATAGTGAGAGGCCCGCACACCGCGATGAAGAGTGGTCCCCGCTTGCCACAACTAGAGAAAGCCCTCGCACAGAAACGAAGACCCAACACAGCAACATCTTAAAAAAAAAAACAAAAAAAAAACCAATGAGGATAGCTTAAGAGATCTCTGGGACAACTACAAGCATACTGACATTTACATTATAGGGGTCACAGAGGAGAAGAGAGAGAGAAAGGGACAGAAAACATATTTGAAGAAATAATGGCTGAAAACTTCCCTAACCTGGTGAAGGGAACAGACAGATAAGTCCAGGAAGCAGAGAGAGTTCCAAACAATATGAACCAAAGACACCCACACCAAGACACATTATAATTAAAATGTCAAAATTTAAAGACAAAGAGAGAATCTTAAAAGTTTCACAATATTTCTTTTCACATTTAAAAGAATATTGCAGAAAGGAGTTTATTGCTGTCTCTGTTCTCTAAAAACTGACTTTTTTTTTTCAGGAGCTTATCTTGAGGTCTCTGCTTGAGAAAATATGCCAGAAAACTAGCTTCCTACTGTTATTCTCTGTCAGCAATTGATGTCTCTGCTTCATTGCCTTTTAAGAGAAATCATAGAAATGCTGGATTTTTTCAAAGCTGTTATATCATTTCCCCAAATAACAGTATAAACACCAACTTTTGTTATTTGATATTGCTTTTTAGCAAAATTATTATAAAATTTGTAAAGCAAATTTCATGACCAAATTTTGGTAGGAATCATTGCTTAAGGTTATTACATCAGATTCTTTATTTTTCAGCCTTTATCTCATGCTTTTTTTATCCCAGTTCACCGTCCTTCATGTGTACTATGACCTTTTGCACACACCTTAATTTTAAACATTTTAAATAAGCTGTTCTGTGAATATGAAAGACAACGTCTGTGAAGGAAGACAACTTCACGGTATAGAACAGCAAACAGAACTGAGAATCCCTGCTTTCAAAAGTAAAGAAACAGGTGGTAGAATGTGTAGGGATGCACTCTTTACATTTCAGTGGAGTATGTTCTTTGCTTCACTTCTCTGTGTGTCCCTTGGTAGACATACACCTGTCTTTCATTTGTGGGGAAGCACAGGGCCTCCTCAATGTTCATCCCCACCTTCTGATTCAGTCTCCTCAGAATTATGTCTCCAAAGGTATGAATGACTCGGCAAATGCCTGTCATTCTCCTTTTTTTTCGCAAAACATGGGTTATTTTCCCAAAATGATTAGTTAAATCTTGATATAGTGTTACTTCAGGACTATAGGAACAGAATTTTTGTATTTTATGTATTTATTTATTGAATAAATGTGTGTGTGTGTGTGTGAAGGGGAGGGAGCTTGAAATATGAAGAAGACAGAGGAGTCATCTCTCAACAAAGGACCTGCTTTAATGATCCTGTTTGATTCATGTTCCTTTTTTCTTTAGGTCCAAGAAATCATATTTTTATAATTAATTTTGGAATTTAAGTTACTTTTCTCTCTGCCTGGGTGAGTGCTACTCATCCTTCCAGGCTTAGCTGAAACTCCAGCCCTAGGCAAGAGGGAATGAATGCCACTGAGACTCAGATCCTCTCTTATGAAACTTTTATAGTTATTTGTATCCAGATATTATTTTGTGTCCTTATGTCCAAGCTCCTTTAAAACAGTGACTGTGTCTTTCTTATTCGTTTCTCCTCTTAGGGGAGGTGCTGGGACCCAGGGAGCAAGGGTAAGGGCTTTTAGTGTAGACAGACATAGGTTTGAAGGCTGCTCTGACACTTTCAAGCTTCTCCTTGGACACATGATAACTTGATAGTCGGCAGATTGTGATGAGGAATAAATGAAGTGGTCCAACATATTGGTGACATTAGATGGTCAATAAATTAGTATTATTCTCTTCCTATCTCTTACAGCACCTATGCTTGGGCTAACATGTAACAGATATGAAGCAAATATATATTGAGTGAATAAATGGTTGAAGTAGTAGAATTTTAATCTATTATATATCCTTAACAAATATAAATTACAGTTACTGTGTTCTAACATGCTTGTCATCATACCTGCGGAAACCCAAAACTATACAGAATATTTTAGAAACATTCTTTGCTATTTCTGAACTCAAGACTCATCCTTTCTTTTATTTGGTTTCAAATATCCTATGATTTGGTTTGACTTTTTTTTTTTTTTATGGTACGCAGGCCTCTCACTGTTGTGACCTCTCCCGTTGTGGAGCACAGGCTCCGGACGCACAGCCTCAGCGGCCATTGCTCACGGGCCCAGTCGCTCCGCGGCATGTGGGATCTTCCCCGACTGGGGCACGAACCCGTGTCCCCTGCATCGGCAGGCAGACTCTCAATCACCGCGCCACCAGGGAAGCCCCCGGTTTGACTTTTATTGCATTTGTGCCAAGAATTAAACAGATGGCTTCTGAATTTTACCCCAAATCACCCATAGTTTCTTCCCTGGCTGCCTTTTGTACTGGTCCCCATCTCCATTAGGCCCTAGCCCTTTTGATGATTACCTTGGCATTCTTCCAAGTGGAGCCTCCTAATTTTAGAGTCAAAACACTGGAAGAACAAACCACAGATGTGCATTGAAATATGTACAGTATGGGTACAGAGCCATTTCTAAGAGTTATAATAAGAAAGGTCTTTAACCTAAAGATGTTGTTTGAAAACAACATCTTTTTCTTTGTCTAGTCTGAGAATACTACCTTATTTTCCCTACATCACACTGGGACTTGAGAAACTAAAAATATTTTTTCAAAACATTTATTTTCCAAGTGTAGTCTACATCTCTTCTACATTTGTAGGTCCTAATGGATTTTGTTTTCAACTCAGAACAAGCTTTTGTTTATTGTATAATACAAAACATTTTTTTGAACTTTATAATTCAATTCGTCTCCTCAGAATAATTCATAAAAAACTTTTTCTCCAAAAGAAAGTCAGAAACTTCACTATTACCAGAGTCCAAACTTTTTCAAGGCCAGAATTAGGCCTGTCTCATAATAGGTTGGTCACTTTGGAGTCACACAGATCTGATTTCAAACACAAAATCTGACCCATGGTAGTCATTTATCCATGATCAATTAGAGAAATATTTATTTTCTGTATCCTACAGCTTCAGTAAAGTAAAATACAAAAAGTAAGTAGAGGGATTGTTTGGTGAATTTGTCTAATGTAGATGCTCTAAATAGATTTTTAAAGAGAAAAACCTTTTTTAAAGTAAGATTTAGAATGTGAAGTGTAGGTTACTGCTCATTTATTTGTAATGTCCATTTGGCAAGGGCCCTCATTTGCTGGGGTCACCTTGGTTTCCAAGATAAAGCTGAAAGTGGTCTGAACTCCCTCCCAGAGTTCTAGGGATCTTTGGAGGGAGAAGTGATGGAGGCGGCCAGAAGTGGAGGCCTGTGCCTCTCGGAGTTTCTCTTGACTTCCAGTCTCGCATTTCCTGATTTCTCCACTTCTGCTCTTTTCTCTTCTGCAGTTCTGCCTCTTTTCCATACTGCATTGCTTCCTGGACATACCCAGATCTTTATTTCCCCAAGTGTTAACTTAAGGTATGTGTTAGCTGACTTTATTAAAATATTAAAAAATATAGGACAAGGAAAGGGAACATTACACAGTAGCCAGAAACAACTTAAAATTGAGTATATGACTTAAAGTTGAATTTTCTGTTCTTAAAAGTCCCATCTGCCATTTCTCCCTTGGAGAGTTTTCCTTAGTTTTCTAGTAGGTTGTCGGTCACCTGCCATGTAGACAATGGTCTTCTTTTTCTTTTTTTTTTTTCACTCAAGTACGCTCTAAAAGAAACTCAGGTCCCCTCATACATTTTTAAGTTGTCTTCTAAAATTTGTTATCCTGCATTTCAATACCTTCCCTGCTTTTAAGTATCTTCAAATATTTTATATCTCATAGAACGGTTTCCTCGCCTGCATGGTGTACCTGTTAACTGTGTGTTCATTTCTCACCTCCTAGACTGAGTGTATTGCGAGAATGCCTTCATTGTTGTAACCCTGGTGGAGCCTGACTCAACTCCTGCCTCTTGCTCAGTGCTCAAAAATCTGTCAAGTTTAATGGAGTGTATAGA